>NC_054467.1:63812707-64444943 GCF_017639515.1 Carcharodon carcharias | reverse complement strand
ACAATCACAATTCACAATTTGCAACTGCTCAACTCCAGGTTAGCAGGACTATCTGTTTCAGTGACATAGAACATACAGTTAACATCTAATCTTTTGTGTGTCCCTTCAACTGGGGTCATTCCTGGCTGTCAAATCTCAGTTCCCCCGCATGCTGTTAGCATGTCATTGCTCAGTTTCAGAGCATTGTTCCTTGGGTAACCATTTTCTTTCAAACTTTCAGGGAAGATCTTCTAGTATACTCTGAACAAGATGATGTTACTCCGTACTCAGATATCAAACCTCAGCTTCAGATTTATAGTTGTAGGCTTATTTCTCACCATCTTCTTTTCCCTGTAAACTATTGCTTCCAGCTATTTCATGCAGCTGTACAGCTCTTATGTCTATTGTGTTCTCAAACTGGCCGTCATCTTCCAGGTATGGATGATTTGATTTTCTTTCTTTCTAATTTGCCCTGTTGTTTTGTCTCTGATAACTCATTTACCATCTTCTTTCCTTGTTCTGCATATCTTTGCGCAATGTTTACCTTCCACAAACTCTAGAATTTGATAGATATGTGGGACATTTCCTTCCGTCTGTGAACTCATGTGGTCATCCATAGCTCTTGTATATCTTTCTCTTTGTCTGGTGTGCATTCTTTTGTTGCTGTTACACTACATTAACCCTGCTGCCTTCCTCTTAATTTAACTGAAGTTTAGCAATGTGGATAGTCAGCGCCTTAATCTGTGTACTCATGGTGTCATGTGCTCTGGCAGTGTCTACATCCTGCGATATTTTGAGCTTGTCCTTTCCAATCAAATATTTTTGTATTTTAGGGTGTGCAGAATCCAAAATGAGCTGAGCTATCAGCTTTTCATCTGTTTCTTTGAATTCATATTTTCTGGCTATATTTTTTAATCTTGAGATATTGTCAACAGGCTCACCTGGTTCCTGCCTCTGGTTTTGAAATTGATATCAGTGGATCCAATGATTTGACTTTAAGCACTGGAGGTGTGTGCTGCACTTTTTCAGAAATTTTGCCTGGGCTTTACTTTTCCTCACTCATTGTCCAGCTATTAGACAAATTTAACCCTTTCTTCTTACCCACAAAAGGATGTAGGTAAGGATCCCTTTCCGCTTCACTATTGCCTTTTAGAAAGCTATTGAATTTCAATCTGCATTTTTGAATAAAATTCTCAAATGCCTTTACCACATCATCAGCCTCCCAATTCAATATGGACTGTAGCTGTGCATTCATTGCTTTGGCAGCATCCATTTAGTTTTCTTCATGCAGTTTTATACTCTCTCTGGCACTTATTCATGTTGACTTTTTGCAATCTAGTTCAACATTAAATACATTTAAATGTTATGTCTTCTGTTTCCCAGAAGTTTAAAATAGTCACTTTTTTAGACTCAAAATGCTGGAACTTCATTGAATATATTTCTTACAGTTCTCCATGTGGCTGATGGACTAATGCATTGTTGCTCAGCACCTGACTGCAGTGCAGCTATAAATGTGGGACCTCAGATATACATTCACATAATGGGACCTCAGATATACAATAGCGTAATGATTAGTTCTCGCGGATAATATAACAATAAAACATAGTTTAATTTTGTGAGCTTCAGGGATAACTTTTTCCATTTAAAAAAAATAATTAATAAAATCCTGTACAAAATATTGAGAAAAAGGGACATTTTGGTTTAAATTTAGAAATGATGGCTGCACCGAATTAAGTGATGAAAAAGCTTTTTCAGAGTATGTATTAATAACGTTCCAGCAGTGACAGCTGTTTAAAGGTCTCAGTTCCAATGGTATTTATAGAGTAGAAAGTGAATGCTTGAGTTTGAATTTTAATAGTATCCCAAGGTTATCTAAACAACCTTCTCTCTGAGCATTTTCAACAAAATTAAAAACATAACCAGACAATGTTTTAATGGTTTCTTTGAATAGTGTTTTGATCTGAGCATGTATCTGCCATTCAGTACATTTTTATAATTATTGTACAATGTCCTTGTAAATTTATAAAACACTAACTGATTTCCCATTGTTTCACACTCAGAAGTGTTGATTTTAAGTTTAGAGGTACACCAGATAGTTGGAGTGAGAATGAAGAAAGGAATGGCCTGCCTGCCTTTTTCTCTATTTTGTCTGGATTTTACAGCCCTCCCCTTCTCCCCAGGATGGGTTGGCAGGCTGTATGGTACCCAATAAAATTGGGCACCATGCCATGGGTACCATCCCCAGCTACTACCTGCTCGCCACCCAACACTCCCAACCACCACCATCTCCCCCCACCCCCCCCCACCCCCGACCCACTCTGCAACTTTACCAGCAGCAGGGGTTGGGGGTTGAGTGGTGGGTTGGGGGTAAAGTAGGGGAGGGGTGTGGAGGCCTGACTGAGGATGGGCCAGTGAAGGCCCTTAAGTGGCCAATTAATGGCCACTTAAAGGCCACCTCCCACCACTGCTGGGATTATACCTTCAGCCAGGAGGCCAGCGCCAAGCTCCCAGCCCGGTAGGTCTCACTAGGTGAGCTGGTCGTGGCAGATCAAAGTGGGGGGGAGGGTGTGGTGGTTGCCACTTTTATGGGCCTCCTGTGCCCATCAGAGACCCCCTCGCACCAAGGTCCATCCACCCCTTATTTCCGGTCTCCCTGTCCTCTCTACTTTGCCCCCCCCCACACTTGCCCCCTTGCCCCCTTGCTGGAGCCTGCCACTCTGACCCCATTGAGAAGCTGGACTTACCGTTAAATCCCAGTTCCAATGCAACACACATCCTTCATGACTGTTGCAGTTCCAGCAGTGGCCAAAATTCCCAATGGCATTGCTGGGACCAGAGAGCTGCCGGATATTTGACTGGCCAACAGCCCTGGGATGTGGAACTTCCTGATGGGTTGGAAGGCCCACCTTAAGATAATTAATAGTTCGATGGACACTAAGTAGCTGTGGGCAAGCCAGCAAAGTTGGGTCACAGTCACCCCTGGGGGTTTGAGGAGCTAGCTGCCAACCACCCCTACCCCCCCATCATAAAATCTAGCCCTTCGTGTCTTTCTCTTTCTCTCTCTCTCTTTTTCTCATTTTCCTTCTTTCTCTTTCTCATAGATAGAATCATATAACTGACCTTTAAGATTGCTACAGACTGTAACAGTGAGAGGTTCGGGTATTTGGCAGTCATTGAGTCATTTAAAGCATAGAAGGAGTCCATTTGGCCCATCGAATCCATGCTGGCTCTCCACAGAGCAATCCAGTCAGTCACACTCCCCAATCGATCCTGCCCTGCAAGTTTATTTCCTTCAAGTGCCCATCCAATTTCCTTTTGAAATCATTGACTGTTTCTGCTTCCACCACCCTTGTAGGCAGTGGGTTCCAGGTGATTGCCATTCACTGCATAGAAAGGTTCTTCCTCACATTCCCAGTGCATTTCTTGCCTAAAAGTTTACATCTGTGTCCTCTAGTCCTTGTATCATCAAGAGTTTTTCTTTGTCTACCTTATCTAGGCCTATCATAATCTTGAGCATCCCTATCAAATCTCCCTTCAATTTCCTTTGCTCCAAGAAGAATAGCCTCAGCTTTTCCAACCTAACCTTGTAACTAAACTCCCCCAACTTCTCCATCCCTGGAACCATTCTGGTCAATCTACTCTGTGCCCACTCAAGGACCTTCACATCTTTCCTAAAGTGTGGTGACCAGAACTCAATGCAATACTCTAATTGGGGCCTAACCAGTGCTTCATAATGCTTTAGCATAACTTTCCTACTTTTGTACTTGATGCATCAAAAAATGACGCCCAAGATTCCATATGCTTTGCTAACCAGTCTCTCAATATTTCCTGCCTTTATCAAAGATTTATGCATATGAACCCCCAGGCCCCTCTGTTCCTGCACACACTTTAGAATTGTGCCATTAAGTCTAAATTGGTCCTCCCTATCCCTTCTGCCAAAATGCATCACATCACGTATCTCTGTATTAAATTCCATCTGCCACTTGTCTGCCCATTCTGATGGCCTATCTATGTCCTGTTGCAGGCAAATCATATCATCCTCGCTGTTTAACACTCCTCCAAATTTGGTACCATTGGCAAATTTTGACATTTTCCTCCATATTCCAAGATCAGCAACTCAACTGCAAAGACTCATGGACTGTCTCTCCCATGCCTGTAACTTGTTCTTCCTGATTAAAAGCATCAAGAAAACTGTGGCTATGGGACAAGATATTGCATCTTCACCCCTGATCACATTAAATAACACCCCACTGGAAATGGTTAACAAATTCTGCTACCTTGGGTCCGCAGTGACAGAGTTCAATACGCTTAGGGAAAGCAGCTACCACCTTTGAGAAACCTGCATGGATAATACCCTTTGGATCAAGCTGATGGTTTATTAAGGCCTATGTCCTCAGCACCTTGTTGTATGGCTTGAAACATGGATGACTTACAACAACCAGGAAAGAAGTTTAATAATTTCCATTTTTACTGTCTGCAGTGCATTATGGGCATATTCTGGCATGACAAAATCACAAATATGTTAGTCATTTAAAAGTCAGATCTCCCAAGTGTGTTGGCAACTTGGGTAGATTGGGCACGTTTGCAGGATGGAAGACAGTTGCATACCCAAGGACCTTCTGTATGATGAGGTAGCCGGAGCAAGAGACCAGTGGGAGGTCCAGAATTTTGCTTCAAGGATGCTTGCAAGTGTGACATAAATGTTCTAAACATCAACCATCTGGGAGTCACCAGCTGGCGAAAGAGGGAAATGGCGGCACCTCCTGTGGGCTGGCGTGCACTAACACAATGACCAGTGGCTATAGTGGCATGGCAACAGGTACCAATGCTGAAAACAACAACCAACAATGTCACTTGGCAGCTTGTGGCAGAACCTGCCTCTTAAGAATTGGCTTCACAGCCATCAGCAAAGGTGCACCAAATTTAGAGAACCCACCTAAGTGCATTGTCTGCTCCGTGTCCATCATCTCTCATAGATGGAAGGATGCCAATACACATTCCAAGATCGAAGTCATTTATACATGTCAAACAAAGCAGTGGTCCTTGCACTGACCTGGGGGAACACCACTGTCTATCACCCTCCAGTCTGAAAAACAACCATCTAACCACGACTCACTGATTCCTGTCCTTAAGCCAATTTTTAAAAAAATCCAATTGGATACCCACCCTCCTATTCCATAAAGCCTCAATTTTGTTAACTGACCTTTTATGTGATACCTTGTCAAATGCTTCCTTAAAATCCATATAGTTAACATCCACTTCTCTGTTCATCAAAAAATTCATTTAGATTAGTCTAATCTGCCTTTTACAAATCTGTGCTGGCTCTGCTTAATTCACCCAATCCTCTCTAGTGCCAGTCGATTATTTCCCTGGTTATGAATTCCAAAACCTTACCCATCAACTGGCCTTTAGTTGCTAGGACTCTCCTTACATCCTTTCTTGAATAAGGATTTGCATTTTCACATTTGCCAATCTCCAATCCTCTGGGTCCTCCCCCATATCTAGGCAAGTGTGAAAGATTAAGGGAAGCCCTTCTACTTCTGCCATCCTCACTTCCTTCAGTAACCTGGGTTGCAAGCCATTCAGACCAGATGATGTGAAGCATAGCCAACCTTTCCATTCCTCCTCCCTTTCAATTTTCATACTATTCATTGCCTCCACTTTCTCTGCTTCTTCCGATATTTTGTCTAATTCCTCTTCTTTAGTAAATACTGAAACAAAGAACTAATTAAGTATTCTAGCCTTGCCCTATGCCTCTAAGCATAGGTCACCCTCTTTGTCACAGACAGTTTAAAAGGTATTTCCCCAAAGCTGTCCATGAACAAAGTATTCATATGTGTGTGTGTATTTTCTTACCCATGGAGTGAGAAATTCAATTTAAAATAACCCAACAGCAAAGGCTTTTTACTTAAAAAGGGAAAGGAAGTTGGATACAGGAGTCAAGAAGTGCAAAGGCTGTGCCTTGGTTCAGTGACACCAGCCTGGATGTGTTGTTGGGGGCTGTGAGGACGCAGAGGGATGTACTGTTTTCTAGAGATGGGAGGAAGAAGCCAAGAAGGTGTGGTTAGAGGAGGAGGTCAGCAGCAGGAGCATGGTGCCACGGTCCTAGATACAATATAGGAAGGAGTTCAATACCAAAGCTAGGCCAGTTAGCCTAACATCTGTCATAGGGAAAATGTTAGAAGCTATTATTAAAGATGTTAAAGCAGGGCACTTAGAAAAATTCAAGGCAATCAGACAGAGTCAACATGGTTTTATAAATGGGAAGTCATGTTTAACCAATTTATTGGAGTTCCTTGAAGGAGTCATGTGTGCTGTGGATAAAGGGGAACCGGTGAATGTCCTGTATTTAGATTTCCAAAAGGCATTTGATAAAGTGTCACATCAAAGGTTGCTGCAGAAATTAAAAGCTCATGGTGTAGGGGAGTAAAATATTGGCATGGATAGAAGATTGGCTAGTTAACAAGAAGCAGAGTTGGCATAAATGGGTATTTTTCTGGTTGGCCAGGATGTGATGAGTGGTATGCCACAAGGATCAGTGCTGGGGCCTCAACTTTTTACAATGTATATAAATGACTTGGATGAAGGGACCAAAGGAATGGTGGCTAAATTTGCTGACAACACAAAGATAGGTAGGAAAGTAAAATAGGTAGGAGGCTAAAAAGTGACATAGCTAGGTTAAGTGAGTGGGCAAAGGTCTGGCAAATGTGAGCAAATGTGAAACAGTTCATTTTGGCAGGAAGAATAAAAAAGAAGCTATTATCTAAATGGTGAGAGAGTGCAGAGCCCTGAGTTGCAGAGGGATCTGGGTGTCCTAGTGCATGTATCACAAAAGTTAGTATGCAGGTACAGCAGGTAATTAGGAAAGCTAATAAAATGATATCATTTATTGTGAGGGGAATTGATTACAAAAGTAGAGAGGTTATGCTTCAGCTGTACAGGGCATTGGTGAGACCACATCTGGAGTATTGTGTACAGTACTGGTCTCCTTATTTAAAGAAAGATGTAAATGTGTTAGAAGCAGTTCAGAGAAGGTTAACTAGACTAATACCAGGAATGGGTGGATTGTCTTATGAGGAAAGGCTGGACAGATTAGGCTTGTATCCACTGGAATTTATAAGAGTTAGAGGTGACTTAATTGAAACCTTTAAGATCCTGAGAGGTCTCGACAGGGTGGATGTGGAGAGGATGTTTCCTCTTGTGGGAGAATCTAGAACGAGGGGTCACTGTTTAAAAATAAGAGGTTGCTAATTTAAGACAGAGATGAGGAGAACTTTTTTCTCTCAGAGGGTAGTGAGTCTTTGGAACTCTCTTCTCAAAAGGCGGTGGAAGCAGAGTCTTTGAATATTTTTAAAGCAGAGCTACATAGATTCTTGATTAACAAGGGGTTGAAAGGTTATCAGGGGTAAGCAGGAATGTGGGATTGAGGTTACATTCAGATCAGCCATGATTTTATTGAATGGCAGAGCAGGCTCGAGGAGCCATGTGGTCTAGTCCTGCTCCTAATTTGTATGTTCGTGGAGCTGGGCAGGAAGGGTGAATACAGTGGCATGTTCATCTGCATCCTAATATATATTATATCACCTCAACCCTCTTTCTCTGCACTTCCCGAGCCTACTCCAGCACTTCTCATCTCACATCAGCTTACCTTGCAAATACATCCATTCCTCTCTGTCTATGCATTTCTTCACATCCCCACCTGTCTATTGACCACTCCCACTCACCCTCGTGGTTATGCAATGTTATGCCTCTTTCTCATAGTGACTCTCATTAAATGGTCTCCATCAATCCATTCAACAGGTGATATAACTCTCATTCTCTCTCTTCCTTTCCTTCTTGCACGAAGAAAGAGTACAGAGCATAAGGGAGAGGCAGAGAACCAGAGGTGGCTCTCCACGGATACCCAGCTAACAAGTGCAGTGGAAGGGGTGCTGGAAATCAGTGGCATCTTTGCATGCCTGGTTATCAGAGATGGAGAGAGGCAAACCTCCCAGTTACTTGTGGCAGAATTAAATATTAGACAGCCACATGGCATATAATACTCAATCATGTTGATGTTATGTCATGAGCATTTGAAATATGATCATGTGCATACGGACATCGTCAAACATTCTCACCTTGACAAAACCCATTCATCTCTCTTATCTCCCATAGGTCCTTCAAGTGACTCGCAAGAGGTGGTCCAGCTGCCTAATAATGACATTGAATCCTCTTGGAAATCATTCCCTCTGAGGATGCAGAATCACAGGACCCATGCAGACTGTGAACCAGCTCAATCACACACACCATGTTAAAACTGTTTAGGCACCAGGTGATTTACTGTTCATAAAGGAACAAGAGCAGATAGTGGAGACATGGATAGCAATGGAGAGTCTGTATTGCTGCAGGATTTTGAAAGTCATCGACAGACAGGATATTTCAGGAGCACCAGAGGAGAACGTGAAATGCACTGGCAAGCATTCCAGCTGCTCTGTGTATGGTCTTTGTCCATGAAAAGATTGGCCACCTGCATGGAGCACCTAATGCTGCAATCACATGGGTACATTCACCAACTGCTAATGCACAAAAAATACCGCCTTAAATTCGATGATTGGTACTCTAACCCTTGGTCACTCAGCACCTCAGTGATCTGCAGCAAAGTAGTCTTTAGCACATTGCTTGCAGGAAATGCGGCTGAGCCCTGAAAGTGATGATGGTGAAAGGGGTCATGGAAATGGGACTCCATTCAAAGTTCTTCCAGTTCTCACCCATTGCCCCCTTTTCCACAGTCAGTGGCTCACATGCTGCCTCCCTCTCACTGGCTGGATCTGGCCCTGCTCAGATGCAAGTGAACCAGTCACTGACAGAGACTTCAGGGGCTCCAAATCCAGAGGGCATTGGCCAAGATTATCTCTGCAGTAAGACCAGGATCAGAACAGCCTACCTCTAACTCTGCTGAAGCCAAAGGACCACGTAGAAATGGTAGAAAGAGGAAAAGTAAATATTTGTAATTACATGAATGTTTGCATGTGGATGACTAATATATTTATAGAATTATATGGTTCAGTTGTCTATATCAGCCACATAAATGATTGTTTTGTACCACTTTCATGTCTTGTCTGTTAATATGGCAATCATCTTGTTAAAAACAAATGCTAGTTAGTAGCAGGTGATGGGTATTGGTTATCGTATCTAAATAGAATAAAAAGACACAGCTGGAACATCGTGTGGAAGCTACTTGAAAGTTAGAAGCACTGAGGTGTTGTCTTGAAAATAAACCAGCTTGAACCAAAAGACCAGCCTGGATTAATTCTTCCACCACAACTTCTTATTGTGAATAGCATTGCCCATTCTTGCTTGCTGGCTGCCAAGTGACCTTTTCATTTCTGTGATGATGAATTGACATTAAGCAATGTGGGCTGTGAAAGGGAGGCTTGGTTGTTTACAGGCATGCTTTGCATTAATAGTGTGGTGGGGGGTGGGGAGGGCACAAAAGTGGCTTTTTCAGCTGGTTGTTAGGTGGGTGCAGGCACTTGAAGCGCTCCTTCAGCATGTCAATAACTTGTTCGATGACAAATTTGGTGGTCATATGGTATTCATTATATCGCTCCTGGGCCTTATTCCTTGGGTTTCTGAGAGGTATTGTCAGCCATGTTTTCAGTGGGTATCTCTTGTCTCCAAATAGCTGGCTGGTAACTTTGCTTTCAAGTGTAAAGGGATCAGGGAGAGTGGACTACCGCAGGATGAACACATCACAGCTGCTGACCAGGAATCTTGCACACACCTGCATAAAGACCTTCTTGTGGCTACAGTGCACATTAACAGCACATGGATGGAATGGAAATCCTTGTGGTTGCCAAACATTCCTGGGTGATCTCTGGGTGCCTTAAATGCCATGAGTGCAATTAAGGTGATGATACTGTGCACTTATGGGAAGCCAGCCAGACCCATACACATGAACTCCCACTCATTCTGACTGACATTATCAGACAAATGGTTGGCATAATTTCAGGCCCTGATAAAGAAGCAGTCACCTGGCTTAAGCATTTGTGTGCTGTCAACTGTCAGATCCTGCAAATGTCTCCAGAAAAACCCTGGAAGGATCCTTGGTAAAAGCTGTTGAGGATTGTGGCGACTTTGACAGCCACTGGTAAACGATGTCCAGTTGGCAGCATTCTTGTTTCAGCAGGCTGAAAATTTCTGTGACCACCTGAGGTGTCGACTTGAGCCTCCTCAGACACTGGTGTTCTGATATATTGAGCAAGCTTGTCCATCCACCTTTTGTGCTGGATGTGGCCTCCTTTGAGATCCAACTCTCTGCTAATCTCCTCTCTTCTGTGGAGCTGCAGGCCTGTAAGTGGCAGGCTTTTACTGGTGTAGGTCCTGCTGCTGCTAATAGTGGTCACCTTAGTCCTCACCTGAGGCTCAAAGTAACACTGCGGCACCATTAATGATCTGATAGATCAGTGATCCAAAATACAGGTAAGACCACCAAAGTTCCAGAGATTAGATGATGCCTCCCACGTCACCTTGTAGCACAAGAACTGTGAATAAATCCTTTCACTCAAACAGTTAGGAAAGCAACTGTGAGTACCAAGTACCGATTGGTGTATTTCCCCATTATGGTTTCAGTCCCCTCAATTGCCACTGTCTTCTCACCTTACTTTCACAGCCAAATTCCAGGAAACCTGGGAAACCCAAAGGGGAGAAAAAGCTAAACTCCAATCCCTTTGTTAATATTGCTCTAGTTGAACAATTAACATGTTGAAATTAACAACCTGCCTCTCTTGAGGGGGTTGTGTGGATGCAGCCTAATCAACTGCAAAATACAAAATTTGTTTAGTTAGATCTGACTTCCTGATGCACTGTCAATTTTGCCAGTGTTAGACCCCTACCCACTCCCAAACCCACATACTTTTCCACATTAAAATTCAACGCATGGAATGATGCTGTGCAGAAAGAGGTCATTTGGTCTATCTTGCCTGTGCCAGCTCTGTGAAAGAACTATCTAATTTATTTTCTTTATTCTTTCATGGGATATGGGTGTCATCAGTAAGGCTCAGCTTTGTTGCCTGGATTACTCAGCCATTTGCAGTTAAGAGTCAACCATATTGCTGAGGCCTGGAGTCACATGTAGGCCAGACCAGGCATGGATGGCAGATTTCCTTCCCTAAAGGACATTAGTGAACCAGATGGGTTTTTATGACTATCAATGATAGCTTCACTTTAGCTTTATATTCTAGAGTTTTATATTCTAGAGTTACATTAACTGACATTGTAACACTATGGGGAAGGGACTGGGCAAGAAAGGAAGAAGAGGAGAAGAGCACAACAGAGGGTCAGAGTAGAAGGAGAGAGGAGGTGAGGAGAGAGAGAGAGATGAAGGAAAATTTAAAGAAGAACACAGGGTGTTGTGGAAGAAGGTGGAGGGGAGACAAAATGAAGGAGAAGTCAGAGATGGGAAGCAGAGGGGGAGAACAAGAGAAAATCAGGGAGAAAGGAGGATGAGTAAGGGAGATGAAGGTGGAGGAGGAATGAGAGTAAGGACAAAGAAAGAGGGCAAAGTTAAATCTAAAATACATTTAAGTAGCCTAAAGGTTCATTAGATGGTCAAAAAATTAACATTTTATGTCATTTCCTTCTCCTCCTTAATGGCTGCTATTGCATAGAAATCTGCACAGCAACCAAAACTGTTGTAGCCCCATAATAATACTGCTTTGCCACATTTTTCTTGAAGTAGCTTTTTGCTGATGTATCAAATGCTCTGAGATATTGTTGTTGCCATTCAGTTGGATATGCAAAACCATTTTCTTTTGTTGTTTTGGTTGTCCTTCTGGCTCCTCAGCTATTTGTTCTACTATTTTGTATTTGCATTGTTAAGTGACTTCTGCAACTTGACTACTAGTTCCAACTTACATGCCTTATGGGTGTGACAATGAGATTAATGCTGGGTCCATCAGGCATTCATATCATTATCTTAACATTTCTGCAATGCAATTTTGCATAATTACAAAGTTCAAGGGAATAGGTGGTTACGTGAGTTTAGCACATAGTCTAATAACCTCTGGGAGCAAGGTTTGATTTCTGGCCAAATTGGCGAGATGAAAGTCTGCTCTCTGTCTTTGTTGGTTGTAAAATTAGTGAAAATAGTTTGTTCTGGAATGGGTCCATGACAAAATCTGACTTTAGTTCAGCGCAAATTGGCAGTCTGGCTCAGAAAGATTATACAGGCCGCTTCTGATTGAGATAGAAAATTCACAACAATGCAGTAGCAAATTATTATTATTTGAAGCTGGGGTTAAGCAGATTATTGAGGTAAAGTAAAAACAGCTTTATATTCAGTTGTGTTGTACCTGATTTGTGAGCTTCTTGATGCTTGCCCAAGAAAATAAAAAAATTGTGAATTGTTCCCCAGCAATAACACCCCTCATGTCAATGAGCACAACCATTCACTGATAAAGCAAATGGCTAAAGTTTTCAGTTCCACACAATTGTGCTGAAATTCACATTTTCATATTTCTTGAACAAATATAAAAAATAAGGGCCGGATTTTCATGGAACTGGGCTGGCCCCAAAGCCACTTAAGAAGGGTGGCCAGGACCTGATTCCGGGACTCTTGTCCCCATTCCCAGTGCTAACAATTTTCTCCAGCATTGGATAAGGGTGAGGATAGCAAGCCTGCACTCTGTGCTCCTGACCTCACCAGCTCCATTGCGGAGTTAGACATCTTATAGCCCCTCGTAATGTATGTGGAGTTGTGCTAGCTTTTCCATTACTTGTGGTTCACGGCCCCTCAGAGGTTTGTGAATCCCAGACTGGGTTCAGGAACCTTTTGAAAGGTAAGTTTAAAAGGTCTTACCATGGCCCACCTATGCCATCTCCTGCTCTCCATGCCCCTTCATTGGCCTCCAAGCCACCTCCATGCCCATTCACCCAGTGTGCACATCTTACAAAACTAATGAGCCATGTAACAAAGACAAGTGCTGAAATGCTGAGGAAGAAAACATCCATTCAGAAATCTGCTCTGAAAAAACTGTTGATCCCGCAATCTTATAAAAGTGTCAATCAGACGGGGTCATTACAGTATGAATAAAAGAGGATTTACCAATTTCACACCTCTTAATATTTTCCAAATAAACCTACAGGCGTTGACAAAAGAGATCACAGAATAATTTAATAATAATAATCTGATAAAAATGTCAATGAATCAAAGTAAGCACTCCACTTTAGATCGTCCAAGCAGACCCCTGCTAAGTCAATGTATTTGTGAGTCTTGGTGCTCAGTCAAGCATTTGTAATGAACCCATCTGGGAACTGTATCAGCAGAAACAGGTGGCCAGGTATCTGGTTCTCCACCTGGGCTTATTATGAATGCTTGGCTAAGCCCCAAGACTCATAAGTACATTAGCTAAGCAGGAGTCTGATTGGATAACCTGAAGTGGAGTATTCTCTTTGCTTGATTAACATCTTTATGAGATGGAATGGGCAAAGCTTCTGTTACTATAATGGCCTTGTCTGATACTTTTACAGGGTTGTAGGAATAGCGTTTTGTTCAGAGCAGAGTTCTGAATAGGTGTTTTATTTCCTCAGCATTTCAAAATTTACCATTTTATTGTGTGACTTATTCCTTTTGTACATAATGCATACTGGGTGAATTGGCATGGAGAAGGCATTGGGAACAAAAAGATGGCATGCGGGTATGGAAGTGGCATGGGGCATGGAGGGCAATGACAGGGCATGGAGCGCATAGTGGGGTCATGTGGATTAGGTGTAGGTGTAAGGGCTAGAGGGCTTAACCGCTTTTAATACAACCAGGAAGAAGCCTCAGAGAACTGAAATCTTCCAACTAGCCTCAGTACTCACCCGCCCCTGTGGCCACATAGGATCTGCTTCCAGGCTCAGGGGGCTTGACTCTCTCCTGCCCATGCCTCTCCAGAGTGAAGACTGTGTGTAATGGGGCCCTTTAAACTGATGTGGATCTGCCGAATCAGGAAATTTCCCAACTCCGGCTACTCGCCTCAGTAGCAAAAATCTGGCCCAAAGTGTGAATTGTATTGTGTGTTTTCCAAAGAATGTGCTCTTAGCCCTCAGTCATTGCTATTACAAGATGAGCAGAAGTCAGGGATCATTAGATTCATCCTAGCTTAATCAGAGGCAAGCTGATGCTGCCAAGTGCTTTCTGTAATTGTCTAAAATGCCCTTCCTTTTGGATCCTTGAAAAAACACACAATTGACGAAAAATGGCTAATAAATCATACTAACATCTTTCTTTAATTAACATATTTTTCTTGAGTTTGGAACAGTCATAGTACAAACAGTTCAAGTTTAATTACCTTAGAGAAAGCACCACATCCGTTTCATTTCAATTACTCATTGTTTATTCCTGATCAAGCCCATCTTACTGTGATCGCATTGGGAGGGTCTCCCGGCACATTCTGATTTTGGTGTCAGTTAAAATCACGTTATGGACAGGGAACCAATATTACAATAGTAACAAACTTCTAACCATGTATAAAATAATACTGGGTAAAATCAGTTTACTTCATTAAGTGTATATTTTTCATTATTAATACTAAAAATTAGTCATGAAGGTAGGAGATGTGCTTTTTGTGATACTACATATTCCCTACAAAATTATTGGGGAATAATTCTCTTCTCAGTAATTTGTAAATTTACAGTCTGTTCACTTCTAAGTTCACATTTCAGGAGAAATATCCATGGTCATGTTTCAAAGAGATTGTAAAGAATTGAACACTGACCATTAAAAATAATAAGCATATCTTGTTTAGTTGCAACTGCTCAATCACACCTAGCTGCTGAAAATATTAACTAAAGGTTTTCCTTAAAAGTAAAGTCCAGGAGCAAAACATTTTATTTCATATAATTGGCTTATTAAAGGGATAATAGTACAGATACCAGAAATATCTTTGATGTTTTAACAAATAGTAAATTTTCTCACTACCCGTGGATTCTTAAACCAAGTCTTACCCTCTACCCCAGCTGGATCACTCGCTAATGCCATTGACAGAGATCTTACTTCTGTGTCCTGGAGCAGCAACCTAGAGAACATAGGAGGTTATGGCCTTGGAGTAACCTGAGCCACTGGAACTCGGGCAGCCTGAGACCGTGCTAAAGAAGCACAAATTTTCATTTTCTTGGGCAAGTATCAAGAAGCTCGCAGATCAGGTATAAACACAGCTGAATGTAAATCTGTTAACTACAGCTTCAAAAAAGAATTTGCTGCTGCACTGCTATGTATTTTCCATCTACCTCAACTGGAAGTGGTTTGTATAGTCTTTCTAAGCGAGATTGCCAATTCATGTTGAACAAACTAATTTCACCAATTTTACAAACAACAGAGAACAGATTTCCTGGCCTTTAGTTTGTTTTTCAGTGTTCTGAGTGTCAGGAGTGGCTGTAAGACTCATCTGCAGTCACAACATCCTAATATTTCCTGTGGAGCCACTTCAAGATGCATGAGGAAGGCCCTCATCAAGGAAGCTACCAGAGTAGCTTAATAGGAAGGCAAACCCAATTTTACAAAATTGCCCCCACTTCCCAAAACACAAGTCAAACAACACTTCAGAAAGTCAACCTTCCATGCTGAATTATTTGCCTTTAATACGTTGTTTTCCTGGCATGACATTTTCATGTTTCCAGTAACAAGGTACATCATTTTCCTTAGAACATTCATTCATTTCTGTCTATACTTATCATCTCAATCCTACTAAACACATATCCACCCGGCTATGCTTTAAATATGTTAATTGATGCATTATTATTAGCTGTGAGTGATCACAAGGCTTGCTACATTTTTCACATTGCTCAGTTAATAATGATGTTTATTATAATATTATCCCAAACCTAGTGACAAACCAGACCAAAAATAAGATACCATCATATGTGAATGTCAGCCATTGCATTTTAATTTTCTATAGGTTTGTGGAAAGCACGACCATAAGGATGAATAAACAGGCTTTGAGGAAGCCATGGCTGTTACAGAACTGAAACTGGTCAAAATGTTGAGAAATTGTATGAAATACTTTGGAATGTGCCAATGGCTGGAATGCTGTCTAAAATCCAGAGGGAGGAGAGTTGGACTGCTGGAGATTTCCATACTGCTGACATAAATTAGCCCCACACAAGATTTTGGTCTCATTAGAAGTGCACAAGACGTTTAAACGCAGATAAGACTTAAGTAATGCAACAAATAAAATCAAGCAACCATTTTCATCATTTTATAATGAATTCCCCTGTAATCAGTGACTGAAAATCATTTGGAAATATTATCCAGTGAGGTTGCAAAGATAGCTATTACCTTTACTCCATTTTAATTTACCTTGTGCACTTAACCATGCATGAGTAACAGTAGAAGTTACTAAATTCAACTTTACTTAAAAAAAACTGTGTATAATATGAAGTACAATATTTCTTGGACAGTGAATTTAAGGCACTGATTACATTCCTTAGTTCTGTTAGTGTTCATAAAGCATTTTGAGGCTGTCAGAGTTTATGGCATAATCATAATTGCTTACTCAGTCTATTGCCATGTAACTCTAATAGTCATCTACTATCTTATATGTGCTGTTTAGGTGCCTTGACCCAATATGTTAAATTCCCACAAACTGTGTGCTGCTGGTGTGACACTGAAAGATTTGCAGTTGCCCGTGGCTTTGCTTTTAGCTGTGTTTTTACATGAATCTCCAATGGTCTCATCCAGTCTGTTGTGTGTCTGCCAAAGCTCATCCCTTGCTGAATATACTGTTTATATTACAGCAGATGTGAGTGACCTTTTCCTGAATTTGATTGGTTCTGCAATCTGAGTTCCCAGTAATTTTGATCTCTTGTGGGGATGTAACTTAACTTGAGGGATGTATTTATGGAGAAAAGTGAAAAGATCAGAGAATAAATTAACTAAGGAGAAAAGTTCCTAGCTATTCAGTAAAAATAATGATAGAACAAGGTAGGAAGATTCACATGGCAATTTAAAGAAAGAATGGCCTTGTATTTATATAGCACTTTTCATGCCAAAGTGCTATGCAATCAATTCATTATTTTTGGAAGTGTATTCTCATTTTATTATGTAGGCAGACAATTGAAAAGGAAACATTTTCTAAAAGTATTAATTATTTTTTATTCATTTGTGGGATGTGGGCGTCACTGGCAAGACCAGCATTTATTGCCCATCCCTTATTTCCCTTGCGAGGTGGTGATTAGCTGTCTTCTCAAACTACTCCAATCCTTGTGGTGTAGGTAAACCCACAGTGCTGTTAGGGAGGGAGGTCCAGGACTCTGACCCAGCGGCAGTGAAAGAATGGCAATATATTTCCAAGTCAGGATGGTGTGTGACTTGAAGGGAATCTGGAGGGGAACTTTCATATTGCGATTAATTAACATGATATATCTCCAATGTACAAGGTCCCCAATCTTAATGGAATATCTGACAGGAAATCAACATTTTATAATTAAACTTGTTTCAGATATATTAATAAACTAGCTGGAAAAAACCTACAACAGAGAGAATATTGACATTGATGTATTCATGCAAGGCCCAGATTTTTTATGGGAGAATTTTTGTGGGATCTGTGTTATAACCTCCACTGAAGTCAATAACTTTTAAAAATGAATTTGAACTTCCAGTTACTAGCTGAGAGGGATACAGCAAGATTTCACGTTTTAAAACTTTGACTGTAACAAATGACTAAACACTATTTTCTTTTTGTAGATGACTTAGTCATTAAACTATGAAAAGAAACATTCCCCTTTTATACTTACCACACATCAAGTTCCCCACAGAATTACAGTCCTTTTAGCAAACAGCCCACAATTGCTCCCAGCTTCCAATTGGTTCCTGTATCCCCATAAGTTTGTCCAGTCCAAAGCTGGATTCAAGAAAATTAACATAAGTGTATTTTAATTTGCGGAGGCCTTTTTAAAGGCTGATTATTATAACAATTATAGTATTACACAGGCAGCCGGTGGTGTGGGGGTGGAGAATGAAAGTTAATTGGAAAGTGAATATTGAAAATGCATTGAGATTAGTGTTAATGGGCAGGTCATGGTGTCTTGCCCGCTGGCTGGTGAGATGGTGAGAGCCCTGCATCACCTCCTTTTGTGAAGGCTTGCCAAATTAAGTGCCAATCAGGGACACAGAGGGCAGAGATGGGCCTTCCCTATAAACAAGGACCTACGGGCTGGGGATCCCTCCCCCAAGTGCGCCTGATCAATCAGAGGTCAGTAGCTGTGCATTGCTTGGCAGCACCAGCGGGGGAGTGGGGGCAGCCGCCAGCAGTGCATTGGCCCAAGGTCTCCGAGGGAGCCATGCCATTGGTGAGTGATGGTGGGATGAGAGTCGTGGGCTGGGAGTTGCTGGGGAGTGTGTGAGGGGAGTCATCAGCAAGGGCAGTGGTGTGGCTCTCAGCAGGACACCACCTCCCAATGCCAGGCCTTGATCAGGCACAAGGTTTACTTTCTGGGCTTCCTGTATGGCAAGCCCCCATCCTCAGACGGGTGAATACAGCGGCTGGATGAGACCTCAAGTGGCCAGTAATTACCCACGTAAGGGCCTCAATTGGCAGCGGGGCAGGAGGGCCTTCCACGAGCTTTCTCACCCCAGACTTAATCAAGGCAGAGGCAGGAAGGTTATGGGGTTCCCACCCATGACCCTCCACCTTGATTAAATGCACCCCACCACCAAATGAAAAGGAAGATTTTGAAGTATCACTACAGCAGTCACAGAAGGGAATATTCTGCAAGTGAACACAATCCACTTTTTCCAAACCTATATAGTCTACTAACTGTGACTCTTCCTCATGCTGAGGATGTTAATGATATACCTACAATGTAGTTTTTTTTATTTGTTCATGGAATGTGGGCTTCGCTGGCTGGGCCAGCATTTATTGCCAATCCCTAATTGCCCTTGAGAAGATGGTGGTGAGCTGTCTTCTTGAACTGCTGCAGTCCATGTGATGTAGTTATACCCACAGTGCTGTTAGAAAGGACGTTGCAGGATTTTGACCCAGCGACAGTGAGGAAGGTGAGCGACTTAGAGAGGAATTTGCAGTTGGTGGTATTCCCATGCATCTGCTGCCCTTGTCCTTCTAGGTGGTAGAGGTTGCAGGTTTGGAAGGTGTTGCTGAAAGAGCCTTGGTGAGGTGTACATGGTACACACTGCTGCAACTGTGCATTGGTGGTGAAGGGAGCGAATGTTGAAGGTGGTGGATGGGGTGCCAGTCAGGCGGACTGCTTTGTCCTGGATGGTGTCAAGCTCCTTGAGTGTTGTTGGAACTGCACTCATCCAGGCAAATGGAGAGTATTCCATAGCACTCCTGACTTGTGCCTTGTAGATGGTGGACAGGCTTTGGGGAGTCAGGAGGTGAGTTACTGGCCACAGAATTCCTAGCCTCTGAGCTGCTCTTGTAGCCACAGTATTTATGTGGCTAGTCCAGTTCAGTTTATAGTCAATGGTAACCCCCAGGATATTGATAGTGGGGACTTCAGCGTTGGTAATGCCATTGAATGTCAAGGGGCAACGGTTAGATTCTCTCTTGTTGGAGATGGTCATTGCCTGACACATGTGAGGTGTGAATGTTACTTGCCACTTGTCAGCCCAAACCCAAGTTACACAACCATCGGAGAAATGATACCCAGATCACATAATGGAATAATTTGGTTCAATAAATTATCTATTGTTAAAAGTTAAAAATTTAAAGCAAAAATGTAATTGGCTTGTTCCCTCTTGAGAATAGAAGCTTGTGGTAATTAAACTGTCAAAAGGAGATAAATTATTTCCTCTGGTGAAGCAATTATGAACAAAGTTGATGATCTTAAAACTGGTGCTAGGCCTTTCTCTACAGTGTAATCAGGAAACACTATTTCACAGCTAAAGGCTGGAGGAATCGGGAAGTCTCTCTGCCAAATGGCTGTTGATGTTGGATCAGGTGGAGCATTGAAGAGTGAGACTGATGGATTTTGTTGGTTAGGGCATAAAGCCATATGAAGCAAAGCTGGAAAATGGAATTTGAAATGCAGATCAGCCGTAACCTAATTGAATGATGGATTCTGTTCCTATGCTTTTATGCTGTATAAATTGATGTGAAAAAGACATAAGGGTGGATTTTACAGCCCCCCACAATGGTGTATTTGAAGGCGGGAACCATGTAAAGTAAAGCGGGTGGCTAGCCTGTCCTGTTCTCGCCCACCCCTGACCTGTCCCCAATATTATTGGGCACAGATAAGGTGTTAGGCAGCCACCCACACTTAGGCCTATTGAGGCTCTTAAGTGGATCATTAACTGCCACCTCAGGGCCTCATTCTACCATCATCACAGCTTTTTGGTCTGCGGGGAAAGGTGGAAGTAAGGTGAGCACGATCTGCTGTGGGGCAAGAAGTGGGGGGTAGCTCCTTTGGGAGGTCCCTTTTCCCTTCAGGGGACTCCCTCAAGATGGTAGCCACCCCTTGCCCCTCAAGCCCTGGCCTCTATTATCTGCCCGCCCTCCCCCACCACGCTACTCTCGTTTAAAAATAAGGAATCGCCCATTTAAGTCGGAGGTGAGGAGAAATTTTTTCTCTGAGGCTCGTGAGCCTTTGGAACTCTCTTCCTCAACTGCATTGGAAGCAGAGGGTGGAATCATCCCTGATTTCACTAAGTGTGGTAGCAGGCAGGAAAAGGAACGTTTTAGCAGTTGGCTGAAATGGTGGGTTTTTGCAGCATAATTGTTCCAATCCTACCTCATTAAGCATGCATTCCCGGGAAACACACCATTTTGTTGATGGGGCCTCTGATTCACCTGTCACACCATCAACTCACCATTTCCTTGCACCAGGTGCCATTGATAAAGTGTAGCATGTGCACACCTCTCAGTGCTTCCAGCCCCAGACTGCTGCCCTGAAGACATGGTGCAGCAAGGCAAGAAGACTGCAGCCCCTTGATTCAGTGATACATCCCTGAGACGCCTTCTGGACACCGTTGGAGCACAACATGATGTCCCCTACCCCTGGTCTGGCCGCAGAAAGCCCATCAATGTCACCACTCTGGCTTGGGTGGTGGTGGCAGTGGTGGCCAGTACCAACACTGCACAGAAGAGGTTCGCCATCCAATGTAGAAAGAGGATGAACGATTTCATCCATGACACCAGGGTAAGGCAACCATCTCATCACTCTAAACTCACACATCACACATCCACTGGCATCTCCCTCACTGCCAGTTCAAGGGACATCACCACTCACTCTCTCTCACACACCCTCATATCTCCACATGGACTCATCGCCGCTGGAGTCTGCCTTCTTAGCCCTACGAGGCTACTTGCACAGATCAGCATATGTCCCCACTTACACCCTGGGAAACCTCCCTTCCCCAGTATTGCGCTAGCCCTACAGACTCTTCCCTTGTGTGAAGCCACTTCTCCACCTTCCCCAAGCTAGCCCTGGCCCTGCAGCCATTGAAAAGCCACCCCCATCTTATGGCAGGCCTCATAAGTAGAAACCTGCCCGTGAGTACCCCTAAAAGTGATGTGTGCTGCCTACGAAGCCTGGCACTGCAAGTGCTGCCCGAAGCAAGTCTTAAAGTCCTGAGCGAAGTACAGCTTGCCAGGTGCATGTCACTTATGTTCAGCTGTGAAACATATCGGCGTGCAATCATGTCGATACGGCCGGATGATCCAGCGTGGGGGGATGATTCCATTGAGCTGGGCTTACAATGATATGCCAATGTATTATAATGAAGTTCCTGACGTGTGGCGGTGGGAAACATGACCCGCCATTGATGGGTGGAGCGGATGATTGCAAACTGGTTTCATAACGTCTTGAAACTGATTTTTGGCTTTCCTGATATATTGTCCGCTCATGCCTGCCATGACGCCCGACTCCAGCAGGCATGGAAAATTCTACCCAGAGTCTTTGAATGGCAGAGCGAGAAAGATTCTTGATAAGCAAGGAGGCGAAAGGATATAGGGGGTACATTGGAATGTGGAGTTGAGGTAACAATCAGGTCAGCCATGATCTTATTGAATGGCGGAACAGGCTTGAGGGGCTGAGTGGCCTACTCCTGCTCTGAATTTGTATGTTTTTTTATGTTGAGTTTCAGAGTTCCTTTAACTGAGGAATGAGTAAAGACTGAAGCCTCCACTCACTTCATTTAAGAACCAATAAATCATTCCCTCAACAGGATGCAACTAGAGTCAATTGGGAATTCTAGCTTAAATTTAATGGTTATTTGATGTCAAAACCTTTCAATGTGATTTGGACTAATGCAAAATTTACTTTGTATTAAAGAGATAGTTTATTGACTTTGCACTTCTGGTTAGTTGGAAAGTGGGTGGAAAATCATGCACTTTCGCATTTTCAGTAGATAAGTGCCCCCCACCAGAAGCATAAGATTGCAAAATTACCCCTTTCTTAACTTCAGTAACATTTTTAAGCATCTAGTTGCTGGAATTTGAAATAAATAGGGGAGTGTAAACATTTCAAGAGCTCAAGTTATTCTGATCCTAAACTGAAGGTTAAACTGATATCTAACATCAGCAGAGGAAAGAAAACTTTGGTGGGAAAAGTACATTGCAGCTGTAGGTCAAAGATACCAGAAGGACTTAAGAAACTGTTCAGACATCATGTGCCCCTGTGCCTAAGGGTCTTCTATATTATGAATGAAAATAACATGCTGTCACATCAACATTTCTATTGTGACGCTACACATGGGCAGGCTTGAGGCTGCTGCTTTTGCTGAGACTTCGAGTGCAAGAGGATTTTTCCAGCGAAAGTTAAAGCCTACATGGTCAGAAAATGAATTATGAATAAGGATAATAATAGGATTGAAAGGTTATAGTTATGTCTAGTGTTTCCCAGAACTCCAAGATAAATCACACTTTTGACACAAATTCTGGAGCTTATATTATGTATAATTTGTCACATTGTTTCACGTATGGTGGAATGATGCAATGTATATTTGATGCACAGACTGTACTGCAGTAGTGAATGTTGTTGCATTATGGAAATATGTGTGCATGAAAGCAGTACAGATCCCAAAACCTAAAGCATTTTGGAATGATATAACAGTTATTCCTGTCAGGAAAGATTGAACAACCTGGGACTTTTTTCTCTAATCTTTAATATTATGAAAGGGCTTGAGAGGGTAGATGTAACACTTGTGGGGGAGAACAAAACAAGAGATCATAAATGTATGAATAGTTGTTAATAAACTCAGTAGTTAATAAATTCAGGAAAAACTTATTTTCTCAGAGAGTGGTGAGAATGTGGAACTCACTACCACAGGAGGAGTTGAAGTGAATAACAGATGCAATTTTTCATTCTTTAATGGGATATGGGTGTCATTGACAAGGCCAGCATTTGTTACCCAACCCTAAATGCCCTTGAACTGGGTGGCTTGCTAGGCCAGTTAAGAGTCAACCCACATTGCTGTGGGTTTGGAGTCACATGTAGGCTAGATCAAGTAAGGAGGGCAGACTTCCTTCCCTACAGGGCATCAGTTAACTAGATGTGTATTTACATCAATGGATGATAGTTTCATGGTTTTATTAATTGCATTTAAATTCCACCAATTGCCATGGTAGGATTTGAACCAATGTCCCCAGAGCTTTAGCCTGGGCCTCTGGATTATGAGTCCAGTGATAGTACCTCTATGTCACCATCTCCCCCACTGTCTAAGGGGAAACTAGATAAACACATGAGGGCGAAAGGAATAGAATTAGACTTCATAGCAGAAGATTCTGCCCATAGAGAGTGAAATTGGCTGAGGTGGGAAGGCAATTAAAATTGCTAAGTGTGCAATTAAGAGGGAATTCGAGTATAGATTCCCTCTTTCCCAACACTCAAGGTCCCAACCCAAAAATGGTCCTGATACCCCCCCAAAAAAATTCAGGTGGTGAGATTCCGCAGGTAGACCTAGATGAAGAGGGGTGGGAGGAGATTCATGGACAGCATAAACACTGGCAAAGAGCAATTAGGCCGAATTGCCTGTTTCTGAGCTGTACATGCTATGTAATTCTATGTAAAAGTGTACGGATGAAATTGGACTGCGTGATATCAGTAATAAGTATGTTAATGTGTTCACATGAAATTCTGCTATCTGCATATTGAATCTAGTGATAGAATGATTACAGCACAGAAGGGGACTATTCAGCCTGCTGTGTCCATGCTAGCTCTCTGCAAGAGCAACTCAATTAATCCCACTTCTCCCCCACCACTTCACCCCGACAAACTTTTCAGTAGCCCTGTAAATTCTTTGTCTTCAGCTGCGTTCTTACAGTGCATTCCAGATCCTCATCACTTGTTGGATAAAAAAGATGTTCCTCATGTCACTGTTGGTTCTTTTGCCATTCATCTTATATTGGTATCTTCTGGTTCTCAGCCCAGCTGCCAATGGGACCAGTTTCTCTCCATCTACTACGTTTAGACCCCACATGATTTTGAACACCTCTATCGAGTCTCCTCTCAACCTTCTCTTTAAACAGAACAACCCCATTTTTTCCAATCTATTGATGTAACTGAAGTACTTCGTCCTTGTACTTCTCATAAATCTTTTCTTCCCCCTCTCCAGAGCCCTCATATCCTCCCTAAAGTGCAGTGCTAAGAATTGGACACAATACTTCAGTTGAGGCCAAAGTAGTGTTTTAGAACTTATCATAACTTGTTTGCTTTTGTGCCCTATAGGTGGAATCTCACCACCTGAATTTTTTGGGGGGGGTATCAGGACCATTTTTGGGTTGGGACCTTGAGTGTTGGGAAAGAGGGAACCTATACTCGAATTCCCTCTTAATTGCACACTTAGCAATTTTAATTGCCTTCCCACCTCAGCCAATTTCACTCTCTATGGGCAGAATCTTCTGCTCTGAAGTCTAAGTTCAGTGTTGGGCATGGAAGTTGGAGTGATTTCCTCTGGGGTCTGACCACACGCCACCTTGTGATGTTCAGCTTATTACATATGCATCCATGCGCAGCATGGCAAAGTGTAGGAAGTCATTGTCCCCACCGTTACCTCATGAGCTTGAAGGTCCAGACTCCATATTTAAAGGGTACCCGGACAACTATTCACTCATTGCAGGCCAGGGGCTCTGGATTCTGTCAAGACCAGAGTGTCCCAGAAAAGAAAGCAATGTGTGGCCCCACAATTCAGGAAAGCCCCCTTGGCGACTCTCCTCCAGGCCATCCAGGAAAGGCAGCAGGTTCTGTTTCCCAGTCGTGACAGCAGGAGGCCCTTCCATCTGACCAAGGGGTCACAGCAGAAGTTAGCACCCATGGGACCCAGCACAGAAATGCCCAGCAATTTCACAAGAGTATGAAAGATCTGCAGAGCTCTGCTAGGTTAACTGCAACATCCACTCACTACAAACTGACAGGGCATCAGGCAGCCTAAATGTGTGAGTGCACAGGAATGTTACGCAGGAGTTTGGGTTGCAGTGCTCACCAGCAGATGGGACATCTGCACTGAATGTGTGCCAGCCACTTAATGCTCTCAATCTTATATCAGTTATTAGGACAGACTCAGCAACTGCCATAGGCATGCATGCTCCTGAACTGCTCATGCTACCATTGGGATGACAAGGTATCTTTCTGTCTTTCTGCAGGACAAGAAGACCCAAAACAAGCAGGAGCACTTGCACACTGGAGGCGGGATTCCAGACTTTCAAGTCCTCCCCCTGTATGAGGAGCAGGCTTAAGAGGGAGGCAGGGAGGCAGGGAGGAGCAGGGCCATGCCTGTGCTGAAGGAGGGATAGGACTCCCCCAGGAAGCCAGTGAGAATGCCTCCAGTCTGTAGTTGTCAGCTATGTCCACAGAGTGAGACATTTATTTATAGGAACATAGGACTTAGGAGCACGAGTAGGCCATTAAGCTCTTCGATTCTGCTCCACCATTCAGTGAGATCATGGCTGATCTGGTTGAGTCTCAGTTCCACTTTGCCATCTGCCCCCCATTACCCTTGACCCTTTGTCTATCAAAATTATGTCTAACTCAGCCTTGAATAAATTCAATAACTCAGCCTCCACTGTTTTCTGGGGAAGGGAATCCCACATACTAACTACCCCTTGAGAGAAAAATATTCTCCTCATCTCCATCTTAAACAGTAGACCTCTTATTCTTAAACTGTGTCCCCTAGTTCTATGCTCTCCCACAAGTGGAAACATCCTCCCAGTATCTACCCTATCAAATCCAATCAGGATCTTATAAGGTTCTGGAAAATCATCTCTCATTCTCTAAACTCCAATTGGTACAGACCTTTCTTCAACATTTCTTCATAAGATATGCCCCTCATCCCAGGAATGAGTCAAGTAAACCTTCCCTGAACCACTCCCAATGCAATTATATCTTTCTTCAATCCCTCTGTACCAATGAGTTCTGCAATCTCTATTTAAATAGTATGTTGCTATTCTATTCTTCCTGCCAAAATGGACAAGTCTACATTTTCCCACATTGTACTCCATCTGCCCACTCACTTAACCTATCTTTATTCCTTGCAGACTCTTTACCTCTTGATAACTTACTCTCCTACCTAAGTTGGTGTCATTGGCAAATTTAGCTACTGTACGTTTGGTCCCTTCATCCAAATCATTGATATAGGTTGATGTAGTTGAGGTGATCCCTGTAGCTGTCCACTTGTCATAGCTTGCCAACCCAAAAAAGACATTTATCCCTACTCTCTGCTTCCTATTAGTCAACCAATCCTTTACCTATGCCAATATGTTACCCCTACACCATTTAATTAGTCAATCACTGAATATTTATTTTCCCTATTCCAGGCACCAGCAAGAAATGGGGGAGGCTATCAACCCAGACCAGCCACAGCTCCGTGCCCAAACCCACCTTTGAGGAGGTGCCTCAGAAGTTTCAGAGGAAGCTGTCATGGCATTCACCTGCACCGTCCCCCAGCACAGCTACAGTCACCTCAGTGAGTCCATGTTCTAAAGTAAGCTCGGGGTCACAACCTGGTGAGCAAATCACTGACACGGGCCTATATCTGGTGGAGGTAGCAACAGCTGAGGTCTCTGAAACTTACAGGACTGCTGGAGACCAGGCTCCTGCTCAGCCCCATTCAGATGACGAGTCTTTGGAGTGGGCCCTAAGAGAGATGTTGGAGATGTAGAGATAAACAGGGGAACATTAGACAAAGTTGCCAGAGGCCATGTGCAGACTTGACTGAAGGCTGGAGGAGTGTATCCACATTCTGTCTGATGTCATGACTCTAGCATGTGAGCACTTGGCTGCCCACATGGAAAGGGTGGCAGCCACCTTGGAGACCCAGGTCCAGCAGAATGCACAGTTTCTACCAGATGTGAGCTCAGACTTGCACTCCATCGATCTAGCAATGCAGCATGTGCAGCAGTAGCTAGGAGAAAGGGGACGGGGCACCTTGACCTCCCTCCAGATGCCCCTTCTCCTCAAGGAGTCATGTAGGTGTCATCAGACACTCATAGGGAGGTGGAATGCCAGCCAGGCACCCAGGGACTTCATCCCAGGACACTCCAAGGGTACCCTGCCACTTCACCTCTCCTCTACCAGTGACCCTATTGCCTCCAGCAGGTCAGGCCAAGGAGGGTACACCTGCACCTGAGCAGGAGACCCTTAACAGGCTGTGACCCTCAAAGCCTTGGGCCACTAGAGGACGTCCAGCAAAGCCACCACAGTCAACAGGGCATAGCAATCAGCAGGCTGCCTCCACCTCAGCTGTGGATGTTGGGGCTGCATGCAAGCATAGTGGTAAGCAAAGAAAGATTAAGAAGTTTTGATGGTACACAGGAGGCATGGGTATACAACCATTGTATATAGTTTTGGCACTTGTTTTGTTTGGAAGTTTCCTGGATTCCATCTGGCTGCTAGTTGCTTCATTGGTCGCGGGCATTTAAGGGTCTGTAATATCAGCCCCATCAGAGTCCCATAATGAAATCCTATAGATTTGCTTCTGTCATATTATCAGCATAGTGATTACTCAACAATCCCACATGTACACGATTAAGCACAGACCTTCATCTGTGATTGTGCTGCCTGGGCACACATCATGCAGGACATCAATTGCAGCTCACCATGTTCTGACCTCTGAAAATGTGCTCAGCAAGGTCATTGCAGCTCCTGTTGCTGTTGCCCTGATGTGAGATTTGGGTGGATGCAAGGAGTACTCATGGAGTTAAATCTGCTATGTGAGCAGCAACAAACACTAGATGCTGTTTCAGGGCTGAGAGAGTGAAACTCTACACTGTCTTCTTAACAGTAGAAAACTAGCAGCTCCCTACATGGCTGGAGAAAGCTGTGGTGGGAATGCCCAATCATTAATAGCCTTTCTTGGTGATTTATCATTTTTAGCTAACATGCAGGTGAAGGCTGCAAATAAGGAGGCAAAAGACAAATTAGCCTTGATTGCAAGAAGGATTGAGTGTAGGATTTAAGAGGTGTGTGCGCGGTTGACTGAAGCTTTTGTGAGACCTCACATGGAGATTTGTTTGGCCTCCTCATCTCCTTATTGAGGGTGGCAGTAGACCTCGCATACAGGGTTTGCAACCAAAGTGGATTGGACACTATTGAAGGACTGGGACCTTAGTCCTTGAGATGAGAGAGAGTAGAATGGGCCTTTGTGCTGGACCATGCCGAGGACTGTCTAGCTATGTATGTGAAGCATCAGCAGCTCCAACAGGTCACTGTAGGGTCCATGCAGGAAAGATGTTTACCTTGGCTAGGGTGTCTACAATGACAGGTCACAGCTTCACATGAATGCTAAGGTCAAATAGGACTGAGACTTGTAGGAGCCTCTGCAATTGGATGGTCTGGAGTGGTTGCACCTCAGCAACCTATAGTGCAGGTAAGGCACCTTCAGTGAGTGGACTCCAAAGTTACCTGAAACTTCTCAGCAGGATAAAGCTGTCAAGGGATATGAATTTACTATGGGTGAGTGGTGATCAGAGAGCTGGAACACAATCTTCCCTCATCAATCTACCTTGAGGAGTGATCTCCAGGGACCAAATGGTGTTCTCATGCTGCTCCTCTCTGTTGACCCATCTATCTGGTTCTGCCTGAAAGAGCTCTCTGCCACTTCAGTCTCCCTTTGGAAGCAGGTGTGAGGGTGACATGAGTGCATTCCTGCCAAGGTTAGATTTGATATTGCTTCCAAGTTGCCATGCATAAGGACTTTGTGAGGGCCTGGGTAAAATCACAATTGTACTTACAGGTACCTGAGGTCATGGGAGAACAGAGTGCTGTGCAAGTTCTAATGCGTGCGTTAAGCAGCAGGACTCTGTATATTAGCATAGTTTGACGTACGCAAAGAATCAAACCACCAGCAGGGCAGACGTTGAGTAGTGCAATTTAAATCAGCTGTATTAAATCAAGGTACATTAGAGAAAAGTATAATGTCTGTAACCATAAAGGAGCTGGGGCCTTCCAGCCTGCAGAGGATAGAAACTCAAAAAGTTAAAGAAATGTGTTGGCAGCTCACTCTGCCTGGAATCTGGTAGTGCTCAGGTTGGCATGGACCTACCTGCTGCGTCGTAGCCCTGCTATGGTCTCTGCATGCAGTTTGGTGACATCCAAGCCCTCATCAGCACCATCTCCTTCTCCATTCTCATTGTTGGAAGAGATATCTCAATCCTCAATGTCTCTCTCAGCTCGGACATCTCCCCTTTGCAACGCTAGGTTGTGCAGAGCGCAGCTGACTGCAATGATCCAGGGCACTCTGTGTGGTGAGTATTGGAGAGCCCCGTCTGAGTGGTGCAAAGATCTGAACCTCATCTTTAAGACGCCTATCAAATGCTTAATCATGGACCTGGTAGAGGCATGTGTGTCATTGTAGCTCTCCTCAGCAGCATCCTGTGGGCAGTGAACTAAGGAAATAATCCAGATCTTCTGAAGGTACCCCTTGTCCCCAAGGACCCAGCCCTGCAACTGCCAAGATCCTTCAAAAACTTGTGGCACCTGGGAGTGGGTTAGAATGCGGGTGTCGTGAGAGATCCCTGGAAACTAAGCACAAATGTACAGAATTTGCTTTCTCTGATCATATATGAACTGTACTTTCAAAGAGTGGAATCCTTTTCTATTGATGAATGTGACTGGCTGTTGCAAGAGAGCTCTCAAGGCCGCATGTGTGCAGCCAAAAGTGCCTTGCACTTGCGGGAAACCTGATATCACTGCAAATCTCAACACTTTTACAGCCTGGCTTTTGGGATCCAGGCAGAATTGGACAAATTGGTATGCTCTCCTGATTAAGGCATCTGTCACCTCCCATTATGTGTCACTGACTGGGAGATGCCACCCAGGTCCCCAGTGGAACCCTGGAAGGAGCCACTGGCAAAGAAGTTTAAGACAGTAGTGACATTCAATGGCACTGGCGTGGGATTGCCTCCAAGTCCTTGCAGCTGTAGGTTATCGTGGAGAAGCTAACAGATGTGTGCAACCACATTCCGGTACATCTGATGGCGCCTCCAGCATTGACTCTCGCTCATCGTAAATAGCAGCACCACCTGTGATACACCTGTGGTTGGGCCATTTCTCACCATTGCAGTGGACCCTATTCGCTAGCATCCTGACCTTCCTGAGGCCCACTGCCTCTTGCTTCTCAGGCTGTTGCCCCTCCTGGCCCTGTGCCAACCTGCAATGGGCCCTCCTCCTCATCTGAATGAGAACTAGCAGAAAGGCAGGGTTCAATGGAGCCTGCATCATCTATGCCTCAGTGGATCTGTGAATGAATTGAAGTAATAAATGTAGTGACCATATTCTTTACAGGTTTGCTCCATCTCAGAGCCATCAAGCCAGTGCTAAGCCCAATGCCTGGCCTCCGTCTAGATATGGCCTCCTTACTCACTCCTTCCAGGTGAAAGACATCCTGGAGGACCAGAGTTGGGTGTTCATACATGGATCTTTGTGTGGAGACATTGATCTTTGACCGGGGTGATGAGAACCCTTCCTCTGACACTATTCTGCTTGCCTCAACTACCTTCGAGACTCCATAGAGACCATTGCCTTGACAGCATAGAAAGACTAACCACATGAGCACTTGTCAAGCATGACCATTCACCCGGGAGGATGGAGGTTTGGAGTTAGGAGTTTGCTGCCTTCCACCAGCGGTGCCCCTTGGAGACATCCATCTCCCTCCCTCCTGGCCTTCATCCCTGCCTCTGACAGCAGCAGATGGCAAATGGTGCAGAATGAACAGCAACTCCAGACCTTGAGGGGATCTCGACGTTATGACACTCATGAGTCGGAAACAAACCTGCTGCATGTGAACTTCACCATACAGAGGAGAACACAGCTGAGCATGGTTCTCACCCAGTCGTCTCATGATCATTACAAAAACAAAAATACCTGGAAAAACTCAGCAGGTCTGGCAGCATCTGCGGAGAGGAACACAGTTAACGTTTCGAGTCCATATGACTCTTCAACAGAACTAAGTAAAAATAGAAGAGAAGAACAATACTTCTTCAAGGTAGGCATTCCTTGAAGACCCACTTCTCTTCAAGGAATGCCTATCTTGAAGAAGTATTGCTCTTCTCTTCTATTTTTACTTAGTTCTGTTGAAGAGTCATATGGACTCGAAACATTAACTGTGTTCCTCTCCGCAGATGCTGTCATACCTGAGTTTTTCCAGGTATTTTTGTTTTTGTTTTGGATTTCCAGCATCCGCAGTTTTTTGCTTTTAGCTTTTGTCTCATGATCATCCGAGTGTTCCTTTAGTCAGCGTATTGTGTTGATCTTGAACTCCACCCACCCGAAAAGACCCTTGACCCACTTCAAAGGATCGCAGTTTTGAATTGATTGCATTGCATTGTTATTACTGGAAAAATGGTGCATGTAAGTTTTCAGACTCACTCCACTACCTTCAACCTTCACCCTGTCACCCACCAGCTTCCCTGATCCATCACCCTTGACCTACCCAATATCACCATTCCTCTCCCCTCTGCTACCATTGAACCTCCCCCCATTACCCTGGACCCTATTACCAGCCACCTCCACATGCCTTCCCTCCCCTCTGAGCCGGGAGCCATTACTGCCCTCATGCCCACCCTGATTCCTCCCTTTACATGATCCACCTGTGTAGTACACTTCCGTGACCCCCCCATGAAACCTTCAGCTACCCAATTATCACCCTGGACCTGCCACCATACCGCACCCCATTACCCCCTCTCATTGTGGCTGTTCTCTCCTCTGGCCAGTACCCTCAGTTCAACACCCAAGACCCCACCAATGACAGCACTGGCCCACCCTGTAGGACCATGTCTCTCGCACCATCCTTGACCATAAAGCCCCCTACCCCACCCAGCCACAGGACCCCCCAGAGTCAACAAGAAAGACCCTTTCTTCCATCCTACATCACTACACCCTCGCATTCCCTTGCTGTCAACACAGCCCCCCATTCCACCCTAACTTTCACCCTTTTCCTGCCTCCCATGCTTTCGTCCAGCCATAAAAGTGAACATTCTAATTTCCCACAGCAGGGAACTTAATTTGGGTGGTCGGGGAGAACTTAACCCTGGTGAGGTGGCCTTTTACTGAGTATGCATGACATGCTAATGCGTGCAAAAGAGCTTCCTGACATTATTCATCCAGAAGACCTTGCCTTTAACTTGCCTTTAAAGTTCTGAGAACAGAATTCCTATAGTTCATCCTGATGCTGGGAAACTGACTTTTGGCTTTACGTCAAATTAAGTGCCCCCACCTGCCACACTTCCTGCTGCTGTCAGGACTGGAAGATTCTGCCCATACTCCCCCTTGGAAAAGATAGAAGGAGGCAAAACACATCAGGGTGCAGACCAGATGGCATACTTTGCAATTTTCCTGGCCATCCTGCTTCCAAACCCACCTCCTGGGAAAATTCCTCCTGGGAAAATTCCCCCATGCCTCTATTTATAAAAGCCAAGATCCCGTAAGCCTTTTTAACCACTTTCTCCATATACACTGCTACCTTCAAAGATCTGCATATTTGCCCCCATGAGTTCTCTCTGCTCCTGCGCTGCCGCTGAAATTGTATCCTTTATTTTACATTGTCCCTCCTTGTTCTTCCTACAAAAGTATATTACTTCACACTTCTCTGTATTAAATTTCATCTGCCACATGTCCAACCATTCCACCAGCCTGTCTATGAAGTTTATCACTATCCTCCTCACAGTGCCATCTGCAAACCTTGAAATATTGTGGTGCCCTCTATATCCAAGTCTAGGTCATTAATATATATCCCCAATGTATACCTTCCTCCAGACCCAAAATGCAACCATTCACCACTACTCTATCTTCTTGTCACTCAGCCAACTTGCATCCATGCTACCACTGTTTCATTTATTCCATTGGCTCAATTTTGCTGACAAACATATAATGGGCACATAATTAAACACCTTTTGGAAATCCATGTACACAACATCAACCACATTATCCTCATCAAACCTTTCTGTTACGCATCAATTAAGTTAGTTAAACATGATTTGCCTCTAACAAACCCATGCAGGTTTTCTTTAATTAATCCACATTTGTCCAATTAACTGTTAATTTTGTTCCAGATGGCTGTTTTGAAAAGCTTGCCTAAGGTTAAGCTGACTGGCCTTAAGTTGCTAGACTTGGCATTCTTGCACTCTTTTTTTCAACAATGATGTTCCTCCACAGGAGTGGAGGGAAGACCACACAGCAGCTTACAATTGGCTGCTTGTATCGTTCCTTTCCCAACAAGCTGCCTAAGTGATTCTGATCGCAAATTAGCAACATTTTGCATGCTGCTTCCTTAGGTTAAAGAATGTGGTTTGAAGGAGAAAATTAGAAAGAAGGAAATAATATAGAGATTTTTTTGACTTTGTAAATTTTTATAATTGTTAACAATGAGAGATGTTAACTTTGGTGAATGGGGCATTTACATGTTTCAGGTATCCAGTATCATCACCAAGCTCAGTTCGGTTATAGCATAGCTACATACAGAATAAAACTTATTCTGCTCTGCTCCAATATACTTTAGCCCCAATTTCAGAAGTACCCCTAGCAACAGTACCCCTTTTCCAAAATGGGCATCTCATAAAATTTGTAAGTGAGTTTTTCCAATTTAGTCTAAGTTAGAAGTAGTTTTGTACTTAGGAGCTGAGTCAAAAGACCCAAGTTGATTTTATGTCACACCTTTATAAATAACAGAAGTACAAGGGCTGAACGGACACTGTGTAACACCCAGCATCTGTGAGTTTATTTCTAAAAATTGTGTTTGAAAATGTGTGTGGTCTGCGTATAGTTCTCCTGACCAGTAAGGAACAGCTTGAGATTTAGGATTACTTGTCATGTCAGTCTGTCTTTAAAGTGAGGTCAGCCTTATGCGCAGCTGAGCCCTTGGTATTAGAAGAAAGTTTGAAAAAAGTACCACCAGCAACCAATGATTTTTACTTCCCCCTTACAATGTTGGCAGCAGTCATGGGAAAGTCAATGCTTCAGAACGACTCCCAACCAACTGGAGGAGGACTCATGGTGACCAAAGCCCACAAAGGAAGCAGAAAGCGAGCAAACGGGAGAGAGCAAAAGGGAAGACTCATGTACATTTTAAATGCACACATGGGCTGAGATGAAGGATAAAATATTTTCCTCATAATCAGACATATCCTGTAATGTATAGAACAGGAAGTTATAAAAGTCATTTGGCATGTGGGAAAGTAAGTGTCAGACCCTGTCCTGATTCAAACCCAAGCCTGTAATCAGTAACACTTTACTGCAGTGTGTCCAGGCTATATGCCCTTCTAGCCTACAGAAAGTACTTGAGTTCATTAATTGCATGTAAAATTGTTGATTACAACCAGTGGCCTCTGTGCAGTAAATAAATAACTTCAATATCAGTTAACAGGGAAAAGAAAGATGTGTTCTGGTGGTAGGGTAGTGGTTAAGAAAGAGTTATGTTAGAATATTTATATTTGTATCAAATTCACAACAATGGGGGTGGGGAGGAAGGAGTTTTGACAGTATGTGATAGTGTAAAACAGGCAATATTGATTCAGCCACCTGTCACATGTCTCTCCCTATTCAATAGAAATTCATTGAGCTGATATTGGCTGAATTACATTATCGCTCAATATCAGAATTAGCAGCATTGTGTTCCTAGTATTAGCCACGTCATGGTGGGAAATGGTGGGCAATGAGGCCCTTTCTAATAGTGAAAGAAGAAAACCTGGAGGTCACCCTAGACCACTCAACGCCACTCCCTCGTGCTTAGTTCAAATGTAGCATTGGCAGAGGCCTGTGTGTCACCTTGGACATGGAATTGGGGTGATCTAACAGAAATGAGAAATAATTTATTAAAAAAGACATGTAAAATATATTTTTAAAAAGCATAAAAGGAACAAAGTGATGTTTATATTTATAGCTGCAGGGTCTCCCAGCTGCCCCCCTTGTAACCTATGCAGAGAGTAAATATTTGCCTCTTCTCTATGCTTAAAATTTTGCTTTGTGTGGAACTGCTGTATCAACAGCATCTACATTCCTGTGGATTATTGTAGCTAATTGGAAATGTTAAGTGCTGTTCCAAAACCCAGGCAACTGTGGAAAGGAACACTGCAGTGTTTGCAAACAGATGTGTTCTCTACATAACAGTGTAGCAGATGGGCAGGCTGCCCTTTCAATTGCCTGCAGAATTGTGCAGCTACCCATGTGACTTACACAATTTCCAGTGCATTTCCTGACTGTATTTAAAGCAGGGATGTGTCTCTTAAAGCCAAGTTGCATCCCTTGTATGCATTTTCCAGCTAACAACAGTACAGATGAGTCATATGGCTATCCTCACTTTCCTGATGCATCTCTGGAGATCTAGTGAAGAAAGTGAGGGTGAGGGGGCAGATTATCTTCTCAAGCACCTCTAGGGGTATGCCCAAGGCCATTATTGCACAGACCTGGACAGAGGTAGCTTGGCCAGTCAGCTATGTCATCTCCAGAGACATGCGTTAAATGTAAAACAAGAGCAGCAAGGTTATGCTCTTCATCCACCCATCTCGCTCAACAACACCTGACAGCACCCCTGTTACTAAGGTACGATAGTCTGAAGCTGCACTTGTCCCCTGCCTCCCCCACACAGACTTGAGACTGTGTTACTAGTTAGGAGCATTTCTAGAGACCCAAACAAGGAACAACAGCTCCACCCCCCACCACCAATTTTGCTCAGGCCACTAGTAGACCACCTTGCAGAGGTGGTAGTGTTAGGAATCCTTCTTTCAAGAAAAGAACTATTAGTTGATCATTTGTTGGTGGAGTTATATTGGAATGTTCCTTGTTGGAACCTGAGAGGAACAATCGGCATAAAAATTCACCACTGGGATAACTTTGTGGACTGCTGGAATGACATACGCCCTCTCCATTCCATCCCCACTGCCCAGCTTCAGGCATGTTGCACTCGATGGCCTGTGTGGAGAAGCACAACCTCCTTTTACGCTGCTCCAGAGTTAACTTCACAAAGGTGAGCTACTGTGTCCTGTGTATCCTGTCTGCTGGACATTATTACCTGTTGTTTTCTAAAGGTTAAGTTGATGGTGATTGCTGAAAGTGCTTCTCCTCCCTCTCCTTTGAGTCTTACTCTATTCAGAAGAAAGAAGTAAGAGTGGATTCCATAATAGTCAGAGAAAACAGATCAATAGGGTTGAGAAATCCTAATCTGGAAGCTGGAAACATATCTGCTAATGCAGACAATGCAGCTGAGATCTTCCTTTTGCATAGCTTTAGGAACACTTCGACACCAATCATGTTTAGCTTTGTTTTTGGGTTGATGGGAATAGTTTGGGAAGGGTGGGGGTTTGGGAATGTTACAAGAATGGTGCGGGGAAGCACTGGAAGGAATTTTAACCCCAGCTAATTGTTCCCATTGTGAGAGCTAGGTTAAAATCAGCCTTTATATTTGGTGAAAACATTCAGTATAGTGGAAGACCATTTCCACTTCTACTCAAGCGAAGATGTCTAGCAACCTTTCATTCCATTCCAATGGTCCACTTCTAAAGCCTCTGGGCTTAAAACTCCAAGTAAGTGTGTGTTTTAAATTACAGAGAGATGTTAGGTGATTTGAGGATTTGCTAGCAAAGAGTTTAGTTCTCAGATCTTGATTGCCCTAAATTAGGGTTTGCTTTTAAGTTGTCAGTGCAAACTAACCTATATTACAAGCTGTATATATTTTAGTGAGCCATGAGTGGTTATTTCCTTAGTCAGATGTAAATTTAGGACTTGTATCAGAAAATTCTACTTCATACAAATAAAAGAATGGATAGGATAGGCCTTCAAAAAGAGTGGTGCCAGATAAAACACTGGAATCTTTTAAGAAACTATTGGATGCAGTAATGGGGCTTTAGGGTCTTGGTATGTGGATGAATTAAGATGGGCTGAATAGCCTTCTTCACCCACAATTATCTTCTGATCTTATGAATGATGGCTGAGGCTGAGACTCATTTGAAAAAAGAACAGAATAATACTTGACTGGAAATGGAATTAAGGTCCATATGGAGAGATATAGACTGAGCTGATTAAATGTTCAATGAGCCAATGATCAATGTGGTCCATTTTCCTCTTTGTGCCATGGGCATAAAAGACTGACTGAGTGCAGCGTGCTTGGTAAAGGAGGATGGCACTGCAGGAGGGCCGAAAGAAAATTCCATCCATTTCTTTAAATGGATAGATAACTGAATGGATTCTGTTATATTTGGATGAATTTCTAGGCCTGATTTTAGCTGTGTGTGTGTGAATGGGCTTTTAGTGAGTTAAAATCAGGCCCTCTAATTTATCTCTATGGGCTGGTTTTCACACGTGTAAAACAAGCATGTTGAACACTCTGCCCACCCCCCCCCCCACCCGCCCTCCCTCAGGTGAACATAAAATACAATGTGATGATGTCAGGCGATGTTAATACCAGTTGACTGCAATTTTACATTGTTCACTCCATTTCTTGTTCTGTGCATGGGAAAAACATTGGGAGTGAGTCACACCAGGTATGAGGAGGTGGTGCGAAGAAGGATAAATAGGCCTGAAAGTGGGATCCTGGCTGCATTTAGCTGGTGACGGTGGCAGCATTTGTATCTTCTTGCACTTTATTTAATCTTTTTAGGCTGCCATAACAAAGGAGAGAGTGAGAGGGAAGGGATATAGCGAAGGTTGAGGACTCCAGCATAGGAACCAGAGCTTGCTGCCCCCCATGGGGATTGTGCACTCTGGAGAAGGCTCCTCCTCCAGTGAGGAGGGAATGAAAAGTAGGAGACAGAGAAGGCTGGTTGTCCAGAAACAGGTGCACCCTGTGGCCCAGGCAGGTGAGGGACCTGCTGCTGCTCAAGGGCTTGCAGAAGAAATACAACAGAAGCCGGAGAAGACACTATTCTCCCCACAAAGTATACAGGCAAATGATGAATTACCTTCAACTGTCAGGGCATCAGTGTCTTTACAGACTGTATCTCTCCAGGGAGATAGTCACCTTCCTTTGTGAATTGCTGGATGGGGAGGTCAGTTCAAATTGCGTTAGTGGCCACCCTATTCCTGTTACTCCTAAGATCCTGGAACTCTTATGCATCGGGATCACATAGGCATCAGCCAGAGACCTTTGCGGCATCTCGCAAGCCTCAGCTCACCATGGCATAAAGGTTGTGACAGATGCAATGTTTAGGTCATTTCAGTCACCACAAATATTGTTAGTCAGTCTGAGAGAGCCCGAGGCTTCATGTTTGTTGCAGTGGAACCCAGTGTGCAAGAGGCTTTGAATGGCAGAGCCTCTTATAATGCAACAATTTAACTAGCAATGTGGAATTTGTTAAACGATAAGATCTTTGTCTCACGCGCCTCTTTTTTGTAGTTCCTGAACATCAACGCCAGGGCTGGCTGTGCATGTGAGGCACATTATGAGGCCTTTCAGATGGGCCCACATGTGCAAAAACTCCCTTGATAGTAGTCAGTCAGTCCAAATCCAAACCAGGACACGACATATATGAAACACAAATGAAGCCAGAACAGCAAGTACACACACACCATCTTTTAATACAAAATCTAAGCAACGTTTCTCCAAACAAAAAAGCCTAAACAATCACCCTTGTGAATCCATGTGTGAATATTTTGTTTTCTTAATGACAGCGTAGTGCACCCACCTCGTCCCCAGCTATGCTGGAGACAGGTTGCTGACCCTGGTGCTCCTTTTCCTGGGATGACTTTGTTAGGAGTTCTCGGGTCACCTGAGCCTGTGAGGGCCCTGGTGTGGTGAGGGTCTCTGGCACAGTGGCAGGAGCCTCACCTGTCATTGTGGCACTCTGAGGCATTGGTGTCAACGGTAGAGGGGTAAAGGAGAGGTTGTCCCCATCAGAAGCCCCCTGAGAGGTGCCCAATGGCAACAACAGCTGCTCATCTGCCATCCTGAGGTCCATTTGGCTTTCCTGAGAGGAACCAGGACCTGGATATGACTCCAATTGCTCCGTATCCCTCTCGCCTTGGCTCTGGGCATCCGAGTTCAGAGACAAGGTGATGGAATGCAGGTCAGAACACGTACCCAGTATCCCATCAGTGAGTTGCTGAGTCTGGCCTTCCATGACAGTCGCAAGTCTCGCAATGGAGGAAGCCACACATTCTGAAGAGAGGTTGATCACAGGGTCCATGGCCTGGATATTCCTGTCCATTGTCCATGCAGAGGTGCACAAACGTTCTAGAAGCTCTGCCACATCTCCACATACCTCATGCTGTACATCCAGCATCTGCCACCTGATGGATGATCCCAGAGGCTCATCATCAGCCTGGGGCTCAGCTTCTAGGTCACCTCCAGCACTTCTCTGATCGACAGCTGGTCCTGCGACTCTGCTGTGCTCACACCAGTGTATGTAACCCTTTCAGTCGACTTGCGCATACTTACTGAGGCGATTGTATCTATGCTGGTGCTAGGTGCTGCGGAAGGAAGTGACGGTGCACCCTCTGAGGCTCCCTCCTCCTCCTCAGAAGTTGCCGAGGTTTGTAGGGGGAACATAGAAGGATTATGAAGGATTTCATCATCATTTGAGCTGAGTTCAGAGATACACACTTCCTACACACATATTCTCGCCATGGAAAATGCTAACCGGGTGTAATCCTCACCCACTTCAAAATTGAGACACACATTCCTCCCCAAGTGCTACAAGCCACCAAAGTCAATTCCAAAAATGCTCCCTCCCCATTACCTTCCCCAATTTTCCCCCATCCTCCTTCAGCACATTCTTTCCAGGCGACAGCTATAGGCCCTTGGAATCTCACCACCCCAGAGCTGCCCTCCAGCCTCTCTATGGCCAATGGTCCTGTACCATTGGTTTTCTGTGTATTTCCAAAACCACCTCCTCCAGAGGAGTCTAATTGACCTGGTTTGGTGCTCCTTCTCCCACCTGTGATCACTCATGGGTGTTATATGCCCTCTTATCCTGCAAAGGGAAAGGGACATTGTCATGAATCTTCTGTGGAAAGATCATACTGTTATTTGTGTGCCCAACATGTATGTTGTCGATGTCCGCCACTTCACAATGATCCTTTCAAACTAACAGGTCTGAGACTTCAGACCACCTCCCCAACCACCTCAGAATCCCCCAGTGCTATGCAGTGTACCATGTCTGCTTCACTCTGCCTTCTGCACATGGCCCAGAAACGAGGCAATTCCACACTTGACACGCATCACACCCTCCCATTTAGGACAGTCCACAAAAATTTTAGACACTCACCTTTGCTGAATGTAAGAGGTCATGTCACTGCAGACAGGTCCTTTGGATGGCCCCACAGCTCCTGGCCTTCCCTGTGACCTCCACCCAGGCTTCTTTGGTCTGGCAGGGAGGCCTCCTCTTGCCACCTTGCCAATCACTCACAGTCTGGAGCAGAACTCACAGGGAGCCATTTTCAAACTGTGGGCCTGTCCATGGTCTGGGTCCTCCATTTTCCCTATATGGCCTGACTTCACTTGGCTTGGCAGATGTGATGATTCAAAGTGATACTGCTAGAAGGGGGCAACTATCAGTTTCCTCCTCTGTGGACAGACAGAATTAAAGGGTAGAATATGATTTCTTTTTATTTGATCAAGGGATGAGGGCATCACTGGCTAGGCAAGCATTTATTTCCCTGTTCAGGGAGCATTTAAGAGTCAACTACATTGGAATCACATGTAGGTCAGAGAGCAGATTTGCTTCTTTGAAGGGGCATTAATGAATGGGTTTTTACAACAATCAGCAATGGTTTCATGGTTGTCACCAGACTTTCAATTCCAGCTTTTTCACCATCTGCCATGGTGGGATTTGAACCCAGGATCTCTGAAATACTAGTCAGTGACAACACCACTATGCCACCACCTCCCCAATTATTCAAAAGGGAACTGGGACAGGGAGTGCTCAGATGTTCTTTCCTCCCTGGTAAGGATCCTGAATGAGACACTGCTGGCACCATAGCCACCAGAATGGAAAAACATGCTCTCACCTGCTGCTGCTCCACTGCCTCAGTGTCAGCAATGATGCTGTCTTCTTCCCGGACTTACTTCAAACAACTTTTTTGAACACACGTGGATCTCACCTCAACTTGCCACCAAAGTGATGCCAGCATTCCTTTGAATGGGTAGCTATGACTAACTTCCTGTTCATAGCCTGACTGCACTCTTGCTGGATTTCCAGCTGTAAATGGCTTTCACCATTCATTCGCTGTCGCTGGGCCAAAATCCTGGAACTCCCTTCCTAACAGCACTGTGGGTGTACCTACACCACATGGACTGCAGCAGTTCAAGAAGGCAGTTCACCATCACCTTCTCAAGGGCAACTAGGGATGGACAATAAACGCTGGCATAGCCAGCATCCCATAAATGAATTTTTAAAAATGGCCCATTGGGGAGCAGAATCCCCTCATTCCCCCACTTCACACAGCTCGTTGGGCAGGCACTAATTGTCTGGCTGATGCTTGATTCACCGTGATGATAAGGTGGGGACGAGAGTGAGCAGACTGCCTTCCACACCCTGCCAGAAACCAGAAAACCCCAGATGATTCCTTTTGCACAATTGCAATATGAGGATAACATGTCCTGTGTGGTAGGGCAGGCCAAATGCTCTCTGCAAGGGAAGAGGCCAGTGTTGAGCATTGGAGATATAGGACAGAATTTAGTTCCAGCAAAGGCCTTCCCTCCACTGGTTGGGAAACTGGTGGGAGATCTGCATCACTTCCCTCTGGGAGGCCTGACTCCATTTAAGTGCAATCAGGCACTTAACTGGACAGCAATGGCCTCCCATGTGAGGGTGCAAATCCCATCTCTGAGACCTGCTAACCAATCAGAGACCAGCAGCTCTCCAGTACTGGTGGTGGCTGCAGGCAACACTCCTATGCCTTCTCCAGGGATCATCGCTGGATCCCTGGAGACAGGTGAGTCTGGGTGGGATGGGAGTCATGGAGAAGGAATCGCTGTGAAGCAGGTGATTGGATGCAAGAGTAGGGGTGGTGTTCAGCAGCTCCTCCTTTCCTGCAGTTGGGTCCCATGAATGGGTACTGAATGCCTGTCAATGAGAGACATCTCCGCCCCATGAGGGCACAGGCAAGCCAGAGAGGGTTTGCTGGGCAGCTTTCGGGTGTCATGGGAGACCTGCGCACGTCCCATTAAATCCTTGAGCTACCATTAAATCTCGATGGGCTCAGGGATAATTACCTTTAAGTGCCTCATTAATGAACTTGTTTGCATATGAAAGGCAGCAGCACAAATGCCAGATCAGCTGTTCTTAGGTTCAGGCTGTTTGCAAACTGAATTGTATTGAAATCCAGAGATAAAAACAAAAAACTGCGGATGCTGGAAATCCAAAAAAAACCCCAGAAATACGTGGAAAAACTCAGCAGGTCTGGCAGCATCGGCGGAGAAGAACAAAGTTGACGTTTCGAGTCCTCATGACCCTTCAACAGAACTAAGTAAAAATAGGGGAGGAGTGAAATATAAGCTGGTTTAAGGTGGGGGGTGGGGTGAGGGGAGAAGTGGGGTGGGGGGGGTGCAGGTTGTTGTAGGGACAAGCAAGCAGTGATAGGAGCAGATAATCAAAAGATGTCACAGACAAAAGAACAAAGATGTGTTGAAGGTGGTGATATTATCTAAAAGAATGTGCTAATTAAGAATGGATAGCAGGACAAGCAAGGTACAGATAGCTATAGTGGGGATGGGGTGAAATAAGACTAAAAGGGCATAAAAGGTATAGATTTAAAAATAATGGAAATAGGGAAAAGAAAAATCTATATAAATTATTGGAAAAAACAAAAGGTAGGGGGAAGAAACGGAAAGGGTGTGGAGATGATGGAGGGAGTTCAAGATCTAAAGTTGTTGAACTCAATATTCAATCCGGAAGGCTGTAAAGTGCCTAGTCGGAAGATGAGGTGCTGTTCCTCCAGTTTGCGTTGAGCTTCACTGGAACAATGCAGCAAGCCAAGGAGTCCACTCCTCCATCACCACCTACTCCTCAAACCCTACCTACGGCACTTCCCCATGCATACACAAAATATACAACCTGCCCCTTCACTTCCTCTCTGCTCACCGTCCAAGGGCCCAAACACTCCTTTCAAGTGAAGCAGCATTTCACTTGCATTTCCCCCAACTTAGCCTACTGCATTCGTTGCTCCCAAAGCAGTCTCCTCTACATTGGAGAGACCAAACACAGACTGGGCGGCCGCTTTGCAGAACACCTTCGGTCTGTCCGCAAGAATGACCCAAACCTCCCTGTCGCTTGCCATTTTAACACTCCACCTTGCTCTCTTGCCCACATGTCTGTCCTTGGCTTGCTGCATTGTTCCACTGAAGCTCAATGCAAACTGGAGGAACAGCACCTCATCTTCCGACTAGGCACTTTACAGCCTTCCGGACTGAATATTGAGTTCAACAATTTTAGATCTTGAACTCCCTCCTCCATCCCCACCCCCTTTCTGTTTCTTCCCCCTCCCTTTTGTTTTTTTCAATAATTTATATAGATTTTTCTTTTCCCACCTATTTCCATTATTTTTAAATCTATACCTTTTATGCCCTTTTAGTCTTATTTCACCCACCCCCACTAGAGCGATCTGTACCTTGCTTGTCCTGCTATCCATTCTTAATTAGCACATCCTTTTAAATAATATCACCACCTTCAACACCTCTTTGTTCTTTTGTTTGTGACATCTTTTGGTTATCTGCTCCTATCACTGCTTGCTTGATCCCTACAACCACTCCCACTCCCACTTCTCCCTCCTCTCCCACTTTAAACCAGCTTATATTTCACCCCTCCCCTATTTTTACTTAGTTCTGTTGAAGGGTCATGAGGACTCGAAACGTCAACTTTGTTCTTCTCCGCCAATGCTGCCAGTCCTGCTGAGTTTTTCCAGGTGTTTCTGTTTTTGTATTGAAATCCAAATGGCTTCCTCACATTATCAGAATTTACTGCACGTTATATGTTTTAAAAAATGATAGAGCCACAGATTGGAATCTGTCATCACTTAGTGAGATATTATAGCAGTCTCACTCCTTTGTTTTTTTTTGGATGAGTTTTACTCAATTATGTGCAGAGGAATGTGACCAAATGCTTATAGCAAAAAAATTGCTGTACACAGGAAAAGCCGGCTTACAATCTGAAATTTCATATCCAGATACAGAAAATAGCAGGACTCAAATTGTTTATGGGTGTGTGAGAAGGGGTGTGTGGATGGGTGATGGTGTGGTTGGTTGTCTGGGTGTGCGTGCCAGTGTGTATGTGGTGTGTCTATATATATATATATATATATTCTTGCATGCATGTACCTGTAGGAATTTGCTGTGCAGTTTTGGTTCTGCTTGTCGAGGATATGTGTATATGTTTATGTGAGCAGTGTGCACCATTTTATGACTGGATTGTCCGTATGGCAGTGGTTGTACTTGATGAAGTTGTGTAAGTGTGTAGTTGTCCATAATGTGTTGTCCTGGGTGCATGTGTTGGTTTATATGTGAATATAAGGTCTTTCTGTTGTGTGGTTATAAATGCATATGACCATAAGACCATAAGACATAGGAGCAGAAATTAGGCCATTCGGCCCATTGAGTCTACTCCACCATTCAATCATGGCTGATAGGTTTCTCAACCCCATTCTCCAGCCTTCTCCCTGTAAGCTTTGATCCCCTTAGCAATCAAAAACCTACCTATCTCGGTCTTAAATATACTCAATGACCTGGCCTCCACAGCCTTCTGTGGCAATGAATTCCATAGATTCATCACTCTCTGGCTAAAGAAGTTGCTCCTTATCCCTGTTCCAAAAGGTCTTCCCTTTACTCTGAGGCTGTGCCCTCGGGTCCTCGGAAATATCTTCCCCACGTCCACTCTATCCAGGCCTTTCAGTATTCTGTAAGTTTCAATCAGATCCCCCCTCATCCTTCTAAACTCCATCGAGTATAGACCCAGAGTCCTCAAACGTTCCTCATATGTTAAGCCTTTCATTCCTGGGATCATTCTCGTGAACCTCCTCTGGACCCTCTCCAGGGCCAGCACATCCTTCCTGAGATATGGGGCCCAAAATTGCTCACAATATTCTAAATGTGGTCTGACCAGAGCCTTATAAAGCCTCAGCAGCACATCTCTGCTTTTATATTCTAGTCCTCTCGAAATAAATGCCAACATTGCATTTGCCTTTCTAACAACTGCGTCAACCTGCAAGTTAACCTTAAGAGAATCCTGGAATAGGACTCCCAAGTCCCTTTGCACTCCAGATTTTTGAATTCTCTCCCCATTTAGAAAATGGTCTATGCCTCTATTCTTCCTACCAAAGTGCATGACCACACACTTCCCCATGTTGTATTCCATCTGTCACTTCTTTGCCCATTCTCCTAACCTGTCCAAATCCTTCTGCAGCCTCCCTGCCTCCTCAATACTACCTGTCCCTCCACCTATCTTTGCATCATCTGCAAACTTAGCCAGGATGCTCTCAGTTCCTTCATCTAGATCATTAATGTATAAAGTGAAAAGTTGTGGTCCCAACACTGACCCCTGCGGAACTCCACTAGTCACCGGCCACCATCCTGAGAAGGACCCCCTTATCCCCACTCTCTGCCTCCTGCCAGACAGCCAATCTTCTATCCATGCTCGTACCTTGCTTCTAACACCATTGGCTATTATCTTACTGAGCAGCCTCCTGTGCGGCACCTTGTCAAAGGCCTTCTGGAAGTCCAAGTAGATAACATCCATTGGCTCTCTTTTGTTTAACCTATTCGCTACCTCCTCAAAGAATTCTAACAGATTTGTCAGGCATGACCTCCCCTTGATGAAACCATGCTGACTTTGCCCTATTTTATCATGCACTTCCAAGTATTCTGAAATCTCATCCTTAATAATGGACTCTAAAATCTTACCAATGACCGAGGTCAGGCTAATCGGCCTGTAAGTTCCCGTCTTTTGCCTCACTCTCTTCTTAAACAGGGGGGTTACATTTGCGATTTTCCAGTCTTCTGGGACCCTCCCTGACTCCAGTGATTCCTGAAAGATCACCACTAACGCCTCCACTATCTCTTCTGCTATCTCCTTCAGAACTCTGGGATGTAATCCATCTGGTCCAGGTGATTTATCCACCGTCAGACCTTTCAGTTTTCCCAGCACCTTCTCCTTGGTAATGGCCACCATAGTCACCTCTGCCTCGCCAACTCTCTTGAACTTTGGGGATGTTACTCGTGTCTTCCACTGTGAAGACTGACGCAAAGTACCTATTCAGTTCCTCCACCATTTCTTTGTTCCCCACTAGTACTTCTCCAGCGTCATTTTCCAGTGGCCCAATGTCCACTTTTGCCTCTCTCTTACCCTTTATATATCTAAAAAAAACTCTTGCAATCTTCTTTTATATTACTGGCTAGTTTACCCTCATAATTAATCTTCTCCCTCCTTATTTCTTTTTTTGGTTGTCCTCTGTTGGTCTTTGTAGGCTTCCCAATCCCCTGGTTTCCCACTGCTCTTCGCTGCATTGTATGCTTTCTCTTTAGCTTTTATGCTGTCCCTGACTTCCCTTGTCAGCCATGGTTGCCTTGTCCTCCCTTTAGTATACTTCTTCTTCCTAGGGATGAATTTTTGCTGTGTGATATGATTATACATATGTAGCTGATCGGGCATGTCACTGCATGTACATGTTCTGTATTCATGTAGTTATATTTGCCTTTTGGATATGTGGTTGCACATGTATACAGTTATGTGTACATATGATTGTGTATACATTTGGTTGAGTGTGTACATGGTTCCACATATATGCTGATTACACCCATCTTCATATGAACACCACCTCTCAGCCCCAGCGCTGTGTCTGATTTGTCACAACGTTATCCAAAATCCAGTACTGCATGAGCAGAAATTTCTTGCTATTAAATCGGGAAGACCAAGTTAATTGCTTTTGGTCCCACCCACAAACTCTATTCCCTAGCCACCAATTCCAACCCTCCCCTTGACCACTGTATTGGGCTGAACCAGACTGTTCATAACCTTGGTGCCATGTTCGCCCCTGAGCTGATCTTCCAATCCCATATCCCATCCATCACCAAGACAGCCTACTTCCACCTCTATAAATTGTCCAACTTCAGCTCATCTGCTGCTGAAGCACTCATTCATGCCCGCATTTTACCTCTAGACTTGACTATTCTAACACACTCCTGGCAGGCCTCCCACCTTCTTAAAATTCAGCTCATCCAAAATTCTGCTGCCCATGCCATTACTCACAATAAGTCCTGTTCATCCATCACTCCTGTGCTCACTGATCTACATTGGCTCCTGGTCCAACAATACCTTAATTTAAAAATGCTGATTCTTGTTTTCAAACCCTTCCCTGACCTTACCCCACCCTATCTCTGTAATCTTCTCCAGCCTTACCACCATCTGAGGTCTCTGCACTACTCTAATTCTGGCCTCTTGGACATCCCCAATTTTAATCACTCTGCCATTGGTGGCTGTGCCTTTAGTTACCTGGGGCTTAAGCTCTGGAATCTTCTAACTTTTCCTAAAGCTCTCTACATTGATCTCCTCCTTTAAGATACTCCTTAAAAGCTATCATTTTGACCAAGTTTTGGTCAATGTTGTAAGATGTGTGTACTTCAGTAGGTCTCATGAAGAGGTTCTGAAGTTTATATAGTTTAACAATAAAGTGTTTATTAACTACTCATAACTATGCGCATATATACAGTACATGGCCTAAGTTAGGAGATGTCTCCATGCTTGCCTCTATACATGTCTCTGTCCAATACAAGGTTGCCCTCTAGACTCAGGTCATGTATTCCTTTACATCACAGTGTGGGCAGTACTGCACCCAGCCCCCCATTAACCCTTATACTATACCTTCTCCCTAGTCTTTATCCAACGTATTCACAATGCATTCCTGTTTGCCCAACATATTTACATAACTTCTACCATCCCTTCTCCCCACCCCACTCAAATCTCTGTGCTTTCAGGTTCAGGTGGTCTGGAAGCTTTATAATCCTTCACCATCTTGTCTTTACAACAGTTGGAGGAGTGGTAGACTCTGTTGTACTGGGTAAACATGGATGAATAGGAGGTTGTTTTGGATGTGGTTGTTCTGATGTTTGGTTGTCTTCATCAATTTCTCTCCAATGTATAGTGGGAGGATCACCTCGAGGGATGAGGAGGAGGCTCCTCCTGTTCCTCCTGCCCATATCTTCTGGAGTACTGACAAGGTATGACTGCGAGAGCTTCTTTTTAGAGCATGGCTTATCTTGTCTCTGTTTTTGACAGTCCTCTGGATGCGTAATACACTGGTTGGCGGCATCTGTCCAGTTGTTCTTTAAATAAGGTTATGCTGAGGCCTGTGGATGAAGCATCCATTACGGTGGGCAGGGATGGTCACAGTGGGCCAGGATGTCAGTTGAGAGCAGCATGGCTTTGATGTAACCAAATACTTGCTCTTGATGCGTGTTCTATGCTTGGTCAGTCTTGAGAAGGTGCTGCAGAGGTTCCAGATTGAAACCTGTGCCAGATTGGGTAAAAATTTTGCCAACCGGTTCACCATATCCAGGAATCTCTGGAGGCCCAGAATCGAGAATGGGGATGAGAACTCGCTGATAGTCTTTGTTTTCTGTGGGTTGGCCATGATGCCTTTGTTGCTGACAATGTGTCCTAAAAATGGAATAGAGATCTTGAAGAATTCACACTTCTCACTCAGTGTCAGCCCTGCTTTCTGCAAGGTTCTAGGACCATTGTAAGCCTTTTATGTTCTTCCACTGTCGTGCCGTGGACCAAAACATCATCTATATGGCAAATGCCATCCTCTAAACCTTGCAAAATGGCCACCATCGTGTATTGAAAGATTTCCAGCATGGAGGTGATTCTAAATTGTAAGCAGTTGAAGCAGAATCTGCCAAAAGGGAAGATGAATGTGCTCAACAATCTAGATTTTTTGTCTAGTGGAAGTTAGCAAAAACTGCTTTTAACATCGAGCTTTTAAAATACTTTGCTTTTAGAGAGTTTGCTCAGGCTTGTAGACATCAGGTAGATTTCTCTTCCCACTGCTTTACTAAAGCTGTGTTAAGTCAACACAGATACAGATGGACCCATTCAGTCTTGGGGTTGGGGCCATCCCAGAACACCATTCGGTTGCCTGACTGATGGGGGAGACGACCCATTTTTGTCATCTCAACCAGCTGTTGCTGCACCTGATTCATGAGTGGATGGGGTATTTTTCATGGTGTGAACAGGCACATGGGCGCAGCATCCTCCCTCAGTGTAATCCTGTATGTAGTCCTCAGTCACCCCAATCCGGTAAAAAGTTTTGGGGGCTCCTTTTTAAACTTGTGACCAGGCCCTTGCTGGTTGACCTCATCAATTTTCTGTAGGAGGTTGAGGTCGACACAGACTTTTTGGCTTAAGAGAGAATATTCTAGTTTGTGAATGGTGAACGGGATCCCTTGTATTCTTATGTCTTGATGCCTGAGTTTCACTTGCAGATTGCCTTTCACCAGGAGTTTGATGCCACCTGCTCTGTACAGCTGTGTTGTGGGTGGCATCAGCCATTGGGTCACCAGCCATGGTTCCTTGTCCAAGAGGACTGTAACACTGTCCAAATTAAAGCTTGGGAGATGACCATTAACCGAGATGTCTACATTCCAGTATGAAAATCCCTGATCTCTGACCTCAAGCAAGAAGCATTGTTGTGTTTCCTTTCGGTGTGGTACCTCAACCTCATGAATCATCTTCGGATTATCTGCACGCCTGGTAGTGTTAGTTTTGCACAGCTTTCTGAAGTGTCCTATGTAGTTGCAATTGAAACACTGTGCTGAGACATTAATCATGACTGTGGGGTCGCCTGGCTCCACAGCGCTGGCAAGGTCACCCACTCTCTAGTGGGTCGGTTAGGGTATTGTTTCTCTAATCCTAGAGTGTTCCCTGCTCCTCTGATGTTTTACTAGCTGGGCAATGGGGGTTGCTCTGTACCATGGCTTCCCTTCGCCCCTTAAGATGGAGCTGTGCTGTAAATGGATTTTGGATTGCCTGACAATCTGAAGGCCTTTTAAAGGGTCAAATCTTCCTTAGCTTGAAGCATGCCTGAGAGTCCATCATCTGCCACTCCAACAACAATTCTGTCCTGGATTAGCTCTGATTTCAGGTAACCATAGTCACAGCTTTCAACCATTCTGTACAGCTCATTAATAAAGGAGTCAATAGGTTCCCCTGGCTGTTGGACATGTTTGTTAAACTTTGCTCTTTCAAGGATCTTGTTACTGCTTAGTTTAAAATATGTGTCAAATGATTTTAAAACTTTATCAAATTTTGCTGATGATTCATTGATTCCTTGTCTAGTTATTATATCATTGGCTATTGGACCTACCGAATAAAGCAGTGTGTTAACCTGTTAGCTTCTGTCTTTTTATCTAGACCTGAAGCAATCGTATATCTGAGGAATCTCTTTCTTCAATGTCTCCAATTTTGTGACTGTTCTGGGCCTTGGATGAGTCCAAACTGGTCTGGTAAGGTAGACTTTTGATCCTAGGTCATTTAAAGTTAAAAGTATGTATAGCTTTAAATGGTGTTAGGAAATCCAAGATGGAGATGCAATCCGCTTCTTTTCAATGAGGTTTCCAGCACCTATTAGTTTTGGCAGGCTCCCACTGTAATAGCATTCATGATTACTGTGTTTTAAAATTTTCAGCAGTGACTCCCTGGATCAACCTCTCAATCAACTAGTTGTGCATGTATTGGGTTGTCTATGTGCACATGTAACTGCAACTGTGGTTATGCATGCATAATGTTATGTATGTACATAGTTGTCAATGTGTGCATAAGTAAGTATATGTATATATGTATGTGGTTCTAAGTATTCAACATTTTATCTGTACTCAAACATTCTGTCATAAAGGATCATAATTAAAAGAAACTTTCAGCTGTTGAATGATTCAGAACTAAAGTGTGAATCAGCGATCTTTCAAACCAGACATCTTTAATACCTAGTTGTTACTCAGACAAACCATTTCCCATTTATGAGTGGTCCACATGGAACTTCAAAGTGGATAAGCAGACTGCAAAATATTTTTACAGCCCGCATATATTTTTGGGAAATACATTAGACACTAGATACAGATATGTTTATATTGTACTTAAGATGCAAATCTGTTTCAGAAACCACAGCACCATAAGCTAAATCCTTATATAATAGCTCTATAAACAGAAGATCAGTTACATAAATGCATGCATTTTAGCTACTATGTTTTTCTGTGCTATACCAAGGAAAAGACCTCAATATTTACGGGGAGATGGGAAGGATGCAGGGAGCCCTTCTCCAGGTAGTGGGTGAAGAACCTGACAAGGCTGGTGATGTGGAGACCCTGGCAATCTTAATGGCAGCACCTCATTTACAAATATAGAAATATGGAAACATAGAAAATAGGAGCAGGAGTAGGTTATTCAGCCCTTCAAGCCTGCTCCATCATTCAATATGATCATGACCGATCCTCTACCTCAACGCTATACTCCCACACTCTCCCCATATCCCTTGGCGCCTTTAGAGTCCAGACATTTATCTATTTCCTTCTTAAATATAATCAGTGACTTGGCCTCCACAGCTTTCTGTGGTAGAGAATTTCATAGGTTCACCACCCTCTGAGTGAAGACATTTCTCCTCATCTGAGTCCTAAATGGTCTACCCCATATCCTGAGACTGTGAATCCTTGTTCTAGACCACGTTCCCAGTCAGAGGAAATATCGTCCCTGCATCCAGACTCTCCATCCCTGTCAGAATTTTATATGTTTCAATGAGATCTCCTCTCATTTATCTAAACTCCAGTGAATACAGGCCTGGTCAGCCCAATCTCTCCTCAGTCGACAATCCTGCCATCCCAGGAATCAGTCTGGTGAACCTTCACTGCACTCCCTCTATGGCAAGTGTATCCTTTCTTAGCTATGGAGACCAAAACCGCACAGAATACTCCAGGGTCAGAATTTTCTCCCGAATGGGGGGATGTTCAGGAGCGGGCGCACCTCCGATCGGTGCCTCTGATCCGCCATTTTACGTGGGTGGGCCAACTAAGGCTCACCTAGCATGACATCTGCCAGAAAGCTGTGCAGGTGTGGGGGAGGGGGGAATCCCTAAGTTGCTGCCTCAGGGAGATCGGCGCCAAATTCAAAGATGTTAAATATAGAAAAGTAAAATTTCCCTGACATGGCCCCTCATGTGACACTGTCACATGAGTTGGGACATGTCCATCCCTTTTAATTAAACTTTTATTAAATTTTTAAAAATCTACATGAAACATCATCCCGCCCGTGGATGAGGTTTCATGCTTTTTCTGAAGCCCGCCACGGCTCCCGGCCTGCCCGCCAACTTTAAGGCTGGATGGGCACGTCCTTTAATGAGTTCAATTACTTTTTAAAAGGCCCAAATAGGCCGTTGATAGGTTGGTGGGCACAGCAGATTTGCCAACCTGAAAATTGAAATGACGCCCAACGTCATCCCGCATTATTTTATGCGTCGGCGAGTGGGCCCTGCCCCCTGCTCACCGACCTCAATATCCTACCCCAGGTGTGGTCTTACAAAGTCCCTGTACAGCTGCAGTAAGACATCCTTGCTCCTGTACTCAAGTCCTCTCACAATGAAGGCCAACATGCCATTTGCCTTCTTAACTGCTTGCTTTAAATAACACTGCCTGACAGTCGGCCAGCTTGACTGCCTGACTGGTGGGTGAGAGTGGAAATTAACAATAGGAGGTCATAGCAAGGGACCCGCAGGAAGGGTCCTAAACAGTCAGTAGGTAGTGAAGGATCTGGGCCTTGATCAGGGGATGGGCGAGCCTGAAAGATTGAGGTGGCCAAAGGCTTCCTTGTGAGTCTGGAGACCTCCTGACCCACAAGGGCCTTAAAAAAAGGTAAAGTTGTGAAGCTTACCTGGGCCTGTTCTGGCTAGTCAGCTCCTCTCAATACCCTACTGCTGCTGGGCAATAGACAATAGGGGACTTCTTCTGTGCTGAGGCTGAAAATAAATTGCAGTGCCGATGACATAATCGGGTCATGACTCTTACATGTTAAGTAGGTCCCGTACCTGCTTTTAGCAGGAGCCTTATCCAAAGCCAGACTTATCGCTGTAAATATATGGGTGGGAATGGGGCCGGGTTACTCCATCCAAATATTGTAACATTCCTCTCTGAATCCTCTCCTGCCCATTGGGATGGGGGGTGGAGTTAAAATCGAGCCCAAGTAAAGTAAATATAATTGGTGGAAAAATGGAGTAAATAGTAAAGTAATAAAGAATAATAAAATAACTATCTTTCTTGGATTAATGTATATTTTCCGACATCTCTATATGAAAGATAAGTTAATTCCATAAATATTTATGACTTGCACTTATAGGGGCTGTATATGCTGGGAGAAGTTTGGAGGTCAAGTGAAACAGAACTTAAGTCAAGACTTATAATATAAACAGAGACATCTGTTTATGACTTTCCCTCTGGGTTGTAGGAAACATATACACTGCAGTTAATGGCTGTCCGTTTTTCTTGGCTCAGGTTAACAATGAAGTCTCTGCCAATGAAACACTGCTTTGGGAATAAAGTTTGCTTGGAGCATTCCATTGAGTGTGACCAGTGAAAGACTTGTGTGAAAACACATTTTTAACTCTCAATGAATTGTGCAGAAAGCAATGCTGAAAAGTTTCAACTGGCTGCATAAAATCTACTCCAGATCACTCATGTTTGTTTTAAAAGAGAAATGTATTAATATTATTGACAATGAAATAAAATAGTTTTTCTCTTGTTGTGGATCTTATCTGAAATAGTGGATACAACAATCTGCAAAAGCACTCTAGTTTAGAATTATGTATAAAATGGATCAGGAAAGGGCTTCAGCGAAGACATCAACATGCTGCAGATCATTATCTCCAGTCTGGACCCCCTCCAGCTTATGTATGTAACATGCATTTGTGTTTATTCAAATGCTGATTGCATTACCTCCTGCAACTAACATGGAAACTAATAACAATTTAGTTACACAATTGTCCTCACTGATGTATTGGGCCAGAATTTGCTGCCAAAGTAAAAATGACGTTATTGGTGCCTGCCATTATTTATATGTAAATGGTACAACAACTTCAGCAGATGCATGGTTAAATGCCAATGCCTAAATGCTTTTGGTGAGTTGTGCTGCTGTACCACTAACTTCATGAAAACGGCATCTCACTGTCTGCCTCACCACTGACAAGTGTTATATGCCCTAAAGTTGCCGTATTTGCATGGTTGTTTCTAAATTAAAGCCACTGCAGGTACTCAGGATCAGTAATTGCAAGCATGATGTGAACATTGTTAATTACAGAGAATCAACCTCTTTGGCACTAAAAATTAACTATTACAACTGTGAAATCTCATTCTTTCAGGTTTTTTTATTTGGGGTAATTTTGTTTTTGAATTTTCTTCCTGTTTCTTTTACCATTCTCTCTTAATACAATCATTCTTTTCCTCTTTATTTTTCTTTATTTACCTAGGGAACTTTGTGGCATAGTGGTAATATCACTGGGCTAGTGATCCAGGGGGAGGGGAAGAGGGAGTGCAGGTGTTCAAATCCCACCATGACGACTGGTGGTATTTAAACTCAATTAATAAATCTGGAACCTGAAGCTAGCCTCAAAAATGGTGACCATGACATGTGACTCCAGACCCACAGTAATGTGGCTGACTGCCCTCATTTCAAGGGCAATTAGGGATGGGAATTGGCAGCAAGGGCAGGGTGGTGGCCCTCAGCAAGCCCATCACCTTCTGGATGCCTCAGGTACTGAGTACCTTTGAGTGAGGGACCCCACTGCCCCTTACTGGAAGCCCACAAGCAACCCCAATCAGGTTTGCTTTTCCGGCTTCCCACAGGGAGAGTCCCCCTCCAGCTGCTGGGTGAATACCATCAGTGGGATGAGGCCCCTAGTGGGCATGAACTGTCTGAAGGTTTAAGAAGCTGAACTTCTATCTGTAGACCCTGTTAAGTGGATAATGTATCATGTTGCTCCATTCTCTGCTGGCCACCTGCAGCTCCCTCCACAACATGCCCTTGCTGTTGATGATGCTAATTGTTTTCCTTGTTTGAAGTCCAATGAAAAGCAGCATGGTGTCACCCACTTTATGAACACCTCCACACCGTATAAATAAATCCCTCAAAACAAGTAGTCCTATCAACTGTTCCCAGAGGGAACTGAGAAAACAGCTGTGAGCATTGAACCTTTATTTAAATCTGACCTCCTGGCCTTTAACCATTTCAATAAAGTGTCGCTCAATCCTAGCTGCCGGTGAGTTTCCTGAGGGAACCCCTGCAAGAAGCATTAATTTCAAATTTCTGCCAGGATCACATGATAGGAGCCTTTAAGAAATTATAATGGCTGATCTGACCCCCAGAGTGGGTCACTCAGATGCCTTGATTTTACTGTGGTAAAAAAAAACTGATTGTGCGGTGGGTTAGAACGTGTTTTGCGAATTTGACAATTTAACTCACCGCACCCCACCTCATGCCTATTATGCAGGGGTTAATATTGAAGCCAAATCATTATAACCATTGGAAAAAAAACAAGATAAATGCAATTGAAACTGCGCAATTTGCTGTTAGGAGCAGTAAAAACAGCAAAGTTGTTGGTTGTTGTTATCAACCTCCCGGACTGGAGAGGGTGGGCAGGGAAAAAGTTTCTGCAGAATTTGGTGGCCTGTAGAAAGGCCAAAGTGTTAATCGTGAGAGATTTCAGTGAGCCACATACTGACTGGGAAAAACTGTAGAGGACTGCATGTAGCCAATTCCCCAGGTGCGACTAAGAATAGTCCATGCTCTCAGTGCTCCTTGGGACATTAGCACTGGCTGTGTTGCAGCGCTATACCACTGAATTTTGTGGGGTCAGACAATTTAACTAATTTAAATATGTTCCTTTGTTTCTCATGTGCACTGGAAGTCCTGTTGCATCCTGGAAGTCGCAGATCTTAAAGGGGTAGATTTTCCACCTTTGTGTTTCGGTGTCAAATAATGTCTTGGGTGGAGCTCTCAGAGGAAACTAAGGATGGCCTATAGAGGAGCTTGAACTATGTTCCAAGAGGAGGAATAGTTGAAAAGAGATGGAGAAAAAAGTCAGAGTTCTTACATCCTTTTGTTATTCAGAGCATATCAGTGCTGTGGGAGGAATTTTTTCAACTACAGTATACAGTGGAATACTATTGGGAGGGAGTGCCCTCAATGTTAACTCCAGACTCCATGAAGTCTCATGACACTAGATTAAACATGGGTAAGGAAACCTCCTGCTGATTATCACCTACTGCCCCTACTGAGGGAACCAACAAGAGAGAAAACTGACTTGATCTTGTCCTCACCAATCTACCTGCCATAGATGTATCTGTCCATGACAGTATTCGTAGAAATGACCATTGCACCATCCTTGTGGGGCAAAATTCTGTCTTCACATCGAGGAAAGCATTCATCATTTTGCGTAGCACTACTATCGTGCTTAAGGGGATATATTCAGAATAGATCTAGCAGCTCAAAATTGGGCATCTGCGAGGTACTGTGGACCATCATCAGCAGTAGAAGTGTATTCAACCACACATAACTTCAGAGCTTGGCATATCCCTCATTCCACCATTACCATCAAGCTGGGAGATAAACCCTGGTTCAATGAAGAGAGCAGGACGGCATACCAGGAGCAGCACCAGGCATACCTAAAAACAAGGTGCCAATCTGGTGAAGCTCCAACACAGGACTACATGCATGCTAAGTGGCAGAAGCAGCAAGTGATAGACAGAGCTAAGCAATCCCACAACCTATGGGTCAGGTCTGCAGTCTTAACACATCTAGTTGCGAATGGCGGCGGGCAGTTAAACAGAAGGGGAGGCTCCACAAATATCCCTATCCTCAATGATGAGGGAACACAGCCTGTCAGTGAAAATTGCAAAGCTGAAACATTTGCAACCACCTTCAGCCAGAAGTGCCAAGTAGATGATCCACCTCAGCCTCCTCCTGAGGCCTCCAACGTCATACATGCCAGTCTTCAGCCAATTTGATTTGCTCCACGTGATATCAAGAAACGGCTGAAGGCATTGGATACTGAAAAAGCTATGTGCCCTGACAACATTCCAGGAGTAGTACCAAAGACTTACGCTCCAGAACTAGCCATGCCCCTAGCCAAGCTGTTGCAGAAAAGCTGCAGCACTGGCTTCTCCCAACAACGTGGAAAATTGTCTAAGTATGTCCCGTAGACAGAAAGAAGGACAAATCCAACGCGGCAATTACTGCCCCATCAATCTACTCTCAGTCATCAGCAAAGTGATGGAAGGTGTCGTCCATAGTACTATCAAGTGGCACTTACACAGCAAGACCTGGCTCAGTTTGGGTTTGGCCAGGGCCACTTAGCTCCTGACCTGATTACAGCCTTGGCCTAAACTTGGTAAAAAGGGCTGAAGGAAGATGAGAGTGACTGCCATTGATATCAAGGCAGCATTTGACTGAATGTGGCATCAAGGAGCCCCGGTAAAACTGGAGTCAATGGAAATCAGGGGGAAAGCTCTCCATTGGTTGGAGTCATATCTAGCACAAAGGAAGATAGACGAGTTTGTTGGAGGCCTATCATCTCAGTCCCAGGGCATCACTCCAGGAGTTCCTCAGGAGTGCCTGATGCCCAGTCATCTTCCACTGCTTCATCAATGACCTTCCTTCCATCATAATTTCAGAAGTGAGGATGTTGCACAATGTTTAGAACCTTTCAAGTCTCCATAGATACTAAAGCAAATGTGTCCATATGCAGCAAGACCTGGACAATATTCAGGCTTGGGATGATAAGTGGCAAATAACATTCGCACCACACAAGTGTCAGCCAATGACAATAAGAGAGAATCTAACCACTTCCCCATGACATTCAATGGCATGACCATCATTGAACCTCACCACCATCAAGATCCTGGGGATTACCATTGATCAGCCCCGTTTCTTGGAGTACTCCCTGGAGATCTTGTTGTTGGCTATAAAAGCCCACAGAGGAATATTGTTCCCAGTGGACGGGAGGAAGAAACCTGCTTTGGAAACCAAGCAGGTGTGGTTGAAAGTGGCTGAGAAGGTGAGCAGCAGGAATGTGGTCCCCTGCTCATGGATACAGTCACACAAGAGGTTCAATGACATCATCAGGACAGGTGAGTGGCATACCACATTCAAGTGCAAACCATCTCAGTCTGACCTCCCCAACCTTCTCCTGCACAGCATTCCCAGACAAACACATCTTGCTGGTCCACCCACTCCTCTCTCTTGAGGCAATTTCTCATATCCCCATTGGAGTGACAAACACTGACAGTCACCCAGATAATATTGTCACTCACACCCAGCCTCACAGTCATCCTCTAGAAATATTGCCATTCCATCCCCTCAACACATTCCATTTCTCACACATAGAACTCTCTTCTTTCTCCCTTCACAGAAGAGAGCCCAGAATGTCAGGGAGAGGCAGAGAACTGGGTGTGTCACTCCAGTCATCAATACTCTGACCGCTGCAGGGCATGATGCCCTGGAGATCAGCAGAGCCTCAGAATGCAATGGTGATGGAGAGATGAGTGTCCCAGATACCTAGTGACAGAATTAGATATCACAAAGCCACATGACACTCAGCATCATGTTGGTACAATGTGAGAAGCCACTAAAATCTGATGAGCTGCACAGTGTTAACTATGAAACCTTTTGTCTTGTGAGTTCTAATTCATGCCTTTCATCTCCCATAGGTTCTTCAAGCGTCTCTTACGAGCTGATGCTGAAGACCCCTCAAAGGCAGTCGTGCACTCTGAGGAAGCTCCATCACACGATTCATGTGCACCCACCACCACTCAGACACACACACTTGGTGGGGACTCCAGCACAGGTAGCTGGGTTGTTGCAGAATGAACCACATGTTACAAGTGAGTGGAGGCAGGTGTTAGAGACAGGGACAGCAGTGGAAAGCCCTCATCAAAGTGTCCTAGACATGCCAAGCTCTGCTCAACTGGATGCAGATGTTGAACATTGGAGATCATCGATGAAGAGGAATATTCTGGAGCAGGAGCAGGAAATGTGGGAGGTTTGGTCAGCACTTTCAGAGGCACTGCACATGATTGGGGAGAGAATGGAGGAATCTGTCTCTGTGATGTCTCAGACCTTTACACTGATATCTATCTCCATGGAAAGAGTGACCAACTGCATGGAGCATCAGATGCAGCAGGCAACTGAGTGCTAACAGGCCCTCACTAGTCTCCTGTACATTCAGACTGCCAGTTTAACAGGAAATCCTCACCTTGGCCATTCAGCATCTCACTGAAGTGCAGGAAAGTGTTCTCCAGCTTCTGGCTGACAGGCAAGTGTGGGAGGGCCATGAAAGGGAAAGGGTACAAGGAGGTGAAGACTGCCCCCCCCCACCCCTCCCACCCCAACACACCACTGCACCCCTTCCTCAGTCAGAGTTCCACATGTTGCCTCCTGAGTCTGTCCCTGCATAAGTACAGTGGGACAGTCTTTGATTGGGCTTTTCTGGGCTCCAAAACCGAGAAGATGTCAGTCACAAGCATCTGAGAATGCAGAGCAGGGGTTTGTGCAGCCTGCCTTTAACTTTGCTGTCGTCACATGTTAACACATGTAGCGGTAATAGGAAAAAAGAAGTGAAAGGTTTCACAAAGAAAATCACTTGGGTGTTTTAAAGTTTGCTAAATTGTCAATTCTATTGTCAATATTTATGCACAGAGTCACACAGTGCAGAAGAGGCCCTTCGGCCCATTGAGTCTGCACTGGCGTGTGAGAAACACCTGACCTACCTACCTAATCCCATTTTCCAGCAGCCCGCAGCGTTGAATGTTATGACGTGCCAAGTGCTCATCCAGGTACTTTTTAAAGGATGTGAGGTAACCCACCTCCACCATCCTCCGGGTAAAAAAGTTTTTCCTCACATTCCCCCTAAACCTCCTGCCCCTCACCTTGAACATATGTCCCCTCGTGACTGACCCTTCAACTAAGGGGAACAGCTGCTCCCTATCTACCCTGTCCATGCCCTTCATAATTTTGTACACCTCGATCAGGTCTTCTCTGCTCCAACGAAAACAATCCAAGTCTATCCCACCTCACTTCATAACTTAAATGTTTTTAAACGCACCCTAAACTTTATTTCAAACTTTCATTGTCCAGTCATCTCCATTGTTACCTGTCACTTCCAAGTAGACTTCAGCCATGAAGGAAATGACATGGCAAGAGTAGAAGATGAGCAATGGTGTCAGTGAGAAAAACAGATTGTTAACTGTGGGACTACTTTGTGCTGGGGGCTGAGGTAGGCATGATGGGCTCAGATGGCTGCACTGTTTTAGATGAGATGAAGTGTGCCCAGGTCAATGAGAAGGTAGTCTTCTACCAGCTTGATTATAAAGCAGGAGAAACTGTAGACTTGGATGAAATCACTATGATCTGGTGAATGCTGCAATCAAACTTGAATTAAGCAAGGATGAGCAAATTTGCTACAAACATCTGATGCTAAATTGGCCAAACAATAAATTAATAAACCAGTTAGCTGTGTTCCTCTCTGCAGATGCTGTCAGATCTGCTGAGTTTTTCCAGCTATTTTTGTTTTTGTTTCAGATTTCCAGAATCCGCAGTATTTTGCTTTTATAATAAATTAATAAAGCAGGTTACGTGTGTTTTATTAACCAATAACATTCAGTTAGACCTCCTAGAACCATAAACTGATGATCAGGTTAGGATGGAACCCGATGGGCAGAAAGCTTGGAGAAGTCCTGCTGCAGTAGAAAGTAAGACAGGACCTCCCAAATCTCATATTGTGCAGGAAACCACAAGATGCTAACTACACAAAATCTGTAATTCATCTCAAGGACAAAGGATATTCAGTCGGGTTAAAATCTGTGCCCCATGTATTCACCATCAGATAAACCTGAGTGTGAAGATCCTGTTGTTCAGTCGGCATCTCTGAGTCAAGTACACAATCCAAGTGATAGTGATCTACCACTCTTACAACATCAAGGTGTCAGTCATTGCTCAGTTGGATAGTGTTTGCATCACAAAGTTTAGGGTTCAAGTCCTACCCCAGGGCTTGAGCACAAAAATCAAGGCTGGTAGTCCAGTGTAGTATTAAGGGTGTCCCCTGCTGTATTTTGAGTGAGACATTAAACTGAGGTGCCATCTGTCCGCTCAGGTGGATGTAATAGATCCCATAGCACTATTTTGAAGAAGAGAAGAGGAGTTATCTCTGGTGTCCTGGCCAATATTTATCCCTCAACCTGGACATTATCATGTTGCTAATTTTAGGAGTTTGCTATGCACAAATTGGCTGTGGGGCTTTCTACATTACAACAGTGACTACACTTCAAAAGTACTTCATTGGCTGTAAAGCACTTTGAGATGTCTGGTGGTTGTGAAACACATTATATAAATGCACGTCTTTGTTGCTTTTTTCAGAACAATCAAAGCCCACAGTGAAAGCTTCCAGTTGTAGCATTCTGAGAAAAACACCTTGCTATGGATCCAAGTTAGTTAGTAACAGTAACTGCTGCAGGGCTAGAATAATCATAGAATCATACAGGATAGAAGGAGGCCATTTGGCCCATTGTGCCTCTGCCAGTTCATTGAAATGTCTATTCAACTACTCCCACTCCACTAATCTTTCACTGCCCTGCATTTTTCCCCTTTTCAAGTGTATATCCAGTTTCCTTTTGAAATGTTATTGTTTGATGTGAGAATAATACAAATTTTACCATTTCTTTTTAACTAGAGCATTGTACAGAAACAGTGCTCTGTTTCTGTGAGAGTCAAGGAAACCACCCATGTTCTTATTTTACTGATATATGAGTTGAATCGATAAGAGCCACGTAGAGGCCTCCTCTGCACATCAGCTTTCTCTACTTATTGTAGGAGAGTGAGTGGGTGGGGAGCAGCTGGTTAGAAACAAAATGCAACTAGTTGAAAAAGACAAAACTGATCATTAAAAATAATTACCATAACAAACTAAAATAATGAATAAATAAAGACAACAATCAGGATGTTATTGTGAAATTCAGGGAGAGACGACATACTAAAAAAGTATTTGAACTATAATGGCCCTGGCAAAGTCAAAGAAAGGACTGCTACAGCTTAAACTTGATAGAAAAGCTCAAACCCTTTTCAAATGTCTTGCTCAAGACTTTTAAAAGAAATGTGTAGGTGGTTATTTTCACACTGCTTTTATGGACTGATTACAATTTAAGTGTAAATGCTGTGATTTTCTTGATGAGCTGCTGAATCTTCTTTTAGTTGCCATCTTTGATTAATGTCCTGTGGGCAATTTCCCTGGCAACACCGCATGACCTTTCTCAAAAGGTTGCTCATTGACAAGTTAGCAAGTGTGATGAAATTCTTGCTCTCTCTGCTGCTCCTTCTCAACTCCACTAGGTCTTCAGGGTGAGAGATCAATGCCGGGGTCATAGGGTAATAAACTCACAATGTCTGGGAATAATTAGTGCCATGAGGAAGAATCAAATTATTATTCAGGATTAAGTCACTATGATTCTCCTTCATAGACTGGCAGAACATTTCCAGTGTTAGTTTATATGCGTGTTGCTGAAATATTTAGATAAAACTAGGAGGTAAATTCTCTAAACTAAATTGACTTTTTTAGCAGATGTTTTGTGATTAGCCTAGGTATTTTTCTGTACTTTAATAAACAATGCATCTATTGCTTTGAGTACTAACTGACCTTTGTAACTTTCAAACTACTAATTTTTTAAACAATCTGCAAATGTTTTTCTTATTGTAAATTGACCTCTTTTGATATCGAACTGGTCACTATAGTGCCTCTAAAGGCTACACTTTATCAGCAATAATTAAAAACAGGGAATACATATGCCTGTAATGCCTGCTAGAAGCTACATATATTCATAAGCAGAAACCTGTCCTCTCCAGGCAAAAGGAACATGTCTAGGCATTGCACCATTATGAATTTAATAAAAATATAGGGCACAATAGTTCACTGGTGCATTCTCCATGGCAATGCCTCAACTAATCAGAGTTGATGTGCCAACCAATCAGCACCCTTTTCTCCTGCAATATAAATTGTTGCTTTTTGAAATCTGGCATTCTTGCATTTGTCCTGATGAGTTCAAGATGAAAAGCTTTAACAGCACGTCTCTTTTTTTCAGCAAATTTTGCATGGATTAATTTTTTGATGAGAGAGAAACTTGAATATGATTGCTTAGCTCACCTAAGCTGTGTTGCTTTATTCTTTTGTGAAGTTTGCAATCCAATACATTAGTCAAAAAGCCTTAGAATATGTGACATTGCCCAAATTCACTGCAATAAACTGATCATTCTCCAAACATAATCAGGAGTTACAAAATAAATTGAGTGTTGGAGTTCAGTTGGAAAATCCTTGAAAATGTGTGTGGGGATCACAGTTTGTAATTAACCCATCCCATTCATTGTGTTGCAGGCAGTGGGTTAAATTGATGCTGCCTACAGTTTTGCATGATATCTGCATGCAGCCAGCACTCTTTGTGCTATTCATTGGCTATACCTGTCAGCAGGGGGCCTGATATCGCACGTGGTAGAGGAACATCAAACAAGAAGAGATTGAGTAAAATGGACCTATACTTTCTGGAGTTTAGAAGAATGAGAGCTGATCTCATTGAAATGTGTAAAATGCTTAAACTGCTGACATCTGTTGAGAGGATGTTTTCTGTGGTGAATGAGTCTAGAATTAGGGGTCATAGTCTCAGGACAAGGGGTCAGCCAGCTAGAACTGAACAGAAGATAAATTTCTACGCTCAGAGGGTTATGAAACTTGGAAATTCTCTAGGCCAGAGGGATTCGATACTCAGCCATTGAGTGTATTCAAGACTGAGATCAAGTGGCCACTAAGAGAACCAAAGAATATGGGGATACAGTGAGAAAGTGGAGTTGATTTAGAAGTTCAGCCATGATCTTATTGAATGGCAGAAATGGCTAAAGAAGCTGTGTGGACTACTCCTGTTCCCATTTCTTTTGTTCTTACATTTTTATATATTCTACATTTTGGTTAAAAGTTAGAATTTGTAAACCATGAAGTGTAACTTCATGAAACAAAGCGCTGTTGCAGCTGGGAAAATAACTCTATTGGCTCGTCGTCTTGTGAAACATCCCTAGGAGCTGATGATTTCCCCGAGGGAACCAACTCCCCCCATAATTAATAACAGATCATGAGAAACACCAGTTCAAATAGCGAACACCAAACTCAATGATCTCGATGCCCTAAAATGTTTGCGACCCCCTTTTTAAGTTCATTTTAAGTTCATTTTATGGTGATGTTATTGTTGGATTGCAAGAATATTTTGTTATACTTTGTGTGAGGAAAGAAAGCCAGCAGCGGGGATGGAGATGCTTTTGTTCAATTATAATCAGGGAGTCATTCGGTCTGAGTAACCAAGCTACCGTATTCTGAAGTTCAGCAGACAAGGAAATAAAAATATATATTAGGGAAACCCAATCCTCTGACTAACTTGTCAGTAGTATTTATTTTCAGTCATAAACTATGAGGTAGCATTTTCATTTTGGACACAATCAGCGACCTGAGCATAAATTACAGCCAAAATTGTGCCCGTTTTGAAAAATTATTTTTCCTCTCTGAAGTGTCTGCTCAAACTCATTTGCATATTGCTGATCACAAAATCTAGCATGACCAGCACAATCAGGGCAGCTTCTTTAAATGCATTTTGTTTTGAAGCATATCCTACAATATATTTAAGACTGATAACTTGCTGCACTGTGACTAATACAGCTGAAAGTGGACATTTCATAAAAAAATAACTTTTAATTAAAGTGGCATTCCACCACCTGTGAGTAACCCAATTTTAAATTGCTGAAAAAGACTTAAAATATATACAGAACCATTTGTGAATTATATTGGGATACAGTACTCAATTATATTCAAAAGTTTTAAAACTGTACAAATTAGTGTCAAAAGAGCCAATTTATTTTTAGATACTCCTCAACAACTTGCAAATGAGTGCAATTAGCAAAAACTTCCAATGATGATTTATTTGATCTGGAAGCATGGCCAGTTTTCCAGGTAGTGCTGGCTTCCAGGGTGATGTCTTCTAAATTTGAATGAAATATCACACAAACTCAATATGCACTGGTTGTAATTTGCGCTTAAAATTCTGTGATCTTTTTGCAACGATTGTGCCATTTTCAGTGGAACTGCGACAAAAAAACAGCAGCATGACCGAGCAGAAACTATGCCCCAAATTTTTTTGTCTAAAAGAAACAGCCACATGTGAGAAGGAGAATAGGGGCAGGTCAAAATATTCCTTTTGATTATTTATGCTCATACCAACAATACAGCAATTTTCAATCAGTGACTGAGAATTGGAAAGCTTTCCAATTAAATCTGGAGTTAGGCAGGACTGCCCTCTTTCTCTGGTCCTGTTCATGTGTTGCATACAGCCATTTTCTGAGTCCATCAGGAAGGATCCGGGCATAAGAGGAGTGACAAGTGACAATCCTAGGCAGTGGAGGCACTCAGGTTACAGCCTCCCCGTACATGGATGATGTTACCATCTTCTGCTTGGATCCGCTGTTGGTACGCAGACTGATTAACATCAGCGACCAGTTCAAACTGGCCTCGGGAACCAAAGTAAATTGTGGCAAGAGCGAGGTCATGTTCTTTGGGAACTGGATCAGACTGCCTGAAAGTGCTGGGGATATGATTCGGAGGGAACAGGGCATGCGATAGAAACTGGAAGGAACAAGTGTCTATGGTGGAAAGAAGACTGGGCATGTGGGAGCGACAGTCCCGCTTCATTATTTGTGGGTAAGAATCTGGTCATCAGGTGTAAGGCACTCTTTATGTTGCTGTACGTGGTGCAGGCCTGGCCCATTCCTCACTACTGCGCTGTGGCGATCACCCGAGCCATCTTCTGCTTTATCTGGAGGTCAAAAATGGACCGTGTTCCCAGGGACTCAATATACAAACCTCTAGATAAAGGGGGACAGAATGTGCGTCATTCTGATGGCTACCTTTGTGTGTGGCTACATGAAGCTGTGCGTAGAACCTCTGTACGCAAACATGAAGCGCTGGATTTTCAGCTTGGCATGTGGGCATGTGCCAAACACCACAAGCGTGAAATAGCACATGAAGATATCGGGTGAACATCCCGACGTCATCACGCACTTGATATATCAGTTCACAGGCACGCATGGGAGATGGCAGCATGCCTGCTGACAATTAAGAGGGCTGTTAAGCCCATTAATAAATTAAATAAAGTGAATTTTTCTCTGCCCGTCCAACCTTATGGTTGGTGAAAAGGCCAAGCAGCCTTCGGATTTTTGATGAAAACTTCATCTAAATCTCATTTTTAACATGTCCCTGCTCATTTAGCAGAGTCACATGTGGGGATATGTTTACCTTAATTTTAAAATTTTTACTTCAAATATTAGAAATCTTCAGCTCCCTGAGGCAGCTCTCTGTGTGCTCCCCTGCGCCTGCACTGGCTTCAGCGCTTGTCCACCTCACCCCCACCCATGCAGTGCTGAACGTTTCAGCGTGTGATTCACACTGTCTGGCTATTAACTGGCCAGCCAGCGTGAAATCACGGTCAGGGCCTGATCACAGGCAGCAGTTGGTTTTGTGACCGCTCCTGGGTCCGCCTACCGCACCTGCTGATGAGGTAAAAATCCTGCCCCAAGTGTCACTACGTGCTGAGGTTCTACCTGTTCCAGTGTTGCGAAGGATGGGTCTGGCCACGCTGCTGTGGGACGCTCCAAGTAGTCCCTCGTGGAAAATGCTATGCAGAGAAACACCTTTGACAGCACGTCCATCAGGCAGTGGTCGGCACGTAAAGTCCTAGAGGCCCTGTGGCGAAAGGAGATGTGGATCCTGTGGGATGGTTCCCCGAGCAGCCTGTCAAAGTCATTTGGCAGAATGCTTCATCGCCAGAACTTTCCAACAAGCGCCAAGATGTAGCTTGGCTGGTGGTGAGAAAGGCCCTCCCTGTCAGACCCTTCCTATATGCCAGGAATGTCACCCCCTCGGCATGTTGCCGTCAAGGTGCCTGTGGTGGGGAAGAGACCGTTATCCACCTCCTTGTAGATTGTGCCTTTGCAAAGAAGGTCTGGAGGGAGATGCAGTGGTTTCTGTCGAGGTTCATCCCGAGCAGTTCTGTGACACAGGACTCTGTGCTCTATGGGCTGTTCCCAGACACACACACCGAGACAAACATCAGCTGCAGCTGGAGGATCATCAACTTGGTGAAAGATGCTCTTTGGTCTGACCAAAACTTGTTGGTCTTCCAGCACAAAGAGTTGTCCCCGACCAAGTGTTGCAGACTGGCACATTCCAAGGTCCAGGACTACGTGCTGAGGGACGCACTAAAGCTTGGGGCAGCCGCTGCAAAGGCGCAGTGGGGAAAGGTCGCTGTCTAAGATCTTTCAGAAATAGTGCACCAAGGGGCTGGGAATTGTATCGACTGGGAATTGGAATCAACTTAAACTATTTCAACAGTAATCTAAGGTGGTATAGTGGTTCAGTGATATCACTCTGAGGGGTTAAGTACTGATTGATTTGGATTGTGGGTGGATGGTGGGGGAGGATGTAATGAATTCAGCAGTGGTTGAGGTGACTGGTGCAGTTGTAGGATACACCATTCATATGACTTCCACTTCCATGTCTTCTCACTGCCTCCTAAGCTTGTTTGTTGAGGGTTCCCTGCCTCCCTGCAGATACAGGATATCACTCCTTCTCTGCATCTTGCAAGATCCCAGGGGATTATCAGACAATCTTGGTGTTGGCTATCTCACATGCTCAGCCAGTCCTCAACGTCTATCAGCATGGATTCAGCTCACAAAGATTCCCACCACCTACAGCCAGAAAGTACCTCCCCTTTAAGGGATGCAGGCTTCCTTTAAGTAGTACTACCCCATCGTGATAGTGGTCTCCTGCTGAACACTGATGGTGTGTGGGGAGTGTTTGGTGCATACTGCAATAATTTAAAACAGCAGCTATCATCAACTTAATGTTGCTTGTGAACTGGTGTGGTTTAGATGTGCACTCTGACCCTCACATCCATTTTTGGGGATTATCCAATTTAAGCCCATCATTCTCTGGTTTCAAATTTATTTCAGCTCTTGTCCTCAATGTTACATTGGTGAACAAAAGTGGTCAATGTTGTGCTAAGCTCTAATTAATGACATTCTTTCACAATCATTATTGTTTTTTGAATTTATGTAGCTGTAGTTTGCTTTCTTAAGAAATTGATTTTTTTGGATTTATCTTTGGTTACTGTATTCATTTCACTTGATTTCACTGCACTGAAAGGTTCAAGAAAATATCAAAGGCGTGACAACAGTTCTTATTCACTCAGAATATATTTTATATCTTTACATGTAATATTAAAATAGGGAAATTTTTAGACTTTGACTTCTTTTATTGTTTTAAAGGTGCTTTTTCTTTCCTTTCAGCTTCTGAGACCATGAAGTTCAATCATGTAGCACCACCTCTAGAATCATGCCTCCACGTTTTAGTGCAGGAGACGCCTTGAACGGTTCCCATGTGGGCCGTGAGATGTGAGGCGACTGGAGTGAGGCACATAGTTATATCCCCTGTAGGTGTCTGAAGAGGATGAAAGTGCAACTCATGATGTCATTGTCAATGAGCTGATGCAACATGCAACTAAGGAAAATTGGCCAATGATTATGCAGGGACCAGCTTCCTTGATCACTCCTGAAACAATTGGTTGGAAACATTTTTTTTATTAATTCACAGAATGTGGGTGTCACTAGCTGGGCCAGCATTTATTGCCCATCCCTAGCTGCCCTTCAGCTGATGAGCTGTCTTCTTGAACTGCTGCAGTCCATGTGGTGTAGGTACACCCACAGTACTGTTAGGAAGGGAGTTCCAGGATTTTGACCCAGCAACAGCAAAGGAACGGTGATATATTTCCAAGTCAGGATGGTGGGTTACTTGGAGGGGAACCTCCAGGTGGAGATGTTCCCATTTATCTGCTGCCTTTGTCATTCCAGGTGGTAGTGGTCGTGGGTTTGGAAGGTGCTGTCGAAGGAGCCTTGGTGAATTCCTGCTGTGCATCTTGGAGATGGTATACACTGCTACCACTGTACATCGGTGGTGGAGGGAGTGAATGTTTGTGGATGTGATGCCAATCACAGAGGGCTGCTTTGTCCTGGATGCTGACAAGCTTCTTGAATGTTGTGGGAGCTGCACTCATCCAGGCAAGTGGAGAGTATTCCATCATGCTCCTGACTTGTGCCTTGTAGATGGTGGACAGGCTTTGGGAAGTCAGGAGGTGAGTTACTCACCACAAGATTCCTAGCCTTGAGTTACTGTTGTAGCCACAGTATTTATATGGCTAATCCAGTTCAGTGTCTGGTCAATAGTAACCCTCAGGATGTTGATAGTGGGGGATTCAGTGATGGTAATGCCATTGAACATCAAGGGGCGATGGTTGGATTCTCTCTTGTCGGAGATGATCATTGCCTGACACTTGTGTGGTGTGAATGTTACTTGCCACTTGTCAGCCCAAGCCTGGATATTGTCCAGGTCTTACTGCATTTGAACATGGACTGATTCACTATCTGAGGAGTCATGAATGGTGCTGACCATTGTGCAATCATCAGCGAAAATCCCCACTTCTGACCTTATGATAGAGGGAAGGTCATTGATAAAGCAGCTGAAGATGGTTGGGCCGAGGACACTACCCTGAGCAACTCCTGCGGTGATGTCCTGGAGCTGAGATGATTGAACTCCAACAACCACAACCATCTTCCTTTGCACTAGGCGTGACTCCAACCAGCGAAGAGTTTTCCTTGATGTCAAGAGCAGTCACTCTCACCCCATCTCTGGAGTTCAGCTCTTTTGTCCATGTTTGAACCAAGGCTGTAATGAGGCCAGGAGCTGAGTGGCTCTGGCGGAACCCAAACTGGGCATCAGTGAACAGGTTATTGCTAAGCAAGTGCTGCTTGATAGCACTGTTGATGATCCCTTCCATTACTTTACTGATGATGGAGAGTAGACTGATGGGGCAGTAATTGGCTGGGTTGGATTTGTCCTGCTTTTTGTGTACAGGGCATACCTGGGCAATTTTCCACATAGCCGGGTAGATGCCAGTGTTGTAGCTGTACTAGAACACCTTGGCTAGGGGCTCAGCAAGTTCTGGAGCACAAGTCTTCAGTACTATTGCTGGAATATTGTCAGGACCCATAGCCTTTGGGCATTGTTCTGGGGTTATTTAAAGGGCTACTGAATAAGTGCTTTTGATTTACTTGTGTTCAGACAAAGCTGTTGGAAGCACCGTGGTGAGTTACTGGAGGAGTTTGAAGGTGTCTGCTGACCACAGAAAGGCTGAGAAAATTACATAACCTTTATAAATATGGGGCCAGGAGTTTCATTGCCATTTGCTCTGCAATGTGAGCAGGATATGCAGAGGAGGGGGCATAGAGGGGAACCTCTGTGAGAACAAAGGAAACTCTCCTGAGAAGGCCCTGCCCAATTACAGTCTTCCAGGAGCATCAGTATTGAGATGAGTCAGAAGCTGTGCCTCAGGTGGCCTAGGCTATATTAAGGCGATGATGATGGAGTTGTATCACCTACTTCGCAAAGACCTTGAGCCTTAAACCAAAGCAAGGACAGCCCTCCCAGTTTCTGGGAGAATCGCTGTCACCCTTCCTTCTTCCCAACTTGTTCCTTCCAGGCAACAGCCAGTGACATCAGCAAGGTGTTGCAATTCATCGTCCACAGAAATATTCAGGAGGTGACAGGGGCACTGTACACAAGGAGCGAGATCTTCATCCTCTTCTCCCTAAAGAGGGAAGACCAGGATGAAAGAGTATGTGGATCACTGGGGTACATCTGCAGCTACTGTCTCAGCTTCCACTACAGCACAGGAAGAGTCCTCCTGATGTATTAGTGCTGCAATGGAAGCTCAGAGAGAGGTCATGAAATCACTGGTTGCTGGCATGAAGGTTCACATTGCTGCCATCCAGGTTCAGAGAGCTGGTATTGTCGTTTCAGATATCAGTGCGTGACAGGGTATACACATTATTCCAGCAACCTGTGATCCAGTAGTTGACAAAGATTGCTGAGGTGCCTACCCCTGTGAGTTGCAGTGGGAGTGGTACTATGAAGCATGAACCTACTGTCTTCTCTCAAGGGATAGTGGTCATCAAGTGGCTTCTGAGTATCAGCCCAAGGGACTGATTTTATTTCACTTATTGACTTCTGCTCAGACTTCTATACACTAATATATTTGATCATGGAACTTCAACATGTGGGGAATTAAGCAATCATCCACACACTGCCTAACAGAATGTGCTGTACTTCATATGCATTTCATCATTATATTGCATTTACAAAACAGAGTAATCACAAAAGCCTGTACTAAAATCTTCAGTTTATTTTAGTTTTTGTCTGTTCCCACAGCAGCACTGGCATTCCTCACATATACAGTAACAAGATGCAGCATAACATTAATGCATAATGGAGTGAAACATTTGCATGCGATATTTGTTTTAATCGAAAATGCACATGAACCAAAGTGAGTGACTGTTTTTAACTGAACTAATATGGGGCGGAATTTTCAATGCCTGCTGGCGTCGGGCGTGTTCGGTGGTGTGAGCGGACTATATGTTGAGAAGGCCAAAAATCAGTTTCATGGCATGGTGAAACCAGTTTGTGATTGTCAATGGCGGGCGATGTTTCCCAACATCAGATGTTGGATCTTGATTGTAATACATCTGCATTATAAGCCCAGCCTGCTGGAATCGTCCCCCCATGCTGGATTGTCCACTTGTGTCTGCAGGAAAACATGCCGGTGCAGAACATACCTTGACAAGTGTAATGTGCAGGAGTCAGGACTTACCGCCAGGGCTTGCTCACATCGCGAACATCCAAGGAACAAAAGATGCCCTACAGCCTGTAGGAGCGTCCATGGCATGCTGAGTGGATTCTTATGGACGTGGATCCACCACAAAACAGCTCAGGAAAGTTGGAAAGTCACTGCTGAGAGTCTGCTCACAACGGATGATGGTCAAGAGAGTGGAGAGGATGGTCCAGGTGTATTTGGGAGAGGAAGCTGTATCCGGGGTAGGAGAGAAAATTCTAGGATCGACTAGGACAGGAAGGAGTTCCAAGGGGGGATGGAGTCCAGATGGGGGCAGAAGTCCGGAGGTGGGGGGGTATGTCCAGGTGAATGTGCAAAGGAGGACTCTGATGAGTCCTTGACTGCCTCCTGGTGAGTGAACTGAGGGTGGGTGTTTTATGAGGGAATGGTGAGAATGACCAAGGGCAGAGTGAGGCGATAGGATTGGAGTGTGATGGTTAAATGATATCAGTAGAAAAGATGGTGAAGGTGGTTGGTGGAGACTTGGAGGCAGACACGGACCCTGGGGGTGGGAAGGAGGAGGCCGGGAGGTTAATGTGGATGGGGTTGGGATTTTCGGCAAGGAAGGGAATGTGCACCTTCACCTGGACATCCCCAGAAGGAAAGGGTTGTGGCTGATAGGTCACGGAGGGGAGGTGGATGGTCATGTTATACACGTCAACAGTAATGGGGGAAAGGAAATGGGTGACTGAGGGAGGGGAAAGGATGTGGGAGTAAAAGAAAGTCTTTAATACTACCATGCTGGCTAAATTGCAAGTGAAACAAGATGTAATGGGTGAGATCAGGTGCTGCATGGGAGTGTGATCAGTGGGTGGGTAGAGATGCAGGTCAGCTCAGATGGACAACTGAAAGTGAACCCCAGCAGGCATCATTGAAAATACTCAGGACCGTGAGATGAGTGTGATACAGGAAAGATCCGCGTGCATGGGAGAGTGCTTGCATGAGGCTCTGAAAAGCCCTGTCACACACACACTTCTCCCACCAGAACCACTCGTGGACCAATTGCATGCAGCTGAACTGCTAGTGGGTGGAGGGAGGAGGCAATTCGGTGAAAGTGAATATATTTCCAGATCGGCAGAATTTGCCTCCTCCTGCTGTGGACACATGTCCATGTGGTGACCACCAGATTGTGAAACTGAGCCTACTCTCGATCTCAGTCCCACTTAGGTGTGTGTCTCTGTGCTGGTGGAGGGTGTGGGTGAACACTGTGACAGGTCTTCCAGGCTGATTATTTCCTGCTCTTCAATGGAGGAGGTGTCCTCTTGGCTGGAGGTGAGGACGTGGATGGAGCTGTGTGACTGGCTGGTTGAGGGTGTTTGTTACTTGGCCGATCTCCCTGTGAGCCAGAGTAGAGATAATTAGTGCATGGCAGCAGAGTCAAAAGCAGGACAGAGAGAACTCAACATTGCGTTGAGAGATGGATAGTGTGATGCAGGGTCCTCATGAGGGTGTTTGCCACTGACCACACCATCGCTGCAGGCATGGCCCACATCCTCACCAGTCAGCATATGGCACACTTCTCAAAGTGAGTGAGGGGCCTATTGTAGGCCACTCCACACTCAGCCTGGGATCTCTCCTTGCTGATGTGAGCCAGCTTCTCCTGCATGAAAACAGATGGAGAGCGTGTGAGCAGGACACATGGCATTGCATGGAATGTTTGTGTGGTGAGCGGAGACATGGACAGGATGAGGATGCGAGCTCCTGAGGAAGATGTGAGTGTGTGTGTGAGAGAGTTAGTGTTGTTGTCCCTTGAGGTGTGAGATCCCTGTGGATGTGTGATGGGTTTGTGAGTGTGTGAGATGAGAGTGCTGAGAAGAGTGGCTTACCCTGGCAGAATGGATGAGACCCTTCATCCTGTTGAGGCACTGGGTGGCTGTCCTCTTTTATAGGATATTGGCACTGACCACTGTTGCCAATGCCTCCCATGCTGGATTGGTGATGCTGCTGCCTGTCCTGTGGCCAGAACAGGGGTAGTGGACATCACAGCGGGACTCCACTGTGTCCAAAAGGCGCTCGAGGGACACGTCATTAAACCAGGGGGCTGCAGTTTTTTTTGCCTTTTGTGGCCATGTCTTCTGTGCAGCAGTTCTGGGCTGGAAGCACTGAAAGGTGTGTGTGTGGCTGCACTTTAAATGTGGCGCCCGGCGTGATGAAGCAGCGAAGTGATGGCATGGCAGGCGAATGAGAGCCCAGCTGGCAGGAAACGGTGTGTTTCCCAGGGATGCACAATTAATGCAGCGGGATTGGGATGATATGGCTTGAGAAACCGCCATTGTGGCTGGTGGGTAAAATGTCGTTTTTCCCACCTGCTACCAAACCTATTGCAAATCTGGGATGATTCTGACAATTGTTTCAATATTTTTTTTCTAACTTTCCCCATGGCCTAGATTCTTGCACCAAACAATCACACTCGGGCTATTTCTGCTCAAGACCTTCTGATCTTCATAAACATTAGGTAGCCCACCATGAGGTCCTGTTCCAGGCTTCTCCACATGTGGATACAATAAAACGAGGTAAGCATTCATTTCAAACAGCTGAAGAAAAACAAACACAAATAGAAGTTCATGGAAACTAGACAAGAAAATATTTTCACTTTTCCCTCAAATTGTCTGCTGATGTGTAGGTCAACTGATTTTCTTTTAGAAGAAAAATTGCAGCATTAGAAGATAAGTACCTTCTGTTAATTCCTATAAAGGGACTTTTTGTGTGGAAACATGTCAGGAAGATGGTTTGCCTCAGGCAGAGTGCAGCTGTAGATGTCAGAGAGATGGAAGCTCTTTAATCCTGTCAATCTTTTATCATAAATATCAGTGGTTTATAATTCCTAATGGTATCCCACTCACAGCCTGTTACAAGACCTTTCTTGTCAAAGGATCATAAGTCTTTCAAATCTTCTTACCATCTTCTGATGAATTAAACCAATAATCCAGCAATGTCCATGTGCTTGGAAGTTATGAAACACTGCAATAAAGAGGCACTAGTGAATGGAAATTTAAGATCATTGATCAAGTTTATTACAAAATGATAAACGCAAGCATCATAATACACTACCTCAATGATTTGCTGCCACTATTTTCATTTTCAGAAATATATTTGTAAAAGAGCACAAGCTTCATGACAAAGTACTTAGAAAAACCTTATTTTTGTGGAAAGATGTTGGGCTGTGTGTCACTTGCACTATAAAATATGGCAGCAGATTTTAACACAACTTGCATTGTTACATTAAGTATGAAATATGCTAAATATGTGAAGACAGTTTCTCTTTAAGTGCAATGTTTAACAATAGTTGGGTAGGGGAGATTTCAATCATGTTTCTCTCATTTGCCCAGCATGCTTTCACCAGAAGAGCCTTGTAAAAGGAGTATAAACTTCCACCAAAGTTGTAGTGGATGAGTGGGAGAACTCCTTCTGTGAAAATTCACCCACCACAGTTTAAATATTTGAGCTGTATCTTCTATTATTAACTCTTCAATCAAAAGGACATGTCCAACTTTCAGCATGTAAAGACTAAAAGCTTGTTTTTTCACATAAATTATCTCCTCCATAATGTCATTAAAATGCCTGTTGTTTGACCTGATCTTATCATCTAACCAGTCTCTACACAAAGAGCTGCCGGATATGCTTTAAGACAGCATGTAGATTTGTCTCCTTAAATTAAGTTATTAAAACTATGAGAAAACTCACAAAAAAGCTCCATTAATTTAAAAAGAACGTGTTAAGGATGAATGGCTAAAATTTGGCATCTTAGTCTGGATGTAATTCTAATGATCTGAATCTAAATTCCTATTCACACATGAGGTTCTCCCAATTTCCTGGCTCTCTAGAGTCAGAGTTCAAATCAGCTGAAAGAAAGATTGTTTGAGGGTGCAATTTCAACCAAAATCTGAAAGCCCAGTCTCTCTCGTGCAAGGCTTTAGTTTGAAAGACACTCCCTGGGGTATAAAGCTGCTCTCACAACTCTTGTCATAACTAAGTGTTGCACTGAGCAAGTGAAAAAATGTAAACATTGGCCAAACGCTGATAACCATTCCTGACACTGAATGTAATTACTGTACCTCTGGTGGGACCATTTATGATTAAAAGCCACATAGCCATGAGTAGAAATTCATTTAATTGTGCTAATATGACACATATGTGTTTCAGCTCTCAGAAGCATTTTGAGACATTTATAGGGTGGAATTTTACGCTGGCGGGATTTTACGGTCCCATCGAAGACAATGGAGCTTAGAATGGTGCACAACTTTTTACAGTCCCGTTCCTGCCATGACGGGGCCTTAAAATTCTGGCTATAGAATCATAAGGACACAAAAGGAGGCCATTCAACCCATCAGGTTCATGCCACCTCTCTACAGAACAATCCAGTCAGCCTCATTCTCCCATTCTATCCTGTAGCCTGCAAATTTATTTTCTCAAGTGCCCATCCGATTTCCTTTTGAAATCATTCTTTGCCTTCACTTCCATCACTGTCATAGGCTGCAAGTTCCAGGTCATTAACAATTGCTGCATAAAAATGTTCTTCCTCATATTCCCCTTGCATATCTTGTTCAAACCCTTAAATCTGTGTCCTCTAGTCCTTGTGCCATCAGCTAATTTCTGAGAGATGACACAGGGGGCTATGCAAAAACAAGTTATTCTCTATTTTTGCTACTCAGGTAGCAAAGGCATCATCTCCCATCCGTTTATTTGTTTCTATTATTAAGACACACTGGTCAGAGTCATGTTTAGCACAAAGGAAGATGGTTATGGTTGTTGGAGGTGAATCATCTCAGTCACAGGATGTCATTTTAGGAGTTCTTCAGGGTAGTGTCCTATCCAATGATCTTCAGCTGCTTTATCAATGACCTTCCCTCCGTCATAAGGTCAGAAATGGAGATGTTTGCTGATGATTGTACAATTTTCAGCACCATTCACGCCTCCTCTGATACTGAAGTAGTCCATGTCCAGATGCAACAAGACCTGGACAACATTCAGGCTTCAGCTGATAAGTAGCAAGTAACATTTGCACCATACAAGAGCCAGGCAATGACCATCTCCAACAAATGAGAATCTAACCTTCGCCCCTTGACTTTCAATGGCATTATCATCGCTGAATCCCCCACTATTCACATGCTGGAGGTCACCATTGTCCAGAAACTGAACTGGACTAGCCATATTATTACTGTGGCTGCAAGGGCAGGTCAGAGGCTAGGAATCCTATGGCGAGTAACTCACCTCCTGCTTCAGGTGTGTGATGAAATACTGTCCACCTGCTGAATGAGTGTAGCTCCAACAACTTCAAGAAGCTGGACATCCAGGACAAAGCAACCCATTTGATTGGCACCCATCCGCCACCTTCAACATCCACTCCCTTCACCAGTGATGCACAATAGCAGCAGTGTGTGCAATCTACAAGATGCACAGCAGCAACTTGCCAAGGCTCCTTAGGCAGCACCTTCCAAACCTGTGACCTTTACCATCTAGAAGGACAAGGGCAGCAGACACATGGGAACACCACCACCTGGAAGTTCCCCTCCAAGCCACTCACCATCCTGATTTGGAAACATATCGCCGTTCCTTCACTGTCGCTGGGTCAAAGTCCTGGAACTCCCCTATCTAACACCACAGGGACTGCAGTGGTTCTAGAAGATGGTTCACAACCACCTTTTTTAATTAGGGATGGGCAATAAATGCTGGTCCAGCCAGTGAAGCCCACATCCCGTGAAAGAATATTTAATGAAATGTATCTATGGACCATTGAATTTGATTTTTGTCAGCATTGCTTTAATCATTAGTAACAAGTAGATGTGGGCTCACAGTACAAAACAGTAGCCATTTTTGCACTAATTTCATTTAGCAAGGTGACAAGGGTGGCTAATACCAGAAATGTAAAATTTCATAGTAGTTCAATAAAAGTTCTTTTATAAGGTTGGTTAACTCTAAAGGTTGGGGCAGAATAGACTTGCTAACTCTCAATGTTGGGACAGAGTAGAGTTGCTAACTGTCAATAGGCAGATTAGAGTGGCAAACTTTCAATGTTGGGGCAAAGTAGATTTGCTAACTCTCAATATTGTGGCAGGATAGAGTTACTAACTCTCAATATTGGGGCAGGATAGAGTTACTAACTCTCAATATTGGGGCAGGACAGACTTGCTAACTCTCAATATTGGGGCAGGATAGAGTTACTAACTCTCAATATTGGGGCAGGATAGAGTTACTAACTCTCAATATTGGGACAGGATAGAGTTACTAACTCTCAATATTGGGGCAGGATAGAGTTACTAACTCTCAATATTGGGGCAGGACAGACTTGCTAACTCTCAATATTGGGGCAGGATAGAGTTACTAACTCTCAATATTGGGGCAGGATAGAGTTACTAACTCTCAATATTGGGGCAGGATAGAGTTACTAACTCTCAATATTGGGGCAGGATAGAGTTACTAACTCTCAATATTGGGGCAGGATAGAGTTGCCTTGAAGTCAGAATCATATGCAATGCCACTTTCTGTCAAATTCACCAACTTTAAACAGCTGTAGAAATCTCACAGCCCTTCTAGAAACTCAGCAGAACTAGTAGAAACATGAAAGCTGTTGACGATCACTTTACATAGCGCTCGTGGGGAGGCTTTCGTTTTGCTGATTGAAAGTTCAGCTGTGAGTATTTAAGAGGGGGCATTAAATGTGCAAGGTTGAAAATGTCAGTGTTAGTATAAAAATCTGTATTGCATGCTGACTGATGTAATAATCTGCCTACTCTGCACGCTTCCAGAACACGTTCCTCACACCTGTGCTAACGCCTTTCCTAAAATGGTGCCCGATGCGGGTTGTACCAGAAGTGTATGCATGTAAAGCGAACACTATTTTGATACCAAAATGGCACCTGTAGTGCTGAAACTACATTTGCTACGGAGCTGAATTTTGTGGCCATTGACTCATAGGACGCAGCATCCATGGTAGAGGTCAGAAGTGAGCCCACCTGCACTTGACCAGCTCACGCACAACCATTTAATGGCCATCGAGTGTTTAATTGGCTTGAGGTTGTGCCTCTTCCCCCATTGGACAGAAAGTCTCAACTCCAAGAGCTGCTGGCCAGTCTAATGGCTGATAGCTCTCTGGTTCCTGCAGCATCACTGGAAGTGGTGGCCACTGCTCAGACTGCATGCAGTGCCGAAAGGGAGACGCTGATAGAGCCTGGACTTTCAGGTCAGTCCAGAATCTCATTGGGACCAGGTTGAAAAGTCCCAGCAAGGCGGGTGGAGGCCAAGAATGACAGAGAGGGGGGAGGGGAATGTTGGGCGTTGGGGGGAGTAATACCCTGGGGGTAGGCACCTGATAGAAATAGGGGGCCTGAACAGCGACCCAATCACAAGTGGGTATGCAGAGCTGCAGAAAAATCCCATTGGTGGCAGAATGGGGCCATTTAGTGACCCATTAATTGGCCAATCAGGGTCCTCAGTTAGCCCACATGCAAATGAGCTGCCCATTTTCCCCACCATGGGAGAAATATAGTTGGGGGCATTCATTGTGCGTAGTTGTCTGAGAGCACAGACATCTATTAGACTGCTGAATTAGCTGCGTTCCAGGGAATACATTGTTTGATTGACAGCTCTTGATCTCTGATCTATTCTTTCATTTTCACAATCTTTACTTACACAAGATGAAGAGGGTTCAAGTGTTTGCAGTTTCTGCTATTGATACTTAATAGGGTCTGGATTATTTTATTGGACTGTAATAAAAGTAATTTTTATGAATGAATACCTGTTTACTTAAAGCTTTTTTCCCCACATCCTATTGCCAATATAGGGTTAATTGGTTCTATACAGAGTGTATAGTGGGTAAATGGGCATGAAGTTCCATATCTTAGCATGGACAGTATGAGGGGTCATGGGGGTGTGGGAGGTGGAGCATAGCTTGGCATGGATGGTATGAGGGACCATGGGGGTGTGGGAGGTGGAGCATAGCTCGGCATGGGTGGCATGGGTAAGACCATTTGAACTTACCTTTCAGAAAGTTCCCTCATCCAGATTATGGTTCACGGCAGCTGTGAACCATGGGCCCTTTAAAAGCTGGCTTGAGTCCATGAAAATTGCAGAGGACTAGGACATGCCTATCCCCTCAGTGGAGCCAGCCAGGTTGGGAGAGCAAGATGCAGGCTTGTGACCCACACCAGCCTGCACCCTTAAACTGCACTGGTGATAATCAGAAACCCTGGGAATGAGATCGAGAATCCTGGAATTGAGTGCTGGCTGCCACTTTCACCCCTCCATGGGGTCTCCCTGACTTTATGAAAATCTAGTGCAATGACTCTAAAATTGGATGGAATAAATTGTTTCTTTCAGGGGTTCTTTTTAATTCATTGGGTGTAGACATCACTGGCTAGACCAACATTTATTGCCCATTCCTAACTGGCCTTGTTTCGAGAGCATTTAAGAGTTAATCACATTGCTGTGGGCCTGGAGTCACATGTAGGTCAGACCAGCAGATTTCATTCCCTAAAGAACATTAGTGAACCAGATGGGTTTTTGTAACAATTGACAATGGTTTCATGGTCATCATTAGACTTTTAATTCCAGGTTTTTTTTGGAATCTGGCCATCTGCCATAGCAGGATTCAAACCCAGATCCCAATAGCATTACGCTGGGTTTCTGGATTATTAGTCCAGTAACAATACCACTATGCTATTGCCTCTCCATCAATATACAAAGTCTGCTGACCAAGTCCCCATAACATAATGGGGTAGAAATTGGCTTATCCTGATATTTAGATGCAGAAGTCCTGATTCATGATCTGCCCAGACCAGTTTTGTTGGAGGTGGATAGTACATAAATTTGGTACTGCCACTTTCACCACAATTGTAGGATAGGACCATGTATCTACCATGTTACTGATTGCCTCTATGCTGTGCAAGGAGGCAGGCAGGGTTGTGTGAACAGCACATGGTGCAGCCAACCTTCTGTTCTTAAATGCATCTTGTTCTTCTTGAAGGGAAACTGCATTGAATAATATTGCAGTAATTAAAACTTGGCAAAATGAGGAATGCCAATGTAGAGAAAGCATTCCAGGGTGGTGAATGCTGGAGGCATTAGTGGCAGAGGTGGGCAGGAAGAGAGATGTCATGGCTGGGATTTTACAGGGCTTCAGGGAGAGTGTTGGGATATGGGTGAAAAATCAGATGGGAAGGGTGATGTGCATGTCGTTTTCATGCCGCCACTGGCATTTTAACACCGGTCGGGTAGGTGACAGATGGGTCCTTCCACCTAAAGGCCAAATGAGGTCCTTAGTAACCAATGAAGGGCCTCTTCCAGTTGTTGCTAGTATTTTACCACTGCTGGGTGGGCTTTCTGTCAGGCATATCTTGGCTGCCTTCCTGTGGACTCAGGATGGGTAATCTCCTGATTGGGCAACCTGTTGCTCCTGTAGCCCCCCCTATCTTGCCCACGATATAATACCCACCTTTTCCCTCAACAATTCCCAGCTGGGACATACTTCTCTGATGCTAGCCATCCCGATCCCAATTCCAATGGCACTGCTTGGACTGAAGAGCTGCCAGTTTTTCGACTGGCTAGCAGATCTTGGGGGCGGGACATTGTCACTTAGAAGAACAGAGTCTATGAGGCCAGAATGTTATTTGCTTGCTGCAGATAAAATTGAGTCATGGCTCCCATAACCATGCTGCATAATCAGCATAATCAGTAAGCACAGATGGTGTGACCACGGACCTTTTGCTTTCCAACCCAGCCCATCCCCTCACCCAAACCTTCCACTTTGGATTTTTTGCTTTCAGACACCCAAGCACTGACACCTGCCCAGCCGAGGTGAGGTTGCCCCCAACTTTCTGGCCGGTGGACAGGCCACCACTGCCCCATAACACCCTGGCCCATGTTTCTATAGGTGGAACAGGGTGCAGAAGATCCTCAAGGACCATAGAATAATAGAGATTAACAGCATGGGAGGAGGCCATTTGGCCTATCATGCCCACGCTAGCTGCCATTGTGCCATCCAACTTAATCCCACTTTCCAGCTCTTGGTTTGTAGTCTTAAAGTGCCAGAACCTACAAGTTCATATTCAAATACTTTTTAAGTTATGAGGGTTTCCACCTTTACACCTGTTTAGATCTGAATTCCAGATCTCCACCACCCATGAGATGAAAAGATTCCCGTCAAATCCCCTCTAAATCTCTTAGATCTATGTCCCCTGTTGTGGACCCCTCAACCAAGGGGCACAGGTCCTTCCTATCCACTCTATTCAGACCCTTCATAATTTTATACACTTCAGTTAGATCTCCCCTCAGCCTTCTCTGTTCCAAAAAAAGCAACCCAAGCCTATCCAATCTTTCATCACAGCTGAAATTCTCCAATCCTGGCAATATCCTCGTAAATCTCTTCTTTACACCCTTGTGCTATCACATCTTTCCTATAGTGCAATGACCAGAACTAGACACGGTACTCCAGCTGTGGCCTAACAACAGCACTCAGGGCTCATTCCGATGCTCCACTTTATCCTTGCACATGATGCTATACAATCATTGCTATTCTGTCCTTTCTCTTGCAGGACAGGGTGACACACAATAGAAGGGAGCAGATCAGAACTGGCAGGAGGACAAGAACACATGAATCTCCTGAGCCCTTTGGAGCAAGTGATTCCATGCATCATGGGCTAGGCTGTGATGGAGCCCCTGGAACCTGGTGTCCGGATGACAGTTTGTTCCTATCTTATACCCCTTCTCAACTCCCAGCTCATCCTCATCCTGCTATCCAGCATAATCAGCAGGTGCAGATGGTGTGACTATGAAACTCTTGCTTCCCAACACAGCTCCTTCTCTCACCCCAACCTTCCACTTTGGATTTTTTTCTTTCAGACACCCAAGGACTGCCACCTGCTCAGTCACAGCAGCCCAAAGAGGAAGAGAGGGAGCAATGCCTCAGCGCTGATGAAAAGACCCGATTACCTGATCTCACACTCATTGACACCAGCTCAGGCAATGGAACTGCATTTCCCTGGAAGTGGGTGTGGAGTTGAGATCTACACATGGTGAATCATCCAGGAGGGAGTGGGCTGCGACCAGGCCATGTGTAAAAGATGATTTGCTTGCCAGGTTCATAGAAGGTGAGGTGGCAGATGAGTTCAGCTTCAGAAGGTTCAGATGAGGATCTAGATAGGGTGGCAGGACACCACTGAAGGAGCACGCTGAGGTTCTGGAGTGCATTGGCAGGTGTGCCAGATGGTCTCCTGTCACTGTTGAAGATCAAAGAGGTGTTTGGCTACGGCATGGCAAAGAGCATGGTGTGGAACTTGCCCTTTCTGCAGACTCAGCCCCATCTCTATTCATGTTACAGATCCAGAGGCACTACCACTGCTGCCCCTATACTTATTCCAGTCTTTGTGAGTACAGGTCACCAACTCCTATGCCTCCCTGTGAGGATGCAGCAACACCCATGTCAATTGCAGGAACTCACCACAACACCACCAGAAACTCTCCCGAGACTTTGAAATAGCAGAGGTTTTTAAAAATCACCTTACCGGCAAGTTGGGTGCCTTTCTCTTTAAGCTGTATTGTTGCAGGGCTCATTTTGCAGTTCAGTGCTTGCTCTATGGAGGGTTATTGGGGATTTGTTGTTTGGTCCTATGCGGTTCAAATTGGGAAGACTAATATCACAGCAGCTGGTAGGCGATGCCCATGCAGGTGTCCTTCTCAAGCAACTGATGGCACAGAGCACACCTCTAGGAGGGCACAAGGCTCACATAATGTCACTAATGAAATTCATGCTCAATACCCTGCAAATCCATGAGAGTTCTGCAGGCCTTTCGCCGTAACTTTGGGGGGACCCACCAGAAAATGCCAGGAACCCAAATGCACCAGATCTCTGCAGTTTCTAGGCCTTTCTGGCCAGCTTTGTAAAGGTAGAACTTCTCTCCACTTCTTGTAAGGCAAACCAAAGGGGAAGAGCTATGGACAAAGGGGTTGTCAGGGACTCTCCACAGTAGGAATTCCCACTTCCCTAGCTCAGTTGGGGACAAGTGACGGAATGCAAGTGGATAACCCAAATGAGGTGAGGTGTATTGATCTTCAAGTGGGTCTAAGTGGTTCCAAGGTGGGAGTGGGAAGTCCAGACAAGAAGACCAACCTCAATACCTGAAGTGAGAGAAGGACTTAAAAAACATCGTAGATCCAGGTCATCAACTTTGCACAAGGCTCTGAGGATTGATGGCTGGAGTCATAGTGGAATAAGAGCCCTGGCAACCCAACCCTCACCCAATGATTTTGGACAGTATGGCCTAAACAGGCTCTGGAGATGCACCCACGGTAGTAGGAGCACCTGCTGGCCCATGCAAATTAGGTTTTCTCCTGCTGAACCTGCAATGTCAATTATTTGGAAATGCAGTTAATGTGCCATTACCTACAAGGCTTTGGACCAAGAGCTGGAACATTGGATTTTGCTAGATAACTCTCTTTCAGCCAGACATGATGAGTCGAATGGCCTTCTTTTGTGTGGTAAATGTCTATGATTCTTAGATAAGATCAGAGCTTAAGGCAATTGGGAGGAGGGGGGATTCACAGAAGTGTTGGGATCTTCAGAGTCAACCTTTCATAATTGTGGTGGAAAAATGCATACAAACTTCCTGAGAATTAACAAACCTGTCTTTAATTCAGAAACATTGTCCAAACAAATTGGAAAAGGAGGATTTGAGGTACTTCAGCAGAATTTTCTTACTTTGTTAAAATGTACACATTGAACTGTCCTGGTAGGTTAATTGTTTTAGCCTGTTCCTGTCCCACTGAACTAATTTCCTCTTGGCTTGGCAATTTTCTTTACCCAGCCTTGCCCCATTACTTGAACACTCTCTACCCACCCAGATATAAGACTCCTCTTATCCAGTACATCAATGCCACAACTTTAGATTCTCTGGTTCCAATTGTCTTCTGTTCACTATAAACATATTGTCCTTCTGTACTTTCATCCTCAATAGCGATGTTTTGAACTGCGGCCCAATGAATTTCCAGACACCACAGCCGTTCTCCTCTTCCACCTAATTGCTCTTATCCTGAACAATTGATTTTTAACTCTGCTTACTTCATCTAGATGTCAGCCATCAGGCTTGTCTCAATAATAGCTCACAGGTCTCTAAGTGAAAGGTCATGCATTCAAGCCCAGGGCAGAATTTTCTGTTCCCGCCAGCAGCAGATTTCTTGGCGGGTGTGAGCGGAGCATTCAGAGTGAGGCCAAAATTTGGATTCCCGCCCGTGGAAAACAAGTTGCAATTTTCCCCTCGCCACTTTCATGATGGGGTGAAGGCTGGTTGGCTTTCCCACTGATCCATGTTGGGAATGCAATTTGCATGTGTTAGCATTCATGAATACCCATTAAAAACACAACTTGCTGGAATCATGTTCCCCCTTCCAATTATGTGCCATGCCAGTGGGAAATTAGACTGGTCTAAATTATGACCGGATATAAGTGGCGTGCAGCTGTCCACCCTCACTTCACTTGTGACTTTGAAGTGAGTGCAACATTCAAAGCCTACCTGTAACAGTGCTGCTCTGGTTCCTCAGTGATGCCAGTGTTAGCTCACACTGGTGGGGGTGTGTGATGGGACTGCTCATGGTGGGTTCCTCAGGTGTTGAGTGGTCTACTCACCATGACTGCTGCGCTACTCCGGCAGGACAGCATTGTGTGCTATGGGGTCTCAGGTAGGGCTGCACTCACAGAGACGAGCATGGCAACTGGGGGTGGGGAGTGCGATGTTGGGAACGGGGTGAGGAGATGACAGAGACATGGGGGTGATGGGCCTCGGTAGGATTGGTGAGGGGAGATGGGAGATACATGCAGGTGAAGAGGGTTTGGGAGGTTTTGGGAGGGCAGTGGGTTGATTGGGAGTGGGGCGTCGGAAGCTGGAGCCTGACATGGAATAGTAGAAAGCAAACAGAGAATGGGGTGGGTTGGATTGGATTTGCATGCAGGGTAGGGGATACATGCAGACTCTAAGGTACGAAAGGGAGGGGGTGGTTAGTGTGGCACAAGAGGGAAGGATTGCACAGAAACTCATGAATGAAGTGGGGAGTGCAAGGCTTGCACAACTGGAAGAGAATCTGCTTGGGAGGGGGCTGAGGCAGTGTGGGAGGAGCCCACGGCTATACTCAGGGGCCCAAACAGGGATCACCCTCACATTGCTTAGAGTAACAACATGGGAGTGGAGTCTGAGCTGATAGAACTCAGGAAGAGTTTATTGGGAAGGTGCAACTGGAGCCACTGACATTTGGAGCACTTTAATGTGACACTGCAGGAGACATTGGGTTCGCAATGAAGTTGATCAATTTGAGCATTAACAGAGAGGAATGCGAGAATGGAAGATGCAGCCAACCATTAAGGAAGCACAGCTGCTGGATATCTGCAAGATGACAAATGAAAGCCTTTAAAATGCTTTCTCCAATTGGCATGGCTAATGGGCCAAAGGGCATTCAGTCATTCCAAAAGTGCAGGTTAGGCATAATCAGTTTACCAGATCAGACATATTAAGGGTGCATTAGGTAAGGTTGAACATCCTGGACGCGCTCAAACCTCTTCCAATCTCTCTGAGATTAAGATGTCAAGTAGCTGGGGTGGCATCTTGGTCACCTAGATCTGTGAGGTAGCGCCTCAGCTGGAACACTGGATCAGGGAAAGGCGAATAGCACAGACCCAGCTCTAGGGCATGACAGTGGCTTTCTGGTAGTGGTTGGGTGATCTACTTTGGTTGCCCCTTACTCATTAATCTGTTGGACCTGTCTGTCCACAGAGAGAAGGAAGATTGAATAATGGAGCCTGCGCTCAATGTTGCCTTCTAGATGGCAGTGATCTGAATGAAGAGGAGAAGGGCCCAGTGCCACCCAGCACAGTTTTGAGAAGAGGCCCGGCCTGAGGACTACGGACCAGGGGAGTCCCAGCAAGACCCAGAGGCTGAGTAGATCAGACCCATCCCACAGAGGTAACTTGCATGACTAAGGGTCTACTGAAGACGTCGTTCCTTTCTGTAGATGATCGAGAGACATTGCCGTGTAAGTCTACACTTATCAAGAGGCGTGGTGCTCATATCTGCCACATTCTATTGGAGGATCTAATACGACATGGACTGGGAGGACATCCCCTGCCAGTGCCCCTGAAGGTTACTGTCACATTCAATTTTTTTACCAGTGGGTTGTTCCAGGGATCTACAGGGAACATATGTATTATCTCTCAGTCCTCAACATCTAAATGCATCAGGGAGGTGTCAGGTGCCCTCTACAGTAAGGCTTATCATTATGTGAAGTTCACACTGGATGAAGCTAGTCAGGCTGCCAGATTTCTGGGTTTCGTAGAAATCCCTGGCTTCCCTGGAATACAGGGTGTGATCGATTGCACGCATGTGGCTTTGAGAGCTCCAAGACAGCAGCCCCTGATGTTCATTAACAGGAAATGGCTCCACTCCCTAACTGTTCAGCTGGTGTTGTGACCATCAGAAGCACATCATGCATGTTTGTGCCAGGTCCATGGCTCATACATCCTGAGACACTCCCAGTTGCCTCAGATATGCTGTGGCATTTACAGGGTGGGCTGCTTGGTGATTAGGGCTTCCCACTGACACAATGGCTCATGACACCTGTGCATCGTCCTCAAAGTACCTTGGAGGAGAGATATAACATGACACATGGTTCTACAAGATCTATCATAGAGCAGACCATTGGTATCCTGAAGTTGTGTTTCCGATGCTTAGACCACTCAGGTGGGGCTCTGCAGTACTCTCCAAAGAGGGTGTCCCACATTATTGTGGTCTGTTGCACCCTGCACAACCTGGCGCTCCAAAGGGAGACATTGGGGAGGCTGAGAACTCCTTGGATGATGAAGATCTGGAAGGGCAGGAACCTGAAGAGGACGATGATGGAGAGCTTCCACATGAGGATTTGATCAAAACTGCCAGACACAGAAGATGTGCCCGTGACACACTTATAGCCACAAGGTTCCAGAGGAGTAAAGTGCAGGCAAGAGTATCCAAATGCATTTCTTCTGTCCCTTAGTGACATGCCAGTGACCTGAAAGGTCTTTGTAACCACTAACATCGAGGCAAGATCGACATTGGGCCTTGGACCTCCAACCCTCATGTTTCACCAGGCACTAATATTTGGAAAGGTTAGCGGCCAAAGGTGTATGTAGCTGCTCTGGGAAATGAAAGGCAGCACTCCAATGCAAAGCCTGCATCAAGTGGACTTAATGCAGTCGTGGCCTCCTGAATGAGACACTTCTTGCTGCCACAGAGACGCACACATGTCTGCAGAAACCATCATGGCTGCAGGTCTTTTGCTTTGGCACAAACAATGAAAACAGCTATTTGATGATGAAACATGAATGGTAACCCTCCAATGCAATGAAGTATGCATAACACTATGACGTCTTTTGATGACTATCACTTCCTATCACAATTTGCAGTCACTTTCAATAAAGAGGTTGATACATCTCTCTGACGTTGGACAAGGGGCGATTGACTAATATGAGTCAGCTAGACATCACATGAATGTGAGGCTCAAACAGGAAGGCAATCACAGAGTAGGAGTTTGGGTCACCCTCACAATAAGAGGCCGCATAGATGCATATGCATGATATATTCAAATGACAAGACCATTGTCATGAACAGCAAATGTATTAACAAAGCTGCATGATACATACAGTGAGTGAACATCCGTGACCTGGAAGTGATATCAAGGTTTCTAAACCTTTTGAAACGTACTGCTACGCCTAGGTGAATACCTGACATCCACAGCAGAGGTGGAGGCAGCTTGCTCACTGCTATGCCCTTTGATGACATTGGCAGGGATCCTGTGGAGGGCTGAGGCCTGGACAGTTCCGGCCTTTTTTTGGGTCTTCTGCTGTGAGGCAAGCGCACCTTCCTCAGCCTGTGGAGCTGGAGTTGATGGGGTCACAGCAGAGGGGATTGGGGCCAGCTGAACACTTGCAGAGCTACCTGAGTGGGTGGCCAGGGGTGTCTAGCTGCTGGTCCTCCTCCCTGTCGGTGCCCGAGGATCCCTGCCTGACTCCTTGAAGAGAAAGGGAACTGGGAGTGAGGTCGAGGTGCTCTGCCTCCCTCTCGTCTAGCCACTGATGGATCCCACCAATGCCTACTTATAGGATAAAAGGCCCGAGCACAAATCCGGCAGAATCTGCTGGACCAAGGTCACCAAGGCGGCTGCCACCCTTCCTAAAGAGACCTCAAAGTGCTCGCATGTCGGAACCATGACATCAGACAGGATGCAGACGGACTCCTCTACCCTTCGCTCTAATCTGTTGATTGCCTCTCGCAACTCTCCATGATGTTCTATTGCCTGTCTTTGCATCTCCAGCATGTTTGCAATGGCCGCTTACAGGGGCTCATCATTTGACCTAGACTCAGTGGGTGACTATTTTTTGCATTTGGACAGTTACATATCGATGCTTAATGAATGAGCTTCCAAGCATAAGATCGGAAGTGATTTTCTGACCTGCCAATCAGAAGGTAACTTGCTACTAATACCACCCACCACCGTGCTTAGTCTCTGGAACAGAACATTCCGCCCCCAGTTTCTGAGAGTTGAGCGCATAATGCAGAATGATCTCTTTAAGGCCATATTGCCCTCTCTGGTGAATGCAGAAGATCATAATATCACTAAAAAAAATGATCCTCTTAGAGTTTATCTTATTGCTGTTTGTGGCAGCCTGCTGTGTACAAGTTTACTACCATATTTGCCTACATTATAACAGTGACTATAGTTCAAAAGTACTTCTCTGGCTGTAAAATGTTTTGGGGTGTTCTGATCCAATGAATGGCACGATGTAAATTCCTTTCCTTTCCAAATAAAAGGTGTCATTATGGAATCCACATTGGTGCCAGCCATGCCTTGCTTTATAGAATATGTTTAACACTCTTTATGCCATGTCCTAATCCACCTCATTACTTGTTCTCCTTTGTTTGTTATGATCCCCATAGATTGTTAACTTTTAAAGAGAAATTTAAAATCCTGTTATTTACTGAAAGAATGAAACTACAAGATTCCACATTTTTAAACAAATGAATTTTATTACGCAAGAACCAAATAAAGCAAACATTATGGAATAAACACTGTCTTAGGTGATTACTTATACCTTACATCGAACAGGACAATCAAAAACAACTACATACGCTTTAGATTAAGATCCTCTACTGAACATTCCCTTTCTGCTATGACTTCCCCGGAAAGGCTCTGGCTACCTATCAGGTCCTTGAAGATTATTCACTTTCTTGGGACCAACTCCAAACTTCCCACAGCTGCCTTGTAAGGTCTGGGTCTTTAAAGCTCAAGTCTGAGCTTCACTCTCAATTCCTGTACAATAACTGTAACAGAAAATTAGAAACACCCCTGGTTTCTAATAGCTCTATTCCCCTGGTCCACAGCTATTCCACAGCTCTTGGCAAATTCTTTTTCCTTGTCTTCTGAACTCAGGGCTTACGTCCAAATTGATTGCTCCCAGCTCAAAGTTCAAAACCTGCTGGCTTCTCCAAGTCGAACTGCTTTTCTCTGTGAGAAAAACATGCAGATACACCCCACACAAAAAACAGTTCCCTGCAACCTATCTCCATGGCAACCTGGCATACCTGGGATGTTCCAAACAACAATTTAAACTAATTGTCTTTTACCTCAAAACAATCCTTTGATCCTGAAGCCTGCATGGGTAATTGATATCTCTAATGGTGTTAACGGACCTTTTTTCCAACCAAGAATCCCCCTTGTTTAAATAGATGCTTTTAACCTCTTTGATTTGGAACCACATGAATAATTAAAATCTCTTTTTGAAACAACTGTCAGATTTCCTGTCCCTACTAAGCTCAGAAATAGGTCATCCCTTGTTAAAGCTGTCTCACTTTCAACCTGGGCCTTGTTAAATAAACATAGGTTACCCTTTGAACTGCCATTACTTGAGGTGGTCTGGCAATTTCTTAAGTCCAGAATTATTATTGCCTTGCCTGTACCAATTTAATCTCCCCAAAACTAAAAGTTACCTCTAAATTATTAAATATAAACCATGCAACTAGATGATCATGACACATTTGTTTGGTGTGCTACTTGTTTTTTGCTTTGATCCTGAAGATTTCTTTAAGCATTTTTCCAATTTTTACCCATCCGCCAACTTCACAAGGTCCATCTCTGACTCTTCTCTTCTGCTCTTGTCTCCTCTCTTCATATTTGGTAATGGGCTTTGTGCTTATATCTATTACAATCGCATCAAATCCCATAGTTACCTGGGGCAATGTTTCTTCCCAACCTGTCAAAGACTCCATCCCATTCTCTTACTTTCTCCAACTCTGTTGCATCTGTGTTTACAATAGTGGCTTTTGCATCAAACCTTATGAAATGTCTTTCTTTTCCTTCAGCTGAAGATTCCTCTCTGTAGCTGTCACCATACTCACTTTTATGCTTCTGGGTGCAGCACTCAATACAAATGCTTAATGAGGCCAGCAGGAGGACCACCTTTAGGAATAGCATGGCATCATAAAATAAGTATTCTGGAATTAGGTACTTTATTTGAACAACAAGATATGAGTTCCCTAACAATGCAGTTCTCTGAATATATTATATAACTTTACTGCATTTTTTATAATAATGAGTAGCTGTGATGAAAGTGTAATAATTTTCAGAATATTTTTCTGGTTTATTGTGAAGTTGGTTTATGGATGTGAGTATAGATGGCTCTGTCTCATGATCTAATTACATTTGGAATCAAGTAGACTTCAAGCTTGAAATCATCAAAAGGAACTAGGTGTAGAAATGTGCTTGAGATGCTAATGAGTAAACATGGATACTGGTTTAGCATGTAAGGTGTGAAGGGAATTTGCATTTTTTTTAGATAAATGAAGGGATTGTTTGGATTTCAAAGGGATATTAGTCTGTTTACAACTAGCCAGATAACCAAGGTGAAAGAGTGTGTTTATTTTTCTCAAAGGTTACTGACAATATTGGCAACATGAACATTTTTATATTATGAGGAAGATATAGTTTCAAAGACATAGAGAACAATAGAATTTACATATTAAAGAGAGAAAAACAAATATAAAGGAGAATGAAAGGCTATTTGAGGAGAGGGCCATGTAAGATCTAACAGGAGTGTGTGAAATAGTCTTCAAGATGCCTCCAGGCATTTGTGCATGAGTCTGCTATGTTAAGTAATTGACGTTAGGGAAGCCATTTGGAATTTCATTATTAGGTGCGGACTGTGTTAACTTGCTGGTTCTGTTTAAATCTAAAATCTATTTTGGACTGTTGCCTTAAAGGGGGTGTGCAACTGGGAGCCAGGTTAATTAGGAATTTTAGGAGTTGTTATAGCAGTAAGTAATTTGTAGTTTTATATATGTGAAATCTTTCATTTTGTTAATAAATATTCTAATTTAATTTTTAAGATCTCTAAAGGTCTTGGGGGACTCATTACTTCAGAATTCAGTGCATACATCTTCTCATAATAAATACAAATTGCAGAGCTATTATGATAGCGCGACCAAGTTTCCCTTATGGATTTGGTCCACCTGGCACACATCATCTTCCATGTCATAACAGGTCAAAAATAAATGCAGGAGGATTAATGCAAATCTGTGATGTGACTCTCCACATTAATACTTGGTAACATTTTTTAGGTCATGTAATTTCATTTAATAAAAGACATACTGTGGACCATACTTCTCTCCTGAGGTAGGAGTTTAGTAGGTACAATGTTCCTGTGGCTTAATCTATGTTTACTAATTATAAAAGTACAACATTTAAGGATTTAAAATAATCTATATGTTATATTTATGTGCGCTGTGGTATACCCATAAATCTCTCAAAGATTATAATTTGATAAGTGCCTGAATTTTTAAAAATGTGTATTGTATTGGGACATTTATGGCATGAAGAAATAAATACATTTTTCAGTATAAATTTCATTTTAATGACACAGTAGCTAAAATAAAGCTCAACCCCAATAAAAGCAAATGGACTATTAAATTAAGAGACTCCCAGTCAGAACATTTCAAATAGCAGGGAGTCATTGTTTGATAGATTGGCAAGATCAGCAAAGCTGATTTAATGCATGAAATGTAAAACCATATTTATAACCATAGAAGTATTTCAATGGTGAAAAAATTGAGAAAGGCCCGTATTTTTGCTCCCAAGGTGATTGTGTGGAGTTGGGAAATTTCTTGACTTCCCGAACTCAACTCAGGAGCAACTTTCCCAAATGTCCAGATTTTCACTCCAGAGGGTTGGGTGCAGGAAGGAGTCAGACCCGCTGACTCCAGAAACAGTACAAATGTGGAGGCGGGCCCTGTGCGGTTAACATATCTTGGGCGCAGTATGAAATGAAAGCCTGTAAGAAATTCCTGCTCTGAGACAGGAAGTGGATGGAAGTGCCGCTGGAGTAGATGTTGATCAAGATTCTGGTGAGCACTAAGTGTAATGGTTGTCCAACTGGTTGCTGACACTGGAAGAGTTGGCTCATCATATACCTTCCTTAGGAAAATATAAACATTACTGCTGCCTACTCACAAAGTTAAGGCTGAAAAGGTTTCACAAGGCACAGGCATGTAGATGGCAGCATCTTGACACCATTGGGTCCATGGTATCTGAGGTTGTACCTTGTTTGAGATGTCAATTCTCATAATTTTGTGTACTTAAAAGTTTGTATGTGTTTTCACTTCATTATCATATTAAAGCTGAAACACCTTATGAACCTAACCTCTCAGCGTAACTTTAATTTAGCGCACTGAATAAAGCAGCATACTCCACATGATACAGATGATCATTTTAACAGCTTGGTACATTGCCACTTAAAGTGGTTTTTTTTCAGACTGCACTGCTATGGCTCTTGCAGTGTAAGTTCCTGAGCACAATGTGTACTAATAATGGAAACAAATGGCACAAAAACAACATTGGTGCAGTTTGGTCCTCATCTCCACAAACATTATGAATGATGCAACTTTTTATTTTCCACTGCACTGCTTTAAAATTGGCTCAGAGAGCTTGCGGGTCACTGGAGTACAGTGAGAGTGGTACATCGAAATGGCATTCTGGCTGCTATCAGTAAAGCCCAGTGTTTAGGGTGGAACAGTTTCCAGAAAACAAAACAGGAAGTCAAAGATTAAAGAAGTGCACACTAATAGTGCAATTTCTTGGAAAAAATGTGATGTATCATGAAGCTGTTTTCTCACACAGCTGACAGTGATTCTTGAGCCCATGTTATAAAGGAAAATATTGTGTAACATGTCATACTAGTTATCTTTTCATCATTAAGTGTTTGCAAAGGAAAAGATTGCAGTTACTCTCCATATTATAATTTTGTACCCAGCTAAAAAAATGTAGGGAAAGGCGTCTCAGTGATAGGTACTGAATTAGCTGAAATTCATTCATACTATTGTTGGGTAGGCATTCAATGGTTTTATGAGCACAGTTACCAACTGTTTCCTGATATTATTTGATTAGTAACTTCCAGATGCTATGCTATTTAAATCCCTTTCTCCACTTCATCCATTGCCTCTGCACCCAAAATTTCCCTCCAATACTCTTAATAAACAAAGGGTAAAAGTTAATGCTGCTTCGCCAGGTCTCTGCTGAATCATTACCTGGTGTGCAGTGCTTTCATCTTCCTTTTGAGCGAGGTACATTTTTAAAAATTCATTAATGGAATGTAACAGTCGTTGGCTGGGCCAGCACTTGTTGTCCATCCCTAATTGCCCTTGAGAAGGTGGTGGTAAGCCGCCTTCTTGAACCATTGCAGTCCATGTGGTGTAGCTACACCCACAGTGCTGTTAGGAAGGGAGCTCCTGACCCAGTGACAGTGAACAAACAGCAACATTTCACAGGTTTAGTATTAGCTGCTGTCCAGAAGAAAACTGGAGGCCGGATCATCCTGTCTTTCTATATTGTTGCTTCTTCTACATGTTGTCTCAATTTCCAGAAATTATCCCCATATTTTCCTGAAAACATCACTTTGTTTGTCCCATTGGAGGAAGTTAAAGAAGGCTTTGCACTTTGTGGTTATTTTGTGCTGTTTTCTAATTTAATTGCCTGAAGACAGTTTCGTAAGTGGACAATATCAGTTATAAACTGTACAGCTGACTTTATGGGCGGAATCATCCCAGATTTGCACTAAGTGCAGTAGCGGGCGTGAAAAGCAACGTTTTACCAACCGGCCGCAATGGCGGGTTATCAGGCCATATCATCCGCTTCTTGCCTCATTAATTATGCAGCCATAGGAAATACACCATCTTGCTGGTGGGCAGCCTCTGAATTACCCGCTACACCATTACCTCACAGTTTGCTCACTCGGGGTGCCATATCTAAACTGCAACCGCACGCAGAGATCTCAATGCTTGCAGCCCATGACTGCTCTAGTGAAAGCCAAGAAGATTTCAGTGACCCATCACTGGAATGCCTTTTTGAGGCCCGCCATGATGTCCTCCACCCCCACTCTGGCTGCAGGAGGTCCAGCAAACTCATCTCTCCGGCTTGGGAGGGGTTCGCAGTGGTTGTCAGTGCCAACGCTGCACAAAAGAGGTTGGCCATCCAGTGCAGGAAGGGAATGTATGATCTCATCTGTGCTGCCAGGGTAAGACAACCATCCCTTCACTCTAAACTCGCACACTCAAGGCCATCACACACTCACTGGCATCTCACTCCCAACTCAAGGGGTATGACCCACTCATTCTCTCACACATACCCTCACATCTCCATCTGGCCTCATCTCCTCTGGAGACTGCCTCCTCAGTCCTCACCATCTTGAGGCTACTTGCACAGATCAACATGTGCTCCCCCACACACACCTTGGGATACACCCCCTTACCCAGTGCAACCCTCGCCCTGCAGCCTCTTCCCTTGCCTGAGGCCATTTCTTCTCATTCCCCTAGCAAGCCCTAGCCCTGCAGCCATTGAAAAGACACCCCCGGCTTACAGGTGATCTGATAGGTAGACACTTGCCTGTGAGACCCCTAAGAGTCATGTGGTGCTGCCTGTGAAGCCTGGTGCTAGTGCTGATGCGAGTGCTCCCCGAATTAAGGTAGGCAAACAAACCTACCTGAGAAAAGTGCAGCTCACTAGGTGCAGGTTGCTTATGTATAGTTGTGCAACACGTCAGCGTGATTGCCTGGAAGATCCAGAGTGGGGGGTGATTCTGGTGAGCAGGACGTGTAATGAGATGCTAAAGTACTGAAATTAGGTTCTCAGCGTGCAGTCCGCCATTGATGGGTGGGGGGGACAATTGCAAACTGCTGTCATGACGTCATAAAACTGATTTTTGGCCTTCTCACCATATTGTCCGCTCATGCTTGCCATAACGCCCGCTGCCAATGGGACCGGACATTTCCGCTCTAGGTGCCTAGTTTCCAGCAAAGTCTGATTCATAGGAAGCAGCAGAAGGGACTTCCCAGGTACCTGGTACTCGGAGGACTGCTGGAGGCCAGAAATTTGCTGAATCCAAGTCAGATGTGGAGCCTATGGGATCAGTTATGTCATAGTAGCTGTGGGAGGTGATGGCATGGTGGTATTGTCACTGGGCTAATAATCTGGAGACCAAAGGTATTGCTCCGGAGACCCGGGTTCAAATCCTGTCATGGCAGATGATGGAATTTGAATTCAGTAAAAAAAGCTGGAATTAAAAGTCTGATGATGAAACCATTGTGGATTGTTATATAAAACCCACCTGTCTCACTAATGCCCCCTTTAAGGAAGGAAATCTGTTGCTCTTACCTGGTCTGGCCAACGCATAAAATGGCTAACAAGCCACGCAGTTGTAATGAACCACTAAAGTCACAAAAAAGGAAATAACAGAATGGACCACCTGGGATCAACCTAGACAATGGCAATCTCAGCCCTGTTGACCCTGCAAAGTCCTCCTTAATAACATCTGGGGGGTTAGTTCCAAAATTGGGAGAGCTGTCTCACAGACGAGTCAAGCAACAGCCTGACATAGTCATCCTTATGAAATCATACCTGACAGATAATGTCCCAGACATCTCCATCCCTGGCATAGTGGTATACAGTCAGGAAGGAGTTGCCTTGGGAGTCCTCAACATTGACTCCAGACCCCATGAAATCTCATGGCATCAGGCCAAACATGGGGAAGGAAACCTCCTGCTGATGATGTACCGCTCTTCCTCAGCTGATGAATAAGTGCTCCTCCATGTGGAACACCAATTGGAGGACGCACTGAGGGGGGATGGGGCAAGGGTGCAGAATGCATTCTGGATGGGAAACTTCATACCAAAAATGATTTGGTGGCACTGTTACTGACCAACCAGGCTGAATCCTAAATGACAGAGCTGCTAGACTGGATCTGCGGCAGGTGGTGAGGGAAGAACATACTTGACCTCATCCTCACTAACCTGCCTGCCACAGATGCACCTGTCCATGACAGTATCAATAGGAGTGATCACCTCACAGTCATTGTGGAATGAAGCCCCATCTTCACATTGAGGATACCCTCCATCGTGTTGTGTGGCACCTCCACTGTGCTAAATGGGATAGATTTTGAACAGATCAAGACTGGGCATCCATGAGGTGCTGTGGGTCATCACCAGCACCAGAATTGTACTCAAACACAATCTGTAACCTCATGGTCTGATATATCCTCCAATCTACCATTGCCATCAAGCCAGAGGATCAACCCTGGTTCAATGAAGAGTGCAGGAGGGCATGCCAGGAGCAGCACCAGGCATACCTAAAAATGAGGTATCAACCTGGTGAAGCTATAACACAGGACTACTTGCATGCCAAACAGCAGAAGCAGCAAGTGATAGACAGGGCTAAAGTGATCCAACAACCAACAGATCAGAGCTAAAGTCTGCAGTCCTGCCACATCCAGTCATGAATGGTGGTGGACAATTAAACAAGTCATGGGAGGAGGATGCTCCACAGATATCCCCATCCTCAATGATGGAGGAGCCCAGCACATCAATGCAAAAGATAAGGCTGAAGCATTTGCTATAATCTTCAGCCAGAAGTGCCGAGTGGATGATCCATCTCAGTCTCCTCCGGAAGTCCCCAGCATCACAGATGCCAGTCTTCAGCCAATTCAATTCACTCCACATGATATCCTGAAACAGCTGAAGGCACTGGACAATGCCAAGGCTATGGGCCCTGACAATATTCCGGCAATAGTACTGAAGCCTTGTGCTCCAGAACTTATTGCGCCCCTAGCCCCAAGCTGTTCCAGTACAGCTACAACATTGGCATCTACCTGGCTATGTGGACAATTGCCAAGTTATGTTCTGTACACAAAAAGCAGGACAAATCCAACACAGCTAATTGCTGCCTCATCTGTCTACTCACGATTATCAGTTAAGAATTGGAAGGGGTCATCAACAATGCTATCAAGCGGCACTTGCTTAGCAATAACACATTCACTGACGCCCAGTTTGGGTTCCGCCAGAGACACTCAGCTCCTGATCTCATTACAGCCTTGGTTCAAACATGGACAAAAGAGCTGAACTCCAGAGGTGAGGTGAGAGTGACAGCCCTTGATATCAAGGCAGTATTTGACCGAGTGTGGCATCAAGGAGCCCTTGCAAAATGGGAATCGGGGGAAAAATCTCTGCTGGTTGGAGTCATACCTAGCACAAAGGAAGCTAGTTGTGGTTGTTGAAGGTCAATCGTCTCAGTTCCAGGACATCACTGCAGGAGTTCCTCAGGGTAATGTCCTCAGTCCAACCATCTTCAGTTCTTCATCAATGACCTTCCTTCCATCATAATGTCAGAAGGGAATGTTCGCTGATGATTGCACAATGTTCAGCACCGGTCATAACTCCTCAGATAGTGAACCAGTCCATGTCCCAATGCAGCAAGACCTGGACAATATCTAGGCTTGGGCTGACAAGTGGCAAGTAACATTCGTGCCACACAAGTGTCAGGCAATGCCCACCCCCAACGAGATAGAATCCAACCATCGCCTCTTGATGTTCAATGGCATTATCATCACTGAATCCCACACTATCAACATTCTGGGGTTACCATTGACCAGAAACTGAACTGGACTAGCCACATAAATACTGTGGCTACAAGAGCAGCGCAGGGGCTAGGAATCTTGAGAAGAGTAACTCACCTCCTGACTCTCCAAAGCCTGTCCACCACCTACAAGGCACAAGTCAAGAGTATGATGAAATACTCTCCACTTGCCTGGATGAGTGCAGCTCCCACAATACTCAAGAAGCTTGACACCATCCAGGACAAAGCAGCCCGCTTGATTGGCACCACATCCACAACCATTCACTCCCTCCACCACCGATGCACCGTAGCAGCAGTGTGTACCATCTACAAGATGCACTGCAGGAATTCAACAAGGCTCCTTAGACAGCAACTTCCACACCCACCAAAAAGGACAAGGGCAGCAGATAGATGGGAACACTGCCACCTGGAAGTTCCCCTCCAAGTCACTCACCATCCTGACTTGGAAATAATTTGCCGTTCCTTCACTGTCGCTGGGTCAAAATCCTGGAACTCCCTTCCTAATAGCACTGTGGGTGTACCTACACTTTATGGATTGTGGTTCAAGAAGGCAGCTCACCACCACCTTCTCAAGGGCATCTAGGGATGGGCAATAAATGCTGGCCCAGCCAGTGAAGCCCACATCCCATGAATGAATTAAAAAACAACAGTTGCTGGAGCTGCAAAGGCAAGCTTGGGAACATCAAGAAGGGATGTCCACTACACTCCTTAGATTGCAAATCATGATGGAGGGTCCTGTTGGCCTTCAGTCTGAGGTGATAGCACCACCATGCTGTTGCATCAACACTTGGTAGGATGGCAGCCGCCATGGAGACCTTGGTCCAGGAAGTCCCTTCCTGTGCTGCTGTGCAGGCTGAACTCCAATACTGATGCCATAGTTGGCCTCCAACAGTGTCAACGCGAGAGTGGTGCAGGGCAGCTCGATCTCACTGCAGCTTCCCTTTCTCCTCAAGGAGTCAGTCAGGGGCCCTCAGGCAGCTGTAGGGAGAAAGATCAGCAGGTGTACCCCCTGGGGCCATCCACACAGGTGAGTCCAGGAGTGTCTGGCCCATCCGGATCCCCTCTTCCTGTGGCCCCAGCAGCTCCAGCTCCACAGGCTGAGGAGGGTGCTGCTGCCACACAGCAGGACCCAGAAAGCAGGCCAGGGGCTTCCAGGTCTTGGCCGTCCAGAGGATGCCTGCCAAGGTCATCACAGACAGGGTGTAGCAGTCAGCAGGCAGCCTTCAACACCGCTGTGGATGTCATGGGAGCACCAAGACGCAGCAGCAGGCATAGGAAGGTTAAGAAGATGTAACTATTTTTGAGTCAAAAACCAATTAAACTAAATTAACAAAATTAGGGACAAAATAAAGGCAAAATTTAAAGGGAAACTGCAAAAACAAAAGACAAAATTTAAAGGAAACTTATAAACATTAAAATCAAAATGTGATTAAAGGTGTCGGTAAAGCACCTCAGTCCCCATGGTGCCCACTGAGCATGGAGGGCCTAGATGGTGCCCACGGACCAGCACGCTTCCTCTCCAAGGGCATGCGGCCGCAAACGTAGCTGCGGAAAAGGGGCAGACAGTCAGGCTAGGAAGCCCCCACGTTCACCAGCTGCCTGGACCTGTTAATGGCCAACTTGGCCAGGCCCAGGAGCAGGTTCACAAGGAGGTCCTCCTCCCTCCCCGGCCCCTCTCTGCACCGGGTGCCAGTAGATCAGGAGCGTGGGACTGAAGTGCAAACAAAACAACAGCAAAAGGTTCGTCAAATGACTATATCATACCTGTTTACATCTATTTGCACGGTTAATTCATTCATTTTATTGTGAATGCTCCTCGTGTTAAGGCACAAAGCCTTTAGGCTTGTCTTTTTAACAAGACTTGCCCTGTTCCCACTATTTTTCGCTGATGCCCTGTTTGATTCTTGCCCTTGGTTTCTCTGCCTATCACTTTGTTTATTCCCCTTTCTGTCTTTTGTTTTTGTCTTTAATTCCACTTCCTCTGATTCCTTGCATAGGTTCCCATCCCCCTGCCATTTTAGTTTAAACCCTCCCCAATCATTCTAGCAAATATTCCCCCTAAGACATCAGTCCCGGTTCTGCCCGGGTGTAACCCGTCCAGTTTGTACTGGTACCACCTCCCCCAGAACCGGTCCCAATGTCCAATGTCCCAGGAACCTGAAACCCATCTCTCACCATCTCTTCAGCCATGTATTCACCTCATATATCCTGTTATTTCTACTCTGACTAGCACGTGGCGCTGGTAGCAATCCTGAGATCACTACTTTTGAGGTCTTACTTTTCAACTTACTTCCTAACTCCCTATATTCTGCTTTTAGGACCTCATCCCTTTTTTACCTATGTCGTTTGTACCAATGTGTACCATGACCACTGGCTGTTCACCCCCCCCCCCCCCTTCAGAATGTTCTTTAGCCGCTCTGAGACATCCTTGACCCTAGCACCAGGGAGGCAACACACTATCCTGGAGTCTTGTTTGCGGCCACAGAAACAATTGAATCCCCTATAACTATTGCATTCCCACATTCTTTACTCCTCCCCCGTGCAGCAGAACCAACCGTGGTGCAACGAATTTAGCTGTTTCTGCTTTCCCCTGGGAGGCCATTCTCCTCAACAGTGTTCAAAGCGGCATATCTGTTTTGCAGGGGAATAGCCACAGGAGATTCCTGCACTGCCTGCCTATTCCTCTTGCTCTGCCTGGTGGTCACCCATTCCCTTCCTGCCTGTGGACTCTTAGCCTGCAGTGTGACCGCCTCCCTGTACGTGCTATCCACGATACTCTCTGCCTCACTGATGTTCCATAGTGTCTCCAGCTGCCGTTCCAGCTCTGAAACCCGGGCTTCCAGGAGCTGCAGCTGGAGACACTTCCTGCACACATGCTGACCCTGGGCACTGGAAATGCTCCTGGCTTCCCACATAGAGCAGGAAGAGCACACCATGGCTTCGAGCTCTCTTGCTATGACTTACCACTTTAAATTCAATTAAACCTTTTGGAAGATACTTAATATCAAATAATATCAATTACTCGAGGTCCCTTTTTCCCTGCTCCTCGTTGTTACAGAACATAGCCCTTACAAACGATGAACCACAAAATAAGACCATAAAAACGATAAGCGATAAAAGTAGTAAATACTTACCCAACCGTACTCCCGGTCCTCAAAGGATCACCTCATTCCCTCCTCACCGAACTCCCTCAGTCACCAAACTCCAACTTAAGTACACTACTGCAGCCCAAAGCAGCACTCCAGTGCAGACAAAGTCAGCACTGTAAGATGGCCTGTTTTCATACTCTCTGAATCTCTTTGCCCTAGCAAAGATCTTGTAATCCGTGCTGAGGAGGGAGACCAGGCGCCAGTTTTTAAGGTGCCAGAAATTCCCCTTCTTAGGCAGCAGGGCAATGACCACCTTGCGCCACAAGAGGGGCATCTCCTCGGTTGCAACACTCTCCCCCAGGACACCCGTGTAGTCGTTCCCCAGGATGTCCCAGAATGCCCTGAAGAACTCCATGGTCAGCCCATCCAGCCCAGGGGTCTTAACCTTGGAGAGGCTGTCGAGGGCGCAGGTCAGCTCCCACAGATTTATAGGGGAGTCAAGCTTTCCGGTGCCCTCCGGACCGACTTGCAGCAGGTCCTCTCACAAAACTCTGCGAGCATCCTCGCTGGATGGATCCGGAGAGAACAGGGCAGTGTAGTAGGATTTGGCAATGGCCCTGATGCCCTCTGGGTCTGAGACAAGGGATCCGTCATTGGCCAGCGGCGTAAGGAGCTGCTGATGGACCCCATGCCACTGGATCCACAACCTCACGAACAGGCCACGGGACCTGATGAGTTGCAGGCCCCGCAGCGTGCCCTTCTACTCTTCATACACTAGTCGCAGGGCCAGGTCCGTATCGGGCTGACAGAGACCTGCTCCCAGGTTGAGCACCTCCTTCTCCAACTCCTCATCCTTGGATTTCTGCTTCTTTTTTGACCCCCTCGCGTACTCCTGACAGAAGACGCGGATATGGGTGTTGCCTACCTCCCACCATAGCCTCAAGGAGGGGGAGCCTCCCTGCTTCCTTCTCCAGCCAGCCCAGAAATGACAGAACGAGTCCAGGAGCAGCTTGTCTTCCAGTAAGAGGTTGTTAAAGTGCCAGCACACAGACGCCGTCTAGGTGCAGGACAGAACAAGGTCTGCGCACACCATACGGTGGTCTGAGCACAGCACCTGCTGCACAGAAGATGATGGAATACTGGACACAAACACCTTGGAAACGAAAAGGTGGTCGAGTCTGGAAGCTCCGTCTCCAGGTGACACGAAAGTGGAAACACTGGAGTCAGGATGGAGATGTCACCAGACGTCCACCAAGTTGAAGGACCCGACCAGGTCCCTCAAATTACTCACACCTAGGGCAGAATTTTCTGCGTGACGTGCGAGTGGCAGGCCCTGCATGTCAACACATAAAATGTCACGCACTGATCTGATGTGGGGCGAACGTCCCGACCTCAGTGAGCACCATCGCAATATTTAGCTGGGTGGGGGCGCGATGAAATGCGAAGCATGTCTGCCATTAATTAAAGGCCTTGTTAAGGTCCTTAACTCAGCAATTCACGCCGATTTTGAGGTGCCTGTGCAAACCTTGGCTCTGCGCACGGGCACAATGGGCAGGCGGGTAAGTGATTTTTTTAACAAACCTCATCCATGGGCAGGATATGTGGACTCAGAGGGGTTGTTAATGTTTTATGTGAAATATTTATTGCAGCAAGTATTTTAAACTTGCCTGTGTGATTGATAGCAGTTCAGATCGATTTCCAATAGCTTTCTGCGTACTTTGAAGCTTAAGCCCCCCAGTCTGCAGACAGTAATCTTTATCGGGCCTGCAGCTTTCCAGAGGCCTCCATTTAGCCTGGGTATGGGTTCTGAAATCTCCACTGGAGGCAGCTCCTCTGAGGATGAAGGGAGGGATAGAATAAGGAGGAGACCAGGAGTGGACAATCAGCCTCCAGGGGAGCCACCTTTGGGAGGCCAGGTGCAGGCACAAGGGGCACAGGGCCAAGAGGTTGTCCAAGGTGGAAGGGGCTGCAGAAGATGCCACTATCCTGCTGCCAGGGTTTACAGGCGGCGAAGCAGCTACCTCAATATGACTAAGGTGCAGTGCCGAAGGAGGATCCGACTGTCAAGGGGTCAGTGAACTATATCTGTCAGATGATTGGTCCTGAGATCTCCCCTAACTGTGTGGGTGGATACCCCATGCCAACAGCTCTGAAGGTCACAGTTGCCCTCAACTTCTATGCACCTGGCTCCTTCCAGGGCTCACTGACACCTGCCGACCTGGCCGCTTGGCTCCTTCGTAGCTCCATGGCCTGTTCTTCGAAGTGGTTCAGTGTATGCAGCATGGCCTGGCCACCACCAGTGTGCAAATGCTCTTGGGTGCTGTGCTCAGTTTTCACCTGCAGAACAGAGAGGACCATTTATTGGGGCTGATCGCTCATGTACTCTGCACATGCACACCACACCCCAACCACAGTGGCCCATCTGAGGCCTCCAGCGGTTCCTGTCCACACTACTGGTGATCAGTCCCCAGAAGATGGTACGGCTGCTCCCAACCCCCTCCCCCGGTGGCCACCTTGGACACATTCAGCGTCCATCACTTTGAATACGGGTCTTAGCACCCATGGCAAGGAGGCGCAACTAGGTGTGGCGCTGAGGTCAGCAGATGGCTCTTGGCCACGACACCTTGAGGCTCCCCTTCCACCATCTCATCACCATCAATAAGACATGGAGTGGAGTTCTGAATATGTATCTAGCTGCCTCCCCTGCGGGTTGCCCCCAGACTACTCAAATGCAACAAACACCAACATATGCTGCGGGGAGAACCCATCTTCTCCTCAGCCACTAAGGCTGATGTAAGCATGGTCACTATCTGTTTGCCCACCCAGCATGCACCAAATGCCCAATGCAGTAACGACACTAAGATGTTTGGTGGGGGGGGGGTGCCTCAAAAGCTAAGGCTACCTGCTGGGTAAAATGGGCAAGGCTGACATGGTACTCACCCTTCCAGAGCGCAACAAATCATTGAAGCGCTTGTGGCACTGGGTTCCTGTTCGACGGACAGCATCATGGGAGGTGACCACCTCTGCCACCTCCTGCCAGGCCTGCTTCATTACGTGGGGGGCCCTCATCCTCCCATCCTGGGGAAACAGGACCTCTCGCTGTGCTGCCACCTCCTTGAGAATGTCAGCAAGGCAGGCATCAGAGAAGCAAGGGGCACATTAGTCCCCCATTGGCCTACCCTGCAGCCTGACCTCCTCCTCTGGCCTTCCCTCCATCGGAGACCACTGTGCAGACCCCCTGCACCTGTAGCTGGCCATGGTGATCAGCCAAAAGGAGGCTGTCTGGCCTTTCTTTATACAGACTGCTGGTTCTCCATTTGAACTGGAGATCTGTACATGCCCGCCACAATTTTAAAAATCCCGCTCTCCACGGGAGTGTGAAACGCGCTGGGTGGACCTTAATTGGCCCATCCGCACAAAATGGTGGCGCGGCCCAGATTGCCAGCAGCGATCAGCTCCGTGCCCACCCGCGATTGGGTAAGCTCCACCCGCCCGACGAAAGGAAAATTCAGCCCCTAGTGTGCAGTGCTGGGCACCGAGATGATCGCTGGCACCGGGGGTACAGTTCAAAGCCTCTGCAAGGAAGATGGACTTGCTCTCGTTGATGGAGCCCAGATGAGTGGACATTTCTCAAAGAAGTTCGCTTCCTGCTGTGCGCCCAGTGGAGTGTACACATTCACAAAGTGAAGCGCCGCACCCCCTAGGCGCACAGTGAGGTGCAACAACCGGCCTGGCACAGGCTCCTTGACCCCCAAGATCTCTGATTGAAAATGTGGAGCTGTCATGAAGGGATTAATGTCTATAATTTTATTGGAAATTATTTTGAAATTGGAATTGTAGTAGGGTCTCTGTCTATGTGTGTGTCTCTGTGTTTCCTAAATGGATTAAAGCCAACTAGACTGGGTTCTTTGATGTATAGTAGTTTGAGATGTTAGTTAGATAAACGTAAGGAGTAAAAGGTAAAGTGCAATTTGCACTTGTTGAATAAACCATTCAAAAGAATGGGTAAAATTGTGCACTCAGCTGGGAGAAGCCAAGCAGTGTGTTTCTATTACTAATAAGATTGGTGGAATGAAAGGATTATTGTTACGAGAGGTAAAATTAAAAACCCAGTAATACAGTAGAAAATTTACATTCAAAGAGGAAGCGAGGTATAAACAGAAAGGAGTTTGTGTGTGTAGGACAGAGGCATTTAAGATCTAACCAGCCTGTAGGCCTACAACTGTGTCTGCAAAGGAACCAAATTGTAAGGAACCTCATATTGAATTCGTAAGGTCAAATGTGCTGTGCCTGGTGTCTGTTTAAAGCCTATGGGCAGAATTTTCTGGCTGATGTGCGGGTGGCGGAGCCCACACGTCAGTGCGTAGAATGGCACATGCTGACGTCGGGCGAGCGTCCCGACGTCAGGCGCGTCATCGCGATATTTAGCTGGGCGGGCGCTATGAAACGTGATGTGCGCCCGCCATTAATTAAAGGCCTTGTTAAGGCCCATAACTCGGCAATCGATGCCGATTTTGAGGAGCCCGTGTGATCTTCGGCTCAGCACACAGGGCAGGCGGGTAAGTGATTTTTTAACAAACCTCATCCATGGGCAGGATATGTGGTCTCAGAGGATTTGTTAATGTTTTATCTGAAGTATTTATTGCAGAAAGTGTTTTAAACTTGCCTGTGTGATTGTTAGCAGTTCAGATCGATTTCCAACAACTTTCTGTGTACTTTGAAGCTTCAGCTCAGCACTCTGCAGACAGTAATCTTTATCGGGCCTGCAGCTTTCTAGAGGCCACCATTTAGCCTGGGTATGGGTTCTGACATCTCCACTGGAGGCAGCTTCTCTGAGGAGGAAGGGAGGGATAGAATAAGGAGGAGACCAGGAGTGGACAATCAGCCTCCAGGATAGCCACCTTTGGGAGGTCAGTTGCAGGCACAAGGGGTGCAGGGCCAAGATGTTGTCCAAGGTGGAAGGGGCCACAGAAGACACCACTATCCTGCTGCCAGGGTATACAGGCGGCGAAGCAGCTACCTCAATATGACTGAGGTGCAGTGCCGAAGGAGGCTCCGACTGTCAAGGGGGACAGTGAACTGTATCTGTCAGATGATTGGGCCTGAGATCTCCCCTAACTGTGTGGGCAGACACCCCATGCCAGTGGTTCTGAAGGTCACAGTTGCCCTCCATTTCTATGCATCTGGCTCCTTTCAGGGCTCGTTGAGTGATCTTTGTGGTGTCTCCCAATCAGTTGTCCACACTTGTGTCAAGCAAGTTACAGGCGCTCTGTTCAGACATGCATTGACCTTCATCCACTTCCACTGCGACCAGGCAAGTCAGGCACAGCGAGCCAGAGGCTTCGTGGCTGTTGCTGGTTTCCCCCGTGTCCAGGGTGCAATAGACTGTACACATGTGGCCATCAAAGCGCCAGCAGGTGAGCCCGGTGCCTTCGTCAACAGGAAGGGTTTCCACTCCATGAACGTGCAGATAGTGTGTGACCATAGAATGCAGATTCTGCAAGTCTGTGCAAGGTACCTAGGCAGCTCCCACAGCGCTTACATCCTCAGACACTCCCAGGTGCCGGGGCTCTTCAGTGCTCCGGCTCAGCAGGATGGTTGGCTGGTGGGTGACAAGGGCTATCCCCTCAGAAGGTGGCTCATGACGCCTCTCCACCATCCAAGAACAGAAGCTGAGGAGCGCTACAATAGGAGCCACACCTCCACCAGGGCTGTGGTGGAGAGAGCCATCGGTCTTCTCAAGATGCGCTTCCATTGCCTGGACCGCTCAGGGGGTGCACTCCAGTACCCCCCAGATCACGTCTCTGTGATAGTGGTAGCATGCTGCGCTCTGCACAATCTTGCACTGGAAAGGGGGGATGTAGTTGATGATGAAGACCTTGACGCAGTGGATGAGCTGCACAAGATGAATCCAGCAGTGGCTCAGAGGATGAGGAAGCACAGGGCAATGATGAGGGGCAGCACGCCGACCGCTACTACACCAAGGAGGCAGGGACACCTGGGACACTTTAATCCAATGAACCTTCAGCTAGCTCCACACACATGGATCTGCAGGACCAGCATTGCCTGGTGCTTCCACACGTGGCACTTAGGTGCTACATCTTCCACCTCATCAGCTGCAACAATGGCTTAGTACAGAAACATCAATGTCTACTCAAACACTCATGATATGTCCGTGAAACATACAAATGCAGCACAAAGGAAACACCCTCAGCCATGGTCAGAAATGTGGACTTTACTCAGTCCAAAATAAACAACAAACATCACTCTGAAGCAGATAATGAAACATTCCCTAATCTAGGGCCAACATAAAATCACCAGTGACAAACCCGTGCAGTGCCTAATATGCCATATGCTTACGTTTGTGGGTGCTACGTCTAGGTGCTACCCCATCGCTCAGAGTGGCTTGTGAGACAGCCTGCTGACTCTGCTGTCCTGTTGGCCTTGATGACCTTGGCGGCCGTCCTCTGGCCCATGGAGTCTGTGATGGCCCCACCTGGGAGCGAGTGGCCAGTTCCAGAACTGGCACCTCCCCAGTTGTCGCAGCTTCAACGGATGCAACGGTCACTGGCAGAGGGTGGAGGAGCTGCTGCCCTCATCCAGAGCGCCCTGAGAGGAGCTCGCAGCAATGATAGGCAGCAGCTGCACCGACGTGAGGTCACATTGGACCTCCCTGCTCACCACACGTGGATGGGCACTGAGTGTCCCAACTTGGTGCCCAGAACATCTCCCACATTGGGAATGACCACCTGTGGTCATTAGCGCTGTGAGGGCTTGCAGGTCAGAGCGTAACCCAATCAGAAGATTCTCAATCTGCTGGAAGCCCCTCTCCATGAGAGTTGCCACTATCTCAATGGAGGAAGCCTGAAGCTCTGTCCTGAGGTTCATGCCATCACTAACACTCTGCCTGGACTCCTCCACCATAGAGACCAAGTGAAGCACACCCTCATGCAACCCTGCCAGATGCTCTCGCACACCCTGCCATTTGTCCTGCAGCTGCTGCATGGCTGACATCTCCAGAGGCACATCATCACGGCCCAACTCAGCACGTACCTGGTCCCCTGCAGTCCTCTGGCTGCTGGCGCCATCAGCACTCTCTGTCCGTGCCATCTCCTCCAGCGATTCTGAAGTGCCCTCTCCACTGTGCCCTGGGACACTAGCCAACGTCATAATCCCCACTGATGTGGTAATCGCTGCGCTGGTGCCTGGCTCGCTGAAAGGATGTGACGCAAGTTGCAAATGATGCCGCTCTGGTGTGGGGGGTGGCTCTGGACTTGTTCCTAGTGGCCATGAGGTGGTGATGCTGAAATTAACAAGGACAGTGCATCAGTTAGCGTTCAGTCAGTAACACCATTCATCCCTTTCCCCCTCAAGCTCATAATGCGCTCAACCTTCAAGAACCTAAGGAGATGAACATTGGTGGGGTGGTAAATAGTCAAGAGCAGGCTCAAACGTTACACGCACATACAGACAGGCTGGTCAGATGGCCTAAGGAATGCCACATGGAATGTTATGTGGATAAGTGTGTGGTTAAGCACTTGGGCAAGGCAAACAAGGTATGGGAATACATGAGTAATGGTAGGACCATGGAAAGTCACGACGATTACAGGGATCTTGCTGGGCAGACCCGTTAAGGTAGCAGAACAGGAACATAAGGTGTTTAACAAGGTCGAAGCCAGACTTGCCTTTATTAGCCGAGGAATAGAACGTAGGAAAAGGGAGGTCATGTTGCAAGTGCAGAAAACGCTGTCGAGGCCACATCTACACTTCTGCGTTCAGTTATGACCTGCGATTCATGGGAGGGATGGCATTGGAGTAGAGAGAGTGCAGAGGTTCCTGACCTGAATGCATGCTGGCCTGGAGAGTTGGAGTTATGACGAAACATTGCATACACTTGTGACATTTGCCGTGGATCACAGGAGATTGACAGGTCACATTATTGACCTTCATACCGTTATGAGGGGCATGGAACAGGTGGGCAGAAGGCAGCATTTCCCCTTGGCACAAGGATGACTAACATGGTGGCATTTATTTAAGCTGAGTGCCATGAGGTTAACAGGTGAGGTGCTGAGGACCTTTTGGACAGAGTAATGTGGGACGCACTAGCTGAAAGGGTGGTGGAGGTACAAACCCTTCTTAGATGCAATAAGTCTTTGGATGTGCAGCAGCGATGCCATGGCATGTTAGGCCATGGGGATAGTGGTCACAAATGGGATAAGGCGACTTTAGAAAGTGCTAGAGATGCACATCCTCAAGGGGCTGAGGGACCTTTGTGTATGATCCACACGTCTGACTGTATCAGTCTGTGAATGAGCAGAGTTGCAGCATTAACGATTGCAGCAACCATCAGTGGTTTGGATGGTGAGGAGACAGAGTGGATGGGACTGTGGCCCTCAAATACCTGGCCGCTGCACCCCAGCCTCGCCAACACCTGCTGACCTGGCTGCTTGCCTCCTCCCCAGTTCCATGGCCTGCTCCTCATATGTGGTGAAGTGCTGCAGCACTGTGTGCCCACCACCAGTCTGCACACGCTCCCAGCTATTGCTCTCTGTTTTTACCTGCAGTACAGAGAAGAGCATTTATTGGGGCTGATCTCTCACGTACCCTGTACCTGCATGCCGCACCCCAACCACAGTGGCCCATCTGAGGCCTCCAGCAGCTCCTGTCCACACTACTGGTGATCAGTCACCAGAAGATAGTATGGCTGGTTCCAACCCCCTCCCCCAATGGCCACCTTGGACACATTCAGCGTCCATCACTTTGCATAGCACATGGGTCTTAGCGCCCATGGCAAGGAGGCGCAACTAAGTACAGCGCCGAGGCCAGCAGATGGCTCTTGGCCACGACACCTTGAGGTTCCCCTTCCACCATCTCATCACCATCAATAAGACATGTGTTGGAGTTCTGAGTAAGTGTCTAGCTTCCTCCCCTGCAGGTTGCGACAAACACCAACATATGCTGCAGGGAGAACCCATCTTCTCCTCAACCACTAAGGCTGATGTAAGTATGGTCACTATCTGTTTGCCCACCCAGCGTGCACCAAATGCCCAATGCTGTAACGACACTAAGATGTGGGTGAGGGGGGCCTTAAAGGTTAAGGCTACCTGCTGGGTAAAATGGGCAAGGCTGACATGGTACTCACCCTTCCAGAGCGCAACAAATCATTGAAGCCCTTGTGGCACTGGGTTCCTGTGCGCCGCACAGCATCATGGGAGCTTACAGCCTCCGCCACCTCCTGCCACGCCTGCCTGGTCATGTGGGGGGCCATCCTCCTCCCATCCTCCGGAAACAACACCTCCCAACGACTTGACATCTCTTCGAGGAGGGCAGCAAGGCAGGCATCGGAGAACCGACGGGCACAGTGGCCCCTCGCTGGCCTACCCTGCAGCCTGTCCCCCCTCCTCCTCCTCTGCCCTCTCCTCTTCTGGAGCCCGGTCGCTGGCCATGGTGAACAGCCTAAAGGAGGCTGCCTGGCCTTTCTTTATACAGACTGCTGGTTCCCCATTGGAACCGGCAGTCTATACACGCCCACCGTAGATTTGAATTTCCTGCTGAACACAGGAGTCTGAAACGCGCTGGGCGGGCCTTAATCGGCCCGTCCGCGCAAAATGGTGGCACGGCCCGTTTGGCCGGCGGAGATCGGCTACGCACCCACCCACCTGACAAACATCAATTTCAGCCCAAGGATTATTGTTGCCTTGGGGGAGGTTTACCTGGGAGTGATTAATTTGGGGATTTGTTTAAAAGTTATTATGGTGGTAATTTGTAGACATGTGTGTTTAATTAGTTGTTAAATTAATAAATGTTTAATTTAGTTTTATATAAGAATCTTCTTGAGGCTTGGTGGTTTTATTCCTGAATTCAGAGCTGCATTTCAAACATACCAATTGAAAATATAGGTAATGACAGTTGTTCAAGTTTCCCTCTGGAGTTAAACAACTCAGCTTTTACCAACTGCTGTGTCATAACAGGGCCAACGGCATAGCCACCCCACCAGAACTGGAGGCTAGATAACTCATGTAGACCCCCCTTGCCACTCCAGGAGCCACGTAGCTTTGTCTCCCGGAGCGGTATGTGTTTCCAGGAAGTACACCACAAACTTCCTTGTCATGAGGACTGAGAAGTTCTGGAACCTGCGATGTGCATCCCTGCTGCCATTGATGCTGAGGCTGGCTATGGTAGGTTTCATTGCCAGAAGTATGTGCTACTATCACCCAGTATAAATGCAAGAAGGGGAGGACTTTTTAAGTCTTCCTCTCCTTCAGGAGCCCGGCGAGAAATGTGTGCACCCTCCGCCGGGTGTTCCCGTCCAGCTCGGGGGCTTTTAGGGCCTTGCAGGTGGATCAGAACACCAGTGGATATGAATGCCACCAGTCCAAGTCCAACTGGACCCTGTCTTGGCGACTGCGATTGCTCGGAAGAAAGTTCTGGACCTCCCCGATGGGGATGAGGGGGGAGCTGACGGTGGGCACCAAAGTCGCCATTACCTCACCTGGTCCAACAACTCAAGGTCATTGGCGGGGCTCACTATTGAAACCCCATCCTTCTCCAGGTCGTCACCTCCGGCTTCCAACCCCTCCCCTGCATTAAGCGCAGGGGCTGGTTCAGAGCCTCCAGCTGGCTCTGCCTCTGCCTCAATTCTAACCCCAGGATCAAGGCCAGAGGGGTCCTCTCTCGTCTCCTCTCAGGACTCTGGGTCAGAGGGTGGCAGGGGGGCAGAGACCCGCTCCATCTCAGGCACCACGCCACCTACCAAATCTGGAAAACGTTCTGGTCCCAAAACAGTAGCATCTGGTTCCCAAAGGCTGAGACGGAGCGGGGAGGCCCTCCTTGACACCGCCACCCAATGACCCAGCAGTTGGGCAATCACCGCAGTCACCTTGGCAGGACAGATGACACCATGGGTCCATAGGGTGGGGCGTCACCTCAGGGGAAACACTCTCACTGAGCCCTGAGAGGCCCTGTCCAGGAGACTGCAACAAGATACAAGAATCCCTGCACTCCCCCAGAGGGCGGAAGGAGGATTTTGAAGATGGAGACACCCCTCTTCATCAGGGGAGGAAACAACCTTGAGTACAGGAGTCATGAATCCCTCCCCATTCAAGGAGTGGTGCCTCTTCCTGGGTAGGGAGACCTGCATGTGTGAGGCCCCCATTACCTCACCTCTCTCCCCTGGATGCTCCACCCTCTGGGGTTTTGGCATGGGCATCTTTTACAACAAGACAACCAGCTCGAGGTCCCAAGCCCCAACATCACTGGACCCTGGGCCCCGCGCAGAGATGATGCCAGGCCCAGCACTAGGTGCTAAGGTGCCAAAGGGCCTGAGATCATTTGCCACCGCAACTCCGGGTCCCGATGCTCCTACTTCCCCTGAGCCAGTGCCTTGCGGGGGCTGGGGTTCAGTCTGGAATTGCGGTTGGGCCTGGGGGGGGCTGCCTCACCGTGCTTGCCCTTGCCTTCTTGTGGCACGGATGTTCTCCCCCCGCCTCACTGGCAGCCGAGGTGGCATTAGCCGCCAGCGTCACCTCCCCTTGCCGAGAGGAAGATGGAGCGGTGGTGGGGAGAGGCGGGGCGGTGCCTGCCACGGCCATTTGGGTGGTGCTGGTGGCCTTGGAGGCGGGGCAGTTCTTCTGCACATGTCCCGCCTGCTTGCAGACATGGCGCTGCACCCCATCCGCCAACCAGAAGACGCAGTAGGCAGCCCCCTCAAAGGTTATATCAAACTGCCCCTCCGTGCACTCCTCCCGGGCCAGGCAAACAAAGACCTGGTGCCGGAAGGAGTACACAAGGCGGGGACTGGGATCCCTGAGGCCAAGCAGGATCAGCACCTGACCTCCCCCTGTTGGTGAAGGTGGGAGAGGAGCGGCTCATTGGGAATGAAAGGCAGGGCGTTGGATAGAATAAGTCTCTCTGCAGTGGCCTCAAGAGGACACATTGCCAGATAGGTCCCACCTACGGTGAGCCTCTTGGCCAGGGTCCGGTGCACTGCCCGCTCGGACCTCAGGAAGAACACCACCTTCCCGTATACGCTGAAGGCTGCAACAATGGCTGAGGGGCCAACAACCCTGGCCAAAGCCTTCACACATGTTTCAATGGTCATCCCGGGGTGAACATAGCTCTTCACCCCCAGGGCCCGAGTAAGGTGGTGGAACGGTGACAGGGCCACGGGAGCAGTGGAGGCTATGGAAGCAGTCACTCCCACATTGATCTTCTTGGCACCGGTGATAGCACTGTCTCCATAGCTGCCTCGGAGGGCCCAACTAACGGCGAAGATGATGTTGCCATGGAGGAGAGCCATACCCACCCCGAATCAGGCCAAGGTGAGTAAATAACTGATGGGAATAAATCTGGAGTAGAGGGGAGCAGGAGTAGGAGAGAGAAGGGGAGAGGGGGGACAAGGAGACATGGATCCTTGATGCCTCTTGTTCTTTCTCTGCAGGGGAGGAGTCTTCCCGGCGCCACCCAGGCACAATTCAGGCTAAGATGTTGTTGTTTCATGCAGCTGGCTCTGGGAAGCACTGGCCAACCGAGGCAAGGGAGGGCAAAGAGGGGTGCAAATTGTGTTTCCCATTCAAAGCACAGTCATTTACAGCCTTCCCTTGTTGCAATGGATATTCCTTTCCTTTCCTCCCCCTGCAGCCAACAAAACAGTTCCCTCCCCCAGGCACCCACCTCAGGCACGATATCAGTTCTCCCCCTTCTGGCTAGAGTGGGGTCCCCACCTCCCAACTCTTTCTGAACTCCTGCTCCCAGGCTTCTAAGGCCTCACTAGGCCCTGCCCCACAGCAGCAGCAGCAGCGGCAGGGTGTAGTAGTCCGCAAAAGTCCGCAAAAGTCTTCAAAAGTCCTCTCTTTTGTTGTTTCTTCTTCCCTGACCTCCTGGTAAACAGCAGTCCTCCTCTTTCAAGCAAAGAAGGGAAAACCACCACAGGAGTTATCGTAGTAACAGCAATACAGCGGCAGCAAGAGTAGGAGCAACCACAGCAGGGAGCAACTCCCAACTGCAGCTCAGGCAACAACGAACTGCATCTGAGCCCAATCAGGAAGATGTATCAGGTGTTTTTTCAGTCCATTGTGGAGTTTTACTTGGAGCTGGTGTGCTTAGCCACTGCCTTTGTCCCTTCCGACACAGTGTGCTTGGCCAATTCCCTGGGCAACAGCAGGCGCACAACAGCCTGGATCTCCCGGGAGCTGATGGTGCTGCATTTGTTGTACTGGGCCAGGTGGGAAACGTCACACTCAATTTGCTCGAAAATATCATTCACAAATGAGTTCGTGATGCTCATGACCTTGGAGGAGATGACAGTGTTGGGCTGAACCTGCTTCATCACTTTGTAGATGTAAATGGAGTAACTCTCCTTCCTCGACATTTGCTGCTTCTTGCCGACCTTTGCTGATGGTTTATTTAAGGCTTTCTTGGCTCCCTTCTTCGGAGCTGATATTTTCTCATCAACCAAGTTCAATTTCAGACACAAAAATAGTTGCACAGCCTGGGCGTGGGTGTTAATTGCATGTAAATAATGTTCGCTATTGTAAATAAACTCCCAAGAACGTCTCTCTGCCTGTTTCTCCTTGTTCTGAGGAGCAGTGTTCTTGTCACTCAGATGTGAAACCTTTCTGCACAAGATAAAAGCAGGTATCTCAGTCCAGGGCCTCTTCCCTGTGCTCTGTGCAGCCTTCAGACCAAAGTGATGGTCCAGCCTCACACTCCCTGGACACATTAATGATGCCTGCACCTCAGCTGTGCTTGTCATTGCTGCCAGAATATTGTGAGAAGGAGTCACAGTGTTCTGTCATTCTCTTTGTGTGCTCTCAGCATCTTTAAGGTGGGGATGGCCCCCATCTTGTCAGTATCCAGTGACGCTGTGCTCCTGAAGGGGTCAGGTGCTTAAGGCAGACAAAGGATCAGATGCTTCTGAAATTTCATAGCTGTGTCTCTATGATATGACTTTGATCACAGAGTGCAAGTGAGCTGCCCTTGGTCAGACAGCAGTCAGACATTCTCAGAGGCTATGTGAAGATCTATGGAATGTCCTCACTGCATGTCGTTATCAGCCTCCTGGAATTGAGCAACTATTAGGGCCTACACTCCATCTCCATGACAGGAGCATTATCACAGAGGGTATGTGTGCTGCCATCAGCCAGACTGGGGTCAAACATTCATACATGCAATGTGAGGATCTATGCTGTCTCCTCACTGCATGTCATAATCACCCTCCACAAATCTAGCAGCTATGAGGGCCTCCCGAGTGTGCCTGCCTCATCAGGCCAGTGTGAGGGCCTCATCCCCACCATTGTCACCTTCAAGGACCTCCTCAACCTCATCCCTGTTGGTGTCCTCGTCATCGGATGAGACCTCCAGCTTCTCCACCTCCTCCTCAGCCAGCTCCTCTCCCCGTTGCAGCACCAGGTTGTAAAGGGTGACGATGATGCGTGACACTCTCTGTGGACTATATTCCAGGGCTCCACCAGACCAGTCTAGGCACCGGAACCTCATTCTCAGTTTCCTGATGGTTTTGCTCCACCAAAGTGCAAGTTGCAGCTTGAGCCTCGTTATACCTTCGCTCTGCTGCAGTCTGAGGCCGGCACACGGGTGTCATCAGCCACATCCTCTGTGAGTAGCCCTTGTCCCCAAGGAACCAACCCTACAGCCTCTGTGGTCCCTGGAAGACGTCAGGGATCTGAGACCGACTGAAAATGTAGGAGTTGTGGACACACCCTGGAAACTGCACAGACCTGCAGGATGCATTTGTGGTGGTCGCACATTCAGCGAATGGAATCCCTTATGGTTGACATAATCGACTGCTTGTTGCCATGGAGATCTGAGCGCCACATGAGTGCAGTCGAAGGCATCCTGCACCTATGGGAAACCTGAGATCTGAGGAAGTCAAATTGCTCTTGCATCCTGGCTTTCCTGATCCCGGGCAAAATACACAAAGCTGTGTGCCCTCGCGAAGATGGCATCCGTGACCTCATGGATGTATTTGTGGGTGGAGGCTTGTGATATCCCACAGAGGTCACCTGTGCTGCTCTGTAAGGAGCCAATGGCATAAAATTTGAGCACCGTGGTCACTTTCACGGCCACTGGCAGTGGATGCCCTCCATGTTTCCGTGGTGCCAAATCCTGCAGCAGCTGGCAGATGTGACCGACCAGTTCCCTGGACAAGCGCAGTCTTCGGCAAGACTGATTCTCGGACATCTGCAGGATTGAAAGGCAGCATCTATAGATCCTGGATCTAGCTGGGTGCCGACCAATGACGGGTCGCTGTGGCTCTTCGGTGGCGTGTGCGGGTGCCTCAGCCGCCCTTTCTTCCTGAGGGTGCTGCCCCTCAGTCGCTCTGTTCTCCAGCATCTTCACTCTCTCTACGCCACGAGGCATACAGCTAGGTCACCAGGCTCCATGATTGTGATGTATTCCTCCTGCAGGATGAAAGAGAGACACAGGTGGGTTATCTTGGGTGCACTAAGAACCTCTCTTGGTTATCTGAAGGTCCCTTAACACATTCCAGAGAGTGCTGGTCACCACTAGGATAGCCCTTGATTAGTGCACTGCATGGCTGCCCGAAACCCCACACTCCTCTGCCCCACTCCACCTGACCGATTGGCAGCAGCTTTGCCCATTGGGACTGCATGCTGTGCTCTCAGCTTAGACACAGGCATTCTCCTAAACCACACTGCAAGGCTGAGCTGTTAGACTGAACCATGGGGGAGACTAGTCCAAACCAGACTCATGACATTGCAAGGGGCTGTGAGTGCTTCCCCCAGTGACTGCTGCATAGCCAGCTTTAGCAAGGAGAATGTACAATGTGCCCAGTCATCCAACTGTTCTGCAGTCCACTAAAACATTTATTAGTTTGCGCTCTGTGCCCAAGGGGTGAAAAGCTCTGGATAACTTGGTGGCACTTTCATGCCTTTGCATTGCTCGAGTGGACAGATAATCTAGACACCCGACTCCACATATGTCAATGTGGTTGCGCCTGAAATGTCTCAACTGCAGAGGAATGATCACTTTATACAAGGTTTCCTTAATGCATGGCCGCTACCCTCCACCCCACCCTGCACATGCGTGTGCACTACCTTCAACTACAGGACAGCCCTTACCCCCTCCCCCTCAAGTCGCCTCAACCTTGAAGTCCAACAGGTGACCCTCGCAAGCGCTGCTCAACATGCAGTCATGCCAGCTTGGGGGGATGATCCAGTGGGGCTCAGGGGGATGATTCTGGTGGGCTGGCCTTATAAGGCTATGCAGATGTATTACAATGAGGTTCCCAACATCTGCTGGCAGGAAACACGGTCCACCATTGATGGGCTGAGTGGACTATTGCAAACTGGTTTCACATCGTGAAACTGATATTTGCCCTTCTCACTATACTGCTGCTCACGCCGCTGACGTCAGCAGGCATGGAGAATTCCACCCAATATTTCAAGGAAAAAGTATAAAAGGAACTGTGACCTTCATTACAAATTGAGCTGCAAACATCCTCTCAAACACAAAAGCATAAAAAGCTTTTAGCTTTTAACTTTACTGTGAACTTTACATCATAAATTGGTTTTACTGCATACATGCATATTTACAACAAGTATTTTATTTTACTACCATGTACAGCTCTGTGCGCTATTAAACATATTCTGGTGCTACATCAAGGTGATAAATGAAGGGAAAGAATGCCTTTGTGCCTGTCTGTACTGTGGAATTGGACCTACGTCTAGTCCTGCCCCCTGAGGTTTGCTGCTCTTCACTTCGATGTGTATCCTTCTCACCCAGGTTGCCTGCTTCTTCAACTGCTGCTGTCATTCTTTTGAACTGTAGCAATTTTTTATATTCTGTTGCCCCATCAGGTTTCGGCTCCCAATGTCCCATTTTCCTACCCCTTCCCCAACTCTCCACCATCTGTTGCTGGAATCTTTGGTCTGTTTAGCAGTGCTGACATAATGCTTGGTCTGGATTATGGACAGAAGTATTGAAAACCACTGACTAACTAATAGTATACACTTTGTAGCTGCAATCTACTAGATCAATTATTTACTTTCATCAAAAACATCTGTTTTCCATTTTCATTTGCAAAAAGAAGAATTGAAGCCACATTACTATTCCATATTAACTTTTCTTTTTTAAATGGGTCATCTAGAAAGAAAGTTAATGCCTCACTGCCATGTGGCTCACAACATAAAGACTTATGTATTTTGTGGGGGGAAGTATACACAAGTCTCAAATACAGTGCATTTAGAAGCCAAAAAAAATGAATTATCTTTGAATATTCAGAATTCAGCTTGAGGCCTATTAGACTACGGTTGGGAAACGAGGTCACAAAGCTTGAATTCAGGGAATCTGGAAGGAGAATTTAAGATTGCAATGTTAACTATTCTATGAAGAGTGAACAAAGATCTAAATATAATGTGTGGGTCAATCTCTCTCTGCACAGGACCAGTTTCATCCTTTCAGAGTACATCACATGATCATGGATCCAACCTTCCTCACAGGTTCTGTTTTATTTATTTGGTTCAGTAACAGGTAGCACTGTTTTGTGCAGCCATTTCAGTCCCAAATTTAACTTAACTCTGACTTTTCTGTCTTCATCCATCCTTAGTCCAGGTTGGAATCAGCTCCCACTTTTATCTATATTCTCCCCTGTCACTCCAGGATCTGTCTGCCTCTGGGTTAGAAATTTGCCTGCGGATCTCAAATTTCAAATAGAGTTCCCAGGGCAGTATGAATCTGGGTAAAGGAAGCTCTATTTTTTTGCAGGTTTGAGCCGCATGGAAAATATCTCAGCATTAAAATCGCATAAACCTTTCTAGTGAAGAGGTACTTGCATTTGCCGCTTTGATATGTCACCAATGTCATTCTAAATCTCAGAGATGGGGGCCATTGGAATATTTAGGGCAGATGCTTGTGTCTGTAGCGGTGTAACCAACACCCTGCTGAGGAATCGGAACCCAGTGCTGCACCCTGCCACTTTCAGAGGGCAACTGAGGTTTGAATCAAGCCAAACAACAACAACTTGTATTTATGTAGCAATTTTAATTTAGTTAAAAAGTCCCAAGGCACTTCATAGCAGTATTATCAGGTAACCTTTACACAAGCCACATAGGAAGATATTAGAGTGAATGACCAAAAGCTTGGTGTAAGACAAAGATTTTAAGGAGCCTTTTATTTGAGGAGGGAGAGGTAGAGTGGCTGGGAGGTTTAGGAAGAGAATTCCAGAGCCAAGGACCAAAGTAGCCTAAGGCACGAGGAGATTTGAATTGGCAATGTGCAAGAGGCCAGGATTGTAGGGCTGGAGGATATTGCAGAGATGGGGAGGGTGTCAGGCAATGGAGAGATTTGAAAACAAGGATAAGAATTTTTAAATCGAAGCATTGTTCGACTGGGAGCCAGAGTAAGTCAGTGAGCCCAAGGGTGATGGGTGAATGGGACTTGGGGTGGAATCATCCCAGATTTGCACTAAGTGCGGTAGCAGGCAGGAAAAACGACATTTTATCTACTGGCCGCAATGGCTTCTCACGCCATATTGTCTCAAATACCCCACATTAATTATACATTCCCGGGAAACACGCTGTTTGGATGGCGAGCAGGCTCTCAGTTGCCCAACACGCTGTCACCTTACCACTTCATCATGCTGGGTGCCACATTTATGTGCAGCTGCACGTATACCTCTCAGTGCTTCCAGCTCAGGACTGCTGCACAGAAGACAGGGTGGTCCCAAAAGGCAAAAAGACTGCATCACCCCCACCCCCCCCGCCCAGTTTAGGGACCCACCCCTCGAGTGCCTTTGGACACTATGGACGCCGGCTGTGATGTCCTCTACCTGCACTCTTGACCATAGGAGGGGCAGCAGCATCACCAATCCAGCATGGGAGGCGGTGACAGTGGTGGTCAGTGTCAATGCCCTACAAAAGAGGACAGCCACCCAGTGCTGTAACAGGATGAATGATCTCATCCCTTCCATCAGGGTAAATCAATCTCCTCATCGCTCTCAACTCACACACCCACAAACCCATCACACATCCACGGGGATCTCACAGCTCAAGGGACAACATCACTAACTCTCACACACACACTCACATCTACTTCAGTTCATATAGTCTCGAGCTCGCATTCTCATCCTGTCCACGTCTCCACTCACCGCACAATCATTCTATGCAGTGCCATGTGTCCTGCTCACACTCTCTCCATCTGTTTTCATGCAGGAGAAGCCTGCTCACAACAGCAGAGAGAGGTCCCAACCTGGGATGGAGTGGCCCACATTAGGCCCCTCACTCACTTTGAAGAGCATGCCATTGCACTGACTGGTGAGGACATGGACCATGCCAGTGGCTTGTGAGGATCCTGCAGCACATCATCCCTCTCTCAATGCAACTGTGAGTGCTCTCTCTCCTGCTTTTGACTCTGCTGCCATGGACTAATTATCTCTACTTTGGCTCACAGGGAGCTCTGCCAAGCGACCAACACCTTCAGCCAGCCAGTCCCTCAGTTCCATCCACATCCTCACCTCTAACCAAAGGGACTCCTCATGCACTGATGAGCTGGAAATCAGCAGCCTGGAAGACCCATCACAACACTTACCCACACCCTCCACTTGTGACGAGACACACACCTCAGTGGGACCTAAATCTTGAGCTCTTGGTGTCAGTTAGAATATGGGCAGCAGAGTTTTGGACGTGTTTCAGTTTAAGGAGGGTGCACAATGGAAGACTGGTCAAGACAGCTTTAGAATCAGGTTTCAGCGGCAGATGACCTGAGGCAGGGGCAGAGATGGAAGTTGGTGGTCTTAATGTTAGAGTGGGGGCTATGGAGTTGGAAGCTCATCTCAGGGTCAAATATGATAACAAAGTTGTAAAAGGCCTCGTTTGGCCTCAGGCAATGACCAGGGTGAGGGATGGAGTCAGTGGCTAGGGAACAAAGATAATAGTTTTGGTTCTCCCAATACTTAGTTGGAAGAAATTTCTGCTCAATCAGAACTGGATATCGGACAAGCCATATGACAAATCAGAGACAGTGGAGAGGTCTAGAGAGGTGTTGGTGAGGTAGAACTGGGTATCATCAGCGAATGTGTGGAATGTAATGTGTTTTCAGATGATGTTTCCAAGGGACAGCATGTAGATGAAAAATTTGAGGAGGCTTCAGAGATAATGGTGTGGGAGCTGGAAGAGAAGCCATTGAAAATTATAGTCTGGGTTCAACTGTGGTTAGATAAGATTAGAACAAGCCAAGGTCAGTGCCACATAGCAGGACAATGGACAAGAAGCATGAAGGAGGATGATGTGGTCAAATATCTCAAAAGCTGTAGACAGATTGAGAACTATGAGAAGGGATAGTTTCCATAGTTAGAGTTATAAAGGATGTCATTTGTGACTTTGATAAGGGTTGTGATATAGTTAACTGGGTTCCAATTCTCAGGCACTGTTCCCTTTAAATCTGCCACCAACCTCCTCAAAATACTTGTCTTTGATCCCTCTGTCCTTGCAACTTACAGCCTAATCTTCAATTTCTCTTCTTCTCTCCAAAGTCCTTGAACGTTTTTCACCTTTAAAATTCATGCCTATTTTTCCCAGAATTCCAAGGGTGAATTCCTTTAATCAAATATCTGCCTGAATTTGACCACAAATTTTTAACATGTCCCTCAGAAGAACGACTTTGCTAATATTACCAAACCCTCTGGGTTCAATTAATTTTGTTTTTTGTAATCATCTTAGAGTTCCCAGTAAGTCCACATTGTGGAATGTTCAGCAGGGGTAGGTTCTGCTGGGCCTCTTCAGGGTAAGCTGAGCAGGGTTGCCGGGTTAACCCAGGAGACCCTAAATGTGCCGGAAAGATTCTGGATAACATTATGGAGGGGTGTCTAAGAAGCAACATGCTCCCTTGAGCACAATTTTTCATCTTGTTATCACTGGGGCAGGAATCCAACATATCCTAGTTCTGCTCCAACTTGTACCCCTCTGGCAGAATTGTGTCTCAGTTCAGCTGCTGAGGGCATGGGATTTTTTTAGTTTCTGTTTGTAGCATTTACTTCTCTTTATTGTAGAAATATTCACGTGGGGGAAACTAACAAAAGAGTTCCTATAACAAAAAAATGGAGTAAAGAAAAGCACAAGCCAAGATAGAAAAAGAAAAAGGAAATTTTGACAAGAATTGTAGAGAAAAGAAAAAATTAAATTTTTTTTTTATTGTCCACATGCATGGTCAACAAAAATAACTGCTGCACTGAGGAGCAAAACTAATCGTGGTAGTTTCAAACATATTGTATGACCTTTGAAATTACTTTTACTATTTTACTTTAAAGTTACTTTGATATTTTCATCCCCAAAGATTTTGTAATGTGTAATAGAAATGAGCAGCAAAAACATTTTCATTTAGAAAATGAATTCAACATATTAAATGTCCGGAGGAGGCGACAAAAAATAAATAAAGAACAGATGCTCAGCCATGGAGAGGTAGCTGAAAAATGTATTGTTCAGGTAGATTTTAGAAGTGTAAGGAGAAATGAAGGGTCAGAGTGGTTACGGGAGGGGTTCAAGAGACAATGGCAGAGGCAGCTATTAGATTCGCACCAACAGACGTTTGAGAAGAGGGTGGGATTCTTAGAAGGGCACAGAGAACCAAAGGGTGTTGAGGGGGGTGGGGGGGCTGGCGGGTATGAGGCTGGAGGATATTGCAGAGAAAGGGTGGGGGGAGGCTTTGTCAGGATTTGGAGATAAGTGTAAGGATTTTAACTTCAATAGTAATTCAGATTTCCTTATTTTATTTAAACTGTCAAATTATGTTCTATGATGCCCTTGATGACTCTGTGTTACCTTTCTGAATTTATAAAAATGCATTCAACTTGGCAATTTCAATTCAGGATCAGCTAGCAAAGCATAGCAATAAACAGGAAGCTTTAGCACATACAATTTAAGTTTCAATCCCCTAATGTTTATGCAGGTATTTGTATTCCCCAATATAGTACATGTGTTTCTTCATTATTATTTAAATATACTCAGAAAGATGGATGATAGTGAAGGCAATATAATTGTTTGGATATTTAGTTTATATTTTTCCTTTTTCTGTTTGCTTACCCCATTTCCTTATTCTAGATTGTCTAACTTCAGCCTTTGGCTGGGTAAGAGGGGAAAGAGGGTGTCGATGGACTGGTCTGGCAGCCCACAGCCACAACAATGATGTTCTATGTCAGCTGAAAGGAGGTGTACGCCCATCTATTTGAAATAAATGTGGAGGAGGCACTAGTTCTCATAGCTCATTGGCTTTACAAGCAAGGAACCAAGCATCAACATCTCGGACGTGCTGGGATAATCTGTCTAGACATATCCATGTAATGAACAGCTGCACTAAATTCAGTCATTTGGGCAGGGTTGTGACTGAGGAGCATATCGCTAAGGAGAGCTTAAGAAGGGGAAAAAAAGTGAATTGGTTGAGAAAGCAGCCTGTCTTGGTTCAGAAGGAGAGGAATCCATCTGAATATGAAGTTATTTGTTTGGCTAGAAAAATAAAATTCACAACTGAAAAATGATTGAGGAAGTGAAGGAAGTATGATATGCTGAAAATTACAGACAACAGCAAGGATAAATTCATCACTGCCAAACTACAAGAATGCTTGCAGATAGTAGTAGTTTGCTGCAGATTTTATACCATGAGGAAATAGGCTGTTGGGTAAGAATGAAAGATGGGAGTTTCAAATGATTTTGAGCACATGAGGCTGAGTCAAGAGTTCAGTAACAACTACTTCATTTGCTTTACAAGCAAGGAATAAAATCTCAAAATTGCAGAGGTGCAGGGATATTTTCACCAATTATAGCACTGCCAATAGCAATGTAAAGGATTCTTTTCTGCAGCAACACTACTGAAAATAAATTCTATTTGGGAATGTGGTACACAGTTTCATACTCCAAACTTCTAAAAAGTGAATTTGGACAATAGTAATGTTGTATAGTAGGAAGGAGATGATATCACATGGTTCAAGATGTTTAAAAGAGCTATTTCCTCCCTAATTGCAGAGCCAGAAGAAAAGGAAGAACAAAATAGCATCAAGGCTTCACCTTTGGCCTTCCAGGTGTCAGTGAAATTTTGTTTAAAATAATTGCAAGGATTTTACAACCTGGTGGTACAATGCACAATATCTAACTCCATTTGAGAGGACAGTATGGAAAATAAGGTTATATAGGTATTGCCTCCTGTGTTTCAAACACTCTGATCACAGATGGGGATAGTACTGTAGTGGTAAAGTGCTAAAGTGCTAGTGGTATGAGTTCAAATCCCACCATGGCAACAGTGGAAATTCATTTAATTTAACTAATACAATCTTGTTCCAAACACCCAGTAATTAACTGAAAGAACTATGCTACAAGATTTCATATTTCTAAACAAAAATAAACTTTATTATATGTATAAAAATATTAAAGAAAACAAGCACTACTAACTTAACACTTACATCTAGGAACCTGGGCCAAAATTTGGAAACTGTCCTGCAGATTAGTCAAGCAACAGCCTGGCAGAGTCATACTCACCTAATCACATTTTTCAATCAGACCCAAGTGTCCATGGCAGCATCGATAAAAATGATCAGTCCAGTACTGTGGAGATGATGTTCCATCTTCACATTGAGGACATCTCCATTATGCTGTGTGACGCTACCACCATGCTAAATCATATCAGATCTAGCAGGTCAACACCAGGCCTCCATGAAGCAATGTGGGTCATTATTAGCAGTGGAATTGTATTCTAACATAATCTGTAACCTCATTGCATGGCATATCTCTCACTCTGCTATTGCCATCAAACCAAGGGATGAACCCTGGTTCAATAAGGAATGTAGGAAAGCATGCCAGAAACAGCACCACACATACCTAAAAATGAGTACCAAACTGGGGAAACTACAACACAGGATTACAAACATGTTAAACAGCAGAAGCAGCATGCTATAGACAGAACTAAGTAATTCCGCAACCAGCAGATCAGATCAAAGCTCTGTAGTCCTGTAGCATCTTGTCATGAATGATAGTTGATAATTAAACAACGAATGGCGGAAATACACTCCACAAACATTCCCACTCACAATGATGGAGGGTCCCAGCTCATCAATGTAACAGACAAGGCTGAAACATTTGTAACCACCTTCAGCCAGTGGCGCAGAGTGGATGATCCATTTCGGCTTCCTCCTGAGGACCCCAGCATCAGAGATGCCAGCCTTCAGTCAGTCTGATTCACTCCATGTAATATAAAGAAATGGTCAAGTGTACTGGACACAGCAAAGGCTCTGGACTTCAATAACATGCCAGCTGTAACATGTAAGGCTGAAGATTTGTGCTAGAGAACCAGCTGTGCCCTTAGCCGAGTTGTTCCAGTACAGCTACAAAACTGGCATCAACCTGGCAATGCGGAAAATTGCAAAATTGTAAAATTGCAAAACTGTAAAAAGCAGGACAAACCCAGTTACAGCCCAATCAATCTAATCTCAATCATGAACAAAGTGTTGGAAGATGTTGTCGATAATGCTACTCAGCTACAGGCCTTACTACAGTCTTGTCCGAAGCATGGGCAAAAGAACTGAATTCCAGAAATGAGGTGAGAGTGATTTCCCTTGACATCAAGGGAGCATTTGACCAAGTGTGGCTTCAAGTAGCCCTAGAAAAATTGAAGTCAATGAGAGTCTAGGTGAAAACTTTCCATTGATTGGAGTCAAATCTAGCACAAAGGAGGATGATTGTGGTAAAAACAGAAAATGCTGGAAAAACTCAGCAGTACCATCAACATGTGGAGTGAAAAACAGAGTTAACGTTTCGAGTCCATATGACCCTTCTTCAGTGCTAAAAAGAAGTAAAAATGTGATGAAATTTATACTGTTCAGGGTGGTGGAGCAGGTGAAGCTGGATAGCAGGCCAGCGATAGATGGGGGCAAAGGAGAGATTGACAAAGATGTCATAGACAAAAGGACAAAGGGGGTGTTATTGGTAGTGGTAAGGATGAAAGGAAGTGCTGATAGTGGTATTAGAGTGAGAAAGCAGAATGTGATAATAGCAGGATAAGGGTAAGCACTCTGAAAAGAACAACATGAACAAGTGACAGATGGTCCTTGTGGGGATAGGGTGGGGGAGGGGACGGTGGTGGGGAAAAAGATTGAAAATAGGATAAAAGGTGGGGGTTAAAAATGAATAAAAATGAAAATAAGTGGTTAAAAATATAAAAATAAAATAAAAATGAATATTGAAAAGGGGGGTAAAAAAGGGTGGGGATGGAGGAGAGAGCTAATGGTCTGAAGCTCTTGAATTCAATGTTAAGTCTGGCGGGCTGTAAAGTGCCTATTCGGAAGATGAGGTGTTGTTCCTTCGGTTTGCGTTGAGCTTCACTGGAACATTGCAGCAGGCCAAGGACAGACATGTGGGCAAGAGAGCAGGGTGGAATGTTGAAATGGCAAGCGACAGGGAGGTCTGGGTCATGCTTACAGACAGACTAAAGATGTTCCGCAAAGCGGTCACCCAGTCTGCGTTTGGTCTCACCAATGTAGAGGAAACTGCATTGGGAGCAGTGAATGCAATAGGCCAGATGATTGTGGTTATTGGAGGCCAGTCACTGCAGGAGTTCCTCAGGGTAGTGTCCAACTATCTTTAGCTTCTTCATCAATGACTTTCCCTCCATCATAAGATCAGAAGTGGAGATGTTTGCTGATGATTGCACAATATTCCAAACCATTCACTACTGCTCAGACATTGAAACATGTCTGCATGCAGCAAGGTCTGGACAATGTTCAGGCTTGGACTGATGAGTGAAAAGTCACATTCGCACCACACAAGTGCCAGTCCATGATCACCTACAACAAGAGAGTGTGTAACCATTCCTCCCGCCCTTCACATTCAATAGCGCTATCATCGCTGAACCCCCATCATCAACTGGGGTCCACGATTGAACAGAAGCTGAACCGGACTAGCCATATAAATACTGTAGCTACAGGAGTTGGTCAGAGGCTGGAAATTCTGCAGTGAGTAACTCACCTCCTGACTCCCCAAAGCCTGTCCACCATCTATAGGGCACAAATCAGGAATTTGATGGAACACTGTTTACTTGCCTGGATGAGTGCAGCTCTAACAACACAAAAGCTCAACACCATCCAGGACAAAGCAGCCTGCTGGATTGGCACCCCATCCAGAACTTTAAACATTCAATCCAAGATGCTGTCTGATCTGTTATTTCCAGAATTTCTGCTTTTACTTCATGATTTTGCCAGGCTGTCATGTTTACCACAGTAATGTATATTTTTCTGCATCTTAATATTTTGCACGAATATAAATCAGCCACAATGAATTCTGCCAGTGAAAGTTCACACACTGCTCATCCTATGTGCGAAGTTCCTTCCTTAACAATGGGCGGAATCATCCCAGATTTGCAATAAATGCAGTAGTGGATGGGAAAAACAACGTTTTTACCTGCCAGCTGCAATAGTGACTTTTCACGCCGTATCGTCCCAGTCTCGCCGTATTAATTATGCATTCCCAGGAAATGTGCTGTTTCGATGACATGGAAACTTAGAAAATAGATGCAGGAGGAGGTCATTCGGCCCTTCGAGCCTGCTCCAACATTCAATATGATCATGGCTGATCCTCTATCTCAATGCCATACTCCGGCTCTCTCCCCATACCCCTTGATGCCTTTAGAGTCTAGAAATCTTAAATATATTGAGTGCCTTGGCCTTCACAGGCTCACCACCCTCTGAGTGAAGACATTTCTCCCCATCTCAGTCCTAAATGGCCTACCCCATATCCTGAGATTGTGACCACTTGTTGCAGAACCACCAGCCATAGGAAACATCATCCCTCCATCCAGTCTGTCCATCCATGTCAAAATTTTATACGTTTCAATGAGATCCCCTCTCATTCTGTTTTTCCTACCAAAGTGGTTGGCTTCACAGTTATCCACATTAAACTGCATCTGCCCACTCACTCACATTGTCTAAATTGCCTTGAAGCCTCTTAACATCCTACTCACCACTCACATTCCCTCCAAGTTTTGTGTCGTCAGAAAACTTGGAAATATTATATTTGGTTCCCTTGTCCAAATTTATATTGTGAATGGACGGGCGGACTCTCATTCACCTGCCACACCATCACCTTGCCACTTCCTCACACCGGGAGCCATATTTAAAGTGCATCGTTGTGCACACCTCTCAGTGCTTCCAGCTCAGGGCTGCTGCACGGAAGATATGAGCCCGAAAGGCAAGAAGACTACAGCCCCCTGGTTTAATGACACATCCCTCGAATGATTTTTGGATGCAGTGGAGGCTTGCCCTGATGTCCTCTACTCCCACTCTGGCTGCAGGAGGGCCAACAACATCACTAATCCAGCATGGGAGGCCATGGCTGTGGTGGTCAGTGCCAATGCCCTGCCAAAGAGGACAGCCACCCAGTGCCGCAAAAAGATGAATGATCTTCTCCGTTCTGTTGGAGTAAGGCACTTCCCTCATCACTCTCAACTCACACACTCAAAAACACATTATACATCCACAGGGTCCTCACTCACTGCCAGTTCAAAGGACTCCACCATTCACTCTCTCACACAGACCTTCATTGTCCTCGTCCTGTCTGTGGGACCACTCACCACCTACACAGGCCAGGCATACTTATCATCTAACCTGGCAGGCATCCTGCTTACACTCTGTCCATCTCTATTCATGCAGGACATGCTGGCACACAACAAGAGGGAGAGGTCAAAGATTGGTGGTGGAATGCCTGAAATCAGGGTCTTCATAGACTTTGAAAATAGAATAATCCAGCTGGCTGGCAAGGATCTGGGCCATTCCTATGCTGAGAGTGAGGTCACTGGCGCTCTGCCAAGTGAGGATCTAGCAGTGCAACAGCCATCAGATAACCATGCTGTGAGTGATGTGTCCTGTTTCACCTGTGCCCTCTCAGCATCCTTAAGGTGGGTCTGGCCCTCATCTCATCAGCATCTGTGACCAGTGACGCTGTGCTCCTGAAGGGCTCAGGCACTGAACGCAGCAAAGGATCGGGTGCATTTAAAGTTTCATGGCTACGTCGCCATGATATGACCCTGATCACAGAGCGCAAGCGAACTGCCCTCAGCCAGACAGCAGTCAGACATTTACAGAGATTATGTGAAGACCTATGGAGTGTTCCCACTGCATGTCGTCATCATCCTCCTGGAATCGAGGAACTATTAGGGCCTCCACTGCGTCTCCATGACAGGAGCATTCTCACATAGTATGGATGCTGCTGTCAGGCAGGCTGGAGTCAAACGTTCACAGATGCAATGTGAGGATCTATGGGGTCTCCTCACTGCATGTCGCCATCATCCTCCACAAACCTAGCAGCTATGAGGGCCTCCTGAGTTCACCTGCCTCAACAGGCCAGCGTGATGGCCTCATCGCCGGCATTGTTACCTTTGAGGACCTCCTCACCCTCATCCTTGTGGATGTCCTCATCGGAGGAGACCTCCAGCTCCTCTCAATCTTCTCCTCTCCCCATTGCAGCACCAGGTTGTAAGGGGAGCAGCAGGCAACAACAATGTGTGACACCCTCTGTGGACTGTATTGCAGGCTCCACCAGACCGGTTCAGGCACTGGAACCTCATCTTCAGCATCCAGATGGTTTGCTCCACAAAGGTGCAAGTTGTAGCATGAGCCTCATTATAACTTCGTTCTGCAGCAGCCTGATGCCACTGCATGGATGTCATCAGCTACGTCCTCTGCTAGTAGCCCTTGTCCCCGAGAAGCCATCCCTGCAGCCTCTGTGAACCCTGTAAGACATCAGAGATCTTTGACCGACTGAGAATGTAGGAGTTGTTGACACTCCCTGGAAACTGAGCATAGGCCTTCAGGATGCACTTGTGGTGGTCGCACACCAGCTGCACATTCAGCAAATGGAAGCCCTTGTGGTTGACATAGTTGACCATGTTAGGAAAAAGATAGTTTAAGTAAATTAGATTTGTGTTTGTAGGTGTTAGGAATGAGTTTTAGCTTTAAAGTTTAAGTCTGATTTACATCTCTGTACCTGTGTGTTAAGAAAGGTCAAATTGAGTTTTAGTTTCACTTTAAAAAGGTGCCTGCATTTCTAATGTGGGTTTTTATGACTGTAAGCTAAAATAAACAAACAAGGGTGGAAGAATTGGGCTGTTGCCTAGTAACAGGGGTCCAGAGAGGCAGGTCCCTCCCACAGATACATACAGAAAAGTTGGAAAGCAGCAGTCTTGTTTGGAGGATGTTGGAGTTCAGCTGGTTTGGAAGACAGCTGCCAGACAGAAACCACCTAGAAGGGGCAGATAGCCAGTCCCAAGCTAAGGAAAAGACTCAGAAATCCAGGAGAGTGGAAGAAGAGAAAGTCCAAAGCAGACCTTCCAGTCAAAGGAAGGACACGAACCTGGGAATGGTCTTGTTAAGTGAAGCTAAGAGTAAAAGGCAGAGAGAAAGGATCCAAGCTTCAGATTTAAAGAGGCAAAAACTGCAGAAAGCAGGTTTATAGTGAAAACAGCTTGTAAGAGACAAGAAGGTCCAAAGAGACAACTGAAGTTCTGTTACTCTTTGCTATGGATATGTGTACTGTTGATGGTTGAGTTGGTGAGAGACAGTGCATAGAAGACAGCTTGAATGCATGTGGTGACGGAGGGGAGAGGAACATCAGAAGGAGAGTTCAAAACCCTGGAGGTGATTCCTTGCGGAAGGCGTCTGAGAGAAAGCATCGGTTTGGGAGAAGATTCCAAAACAAGTTCATTGAGAGTAGCGATTGGAAATCTTCATATGAAAGATCAGTTCAGTGAGACTGGTTAGCTTACGGTGTGACAAGTGTCTGGGGGTAGTTGAGGAGAGATCCATAGCATCTGGTTGAGGTGGTATTTGTCACTTGGTTTCAGAGTTTGCTGTGTCTGACCACAGGGTGCTTTAGGTTTACATGGAATTTGTACTTGCTGCAGACATTAAAGTATAAGATAGCTTTAGTAACTTGTGTTATCCTTACAAATCTGTATACATCTGTAAAGGAATAGTTATAGGTGAAGGAGTAATGTAATATAGTTAATCTTTTCTTGTTTAATAAATGCTTCATTCTTTTGTTAAAATTTCATTAGCTGACTCTGGTGACTCTGTCCAGTAGCCCCTCTCCACATATCCAAACAAACAAATAAAAGTTAGGATCTATCAAGTTGGGTTCCACCCTGGGATCAGTCTTGCCCAGGGGTAATCTCAGCTGGGACCATAACAACTGCTTGTTGCGATGGAAATCTGAGCACCATGTGAGTGCAGTCGATGGCACCCTGCACCTGTGGGAAACCTGAGATCTGGGAAAATCCAATCACTTTTGCATCCTGGCTCTCCTGGTCCCGGGCGAAATGCACAAAGTTGTGTCCCCTCGCGAAGATGGCGCCTGTGACCTCATGGATAAATTTCTGGGTGGAGGCTTGTGATAACTCACAGGGGTCACCTGTGGAGCCCTGAAAGGAGCCACTGGCGTAAAGATTGAGTGCCGCAGTCACTTTCATGGTCGCTGGCAGTGGATGCCCTCCATGTCCCCATGGTGTCAGATCCTGCAGCAGCTGACAGATGTAACTGACCAGTTCCCAATGAGCAGTGTTCAGCATCATCGGTGCTCAGTCATCTGCAAGAATGAAAGGCAGCGTCTATAGACCCTGGGTCCGCTAGGCGCTGACCAGCAACAGCTCGCTGTGGCTCTTCAGTGGCGTATGCAGGATCCTCAGCTGCCCTGTCTTCCTGAGGGTGCTGCTCCTCCCTCTGTGCAGCCAGGCGGCTCTGTTGCATTCTTCTCTGGCGTCTTCACTCTCTGTATGCCACGACATATACAGGTACTTCACCAGGCTCCATGATCCTGATATACAGCTCCTGCAGGATGAAAGAGAGCGATGCGTGGGTTAGCTTGGGTGCACTAAGAACCTCTCTTGGTTAAGTCTGAAGGCCCCTTATCGCATCCCAGAGAGTGCTGACCACCAGTTGGATGGCCAGAGTTTAGTGCACTACCCTAAACACCATCCTTCTTTGCTCCACTTCACCTGACTGACTGGCAGCAGCTTTGCCCACTGGACTGCATGCTGTGCTCTCAGCTTAGACACAGGCATTCTCCTAACCCACTCTGCAAGGCTGTGCTGTTAGCTTGAACCATGGGGAGACTGGTCCAAACCGGAAACTTTGCAAGGGGCTGTGAGCACCTCCCACCAGTGAGTACTCCCTCCCACCAGTGAGTACTCCATAGCCAGCATTAGCAAGGAGATTGTACAATGTGCCCAGTCATCCAACTGTTCTGCAGTCCACTAAAATGCTCATTAGTTTGCAGTCTGTGCCTGAGGGGTGAAAAATTCTGGAGCATTTGGTGGCACTTTCATGCCTCTGCGTTGCTTGAGTGTGCAGATAGGCTAGAGGCCCAACTCTAAGCATGTCAATGTGGCTGCGTCTGAACTGTCTCAGCTGCAGAGGAATGGTCACTTTATACAAGCTTTCTCTGATGTGTGGCTGCTTTCCTCCCCCCAACCCTTGTGCGTCACCATCAACCACAGTGCAGTCCTTGCCCTCCCTCCAAGTTGCTTGAACCTGCAAGGTAGTCGTTTCCCCCACCTCCCCACCCCCATCCCCCCCAAACTCGCATCAACCTTGAAGTCCAACAGGCGACTCTCCGTTAGGTAGGGAGTTCTAGGATTTTGACCCAGTAACGGTGAAGGCACAGCAGTGTAGTTCCAATTCAGGATGATGTGTGACTTGGAGCAGAACTTGCAGGTGGTGATGTTCCCATGACCGGTGAACCTCATGGGTTTGGAAGGTGCTGTCGAAGCAGCATGGGCATGTTGCTACAGTGTATCTGCTGCCACTGTGTGCTGATGGTGGAAGGAGTGAATGTTTAAGGTGATAGATAGGGTGACAGTCAAATGGGTTATTTTGTCCTGGATGGAGGAAAGCTTCTTGAGTTGTTGTTTAAGCTGCACTTATCCAAGAAAGTGGGTATTATTGCATCACACCCCTGACATTTGCCTTGCAGATGAGGCACAGGCTTCGGGGAATCAAGAGTTGAGATACTTGCCACAGAATTCCCAGCCTCTGACCTGCTCTAGAACCACATTGTTTATTTTTTTTTTAATTATCGTTTCATAGTCATCATTGCCAAGTCTAGCTTTGCAATTGCAGATTTTTATTAATTGAGTTTAAACTCTACCAGATGCCATAGTGGGATTCAAGCCCACATCCCCAGAACATTATCCTGGGGTTCTATATCACTGGTTCAGTCATGTTACCATTAAACTACCATCTCCCCCAGCCACATTGTCTATGTGGCTCATCGAGTTAAATTTCTGGTCAATGGTGAATCTCGGCATGTTGATGGACAGAGTTTCAGTAATGGTAGTGCTGTTGAATGTCAAGGGGAGGTGGTTAGGTTCTCTTGCTGGAGATGATATATTGAAGAATTTTATGTGAACACATTGATCAATTCCCTAGCTGAGGAAATTAGATCCTTGGGAATTATCCTTTTCATTCTAATGTTTCTAACATATGAAATGAACCATGGATATGGTTTCCAGATTTGAATGGTTGATAAATATATAGCTCTCTGTCCGATAATCTTTCATTATAAATCATTTTCTCAACATCCAGAATAAAATTTAATAGTCATTTATATTTTAAACAAATGAATTTAAACTCACGACTGCATTCTGGGCAGTTTGAGATGGGGTGCCTGTATCAGTCAGATCAGCAAAATATTTTATAAATATATGAAAAGAAAAGAGTGTTATAGATTGGAATACAGCCATATTAAAAATGATTGCAGTGGATAATAGGGAAATGGTAGATGAATGATAAACAAATACCTCATATTTAACAGTAGAGGAAAATGACAAAATAGGAATTGTACAGCAAAACCTAAGCAAATCAAGGGGAGAAATTTAGTGTGTTTAACAGAAGGTTAAGTATAATAATGGAGAAAATAATAGGACTTAGATAAATTTCCAGGATCTGATGGTTTCCACACAATGGTATTAAAGGAAATAGGTGATGAAATTACAGGTGCATTAATTATAATTTACTGAAACTCTCTAGATTCAGGAATTGTGTATTAGGAGTGGAAAATTGTAAATATCACTTCACTATTTCAGAAGGGAGGGAGGCGCCATGTAATTAGAGACTGGTCACTTCAACATCAATTACGATGGAGCAACTGGAATTTATCATCAAACATAGATTCTGATAAATCTAGGATGGCTTGAGGAGTCACTAGCATGGTGGATGGGGACGTGTCTATGTATGTTGTCTATCTATGGACTTCCAGACTGCATTTGATAAGTAGCATTTTCCAGGCATCTCAAATTTACATCATATATATCAATGACTTGCATGAAGGAATAGAGCTGTTTATCCAAGTTTTCAGGTGGCAATAAATTAAGAGGCATCCAGTATGTTGTGTAGATAGGAGCAGTAAGTTACAAAGTAAGGGTACAGGAATGAAGATGAGCTAAGTGAGTGGACAAAACCATTGCAGAAAGTGTTTAATGTTGAGAAGTGTGAGGACACCTACATTGGATCTGAGAAAGACAAATTAGAATATTTTTATGGTGGTGATTAGGAGCTGTGGATCAGTAAAAGGATTTAGGTGTACATGGACAGAAATCACCACAAGCTGATACACAGGGACAAAAAAAAAATAAAAAATCAGGTGAAATATTGGCTTTTTTCTCAAAGGAGTTTCAATTCAAAAGTAAGGAAGTAACTTTGATGTACAGATCCTTGGTCTGGCCCCAAGTGGAGTAGTGTGTTCTGACTTGTGCATCACATCTCAGGAAACATATATTGACTTTGGAATGGATGAAGCATAGATTAGTCATAATGATACACGGGCTTAAATGGTTAAATTATGAGGACAAGGTTGCATAAACTTGGCTATTATTCTCTTGAACTTAAAAGGTTCAAAGGTGATCTAATTGATGAACTTTTAATAATAACGAGATTTGATATGGTAGATACAGAGAAATTATTTCCTCTGCTGGAGAATCCAAATCAAAAGAGCATAATGTTAACATTTGATACAGATCATTTAGGAATGAAATAAGAAGGATTTTTTCACACAAAAGATAGTGCAAATCTGGAACTTGTTCCCCTAAAAGGCTGTGACTGTTGGGTCAATTGAGATTTTGAAGGCTGAGATTACAAAATTTGTATTAGGTGCGAGCATCTAGGAATGTGGAGCAAAGGTGAATAGGGATGGTTGAAGTGTAGATCATCTATAATGTAATCAAAGGGCAGAACAAGCTTGAAGGGCCAAATGGCCTTTTTCAGTTCCTCTATTTCTTACCTGAAATGTGCTTCCTGTGGAGGAGTTTTGCATTCTCAATTCTTCCTGTTTTTCTCACTAAGCTATCTGCCATCAATTGTGCATTTTCTGGCAGTTAGAATGGAAGAATGATATTGACCCAGGATCCCAGGATTCTTCATGATGACTCCAGCACATGTAATAGCCCATAGCTGACATAACTTCGACAGCTTAAGGTGGGACTGTTCCATTCCCTGAAGTGGAATACAGTGCCATGATACAGTGCTCGAATTAGCCTTGAATGCACTGTTACAACCCCCTTAGAGACTGCTGACTTTATAAAAATAATTCAAACTTTGAGAGACTGACTGAAAGGGTCACATGACAAGATTTCAAGTTTTAAGAATTTTACTATAACAAACAAAGTAAAAGCAGCATTGACAAAACACTATTTCAGTAGGCAACTTATACTTTATACTACAGAAAAGTTTCCCATTAGTTTTTAAAGTGACAGAAAATTCCCCACTACAGTTATACTTTATTCTGTCCCATAAGTGGAGACTTCATTTGCTAGGTACCAGTTCAAAGCTATTTTCAGCTCCTCAGGGCTTGCTTTGTCCTTTTCCAGCCAGGTCACACCTAATCCCTGAACCTCATGATGAGGGTTACCCCAGAGATTCCTCTCCCTAGCTAACGAAGGACAAATCTTCCAGCCTCATTTAAACCCTCACAAGCTAGGGGCAGAATTTTGCCATTGGCAAGCAGGGGGCGGGGCCCTCTCGCCGACGCGTAAAATGACACGGGATGACATCAGACGGGAACCCCCGACGTCATCCCGGCCCATTTAAATTTTCAGGAAGGCGGGCCCACAGCAAAATCAGCTGCGGGCCCGCCGACCTGTTAATGGCCAATTGAGGCCATTGACAGGATCGATTATACAATTAAAGGACCTGCCCGTCCAACCTTAAGGTTGGCGGGTCGGCCAGGAGCCCCAGAGGGCAATAGAAAAAACATGAAACCTCATCCACTGACGGGATGAGGTTTCATGTAGGGTTCTAAAAAGTTTAATAAAGTTTTAGTGTAATTTATGAACATGTCCCATCTCATGTGACATTGTCACATGAGGGGGACATGTTAGGGAATTTTTTTTTCTATTTTTAATCTTTTTAAAAGTGTAAGTGATCTCCCTGAGGCAGCATTTAGCCTCAGGGAGATGTGCGCTCTTTCGTGCGCACGTGCAAAAGAGTGCACTCTCGCATTTGGGGAATCCCTCCCCACCTGCACAGGAAGCACATAGCGCTTCCTGCCAAACGTCACGCTGGGCGGGCCTTAATTGACCCACCCATGTAAAATGGCGACAGGTCCCACTTCTCCAGCAGGGATCAGCTCCCCGCCAGCCAGAGATAGGGTTGGACTCGCCCGCCCAGTAGCAGAAAATTCTGCCCTAGGTCTCTTCAATCCAAGTGTGAGCTCACGTGTGCATTCTGCATGGTGAACGTTAGAGACTTGCTGCCTCTATCTCTCAGCTCTCTTCCTCAGATTCTTGCAGATTTACCCTATCTGTAAGATTCAATGGTATTTTAGGAAAGCCTGAAACACGCTCTTACAATGGCTTCTTATGGACTATTCGCCTCTCAAAGCCCATCTTCAGGATAACAGGAATTGCATGGCCAAGTAGAAATGCTAATTAGCTGGAGAAGCCCAGCACATCAGTGCAAAAGATAAGGCTGAAACATTCACAAGAATCTTCAGCCAGAAGTGCCGATGATCCATCTCGGCCTCCTCCGGAGATCCCCAGCCTCACAGATGCCAGTCTTCAGCCAATTCGATTCACTCCAAGTGATATCAAGAAACAGCTGAAGGCACTGGACACTGCAAAGGCTATGGGCCCTGACAACATTCTGCCAATAGTACTGAAGACTTGTGCTCCAGAACTTGCCGCGTCCCTAGCCAAGCTGTTCCAGTGCAGCTACAATTGGCATCTACCTGGCTATGTGGAAAATTGCCCAGGTATGTCCTGTAGACAAAAAGCAGGTCAAATCCAACCAGGCCAATTACCACCCCATCAGTCTACACTCCATCATCAGTAAAGTAATGGAAGGAGTCATCAGCAGTGCTATCAAGTGGCGCTTGCATAGCAATAACCTGCTCACTGATGCCCAGTTTGGGTTCCATCAGAGCCACTCAGCTCCTGACCTCATTACAGCCTTGGTTCAAATGTGGACAAAAGAGCTGAACTCCAGAGGTGAGGTGAGAGTGACTGCCTTTGACATCAAGGCAGCATTTGATCGAGTGTGGCATCAAGGAGCCCTATCAAAACTGGAGTCAATGGGAATCAGGGGGAAAACTCTCCACTGGTTGGAGTCATACCTAGCACAAAGGAAGATGGTTGTGGCTACTGGAGGTCAGTCATCTCAGCTCCAGGACATCACTACAGGAGTTCCTCAGGGTAGTGTCTTAGGCCCAATTATTTTCAGCTGCTTCATCAATGACCTTCCTTCCACCATAAGGTCAGAAATAGGGATGTTTGCTAATGATTGCAAAATGTTCAGCACCATTCACGATTCCTCAGATACTGAAGCAGTCCACGTCCAAATGCAGCAAGGCCTGGACAATAACCAGGCTTGGGCTGACAAGTGGCAAGTAACATTGGTGCCACACAAGTGTCAGGCAATGACCATCTCCAACAAGAGAGAATCCAATCATCGCCCCTTTGATATTCAATGGCATTACCATCACAAAATCTACCACTATCAACATCCTGGGGGTTACCATTGAGCAGAAACTGAACTGGACTAGCCATATAAATACTGCACCACAAGAGCAGTTCAGAGGCTAGGAATCGTGCGATAAGTAACTTGCCTCCTGACTCCCCAAAGCCTGTTCACCATCTACAAGTCACAAGTCAGGAGTGTGATGGAATACTCCCCACTTGCCAGATGAGTGCAACTCCAACAACATTGAAGAAGCTGGACACCATCCAGGACAAAGCAGCCCACCTGATTGGCATCCCATCCACAAACATTCACTCCCTCCACCACTGACATACAGTAGCAGCAGTGTGTACCATCTACAAAATGCACTGCAGGAATTCACCAAGGATCCTTTGACAGCATCTTCCAAACCTATGACCACTACCACCTAGAAGGACAAGGGCAGCAGATAGACGGGAACACCACCACCTGGAAGTTCCCCTCCAAGTCACTCACCATCCTGACTTGGAAATATATTGCCGTTCCTTCACTGTCACTGGGTAAAAATCCTGGAACTCCCTTCCTAACAGCACTGTGCGTGTACCTACTAATCTTTGCCATGTTGTATGTTTTTTCTTTCAATTTGATAATATCCTTAACATCCTTGGATATCCCCTTCCTAGAATCCTTCTTCCTCACTGGCTTATATCTTTCACGTGTGTCATGAACTATTTTCTTAAACGTCTGTCATTGTTCATCAACCGTCTTTTCTGCTAATCTCCCTTCCTAGTCCACTTCAACGAACTGTGCCCTCATTCCTTTGTAATTACCCTTATTTAGGTTTAGCACAGTTGTCTCTGATCTAAATTTCTCACCCTCAAATTGAATGCTAAATTCTACAATGTTATGGTCACTGTTTCCTATGAGATCTTTTACTCTGAGATCATTTATTCAACCTATCTCATTACACATTACCAGATCCAAAATAGCCTGGTCCCTGATTGGATCCATAACAAAATGTTCCAGGAAACTGTCCCGAATACACTTTATGAATTCTTGCTCATGGCTGCCTCTGCCAATGTGATTTTCCTAATCTACATGAAGATTAGAGTCACCCATGATTAATGTACTGCCTTTTTTACATGCCCTCATTATTTCCTGATTTATTCTCTGTCCTACTGTATAGCTATTATTAGGGGGCATAAAGACTACTCCCACCAGTGTCTCCTTCCCCTTTTATTTCTTACCTCCACCCATATGGATTCCACATGTTACGATCCAAGATCCTTTCTTGCTATCATACTTATTCCATCTTGTACTAACAAAGCTACCCCAATACCCTTTCCATCCTGCCTGTCCTTTTGAAAAGTCACACACCCCTGAATATTTAGTTCCCAGCTTTGATCTCCTTGTAACCATGTCTCCTCAATGGCTATAAGATCATACCCATTAACTTCTATTTGTGCCGTTAATTCATTTACCTTGCTCTGAATATTGCGTGCATTGAAGTAAAGAGCCATTAATTTTGCCTTTTTACCATTTTTTCCCTCTTCAACCCTATTTGCTGCTGTTTTTTTATGTTTGTACACCCTGTTCCTTCCTGTCACATTCTCGGAATTATTACCTAAATAGCTACCCTGGAATGCTGCCAGATCCTTTTGCTTTGTAAGCCTATGTATCCACTTTCTAGAACCAACCCCCACCCCCACTTCCCCCCCACCCCCCGCCCTCCTCTATTAAAGCCGTCTCCAATGACCTAGTTATTCGAATTGGAGGACACTGGTCCCAGCACAGTTCAAGTGAAGACCATCACACCGGAACATCTCCCTTCTATCCCAGTACTGGTGCAGTGCTCCATGAACTGAAACCCATTCCTCCTACATCAATCTCTGAGCCACGCATTTAACTCCTTGATTTTATCTACCCAATGCCAGTTTGCCCCTGGCTCAGGTAGTAATCCCAAGATTATCACCTTGGAAGCTCATTTTTAAATTTAGCTTCTAACTGTTCAAATTCTTTCAGCAGAACCTCCTTTCTAGTCCTACCAGTGTCGTTGGTACCAATGAGGATGATGACAGCTGGGTCCCTCCCCTCCCACTCCAAGTTCCTCTCCAGCCCTGAGGAGCTGTCCTTAACCCTGGCACTGGACAGGCAACACAGCCTTCAGGACTCAAGCTTACAGCTGCAGAGAACTATCTATCCCCCTAATTATACAGTCCCCTGCCACTACTACGTTCCTATTTCCTCCGCCAACTTGAATGGCTCCCTGTACCACAGTGCCCGTGGTCAGTTCGTTCATTCTCCCTGCGTCCCTGCTCTCATTCACACAGCTTGCAAGAGCCTTGCAACTGTTGGGCAGGTGTAGGGGCCGAGGGTCCTTGAACACTACCCCCTGGGTCCCCATACCTGCCTCACCTGCAGTCACACCCTCCTGTCCTTGATCATAGACCAAATTTGAATTCCCTAATCTGAGAGTTGTGACTGTCTCCTGGAGCAAAGTATCCAGGTAACTTTCTCCCTCCCTGATGTGGTGCAATGTCTGCTCAGAATCCAGCTCCTTAACTCGGATCCAAAGTTCCTCAAGCTGCAAACACTTGGTACAGATGTGTTTGCTGTTGATCCTGATGTCCAGCAGCTCCCACATGTTGCAGCAGCAACATATCATCCATCCTGACATCACTATCGTATTGTATTTAATTTATTAATTAATTACTCTAGTATCTCTGCTTTTTACACCTGAAGAATCCCCCACTCTTTACAGTTTATTGTAATTAATTTTTTACACCAGGATCAATCTTATACTTAACAAGTTATTTTTAAGAAAAAGAGAGAGAAAAAATACTTGAAACAAACTAAAGACCTTATTTTTACTTTAAAGTCTAGAAATATTCACCAATTAGCTGTTTACCTTGCACTCACATTACATTGTGGTGCGTGACCTCACTCCGCTGCTGGTCTCAAATAAGATCTCCCCGCTCTTTGCGCTCTTTTTAAAAATGAACTCTCCCTGCTTTTTTTTAAATGAAGTCTCCCTGCTCTCTGCATATCTTGAACCTTCTTCACAGTTAAAAAAACCTAGGCCTTTAACCTTTAACCTTTAACAACCAAGCCGACAAGGCTTGTTGTCAGCAGACGACAGAGCAAGTCACATGACTCCTTAATTCTTCCATGTTACCTTGAATTAAAGACACAGTCCCGAAATGTAACAATCTTTTAAACTTCGCTAATGTAACAACATGGATCCATTATAGCTCTCCACTCTGAAATTTCATCAGGGTGAATGCTTTAGCCGGGGGCATTCAAAATTGAACAATTTAAATTTCAAAATCAGAATGTTCATTGAAATTGAAACTAATTTCAGTGAGGTTTATTCCTACTGCTGCACAAATGGGGTAATTTAAAGGGGCAGACTTGTATGCAGCCTACATAGCAACTTCAGATTGCTATCTGAATATTGATCTGAAATTATCAGTGATTTAGGCATCTGCTACCAAATTTATTTTAACATGTATAAAATATTTATGAAAACAAGCATTGATGCCCAAGGCTGTCAAAACAGGCTACTGAACATAAAAATCCTTTAAAAAAACACTATGAACCTTGAGGATTCAAGCTTATTTAGCTTGGAATTTCTCAGTCAGTGCAAACTACAGTGCTTCTCCTGCACATGCTAAACATATTTCTGGTACAAGTTTCTTTCAACGCTTGTTCAATCATTGGTTTGTTGTAGCTGCTGATTTTGTCAGCCTCAATTTTCATAGATTTTTTCCACAGATCTTCATGTACCAAGCTATTAAAATGATGCGTGTGAAACCACAATTTCTAATGTTATTTGGTTCTTTTTAATAGCTGTGGCTTTTTAAAAATATAATATCTCTGCATTTAATCCCACAAGATAACCTTAAACAAAGCCTTTCAATCTATACTTTGGCATGAATTTCAACCGGCAATGGATTACTTCGGGACTAATGAAATGTTTGCCTATCTCTCATCAAGTTTTGCTCCATTTTGGCACTATTACACTAAGAGTTATATATCTAGATGAACACAAACCTTTGATTACAAGCATCTACCATTCACAAGCCAAAAAACAGTAAATGAAAAATGCCTTGTTGATTTTGGCTTGCAACATGGTACATTAGAAATAATCACAGCTCCTATTATGCATATGGCTAAGGGCTGAACAAAACCAGATCACAAGATTAGTAGATGTATTCTAATCGGTGGTAGATTATGCCTCTACACAAGCCAAACCTGACTTCATATCTTGTGGAAAAATAATTGACACTTCTTGGTTGACTGTATCAAGCAGTAGGTTGTATTGTTTCACTGTGATATCAGACAATCTGAGCGGGCAAAGAAAAAATACATCAACATCAAAGGAACCTGGCTGCTTTAGTAGGTTTGTAGCAATTTAACAGGAGGAAGCAATTACAAGTAACCTCTTTGGACACCAGTTCAAAATGTCCTGCAAAAGCAGAACCCTACATCCTTTTCAAATTAGCTTCAATTATTTGCTTCCTGCTATGCAAATGCTTTTTTTTCCCCTCCAACTGAATGTGATTTTCCAGCACTTCCAACATTTCACAAGAAGGACCTCACATTGAACCATATTCACACAATGTGTAACTCTCAATGGAAATAGTTAATGGCACAATCTTGGATATGTCTTCTGCAAACTAAGAATAGAAGTTCCACTTCTCCATTTATCGTAGCTTAGTCATTTGGAACTGTTATCTTGCAAGGCAGCAATTTATTTTAAGAATCATTGCTAACATCAACACTTATTCCAGGCAGTTGCATCAATGCATTGAATGCATTCCCTAAATGGTGGTCTCAACTCCATAGCCCATTTTATTTCTAAATGGCTCGGTCCTTTTGTAAATTGTTGATTAACATATTTCTATATTGCGGTAGCAAACAGTTTAATAAACTGTATGGAGTTACACAACCAGCTGTAGGAGGGTCTTGATAACACCCTGGGTTGCTATTTTTAATCTGCTCACCAGGATATGAACAAGGGATCCACTTTCAAACTTATGCAAGAAGAGTTGCATTTGCCAGTGACCTGGATGGATGTTTACACCAGAGTTCCATGGATCAATTCATCTAAGTATCCATTGGAGCATTCACAGTTATAAATCCCATATGATATAGGAGTAACGTATTGAAGTACTTGGAAATTAGATTGCAGACTTTAAAAAGGCACACAATTCTGTCTGAAGATGGTAACAGAGGGCTGGGGTAACAGCATGTGGGTCGCAAAATTCTTGGCCCATTCAGTTCACTGTCGCTGACTGTATACCCCAGAAGAATTATTGCGCCACTTTTCAACCACAGGAACAGCTGGCAGCCTAAAAGGAGAAGGACATGGAACAGGTGCATAGAAGAAGATCTTACCACTTCAACGGGTGGACCTGTAAATCTTTCTTGATGAAACAGAGCAGAAGTAAGACAGACAAATGGGTCTCCATGAGATGAAGCCTCCAAAATATCTCTTGTCTTTTCTGCAGAGAGCTGGCACTGCTACTCCTAGGACTGCAGACAAATACCTCAAAAAGTTCAGTGATCTGACCAGGGCAGGCAGGTAACATACCAGCTATTCTCCCTTTTTTTACCTTAGTTAAGCTAGGCACCAACACATGCTTTGAGACCTCATGGCTAGCTGAAAATAAGGATGTTTGAGGAACATCACACCTACATTCAGGCCCTTTAAGGTCAGTCTCTGAGAATGTGCACCAACTGATAGATGTGAGTATTCAGATTATAGTTTTCAGATACTGCAACATCCAACAAGCTTTTTTTTTCAATGCAGACACAATAGATTGTTTGGCAACTACACTGGAATCTACATAAGACCCCAAGCTAAGAAGCAGGCAGAGACTCGTCAGAACTTCTACCTCCACAGAAACATAGACTGGTACCTTGGCAACCGTGAGGGACAGAATAGACAGTGCCTTGCCCGCTAGTGGACAGACACTGGAGGCCTGGATGCAGCCTGCTAGAACTCACTGCCCTTAGAGTCTGTTAGCTATTAGACCAGCCATCCTGCTGATCAGCAGGGACCAGTGGGATGGCAATGGCTGGAGCTGACCTGCCTGAGGCAGCTATCTATCAGGAGTGCAGCACATGTCAGGTCTCTAGCCTTCCCCACAGAACCGCATGCCAATGGCATGTAGGAGGTGTTACCACACTACCGAGGAACCAGCTCCTGAGATACACCTAGCAGTAGCTTCTTGTCAGGAGCAAGTTGTCATGAAACAAGGGTCACCTCAGGCCTGAGGCCCTGTTGTAGAACGTGAGCAACCAACCACCAAAGCAGGTCAGTTCTACAGTCTGGTTTATGCAACAAAGATGTCCATGGCAAATTCCTGAAATGACCATGTGCCACAAAGGTTGAGTGCAGCTGTCACCTTTCTGACCACAACAAGTGCAAGCAGACGAACATAGCTACAGATCCTCATGCAGCGGATAACAAAACTGTCTTGTCACTTCTTGGGCGAGCCTCACTCTTATAATACATATCCCCTTATTAAGTTCCTCATAGGAACAGTGTTGCTTGTATATTCTTTAGGGATGAAGGTAAGAACTGGTAAGGTGAATTCTGCTTAATTACTGTCTGATACTCCTTTATTTCAACCAATGCTGTTGTGTGAATTGAATTTTAATTGTATGCAGGTGGTGGGTATTAACTGAGGATTCACATGAGCCCTTATAAACAGACTAAAATTTTGGTTGTTAGATGAGGAGGTGTTTGCTTGCAATGTGTAACTCTGTAAATAAATACTTATAAAAGTGTGTAGTCATTGGCTCCAGTCCTATTCTTTGCTACTTTCTGAAGTAGAACATGACAGCAGAGGATGATTTCCTAGAAGTGAACGTTGAAAGCTAGGGAACATAATTTTGAGGCAGATAATTACATTTGTTGTGTAAAATGGCAGAAAGTAAGTGTAATTGTTGGGATACAATCACCCACTGATGTTCTCGGGTCCTGATCTATACGATCAATGGAAGAGCGAAGTGGGTATGTGGACAAGGGTTATGGCCTTGGTGTTGTCTCTTCCTACCAGAAGTGAAGTATTTTATGAATTTGAGGCCTGTCAGTTTGATAGTGATGAAGGTTTAGACCTTCTTTTAGAGTTCTTGGATAAAATTTACAAGAAAGGTGATCTGTTAAATACCAATGATGTGTGGTGAGGCTTTGATCAATTTCAGAAAATAGAAGGTTATTCCATAGAGGAATATATCATGGACGTTAAAAGATTGTATAAAAGATTGGAAAAATTCAGTTTGAGGATCCCTGGATCAGTGGAATCATAGGATAGTTATCACACAAAAGGAGGCATCTGCCCCATAGTGTCTGCACTGGTCCTTTGCAGAAGTAATTCACCTAGTGCCATTCCCCTGCCTCAACCACACTCTCAGGCATTCCAGATCCTAACTAGTTACAGTGTTTGATAAAAAGTTTTCCTCTTGTTGTTGTTGCTTTTTTTTGCCAATTACTTCATATTGGTATTGTAAGTTTTTTGAACCTTCTGTCAACAAGAGCAATTTCTCCCTATCTACTCTGTCCAGGCTCTTCACGATTTTGAACACCTCTATTAAATCTCCTCTTAATCTACTCTTCTCTGAGGAGAACAACTCCAGCTTCTCCAATCTACCCATGTAACTGAAGTTCCTCAACCCTGGAATCATCTATGTGTGAATCTTTTCTGGGCCCTCTCTAATGCCTTCACATCCTTCTAAAGTGTGTGCTCAGAACTGGATGTAGTACTGTAGTTGAGCCTGAAGCAGTGTTTTATACAGGTTTATCATAACTTCCTTCTTTTGTATTCTACATCCCTATTTATAAAGCCCAGGATCCTTTATGCTTTATTAACTGGTCCCTCAACCTGCCTTGCAACCTTCAATGATTGTGCATATATACCCCCAGTCCCTCTGCTTCTGCGCCCCCTTTATAGAATTGTACTCTTTATTTCACATTGCTTCTCCCTGTACTTCCTACCAAAATCAATCACTTCACATTTCTGTGCATTAAATTTCACCTGTCCCTTGTCCATCCATTCTACCAACCTGTCTATCCTCCTCATGGTTCACAATACAGTGACTCATCTGCAAATTTTGAAATTGTGCCCTCTAAACCAAATTCTAAGACATTAACATATATCAAGAAGGGCAAGGGTCCTAACTTCAACTCATGGGGAACCCCTCTACAAACCTTCCTGTAGACTGACAAACAACCATTTACCATTATTCTCCTTTTCCTGTCACTCAGGCAATTTCATATCCATGTTGCTGCTGTCCCTTTTATTCCATGAGCTCTAACTTTGCTCACAAGTCAGTTGTGTAGCACTTAATCAATTGCATTTTGCAAGTCCATGGACACCACATGAACTGCATCACCCTCTCAGTTGCTTCATCAAAAAACTCAAGTAAATTAGTTAAACATGATTTGCCCTTAACAAATCTGTTTTGGATTTCCTTAATTAACTTGCTCAAGTGACTGTTAATTTTATCCTGAATTATCATTTCTCAAAGCTTCCCCACCAAGGTTAAATTGATTGGTCTGTAGTTGCTAGGCTTACCCTTACATCCTTTTTGTGAACAAAGGTGTAACATTTGCAATTTTCCAGTCTGGTGCCACCACTGTATCTAAGGAAGATTGAAAAATTATGACAAGTGCATTCACAATTTCTACTCTTACTGCCCTAAGTATCCCTGGCAGTATTCCATCTTGACCTGGTGACTTACCAACTTCATGTTCAGCCAGCTTATCTAATATATCCTCCTATCAATTTTTAACCAATCAAGTGTTTCAAAAACTTCCTCTTTCCCTATGATTTAGGCAGCATCTTCTTCCTTGGGAAAGTACTCATTTAGCACTTCAGTCATGCCCTCTGCGTTCATGCGTAGATCCCCTTTTTGTAGATCCCTCTACCTCCTTTTACCACCTTTTTAAGATTTGCTTGTCTATAGAAGGCTTTTGGATTCCTGTTTATGTTAGCTGCTAGTTTCTTCTCATATTCTCTCTTTGCTTCTTATTTGCTTTTTTTAAAATCCTCTCTGAACCTTCTACTTTGAACCTGATTCTCAATTATATTATCCACCTGACATTTGTCATATGCACCCTTTTCCTACTTGAGCTCACTTTCTATCTCTTTCATCATCCAGAGAGCACAGGATTTACTTCCCCTACTTTTCCCACTCGTGGGAATGCATCCTGACTGTATCTGAACTATCTCCCCTTTAAAGGCAGCCCTTGTCCAGTTAAAGTTTTGCCTGGCAATCTTTGATTCCAATTTATCTAGGCTGGATACACTCTCCCACAATGAAGGTTTCCCTCCCCCAATTAATTATTCTTATTCTGTTCCGTTTCCTTTTCCACAGTCAACCTAAATCTTATGATGCAATGATCAGCTCCCCTAAATGTTCCTCCACTGACACTTGAGCCACTTGACCCACCTCATTCCCAACAACCAGATCCAGCAATCCATCCTTTCTCATTGGAATAGAAACATACTAATGTAGAAACATTTTCGGAGCATTTAAATTTTTGGATTGTGTTAAGGTGCCTCATATGGACAGGCTCCTAATTCTAAATTTGTCAATGGCACCAAGATGGACAAGAAATTAAATTGTAAAGAGGAGGTGAGAAAACTACAAAGGGAGATAGATGGGTTAAGTGAGTGGACAAAAATTTGGCAGATGGAGTATAACGTGGGAAAATATGAACTTGTCCACTTTGGCAGGAAGAATAGAAAAGCAGTATACTATTTAAATGGAGAGAAATTTCATAACTCAGCGGTGCAGAGGGACTTGGGTTTCCTGATACATGAATCACAAAAAGTTAGTATACAGGTACAGCAAGTGATTAGGAAGGCAAATGGAACGTTGGTGTTTATTGAATTGAATATATAAATAAGGAAGCTTTACTGCAGCTGTACAGGGCCTTGATGAGACCACATCTGGAGTAATGTGTATTGTTTTGGCCTCCTTATTTGAAAGAAATATATAACTGGATTAGAAGCAATACAGAGAAGGTTCACTCGACTCATTTTTGGGATGATAGACTTATCTTATAAGGAAAGGTTGAACAGGTTGGGCCTTTACCCATTGAAGTTTAGAAGAATGAGATTATTGAAACTTATAAGATCCTGAGGGGACTTGATAGGGTGGATGCAGGGAAGATATTTCCTTTTGAGATATACCCAGTTTAAAAGTAAGAAGTCTCCCTTTTAAGACAGAGATGAGGAGAAATATTTTCTCTCAGAGGGTCATTAACCTGTGGAATTCTCTTCCCCAGGAAACAGTAGAGGCTGGGTCATTGAATTTATTCAAGGCTGAGTTAGAGATATTTTTGACAGTAAGGGGTTATAGGGGAGCAGACACTAAGGTGGAGTTGAGACCATGATTAGATCAGTCATGATATTGTCAAATTGACTTCTCCTGCTCCTGTGTTCCTATCTTCCTTCCTATGTTCTAACAGAAAGGGTGACCCTGTTGGATAGGATGTCTGCTGCCTTGAAAAAAAATCCTGGGGAAACAATCATTTCCATGATGGAACAAGTGGCTTATTCCACAGTGACACATAGAGGACTCAATGATTGCCAGATTTTGAAATGGTCCAGATATTGGACACAGGCATCAGTACTATGAAGTAGTTACAGTCAGGCAAAATGAGGATGACAAAGAACATCTGGCTGTTACAATAGAAGAGAGGATTGAAACAACAATAATTGGTGAATGAATGCCAGGAATGTCCAAAGGATAATTAATAGGTGCTTCAGGTGTGATTCAAAGCATGACGAACTTGTGGTGAACTGCCAAAAGTGGAGAGGCAGGGTCCTCAAATGACAGAGTTCTCAGGAGGAAGATAAAGATAATGATGAATCAGGGCAAATTATACTGGTCACCAGAAGTTTTAGTCCTGCAATAAATATATTAGGCAGGGACTTGTTTAACCATGCAGTACTGGATAGTACTTGCACTTCACCACTGTGTGGAACAGATTGGTTAAAATGTTACTTGCTAAGTAGTGAGAATTGACATAGGTTAAGGAATATAAAAGTATTATTTGCTTTAGGTTTAGTAATGACAACACATTGATGTCACTTAAGGGAGTTGTAATGCCATGTAAAATAGCTGGACTAAGTAATATTACAAGTACTGATGTAGTCTGTAGTGAGATTCCTAAGATACCTATGTTTCTGAGTAAATCTATGATAAAGGCACAAAGGAAACTTGAAATGGAGCTTAATAATGTGATTATTTTTGGAACGTCATATATGCGATTAACTCAGTCAGGACATTATTGTATCCCTTTAAGAATTAATGGTATCAGGTGATAAGAATCAGAAAAAAGCAACTTGTCTTAAATAGACAATTTGCTTGCCCTACTTATCAAAAGCCAAAAGATCCAAATGTGATTGATGAAGAGTTGCTGAGCTAATAGAAGAGATTAGTGAGAAGTGTGAAATCTGTAAAAAGTATCGAAGGATGCTGTTATTTCCTGTTGTAAGCCATTGATTGAAACTAGACTTTAATGTTGCCATGGATCTAAAGGTGTGGGAGAAAGACAGATGTTTTTGTTTTATATTTTGTAGACCAGGAAACCATATCTCTTTCTACAATAATTATAATAGAGAAAATCATGGAGAAATGGATAGGGACCTGACTTGGGACACCAGCGAAATTTTTGACTGATAATGGAGGAAAAGGTGTCAATGATGAGTTCAGAGACACGTGTGAAAATATGAGCACCATGGTCATCAACAATAGACTTTGTAAAAGTAATCACATGGTGATCGATGAAATGCTGCATAAAATCTTAGCTGCTCAACAAGACTCCAAGTTGACAACCAACCTGACATGGGCAGGTCGTAGAAAGAATTCACTCCAGGCGGCTAGACGGTATAGGCCTTGTCAATTAGTCTATGGGTAAAACCCAAGTTGCCTTCCGTTCTGTGCAATAGTCCACCTGCTCTAGAAAGTACTGTAATTAGTTCATATTTTCTGCACATTTGAATGCTCTCCAAGCAGGGAAATGGGTATTTATCAAGGCTGAGGTCATAGAGTAAATTTGGAGGGCTCTGAGGCATTGCATAACACCATCCAAGACAGAAGTTAATTCAGGAAATCTGGTGCATTCTAAAAGAGAGGGTCATAGGGAATGGAAAGGCTCTGGTAAGGTTATAGATCATGATGGTACACAGTATTTATAAAACATGGCAATCAAACCATTAAGGCTCATCATGATTAATCAAACTTAATTACAAAATCTGAGTCTGAATGGATGGTAGAAGCAAACAAGGCATCTTGTACCCCAAATGCACATGTATTTTGTGATGAAGATCCAGAGGAACAGAATACAGAAGATCAAAGACTAGATAATGGTAATGTGAATGCTCATGACACACAGGACATGGTTATCACATCCACAAGCCAAATGCCCAGTGGGGAATTGTCACCCACTCGGGTGACATATATTCTAGGGGGTCTAGTAAATGGAGGGATGTGACAATTGTGAGATGTGCAGGAGAAAACTATTGGCAAGTTTAAATATTGGCTGAATGTTCAAGAAAATGGTCAAGAAGCAAGGTCCATGGGCTTGCAGAATGGAATGAAAATGTGAGGAGTAAGAGAGAGCAGTGCAAGTACCGATTAGTGGGTCCTGAAGTCAAAACAATCACACTGGAGAAAAGACCCTTTGATAGTGCAAGAGGGCGATCTGCCAGTAGTAGTCTTGATAGACATAAAAGTTTTAGTGGCTGTCAATAAACTTGGGGATAAACTAATATGCGAGGCAAAACAAAAGGGTTAGAGAGAGTTTGGAGTTTATTCTGAGAGACCAGATAAGGGCAACCAGCTTTGTCACATAGGTGTATTTATATTGAATAGTCCTTGCAGATGGGGCTTAAAGGAAGGTTATATGCTAAAGGGATTTGAAGAGCGAATGGGTAATACAGATGTCAGAGTAGAATTTCACGCAGCTGGAAAAGTAATCTGGAAAATTATTGTAACTATTTTGGCCCATATTCATAGGAGGATAAGTCAATTGACATAAAAGCAGCATTTCTTCAGTGAGATACTTGTCGGGGAAATGTTTCTGAAACTGCCTAATGAAAGAGCAGATGCAGAAACTATGAACTAAACAAATGAGTCTCTGGCTTGAATGATGCTTCCAGGGTGTGGTATTTTTCAGTGAGATCTGTTTAGCTGAAAATAGTTTGTGTTCAACCAAAAGCAGATGCTGCAATGTTTTATTGTATCGTAAAGGTATCATCATGATGTTTGCTGGTGATTTCTTATGGGGTGGTACTGTGGAATTTCAGAAATGTGTTATTAATCTGATTGGCATAGAATTTAAAATTGGGAGTTTGCTTTATGGGGATTTTAAATATATAGATTTAGGGCAGAATCATTCCAAGTTTGCACTAAGTGTGTTAGTGGGTGGGCAAAATAACGTCTTACCCATTGGCTGCAATGGCAGCTTTTCATGCCTTATTGCCCCAATCCCACCTCATTAATCAAGCATTCCAGAGAAATACGCCATTTCGCTGGTGGGGCGGCCTCCAATTCATCCACCGCACCATCGCCGAGTGCCATATTTAAAGCGCAGCCGTGCGCATACCTCTCAGTGCTTCCAGTCCAGGACTGCTCCACAAAAGACATGCCCCAAAAGGCAAGAAGACTGCAGCACCACCTCCCCACCACCCCCCCCCCACCCCTCCCCCCACACCACACCCCCAATTCAGTGACATATCCTTGGAATACCTTTTGGGTGTTGTGGAGGCTCGCCATGTGTCCTCTACCTCCACTCTGGGTGAAGGCCAACAAGCAAGGGGACAACTTCAGCATGGGAGGCAGTGACAGCGGTGGTCAGGGCCAATGCCCTGCATTGGACCCGGATGGAGGAGCACCGGAGCGGTGAGTATAAATCTAGCTTACCTCGGGGATTCGCGGCCTTGTCTCCAGGGAGCAGACTCGGAGGGAGGAGCACCGGAGTGGTGAGTATAAACCTAGCTTACCTCAGGGATTTGCAGCTTTGTCTCCAAGGAGCAGACCCGGAGGGAGGAGCACCAGAATGGTGACCTTGGGGCACAGAGTAACTAAAGCCAAAACTGAAAAAGTGACATCACAGGAAAGCTGATTGGTTGGTAGGAAATCTGCACCAAATTTGAAAAAAAAACACTGCAAAACCAATTAATAAATTAATTATCTAAGTAGAGATGGCTGGGCAGGTGATGTGCTGTAGCTGTATGATGTGGGAGCTGGCAGATCCCATTGTGAGCCGCAGTGACCACATCTGCAGCAAGTGTTGGTTGCTGGAGGAACTCCGACTCAGAATTGATGAGCTGGAGTCCGAGCTCCAGACACCGCGGCACATCTGGGAGGGGGAGAGTTACCTGGATGCTTTGTTTCAGGAGGCGTTCACACCCGGTAGATTAAGTACCTCAACTTTGGTCAGTGGTCAGGGTCAGCAGGGTGTGACTGCAAATGAGGCAGATAGAGGTATCCTGTGTTTAGGAACAGAGGTGCTTCAGCTCTTGACCTTGTCCAACAGGTATGTGGTACTTGCTCTCTGTGTGGATGAGGAACAGGGCTGTAGGGAGGATGAGCCAGCTGACCACGGCACCGTGGCACAGGAGGCCATTCAAGAGAGGGGAGCAAAAAGACAAGTGGTAGTTGTAGGGGATTCTATAATTAGGGGAATTAATAAGCATCATTTGTAAGCAGGTTCGAGAGTCCCGCATGGTATTTTGCCTGCCTGGTGTCAGGGTGAGGGACACCTCTGGCTGTCTTGAAAGGATATTGGAGAGGGAGGGGAAGGATCCAGTTGTGGTCCACGTTGGGAGAAATAACACAGGGTAAGACTAGGAAAGAGGACCTGTTTGGGGATTATCAGAAACTAGGAACTAAATTAAAGAACAAGTCCTCAAAGGTTATAATCTCCAGATTACTACCAGAGCCACATGCAAATTGGCATAGGGACGTGAGAATAAGGGAAGTAACATGTGGCTAAAGGAGTGGTGCAGGAAAGAGGGGTTCCATTTCGTGGAGCACTGGCGTCAGTATTGGAACAGGAGGGATCTGTACCGGTGGGACAGTCTCCACCTGAACTGATCTGGGACCAATATTCTAGCGAAAAGGGTAAATAGGGTGGTCAACAGGACTTTAAACTAGAAAGTGGGGGGAAGGGAAGGGTAAAACTCCAAGAAGTATGACTAATGGGAAACAAAGCAGCAGGTTAGCGAGTGGTGGGGGGTGGATTCAACTGCATGGAAAATTATGAAAAAACTGAAAAGAAAGGAGAGCCCAGGAGAGGCTATTTAAGTCTTCAGAACACAAAATAGGACAGAGCGTTAGGAAAGGGCTAGGAATCAAACTTCAAGCACATCAGATAAAGGGACGACAAAGAGAAGGGGGACGGGAAATACAGGACTGAAGGTGTTGTCTCTGAATGCACGCAGTATACGAAATAAGGTAAATGAGCTTGTGGCACAGATTGAAATGGGCAGGTATGATATGGTGGGCATCACAGAGACATGGCTGCAAGGGGATCAGGACTGGGAGCTAAATATCCAAGGATATACATCCTATCGTAAAGATAGGCAGGTTGGCAGAGGGGGTTGGGTTGCTTTGTTAGTAAGAAATGAAATTAAATTGATAGCAAGAAACGACGTAGGGTCAGATAATGTAGAACCTGTGTGGGTAGAGTTGAGGAATTGCAAAGGTAAAAGAACCAAAATGGAAGTTATGTACAGACCTCCGAACAGTAGTCAGGTTGTGGAGTACAAGATACACCAGGAGATAGAAAAGGCGTGTAAGAAAGGCAAGGCTACAGTGATCATGGGGGATTTCTATATGCAGATAGACTGGGAAAATCAGGTTGGTGGTGGATCCCAAGAAAATAAATTTGTGGAATGTCTCCGAGATGGTTTTTTGGAGCAGCTTGTGCTGGAGCCCACTAGGGAACAGGCAGTTCTAGATTTAGTGATGTGTAATGAGGCAGATTTGATAAGGGAGCTTAAGGTGAAGGAACCCTTTGGAGGAAGTGACCATAATATGATAGAATTTACCCTGCAATTTGAGAGGAAAAAGCTGGAATCAAATGTAATGGTATTACAGTTGAATAAAGGCAACTACAGAGGCATGAGGGAGGAGCTGGCCAGAATTGACTGGGAGATGAGCCTAGCAGGAAAGACAATGGAACAGCAATGGCAGGAGTTTCTGGGAGTAATTTGGGAGACACAGCAGAAATTCATCCCTAGGAAGAAGAAGCATACTAAAGGGAGGACGAGGCAACCATGGCTGACAAGGGAAGTCAGGGATAGCATAAAAGCTAAAGAGAAAGCATACAATGCAGCGAAGAGCAGTGGGGATTGGGAAGCCTACAAAGACCAACAGAAGACAACTAAAAAAGAAATAAGGAGGGAGAAGATTAGATTTGAGGGTAAACTAGTCAGTAATATAAAAGAAGATTGCAAGAGTTTTTTAGAAATATAATGGGTAAGAGAGAGGCAAAAGTGGACATTGGGCCACTGGAAAATGACGCTGGAGAAGTAGTAGTGGGGAGCAAAGAAATGGAGGAAGAACTGAATTGGTACTTTGCATCAGTCTTCACAGTGGAAGACACGAGTAACATCCCCAAAGTTCAAGAGAGTCGGGGGGCAGAGGTGAGTATGGTGGCCCTTACCAAGGAGAAGGCGCTAGGAAAACTGAAAGGTCTGAAGGTGGATAAATCACCTGGACCAGATGGATTACATCCTAGAGTTCTGAAGGAGATAGCAGAAGAGATAGTGGAGGCATTTGTGGTGATCTTTCAGGAATCACTGGAGTCAGGGAGGGTCCCAGAGGACTGGAAAATCCTAATGTAACCCCCCTGTTTAAGAAGAGAGCGAGGCAAAAGACGGGAAATTACAGGCCGATTAGCCTGACCTCGGTCATTGATAAGATTTTAGAGTCCATTATTAAGGATGAGATTTCAGAATACTTGGAAGTTCATGGTAAAATAGGGCAAAGTCAGCATGGTTTCATCAAGGGGAGGTCATGCCTGACAAATCTGTTAGAATTCTTTGAGGAGGTAACGAGTAGGTTAGACAAAGGAGAGCCAATAGATGTTATCTACCTGGACTTCCAGAAGGCCTTTGACAAGATGCTGCACAGGAGGCTGCTCAGTAAGATAATAGCCCATGGTGTTAGAGGCAAGGTATGAGCATGGATAGAAGATTGGCTGTCTGGCAGGAAGCAGAGAGTGAAGATAAGGGGGTCCTTCTCAGGATGGCGGCTGGTGACTAGTGGAGTTCCGCAAGGGTCAGTGTTGGGACCACAACTTTTCACTTTATACATTAATGATCTAGATGAAGGAACTGAGGGCATCCTGGCTAAGTTTGCAGATGATACAAAGATAGGTGGAGGGACAGGTATATTGAGGAGGCAGGGAGGCTGCAGAAGGTTAGGAGAATGGGCAAAGAAGTGGCAGATGGAATACAACATGGGGAAGTGTGCGGTCATGCACTTTGGTAGGAAGAATAAAGGCATAGACTATTTTCTTAATGGGGAGAGAATTCAGAAATCTGGAGTGCAAAGGGACTTGGGAGTCCTAGTCCAGGATTCTCCTAAGGTTAACTTGCAGGTTGACACGGTAGTTAAGAAGGCAAATGTAATGTTGACATTTATTTCGAGAGGACTAGAATATAAAAGCAGGGATGTGCTGCTGAGGCTTTATAAGGCTCTGGTCAGACCACATTTAGAATATTGTGAGCAATTTTGGGCCCCATATCTCAGGAAGGATGTGCTGGCCCTGGAGAGGGTCCAGAGAATGACCCCAGGAATGAAAGGCTTAACATATGAGGAATGTTTGAAGGCTCTGGGTCTATACTCGATGGAGTTTAGAAGGATGAGGGGGGATCTGATTGAAACTTACAGAATACTGAAAGGCCTGGATAGAGTGGACGTGGGGAAGATGTTTCCATTAGTTGGAGAGACTAGAACCCGAGGGCACAGCCTCAGAGTGAAGGGAAGACCTTTTAGAACAGAGATGAGGAGAAACTTCTTTAGCCAGAGAGTGGTAAATCTATGGAATTCATTGCCACAGAAGGCTGTGGAGGCCAGGTCATTGAGTGTATTTAAGACTGAGATAGATAGGTTCTTGATTGGTAAGGGGATCAAAGGTTATGGGCAGAAGGTGGGAGAATGGGGTTGAAAAACCTATCAGCCATGATTGAATGGAGGAGCAGAGTCGATGGGCCGAATGGCCTAATTTCTGCTCCTATATCTTATGGTCTTATAGTCTAAAAGAGGACAGCCACCCAGCGCCGAAAGAGCATGAAGGGTCTCATCCATTCCACCAGGGTAAGTCACTCTTCTCAATATTCTCAACTCACACACTCACAAACCCACCATACGTCCACAGGGAGCTCACATCTCAAGGGACAACACCACTCATTCTCACACACACCCTCACATCTCCATCAGGCTCATATCCTCTGGGGCTCGAGTCCCCATCCTGTCCATGGCTCCGCTCACCACACAAATATTCCATGCAGTGCCATGTGTCCTGGTCACACATTCTCCATCTGTTTTCATGCAGGAGAAGCTGGCTAACAGCAGCAGGGAGAGGTCCAAGACCAGGGGTGGAGTGGCCCACATTAGTCCCCTCACTCACTTTGAGGAATGTGCTATCGTGTTGACTGGTGAGAACATGGACCATGCCTGCGGCAACATTGAAGTTGGCAGTGAATGCCCACATGAGGATCCTGCACCACATCATCCTTCTCTCAATGCAAATGTGAGTGCTCTCCCTCCTGCTTTTGGCTCTGCTGCCATGCATTAATCATCCCTACTCTGGTTCACAGGGAGCCCTGCCAAGCTACCGACACCCTCAGCCAGCCAGTCCCTCAGCTCCATCTAGGTTCTCATCTCCAGCTAAGAGGACACCTCCTCCATTGAGAAGCTGGAAATAATCAGCCTGGAAGACCTGTCACAGTGTTCACCCACACCCTCCACCAATGCAGAGACACACACCTCAGTGGGACCTAGATCTAGAGCAGGCTCGGATTCACAGTCTTGTGGTCACTGCACAGACACCTGTCCACAGCAGGAGGAGGCAGGTTCAGCCGAGCTCCTGGCACTCGGAGGACTGCTGGAGAAGAGGAATTTGTGAGGTCCAAGTCAGATGAAGAGTCTCTGGATTCAGCCTTCCAAATCATCGTGGCGGATCAGCAGAAGGTGGGGAACATCTTGCAGAGTTGTTGGAAGTTCTCAACAGAATGGTATGCAAGTCAGAGAAGTGTGACTGCCTGTTTTCTGATGAAGTGGTGCCTATATGTGCATGCTTGGAGGCCTCCATGGGCAGGATGGCATACGTCATGTAGGCCCTGGTCCAGCAGAAGTCGGAGATGCAGGCAGACCTGCGCTCCATCACAGTAGCCACGGGTGATGTCCTGCAGTGGCAATGCAAGAGGGTAATGGGGCACCTGAACATCACTCCAGTTGCTCCTTCCCTTCAAGGAGTCAGGCAGGGGCCCTCTGGAACCTGAAGGGAGTAGGAGCAGCAGTTAGTTACCCTGGGTCATCCACTCAGGAATCTCCAAGGCTGGCCTCTCCCTCTGAGTCCCCTTTGCCTGTGACCCCCTCAACCTTGCCCTCTGCCACCGCAGAGGGAGTAGCACAGCAGGACAGCCTAAGTAAGCCAGGGCCCTCGAGACATTGTCTCTCCAGAATACACACACCGAAGTCATCAGAGGCAACAGGGCCAACAATTGCACAGGCTGTCTCCAACCCTGCTGTGGATGTCAGGGCAGCATCTAGAAATGTTAGGCCTAGAAGTGTTAAGAAATTCTGATCACAACTGGCTGCACGGGTGAACACATTTTGTCACTTTATAATCTGAAAATACATTTACTTTCACTGAATAATGTGTAATGGTGTCTTTCAGCTTCATTTACAGCCTTCACGAGTCCTCCCACTGCATTGACCCCCACTAGCACTTCAGCTGCATGCAACAGGCCCACGAGTGATTCTGGAGGGAGAAGTGTGTGTGTGGCAGGGCCTTTCAGAGCCTCATGCATACACTCTCCCACACATGTGCATCCTTCCTCCATTACACTCGTCTCACTGTCCTGAGCATTTTCAATGATGCCTGCTACGGTTCTCTTTCAGTTGTCCATCTGAGCTGACCTGCATCTCCTCCCACCCACTGATCCCATACAGTATCTGTTCCCGCCCAACTTTTGGTTTTAGAAGCATGGTGCTGGTAACATTTGTTTTCAGCCACCCGCCCTTTCCTCTCCCTAGTCACCCATGTCCTTTTCCCCATCACTGTCAACCCCCCTGACATCACCTTCCACCTCCCCACCGTCACCTACCAGCCAGAATCCTTTTCTTTCAGGGATGTTCAGGCGAATGTACACATTCCCTATCTTCCCAAAAATCCCACCCCGTTCCTCATTAACTCCCTGTCCTCCTCCTTCCTATCGTCAGGATCCACGCCTGCCTCCAAATCTCCACCAACTACCTTTGCTGCTCCTTCTACCAATACCATTGCACCCTCACCCTCCCATCCTACTGCTCACTCGGCCCTTTCTTATTCTCACCATTCCCTCCAACACGCCCACCCTTATTATGCTCCCCAGGAGACAGTCATTGACTCCACAGGTCCCTCCCTTGCACATTCACCTAGACATCCCCCACCCTGCCCCCCTTCCTCCTTCGGACTCCAAGCCCCATCCAGACTACTTCCTCCCCTCCAGACTTCTTCCTCCCCCCCTTATTCCTTACCCCTTCCGGACTCCTTCCTCTGGTCTCACTCCTTTCCCCCTCCTTGCTTCTTCCTTACACCTTTCTCCCTCCACCCCCTTATTCCTTCCCCCCTTCAGACTCCTTCCTCCACCCTTACTCCTTTTCCCCTCCAGACTCCTTCCTCCACCCTTACTCCTTCCTCCCCCAGGACTCCTTCCTCTTCCCAGACTCCTTCCTCTCTCCCAGACTCCTTCCCCTCTTCGGACTCCTTCCTCCCCCAAAGTCCTGCCTGTCTCCAAACTGCTTCCCTCCTCCGAACTTCTTCCCTTACACCTTCCTCCCCCTTGCTCCTACCTCCCCAGTTGCCATATTCTCCCTCGCTACTTGCTTCTACCCCCAGCATCACCATTTCCCCTCCCATCCTCACTGTCCCGACACCTTCGTTCCCCCGTCCCAACATCACCCCCTCAATGCCATCGAACCCTCCCTCCCATCCTCAGCCCCCCCACAAATCTTCCTCTCCCAGTTAAATGTAAACTTTCCTCTCCCAACCCCCTTGCCGGTACACCTTCCTCTCCCAGTCAAACCTACAATTTTCTCTCCACCCTCTCGATGATGATCCATTGCAGACAATGGCCAGGACACTGATGTCTTGAAACACAGATCCTCAATGATGACCTTCCACCTTCTGTGAGCTGATTCGCAGCAGACCCATGTCCATGAAGATCCACCCAGCATGCCATGGACATTCCTCCAGGGTCCCATTGCTGTTGGGCCCCAGCATCTTCGGCTCCTCAGATGTCTGTGATGTGAGCAAGGCCCTGACAGTAAGTCCCAACTTCTGCATGCCACACTTATCAAGATGTGTTTGCACTGGCATGTTTTCCTGCTGACATGTGTGGTAAATTTGACGTGGGGGGATGATTCTGGCTAGCTGGGCTTATAATGCAGATATATTAAAATGAAATTCCTGATGTGCGGCAGAGGGAAATGGGGACCCCCGTTGACGGGCACCCTGGATGATTGCAAACTGGTTTCACAATGTTATGAAACCGCCTTTTGGCCTTCCTGCCATATTGTCCACTCATGCCTGGCATGACACCGAATGCCAAGGGGCATGGAAAATTCCGCCCTTCGATATTAAGCAGAGGAAGTCTGGAATAATATAAAATCAACATTCCCTTTTAGACAATGTTACACCCATCCTGATTAATCATTCCAGGTCCTCACAAAATATAATCTTCTGTCTCCAAAAATTGGAATTGGTTGGGCACTCAGACTAGATCAGATGCTCGTTTTGATGTATCGTTACTATAATGAAGCATCATGAAGTAGAGAATATTTTAAGGACAAATATAACTTTAAAAAAATAAGTTTGGAGAATAGCATAATTAATTTTTCATTCTTAGGTGACCCAAAGATCATGTAACGAGTCATTTTTATTGACGCTTGTGAAGACCCATGTGCTGGGAAAAGCTTGTGTTTTCTTTTGTGTGATGTCCCTTTCAGAACAAAGTTGGCGTGAAGTATTTTGAAAGAAGGTAAATTGATTTTCTGATTATTACATCATTAAGTTCCAAGAAATTCTCTTGCAATCTGGGGTTGCTATGGGGATGAACAACTAAGATGCAAAGGGTAAATAGAAAACTAATTGCAGTGGCATGGGGTCAAACTATTTTGTTTTCTGTTCAACACTGGGAATTTGTGCAATGATTAAACAAGTAATGCTCTCTCCAAATGTAACAATTTCCTTTTTATCAGCCTTCAATCAGATCCTGGTGTTGAAGCAGGGGCTGCATGTTATGGGGAGGGATGGCTGCCTCAACCCCAAAGGAAAGTTGGCTAGAAGCTGACTTGCTCCATGCCAACCCGCCCTGCAGCCATAATGCTAAGCAGGCAGGCAGCTTAGGGAGGGGGGGGCGGGGGTGGTGGGAGTGGTAGGTTTTGGAGAGCAGATGGGTAGGAAGAAAGAGGGGTTACTATCTTTCCCTATTTCACATGCCTCCTGCTGAAAACACACCCAGCAGGGGCATGTAAAATCCAGCTCCAGGTCTCTGAGGAAAGAGCAGAGGCTGTGTTAATGTATGTTGATACAACTGAAAAGGACAAAGCACTGAAGTTAGAGTGAGGTATATGGATTGGACAACACTGATTGCTGCTGTTTAATTGGTGCCAGGGCCCACCAGATTATTTAAGGAGACTGGAGAATGGAGTCTCCTCAGGATTCTGTGCCATCAGGTTGTCCTGACACAAGCAGGAGAGTGTTTGTAGATGTGTGCCTCGTCAGCTCGAATTCCTCAGTTCTGCTGTCATTCTTATTTCTTCCCAGTGCATTTTGAGTGTAAAGCCATTAAATTCAGAATGTAGCACCACTTGCCCTCATTTACATATTATAACTAACTAATTTGAGACTTGGTGGGAGAATCACATGAAGTACCAAAAACTCACGGAATTTCAGGGTGCCACTTCTGGGCCACAAAACCACTGAAAATGGCTTTGCACCTAATTTTGCTGGCAAAATGAAAGGTAATGCATTAATTCTACAACTGACCTAGACTGAAAGTAATTTGAAAATATGGGGTCAATTTGTGCAGTTGCAGCTGACTTAGCCACTGATTTAAAAACAGAAAATCCTGCAAAATCTCATCACATCTGGCAGCATCTGTGGAGAGAGAAACAGGGGGCAGAATTGTCCCAAATTTGCACTAAGTGCAGTAGAGGGAGAGAAAAAGAATGTTTTACCCGCCGGTCCACAAGTGCATCTTTTCATGCTGTATTATCCCAAACTCGCCTCATTAATCATACATTTCCGGAAAACATGCCATTTCAATGGCTCTCATTCAAGGGCTCTCATTGGCCCACCACACTATTATGATGCAGCTATGATAAAGGCTGAGTTGTTCAAATCCCAGAGGGAAACTTGAAACAACTGTCATAACCCATTTTTGCAATGTATATGTTTCAAGATGCAAGCTTTGAATTCAGTAGTAATAAGACCACCGAGTCTCAAGAGGTTTTTTAATAAAACTAAATTAAATATTTATTAATACAAGAAAGATTGTAAACACATACATACTTCTACAAAATTACAACTATAATAACTACAAAAATCCCCAAATTAATCTGACTCTCAATTACACCCCCATTAAGGCAACAGTAAATCTCATAGACTTAAACAGACACCTGGCAAAGCACACCCTGGACAGTCACATTCAAAATGAGTTTCTTTTAGCTCTGGGTCCTTGCAAACATCAGTTTGAGGCTTACAGGATGGAGGCTTCTCACACTTGTTGGATCTTAAAATGCCTCTACCTTACACACAATCTCCTTTCTCCTTTATACATATCTTTCTCTTTGAATGTAAATTTTCCATTGTATCACTCAGCTTTTAACTTTATCTCTTCTAACAATAACATCCTTTCATCCCACCAATATTATTAGTAAGCTGAGAAAAAAACACATTGTTTGGTGTTTCTATCTACGTGTAAGCTTTCACCCGCAATCTTGAATGGTTTCTTTTAACAAATGCAAATTTATACTTTACCTTCTACCCTCCTTATATTTACCTAATTGATATCTCAAACTGCTATACATCAAAGCACCCAGACTAGCTGGCTTTAAACCAATTAAGAAACACATAGACACAGACCCCACTCTATTTTTAAAAAGTAATTTCCAATGACATTATGGACATTAATATCTCTTAATGACATCCCTGTGCTTATCGATAAATGAATCATCATAATTTAAAAGATGGCTTCATTTTTAATAACCCATCTTACACTATCTCCTATACTTCTTACACTATGACATTACCAGATGCATGCATTAACATAACAATATTTATATAAATTCTTGGTATCAGCAAAAATCATTCCAGTTTAGTGTCTAGGTTTTAAAATGTCCAATTTTCCCTTTAAGCTTCAAGCTCTTGACGACACCCCTGCAATCAGATTTTTTCGTCCAGCGACATGTAGTATATGTAGATTACCTGATTACATTAATAAAATCCACCTGAATAGCCTTGCATTTTTGTCTTGAAATTTGTCCAGAAATTTTAAAAGGATTGTGGTCTGTATAAACAATTGTTTCTGACGAATTGTTTGCTATATAGATTTCAAGATGCTGCAACGCAAACACCAAACTCAACGTCTCCTTTTCAATTGTTGAATATGTTCTCAGTTGTGCATTGAACTTCCGTGAAAAACACCCTATTGGTTTTTCAATTCCGGTATCATCTTCTTGTAACAGTTCGGCCCCAATGCCTATATCACTTGCGCCAATGACCAAATTAAATTGCTTGGCGTAATTAGGTATTTTCAAAACTGGTGTTGTAGTTAATACAGTTGTCAAACCATCAAATGCCTTCTAACAGTCCAGTGCCCATGGAAACTTCTTGTTCTTTTTTAATAGTTCAGTCATTGGAGCAAGCATACTGCTAAAATTTGGTACAAATTTCCGGTAAAACCCACTCACACCCAGAAATTTCGAAACTTCTCATTTTGTTGTAGGCATTGGGAAATCCACAATCACTTTGCCTTTCACATCTCTTCGGAGCCATCTTACCATGTCCAATGATATGGCCTAAATACTTCCGCTTTTGCAAATTCACTTTTAGCCAAATTCACCACCAAATTAGCTTCTTGTAGTCGAGTAAATAATTCCTCCAAATGCTGTAAATGCTTCTCCCACGTCTGACTGAAAACTAATAAGTCAAATAGCACAATTGCTCAGTCCTGCAATTACTTTGTCTGTCAGTCTTTGAAATGTTGCAGGTGCATTCTTCATACCAAATGACATAACTTTAAACTGATAAAGTCCATTTGGCGTCACAAAAGCTGATATCTCCTTTGCCTTCTCTGACATCCTTTTAGTAAGTCAATCTTTGTGATAGATTTTGATTGTCCCATTCTCTCAATACAATCCGCCACCGGTGGTATAGGATATGAATTTGTAACCACATTCACCTTTTGATAGTTCACACACAATCTTTGTGTTCCATTCAGTTTAGGTACAAGTACAATAGGCAACAAGTTTCAATTATATCATTTTCAAGCATGAGATCAATTTCTTTCTGTGCTTATGATAATTTTGCCGGATTTAATCTATAAGGATGTTGACTTATTAAAGATGAAACTTCTACAGAGACATCATGTATAGCTAAATTTGTCCTCCCCAACTTATTCCCACAAATAGGTTCATGTGACTGTAATAGCTTTCCCAAATCACTTTGACACCTGTCTGGAAGGTAACTCAATATTACATTTAAGTTTTCAAGTACCCTCTCATTATGCAATTTGATTAGAGGAAAATCAATTTTAGAATCCTGCATTTCTACCTCTTTCTCATTATCTACCACCACTAATACCTCTTTTTGCTCCTCTTCCCTGTCAAAGTGCTTTTTAAACATATTTACATGACATACCCTCTGCTTCTTTCTTCTATCTGGAGTATTTATTAAATAATTTACTTCACTCAGGTTTTTTTTCAACCCTGTAAGTCTCATTAAACCTTGCCTTTAACGAGTCACCCAGTACTGGTAACAGACCTAACAGTTTCTCTCCAGGAATAAAACTGCGAACTTTAGCTTTCTTATCTGCCTTCACTTTCATCACAGCAAGTGATGAAAGTGATATCTTTAAATGTTCCCTTGCCAAGTCACATGCTCTGTCTATCTCTCTCTGAAGTTTGATACATAATTCAGGAGAGTAGTTTCTGGATTTTGACCCACCAATTTCTCATAAATCAATTTCAGTGGCCTCCTTACCTCACAACCATAAACTAGTTCAAAAGGACTAAAACCAGTTGATGCATTAAGACCGTCTCTAATAGCAAATAACTTGAATGGACTTCCCCTATCCCAATCCTGTGGATAATTCTGACAGTACGCTCTCATCATGGTTTTTAAAGTTTGATGCCATCGTTCCAAAGCTCCTTGTGACTCCAGATGATAAGCTGTTGACTTAAACTGTTTTATCCCCAAACTGTTCATTAGTTCCTTAAACAGCTGTGACATAAAAGTTGAACCCTGATCTGATTGTATTTCCTTATGTAAACCATATCTTGTAAAATATTTAGTTAACTCTTCCACAATCTTCTTAGTTGTAATATTTCTTTAAGATATCGCTTCAGGAAACCTGGTAGACATATTCATTATTGTCACTAAGTACTGATTTCCACTTTTAATCTTAGGGAGGGGTCCTACATGATCAATCATGACCCTAGTAAAAGGTTCTTCAAATGCTGGTATTGGGATTAAGGGTGCTGCTTGTGATTTCCCTATAACCTGACATGTGTAACATGTTCTACAGAATTTGAATACACCCCTATGCAATCCTGACCAATAAAAATGTTTCTATACTCTTGCCTGTGTCTTTCTAATTCCTAAATTTTGATCCGCTGGAATTTCATGAGCAATCCTCAGAATCTCATTTCTATACCCTAATGGGATAACAATCTGATGTACCTCCCTCCAGCTTTCATTTACTGAAACATGATCCCTCCTCCATTTTCTCATTAAAACGTCACCCTTAAGGTAATAACATTCTGGAATACATTTTGCCACTGTTTCTGAGTAAGCAGCCTGAAATAACTGTTTTAATTGCAAATCCTTTTGCTGCAACTCAATTAACTGCCTTGAGCTAACACTTCAGCTGAATGGTCCTCTCCTGTGTCTTTCTGAGCAATGTTATCAAACACAGTGCCTGCTAATTGGATTTCAATACCTTCTTCCTGCCTTTGAACTGCCTGTCCTTCTTGTTTTTCTTTCTTCAACCTGCGTGTCTGTGATCTCATTATCACATAATTTGGAAAGAATCCAGGATGCTCCTGTTGTAACACCTAAATTGAAAATGTTTCTACAGGCTGCTCAACTACCATAAACATCACCCACATCTGTGATCCAGCTATATCATTACCCAGAATAAATTGAACTCCTGCAATGGGCAATTTTTCCACTATCCCAACAGTCACTTCACCAGTTTTCCACTTACTCTTTAAATTTACCTTCCACAAGGGACTAGGTTTAGCATCTCCATGAACCCCACTTATTATCACCTATTCTTGCAATACTCCCTCTGAACAACAAATATCACTATCCCACAACATCAAGGATTGACTAGCCCCTGCATTTCTTAAAATTTTAAGATCTTTACCTATTCCATCTGTACACATGGAAAAACTTTCCCTTCACAGACAAAATCTTTAAATATTTCTGCAACCTGCTCCTCAGAATTCTCTTAAGTAAATTGTGAACACATCCCCACTTCTTTACCTATCACTGATTCTCCCTGTTTTACTTGTACACAGGTTTTTCCTGTGCCTGAACCTCAGGACCCACAGTACTTTTACTTCCAGAACTTTTCTGCATCCCAATAATCCCAACAGATTTTCCCTACAATTTCCAACACACTGACTTTGTGTGCCCCACTTTATTACAATGAAACACCTCAACTTTTGAACGTCACTTCTACCCTAAGCACCTTCCATTTTATTCTGAGAAAAAGATTCCTGGCAATTCCCAGCTACTCTTTCTCTTCCCTGATTACCCACCTTCCCACTTTCTATCCTTCCCTTATTTAAAAGGGTGATGAAAATCACTTTAGCTCTATAAACTAACTCATAAGCATCACCAACTCTGCTGCTTGTTTACTGTTTGAACCCTCCGTTCCTCCACATCAGTTCTCACTACCGAAGCAATTGAATCTTTAAATTCTTCTAAAGGAATTACTTCTCTAAGAGATACATATGTTGTCTCTATTTTTAATGCCCATATGGTCAAAATGACTTTGTTTTTCTCTCTCAAACTCAATATAAGTTTGCCCAAGCTTTTTTCTCATATTCCTAAATTTCTTCCTGCATGCTTCAGGAACCAACTCATATGCACTCAAAATAGCCTTTTTCATCATATCATAATTTACTAATACTTCTTCAGACAACGAAGCATATGCCTCATGTGCTCTACCCACCAATCTGGATTGTAACAATAATGTCCAGTTTTCCTGGGCCATTTAATCTGTTTAGCTATCTTCTCAAATGAAATAAAGAATGCTTCAATATCTTTTTCCTCAAACTTTGGAAGAGCTTGTACAAATTTAAACATCTCCCCACTGGGTTTTATGTTAGAGGCTTTATCCTCATCAGAATTTTGCTCAGAATCTGAGGTCTCTTTTTTAACTTCCAGTCTTTTAAGCCGAAACTCTTGGTCTCTTTCCTTCATTCTCTCTTCCATTGCTAACTTTTCCCTCTTTTTGAAAGAATATTTCTTTTTCCCTTTCTTTTTCTGCTGTTTCTAGTTCCAGTTGTTTTATTTCCTTAGCTTGTTCAAGTTCAAGCTTTTTCATTTCTAACTGAAGCTGCACTAACTCCAGCTGTGACTCACTAGTGCCAGGTATCACTTCCAACTTCAAACCCTGTGCTATCACTTCAATTATGTCTGCTTTCCTAGCCCCAGCAGGTAAACCCAATTGTAATTTATCCGCCAACTCTGTTAACTCACTCTTGGATACCTTTTGTAACCCAACCAAAGCTATACCGTCTACTTTAAAAAAAAGATTCAACCATGGATACAGCCATTTTTTCAGTCTGACCACTTCAGATATCCTCGCAACCACTTCTGAACTCAACGTGCTTCTCATACTCGTAGCCTTAAGATTCAAGAATTCCAAAAAAGCAAGAAATTACAAATATATTCCAGACGAGCCCCCAAGTATTATGGCACAGCCGATTATAAAAGCTGAGTTGTTCAAATCCCAGAGGGAAACTTGAAATAACTGTCATAACCCATTTTTGCAATTTGTATGTTTCGAGGTGCAGGCTTTGAATTCAGTAGTAATAAGACCACCGCATCTCAAGGTTTTTATAAAACTAAATTAAACATTTATTAATACAAGAAAGATTGCAAACACATACATACATCTACAAGATTACTACTATAATAACTACAAAAATTCCCTAATTAATCTGACTCTTAGTTACACCCCATTAGGGCAATAGTAAATCTCATAGATTTAAACAAATACCTGGCAAAGCATGCCCTGGACAGTCACATTCAAAATGAGTTTCTTTTAGCTCTGTTCCTTGCAAACAGCAGTTTGAGGCTTACAGGCTGGCGCCTTCTCACACTTGGATCTTAAAATGCCTCTACCTTACACACAATCTCCTTTCTTCTTTATAAATATGTTTCTCTTTGAATGTAAATTTTCCATTGTTCACCATCACCACCAAGCGGAAGTGGGGGCGTAGTGGTATTGTCACTGAACTAGTACTCCAGAGACCCAAGGTAATTCTCTGGGGACCTGGGTTTGAATCCCATGATGGCAGCTGGTGAAATTTGAATCCAACAAAATATCTGGAATTCAAGGTCTAATGATGACCAGGAAACCATTGTTGATTGTTGTAAAAACCAATCTGGTTCACTAATGTCCTTTAGGGAAGGAAATCTGTTTTCCTCATCTGACCTGGCCTACATGTGACTTCAGACCTACAACAATGTGGCTGACTCTTAATTGCCCTCTGAAATGGCTTAGCAAGCCACTCAGTTTTCAAAGACAATTAGGGATGGGCAATAAATGCTGGGTCAGCCAGCGACACCCACATCCCATGAACGAATAAAGAAAAAGTATCACTAGGCTTTTAACTTTACCTCTTCTATCAATAGGATCTTTTCGTATCAACAATTTTATTAGTAAGCTGAAAAAAATTAAACACATTGCTTGGCATCTTCTACCTAGGTGTAAGATTTCACCCACAGTCTTGAATGGTTTCTTTTAACAAATGCAAATTTACACTCTGCCTTCTACCCTCCTTACGTTTACCTAATTAACATCTCAAAAACTACTATACATCAAAGCACTCAGACTAGCTGGCTTTAATCCAATTAAGACACACCAGACACACAAATAGACACAGACCCCACTAGAACTCTATATTAAAAAACAATTTCCAATAACATTATAGATATTAATATCTCTTCATTACAATGTCATCACCTTGCCAATTCCTCATGCTGGGTGCCATATTTAAAATGCAGCCGTGCACACATCTCTCAGTGCTTCCAGCCCAGGACAGCTGCATAGAAGCTGTGAAAGGCCCTGAAAGGCAAGAAGACTGCAGCCTTCCGATTTAGTGATGCATCCCTGGAATGCATTTTGGATGCCGTGGAGGCCTGCCACAATGTCCTCTACCCACGCGCTGACTGCAGGTGGGGCAGGAACACTACAGATATGGCTTGGATGGCGGTGGCAGTGGTAATCAGTGCCAAAACCATGCAAAAGAGGGCAGCCACCCAGTGTCGAAAGGGGATGAATGATCTTCACCATTCCACCAGAGTAGAGTCATTCTTCTCATCATTCTCAACTCACACACTCACCCATCATACATCCACAGGGATCTCACTCACTGCCAGTTCAAGGGGCATCGCCATTGACTTTCTCACAAGCACATTCATTGCCCTTATCCCATCCATGGAACCACTCACCACCCACACATGCCAGGCATACTTATCATTTGGCCTAATAGGTGTCCTGCTTACACTCTCTCCATCTGTATTCATGTAGGACAAGCTGGCACACAACAAAAGGGAGAGGCCACAGACTGGTGGAGGAATGCTTGAAATCAATATCCTCATGGACTTTGAAAATCGAGCCATCCAGCTGGCCAGCGAAGGTCTGGACTGTTTCTGTGCTAATGGCAAAGTCGACAGTGCTCAGCCAAGTGAGCATTCAGCAGTGCGATATCCATCAGACAACCATGCTGTGAGTGATGTGTCCTGTTTCACACACCACTGCCATGCACTAATTATCTCAACTTGTTTTCGCAGGCACATCTGGGAAACAGCCGAAGAAGTCCATGACCTAGGTCCTCGACTCAAGCACTGTAGGCACCTCAGAAGAGGAATCTGCTGAAACCCCAAGTGAAGACCCATCACAGTGCTCACCTGCACCCTCCGCCAGTGCAGAGGCACACACGTTGGTGGGACCTAGTTCTAGCGTAGTCTCAGGGTCACAATCTGGTGAGCACATCTGATCCACAGCAGGCGGTGGCAGGAACTTCCCAGGTTTCTGGCATTCAGAGGACTACTGGAGGCCAGAAATCTTCCGGGTCCAAGTCAGATGACGAGCCTCTTGACTTGGTCATATCTCAGTTGCTGGAACTGCAAAGGCAAGCTCGGGAACATCAGGAAGGGATGTCCACTGCACTCCTTAGATTGCAAGGCACAATGGAGGAGTCCTTCTGCCTTCAGTCTAAGCATGCCAATGCACCGAGGTCAACACTGGTAGGATGGCAGCTACCATGGAGACCTTGGTCCAGGACAGGACATCGGTCCTACACTGCTGCGCAGGCTGAACTCCGTTGCTGATGCCATACTTGTCCTTCAACAGTGTCAATGCGAGAGGGGTGCGGGTCAGCTCGATCTCATTCCAGCTTTTCCTTCTCCTCAAAGAGTCAATCAGAAGCCCTTGGGCACCCATTGAGAAGAAGATCAGCAGGTGCATGCCCCAGGCCATCCAACTAGGTGACTCCAGGAGTGTTTGGCCCATCTGAATCCCCTCTTCCTGTGACCCCAGCAGCTTCAGCTCCATGAGCTGAGGAGGGTGCCACTGCCACACTGCATGACCCTAAAAGCTGGCTGGCGTCCTCCAGGTCTCGACCCTCCAGAGGATGCCCGTCAAGGCCACACAGACTGGGCATAGCAGTCAGCAGGCTGCTGCCACCTCTGCTGTGGATGTCAGGGGAGCACCAAGACGTAGCAGCTATGAGGGCTGCCCGAGCACACCAGCCTGGCCTGGCCAATGCAATGGCCTCATTGCTGGCATGCTTGCCTTTGGGGACCTCCTCACCCTCATCCCTGTTGACATCTTCCTCATCGGAGGAGAAATGCAGCTCCTCTATCTCCTCCTCAGCCACCTCCTCTCCCCGTTGCAGCACCAGGTTGTAAAGGGTGCAGCAGATGACGATGATGTGTGACACCCTCTGTGGACAATATTGCAGGGCTCCACAGGACTGGTCCAGACACTGGAAGCTCATTTTCAGCATCCTGATAGTTTGCTCCACCAAGTTGCGGGTTGCAGCATGAGCCTCATTATACCTTCGCTCTGCTGCCGTCTGAGGCCACTGCACGGGTATCATCAGCCACATCCTCTGCTGGTAGCCCTTATCCCTGAGGAGCCAACCCTGCAGCCTCTTGGACCCTGGAAGGCGTCAGGGATCTGAGACCAACTGAAAACTGTAGGACTTGTGGACACTCCCTGGGAACCGTGCACAGACTTGCAGGATGCGTTTGCGGTGGTCACACACCAGCTGAACATTCAGCAGTGAAAGCCCTTGCAGTTGACACAGTTGAGTGCTTACTGCCACGAAAACCTGAGCGCCACATGAGTGCAGTCGATGGCACCCTGAACCTGTGGGAAACCTGAGATCTGGGCAAATCCCAGTGATCCTGCATCCTGGCTTTCCTGGTCCCGGGTGAAATGCACAAAGTTGTGTGCCTTTGAGAAGCTGGTGTCCGTGACCTCATGGATATATTTGTGGGTGGGGGCTTGCAATATCCTACAGAATTCACCTGTGGAGCCCTGAAAGGAGCCAATGGCGTAAAAATTGAGCGCCGCAGTCACTTTCATCCCCACTGGCAGTGGATGCCCTCCAGGTCAATGTGACGCTAAATCCTGCAGTAACTGGCAGAGGTGACCAACTAGTTCCCTAGATATGCGCAGTTTTCTGTGACACTGGTTCACAGTCATCTGCAGGAATGAAGGGCAGTGTCAATAGACCCTGGGTGTAACTAGGTGCCGACCTGCGATGGCTCGCTGTGGTTCTTCAGCGGCATGAGCGGGAGCCTCAGGCGCCCCTTCTTCCTGAGGGTGCTGCTCCTCCCTCTGCCCAGCCAGGTGCCTCCATCGCTCTCTTCTCCTTTGTCTCCACTCTCTGTAAACCACGGTGCATACAGCTAGGTCACCAGGCTCCATGCTCCTGATGTATTCCTCCTGCAGGATGAAAGAGAGAGATGTGTGGGATAGCGTGGACATTCTAAGAATCTCACTTGGTTAATGCATCCCACCGAATGCTGGCAACCACTTGGTTGGCCAAAGTTTAGTGCGGTGCATGTCTGCCTGAAATCCCACCCACCACTCCGCCTGACCAATTGGCAGCAGCTTCAGCCACTGGACTGCATACTGTGTCCTCAGCTCTGGTACAGGCATTCTCCTAGCCCGCACTGTAAGGCTAAGCTGTTAGCTTGAACCATGGAGGAGACTGGTCCAAACCTGAATGCTGACATTGCAAAGAGCTGTGAACGCCTCTACCAATGACTGCTCCATGGCCAGCTTTTGCAAGGAGATTGCACAACATGTGCAGTTGTCCAATTGTTCTGTAGTCCACTATAGTGCTCATTAGTTTGCAGTCGGTGCCCGAGGGATGAAAAGCTCTGGGGCACTTGGTGGCAATTTCAGGCCTTTGCGTTGCTTGAGTGGGCAATTAAGCTAGAGGCCCAACTCCAAGCATGTCAATGTGGCTGCACCTGAACTGTCTCAGCTGCAGAGGAATGGTCACTTTATACAAGCTTGTGCTCCTGATGCTTCTTTGTGTATCGGTGTTGCAACCAATCTGTGTTGACCCCAATAACTGGCTAAACCTGGGTGATCAGTGAATATATTCCTATGTTGGAGATGTATGTCTCAATTATTAGCAAACCATATTCTGCTTTTTTTTGCAATTGGTACTTTGGTTCTGACAGCAAATTGCACCATCAAATAGTTTTAAAGTTTTGTTTTAAATAGCTTAATGAGGCTAGTATGTTATTATGTACTATTCCATGTCTAAATAGTGGATTGATGCAGACATTGTGCCTAAGGAGAAGTGTGAAATATTGGATGGGATAAACATAGCGAGAGAGGGAATATTAAGGGGTTTAACATTTTTGAAATTAGATTTTCTTTGAAAATTGCTGGTCTTATATAAATGTGTCCCAGGTTTTTAAGAAAAACAAGGGAAGAAATAAAGGGTCGCCCTGACCGTAGTTTTTCAATGCTCTCTAGCTACAGACATGGCACTGCAGAACTGCTAATGCTGTGTTATTATTTTAGGTTTTGAGTATTTGCAGGCAGGTCAGTCTGTGCTCCATCGTGGGCAAATTATTGGAAACAATTCTGATGGACAGGATAAATCTTCATTTGGAAAAGCACAGATCAAGGATAGTCACCATGGATTTGTTAAGGGTAGATCATGTCTGACTAACATGATGGAATTCTTTGAGGAGGTAACAAGAAGGGTTGATGAGGGCAGTCCGTTTGATGTAGTCTGCATGGATTTCAGCAAAGCTTTGGACAAGGTCCAACATGGCAGACTGGTCAGAAAAGTAAATGTCCATGAAATTCAAGGGATAGTGGCAAGTTGGATCTAAAATTGGTCTAGTGGCAGGAAGCAAAGGGTAATGGTTGATAGGTGTTTTGTGATTGAAAGGCACTGAAAGACTGTGGGTTCCACAGGGCTCCTTACTAGGCTCCTCACTTTTTGTTGTATATATGTAATAATTTAGACTTAAATATAGTAGGTATGATTATGAAATTTACAAATGATATAAAAATTAATCATGTAATTGATAATGAGAAAGAAAGCTGTAGACTGCAGGAAGATAGCAATAGACAGTCAGGTGGGAAGAAAAATGGTTAATGGAATTCAATCCAGAGAGTGAGATGTAATGCAGTTGGGGAGGGTAAACAAGGCAAGGGAATACACAAATGGCTGGATACTGTGATTTGTAGGGAAATAGAGAGACATTGGAGTGTATGTCAATGGATCCTGGAAGTTGGCAGGATAGATGATGTGGTTAAGAAGGCATTATGGGATGCTTTCCTTTATTAGCTAAGGCATAGAATATAAGAACAGGATGCTATATTACAACTGTTTGAAACATTTGATAGGCCACAGTTGGAGTATAGTTATGGTGAACACATTACAGCAAGGATGTGATTACATTAGCAGGGGTACAGAAAAGATTTAGAAGGATATTGCCAGGAATGGAAAAATTAAGCTATGTGGAAAGATTGGATAGGCTGGAGTATTTACTGGGAAACAGAGGCAGCTAAAAGGAGATTTAATTGAGGTTTATAAAACTTTGAGGGGCTTAAATAAAATGGATAGGAAGGACCTTTTTCCCTTGGCAGTGAAGTCAATAACCGGGGGCACAGATTTAAAGTAATTGGTAGAACGTTTAGAGGCGAGTTGAGGAAGAATTGTTTCACTTGCCTAAAAGGGTGGGTACAGGCAGAAACCCCCTTTGCATTTAAAGAGTACTTGGGAATGCACTAGAAGTGTCATAAGCCGCAAGGCTATGGGCAAAGACTGGGAAGTGGGATTCAACTTGATGGCTCTTTGATCCAGCTGGCACAGTCACAATGGGCCCAATATCCTCCTTCTGTCCTGTAAATTTAAATGATTCAATAAGTTATTCATAGCAGCATTTGTAATATTTTGCAAAACGTCACTTTACAGGAACTGAGAAAACAGGGCTTGAGGAGCAGCAGGTCAGAAGCGTAGAGGATGTATGAAGTGCTGGAGCTCCACCTTTGGACCACTATAAATCCTCAAGCCCAGAGTCCCAAGTGTGGGAAGACATTGTTAAGCAATTGAACAGCATCCCTCCCAAAAAAAAGTTGGCAGGATGTCAGTGAGTCTGCTCAGCAAAAGCTTTCTGAACAACTGCCAGGTTCACAGAGGTAGAAAGAAGGACCTCACACATTGACACCCAAGATATCAACAGAGAAGAAAGCAGCAGAACTCCCACCAGCTGTTTGAGATAAATGATTGTACTAATTTCATACTTCAGACATTTAACAAAAACTGTACTTTGCATTTTTTTAAAACTGCAAGCTTGAGAACCATGTAATAAAATCTTGGTTTTACCCGTGCATTTTCAATGATAGCAGACGGATTGTGGTGGATCAGCCACTCATTACATTTCAGCAGAAAGTAAAATGATGTACACCATCACTATGTTAAAATCAAACCTGTTATGTATTAGGAACATAAAGATTATCAGCAGTGGGAAAAGTCCTTTATGTCCAAGAAACCTATGCCTTTTTGGTTGGTATCAGTTCCATCCAACCTAAGCACTTATAGCCTCTTTGTTGCTAAACAATATATTGAAATCTCACCATGCCATGTTACAAAATTTGATCTGTGGGCTGGCATCAGAGAAAAAAAATTACACAGGCTGTTATAAAATCTCAGTGGATTCATTATGACATTTCAGGGAAGGAAATGTGTCACCCCTTACTTTGTCCAACCTACATGTGTTTCCATCTCTACATTGACACTTAAAGTCCTCATGGAAAGCTGGGAATTGACACTAAATAAATTGTCAATTGTAGAGTTTACCCACATCTGAAGAACAGATTTTTAAAAATGACCTTCTCAATGGATCCTTCAATCCCATTTCTCTCCAGCGAAGGGGGAGCTGTCAGTAATGGGAGCGGGGCAACATATTCCCACCAATGGCAGGAACATTGGAGGTTCAGATGCCTGCTGAAAGGCCAACTGAGCCACGTAAGTGGCCAATCAAGGCCACTTCCCACATCTGCAGGCATTATGCTCACATTGGAAAGGCCTGTGCTGTGTGGCCAGACAGCTGGTGAAACCTAGTGGCTTCCAAGTGGACCTGGGGGTCCCTCATTTTTAGATACTCTGCTGGTGCTCAAAGACCACCCTTGCCCCTCTCCATCCTGATTGCTGGGGCTTGGAAAGTGACCACTTAAGTGGCTTCATTCATCTCCCAGTGGCCATCCAAAATTTTCTGGCCGCTGGCAATATGACATGGTGGTGGGAAGATGTTCTTTCTGGCTTGGAAGACTTCCTCCTTTGCCATTTTTCCAGCCTGTCATCAAATGCCCTTAAAGTTCAGCCCACCATTTTATTTAGGAGAATCTTTATATACTGAGTTAGGTGATACAATATCACCAATCCCCCTCATCAAAATTAAACATTGCCCAATAAAAAAATATTAAACAGTCTTGAAGTTCACAAATCTGGGAAGTAGTAAATCATGAGCTACAGCTGAACCTACTTTCCTCCATTTGTCAAATAATCAGCTGCCAGCTTATGAAACCCTACTGTTGCCATTCAGCACATCTCTTTAACAAGAAATTATCTTCCCTGTGAGAAATTCACTTCAAGCTAGTTAGTGTGCTAACTTGTGGTAATCACTCCTATTTTCTAACTTTTCACTAAACCTGATGAAGAGTGGGAAACATGGCATTGTTGAGATGAAGGTTCTCACCAGTTCATTTCCTGGACGATTCTTGGCAATGGTCCACTTGAGGCCCAAATTGTGACCGAGATCTTTAGAAAAGCAGACAGGAAAGAAAATCAGCGACAGTTATGAATAATAGTGGAAAAATCCGAGTGTGTATAAAACATAAAAGTATCAAATTACAAAAAGCAAAATGAGTAAATTGAGAATAAATTGTAATTTCAGCAGAGTTTCCTTAAAAATTAATTGACATATGGATTAGGCTGCCAAGTAATGCATTAAAATGAATAGAATCAGTAGACTGAAAAATGCCTAGGTTATTCTCGAAGAGGGGCTTGAGAGGTTGAAAGGAATATGGTAAGAAGCCAGGACACTGAGATCAGCCAAGAAAGAGCAAACTCATTGGTTCAAATAGCTTTATCCTCCTTCTAAAATCCCTGTGTCCCTAAGCCTCACTTCCTCATGAGTCACCAGCTGGATGCAGCAGTTGACGAAAATTGGGGTGGTGGTGGCGGTGGTAGGGCATGTCACACACACTTGTAAGGGAGCTTGCCAATTTCCCATTCACTGATTTAAGTGGATGGAAAGTTTTGGGAGTTGCTTCTGGATATATGCACCTCCCCTCCCAAATATCGCACCCGGATGATCCAATATGCCCAGGTGCAGGAACAGGAAAGTCTGCCCCATGGATATTTTCTATCATGTCAACATGTACCAACAATCCCCACCATGGGGCAGAGTTGTATTGTTTTGTGACCCACAGGCACTTCAGCCAAATGGGTCAGAATTGATCCAAAAAAATGGCAATGGTTAACCCAGTCATACCAGGTCAGAAATAAGTGCGGCGAGTGCCCTCTCAATCTGAGGAGGGCATCACTAATAAAACACTTTTACAAATGGTCCAAATGAACCTTCGAAAAGAAGTGAAAAATAAGACAAATTGACAATATATTTGTCATCATCTATAATATATTCAATGTCCTGTGATGTCCATCTGACAGGGCCAAGTAGGTCAGGAGTTATACCTTCTCTCCCTTTCCTCACATTTTTGGAAATCAATAATTAGGAAATTTTCCAAATTGCCTTACACTAATTAAATATTAATATTACATTGCAGTAAGCAAGCTGGTTGGGTATTGTGAGCTGAACAGCTTGAGACCCATTCCTCCATTAATACATGCAATTAATACATGGGAAGTTAAACAGCAATAATTGGACAAGTTGATGTATTGTTGCTCTTACAACAGAGGACGTGATTGTAGAGGGTTCTGCTGGGCACTACCTTCTAAAATTCTATTTCAAATATATTTCATAGAATTATCTATATAATAATGAAGTGTTTTTTTTCTTTCTACTGAGTATAAATTTCAATTTATTTACCTTTTAAATTAACTAATGTTTAGAACTTACTGTGAATCACCTTGGGGACAATTTTCCCAGGCCTTTGGAAGCAGATTTGGAGGAGGGAGAACAAGGAAAATGAAAAAGAAAATGCATTGGGCTTCTTGCTGGCCTGTTCCCACCTCTGGCCTCCCAGGGAGGGCTATGTGCATGTTGGGAACAAGCATGGTAGTGGCAGGAAAGCAATTGAGGTTGCTGAAGGTACAATTAAGACTCACTTTATTAAGCCAAAGCATAGTGGGACTGTTGCTGCTGAAACCATTGTGGAGAAAGAAATTTATGAAGCCTCCTACAGAATAATCTGTCATCCCAATGAGGATAAAGGCAATGTGCCATCGAGGATCCACAGTGATATTCACCTATCCTGAGCTTTGAAGAAAAGTAATGCGGTCTCGAAACGTTAACTCTTTCTCTCTCCACAGATGCTGTCAGAGTTATGCAGCATTTTCTGTTTTCATTCCTTTGTGCTAGGTATGACTCCAACCAGCGGAGAGTTTTCCCCCTGATTCCCTTGACTCCAGTTTTGCTAGGGCTCTTTGATGCCACACTCAGTCAAATGCTGTCTTGATGTCAAGGGCAGTCACTCTCACCTCACCTCTTGAGTTCAGCTCTTTTGTCCATATTTGAACCCAGGCTGTAATGAGGTCAGGCAGAACTTAACTGAATGTCAGTGTGCAGGTTGTTTTTGACTAAATGCTGCTTGATAGCACTGTCAATGGTCTCTTCTATCATTTTGCTGATGATAGAGAGTAGGCCAGTGGGGCAGTAATTAGCCAGGTTGGAATTGTCCTGCTTTTTGTGGACAGGACATACCTGGGCAATTTTCCACATTGCCAGGTAGATGCCAGTGTTGTAGCTGTACTGGAACAGCTTAGCTAAAGGCGCAGCTAATTCTGGAGCACAAGTCTTCAGTACTATTGCTACCTGCTGCATGTGATGCTCCATGAGGAGGTCATGCACTCGTTCAATGGAGAAGTTCCTGCACTGATACGCATCATGGCACTCATGGAATGGATGGACTCCTCCATCTTCTCCATGAGAGTGTGCATTGCTTCCGAAACACTGATAGATGGCCTTACGTTTTCCTCTGATGCTCCACAGATGGCCTTGATGACCTCCAAGATTCAGCATCTGTGTGGAACTGAGCATGACTGGGTCCTCCAATGGGGATTGCCACATCTGTTACTACCTCCATCACCTGCTCTTCCTTACACGTTATGTATTACCTTGCACCACCCATTCTATCCATGACTAAGCCCCCCACCAATGTGAGTATATCTGCACTGGTGGAGGATGCGCTTGACTCATGGAATGATGCATCCTCGGAGATCAGTTCCTCCTCTGAGGTCTGCAATGTCTCCTCATGCCAATGCTGATGCAGCTCCAGCATTGCCCCTGTAGGAGAGGGGGGACCTCAGTTAGTGAAGCATCTATGTACCAGTGGTCTCTTACATGCTATGGAGCATCAAATTATCACTTATGGACCATGCAGAAGCAGCTCAGATACAATTCCATGATTTACATTTGAAGCTCTCACTCAGTCTCTGCTCCAACCTCATTTCCCCCTCTGGGATGTCCTTGCCCACTGCCACTTTGACAATCTCCATGGCTTCCTCCTCCATCGACATGATGATTTCCAGTCATGGTACACTACCTCCAGTTTGATTCCTCTTCTGTGTGTTATGTGCTGTGCTCTCTTTTCCTGTAATGAAAGAAAGAGTAACATTACGAACAGGAGCAGTTCAGTGTGAGAGTAATAAGAGACAGAGACATTTGATGGACTTTACTGCAGGATGGGGAATGCAAGAGCAGCATTTTAGGCTGGTGTGTGAATGCTGCCTGCATATATGAATGCTTCTGATTGGATTTGGTGAGACATTCCTCCGTGTTGATGCAGAGAATGTTCCTTCCTGTCTCCCTGTGCAAAGAACTGGTGATGATGAAAGAGTCATGGCTGCCAGCTGATAACTGCAGGGTACTCACCTTGCTGGCTCTCAAGAGGTCATTGAATCTCCTGCACTGGATCCAGGTCCTTCTGATGACACCTTGACTGCTGACTTCTTCAGTTACCTCCAGCCATCCCATCTTGCTTATACTGTTCCCTGTCCTTGGGAAAGATCACCTGACTCTGATTTCTCACCGCCTGCAACATGATGGTGCCACTGAATCGTGCTGCAGCCTTCACATCTGACAGCTGTCTCTTGATGATTTCCTTGCAGAAAGAAATCTTCTCCCAATGCACCCACTGTATAGGTTGCTGATAGGCCTTTAAATGTTACACCCTCAATTGTGCTTCAGACTTTATATCCTGTCCATCATCCCTAGTTGGACGGCGATCCCAGAAGCGGCTGTTAATTAGACAGCTCCCAGATGATTGGGCTGGAAGTCCCGCCAAGGGCACATCTGGATTGTCAACCCGCAAATGAACATGACCTCTGTAAAAAAAAACTAAGCCCTTTTGTACAAATACTTAACTAATTAATATTTTTAATTGAATAAATACAGGAAACGCCAGAGATAGCCGCAATTCATGCAGCCTTTGCCAAGAAAACGAGAACCCAGTCCTGGGGAAAGATTTTATACCTGAAATGTCAACTGTCTGAAGCTTCCTTGATAGAGACTGCCCCACATGCTGAATGTTGTCAGCAATTTCTATATCTGTTTCAGGTTCCCAGCATCTGGAGTATTTTGCTTTTTGTTCACATTTGTGGAGAAGGTATATAGTAGGAACTTGTTAAACACTTATACCATAAAATAACCTCTCTCACAGCAACTTCTATACATTTTAAGTAATAATTTGATTCTTAGTTTGTACTTCTGCTCTCACACTTCTTTTCTTTCATGTTGGATAACTAGTTACCATTTCCAATTTAAAAGAAAAGATTGAGGTTGAGTGCTGAGAGTGAGGGGTGCCTTTCCACTTTCACTTTCTGTCACAGTTCTACCTTTTATTGTCTTAGTTTTCATTACTTTATCACATATATGTCATAGGTGGTTTCACTCATGCCAAATGCAATAATGCCACAGGTAAAGATAAAGGTCACACTTGTTTTATAAATTAGTACAATGCAGAAACAAACATGGTGGCCTGGAGTTTCCACATGGCTGTGCTGTTTCTTTCAAGACAACTCTGCTGAAATCAACCAAACCAGTGAAGAAAATTGTGGAGTTTTAAGCACGCATTAAATTCAGCTCAAATCAAGTTTCTGTGATTTTTTATGCTGGTTTAAAAAAATACTAAGCACTAAAAGTCAGCCCTGTCCATAAACCTCGCCATAACCCCAGATGAAATTATGTTTTAATTGCCAGTGAGAGGTTCCGCAAATTGAGTTTGCTTCCGGGCTTTTGAGGAGGCTCCAAACACTGGGCAGAATTTTATGTATAACACGTGGGTGGCGGAGCCCACAAGTCAGTGCTTAAAATGGCGCGTGCTGATGTCGGGCGAGCATCCCGACGTCAGGCGCGCCATCGCGATATTTAGCTGAGTGGGTGCACTATGAAGCGCGACGTGTGCCCGCCATTAATTAAAGGCCTTGTTCAGGCCCTTAACTTGGCAATTGACACCGATTTTGAGGTGCCCGTGTGATCCTTGGCTCTGCACACAGGTGCAAGGGGCGGGCGGGTAAGTGATTTTTTAACAAACCTTATCCACGGGCAGGATATGTGGGCTCAGAGGGGTTGTTAATGTTTTATCTGAAGTATTTATTGCAGCAAGTATTTTAAACTTGCCTGTGTGGTTGGTAACAGTTCAGATTGATTTCCGGCAGCTTTCTGTGTACTTTGAAGATTAAGCTCCCCAGTCTGCAGACAGTAATCTTTATCGGGCCTGCAGCTTTCCGGAGGCCTCCATTTAGCCTGGGTATGGATTTTGACATCTCCACAGGAGGCAGCTCCTCTGAGGATGAAGGGAAGGATAGACTAAGGAGGAGGCCAGGAGTGGACAATCAGCCTCCAGGGGAGCCACCTTTGGGAGGCCAGGTGCAGGCATAAGGGGTGCAGGGCCAAGAGGTTGTCCAAGGTGGAAGGGGCTGCAGAAGACACCACTATCCTGCTGCCAGGGTTTACAGGCGGCGAAGCAGCTACCTCAGTATGACTGAGGTGCAGTGCCGAAGGAGGCTCCGACTGTCAAGGGGGACAGTGAACTATATCTATCAAATGATTGGCCCTGAGATCTCCCCTAACTGTGTGGGTGGACACCCCATGCCAGTGGCTCTGAAGGTCACAGTTGCTCTCAACTTCTATGCATCTGGTTCCTTCCAGGGCTTGTTGAAGGGTCATGAGGACTCGAAACGTTTTTCCAGGTATTTCTGCTTTTGTTGTGGATTTCCAGCATCCGCAGTTTTTTTGTTTTTAACATTCCAGGGCTCGGTGGATGAACTTTGACATGTCTCAATATCAGCTGTCCACACTTGTGTCAAGCAGGTTACAGGCGCTCTGTTCAGACGTGCATTGACCTTCATCCACTTCCGCTGTGACCAGGCAAGTCAGACACAGTGAGCCAGAGGCTTCACGGCCATTGCTGGCTTCCCCCGTGTCCAGGGTGCAATAGACTGCACACATGTGGCCATCAAGGCGCCAGCAGGTGAGCCCGGTGCCTTCGTCAACAGGAAGGGCTTCCACTCCATGAACGTGCAGATAGTGTGTGACCACAGGAAGCTGATTCTACAAGTCTGTGCAAGGTACCCAGGCAGCTCCCATGACGCCTACATCCTCAGACACTCCCAGATGCTGGGGCTCTTCAGTGCTCCAGCTCGGCTGGATGGTTGGCTGGTGGGTGACAAGGTCTATCCCCTCAGAAGGTGGCTCATGACGCCTCTCCACCATCCAAGAACAGAAGCTGAGGAGCGCTACAATAGGAGCCACAGCACCACAAGGGCTGTGGTGGAGAGAGCCATCGGTCTTCTCAAGATGCGCTTCCATTGCCTGGACCGCTCAGGGGGCGCACTCCAGTACCCTCCAGATCGTGTCTCTGTGATAGTGGTAGCATGCTGCGCTCTGCACAATCTTGCACTGGAAAGGGGGGATGCAGTTGATGATGAAGACCTTGACGCAGTGGATGAGGCTGCACATGATGAATCCAGCAGTGGCTCAGAGGATGAGGAAGCACAGGGCAATGATGAGGGGCAGCACGCCGACCCGCTACTGCACCAAGGAGGCAGGGACACCAACATATGATGCGGGGAGAACCCATCTTCTCCTCAACCACTAAGGATGATGTAAGTATGGTCACTATCTGTTTGCCCACCCAGCGTGCGCCAAATGCCCAATGCAGTAATGACACTAAGATGTGGAAGGGCGGTAGGGGGTGGGGAGTGCCTCAAAGGCCAAGGCTACCTGCTGGGTAAAATGGGCAAGGCTGACATGGTACTCACCCTTCCAGAGCGCAACAAATCATTGAAGCCCTTGTGGCACTGGGTTCCTGTGTGCAGCACAGCATCTTGAGAGCTTACAGCCTCCACCACCTCCTGCCACACCTGTCTGGTCACGTGGGAGGCCCTCCTCCTCCCATCCTCTGGAAACAACACCTCTCGATGATTTGACACCTCTTCGAGGAGGGCAGCAAGGCAGGCATCGGAGAACCAAGGGGCACATTGGCCCCCCGCTAGCCTACCCTGCAGCCTGCATCCCCTCCTCTGGAGCCCAGTCGCTGGCCATGGTGAACAGCCTAAAGGAGGCTGCCTGGCCTTTCTTAATACAGACTGTCGGTTCCCCATTGGAACCGGCGGGCGTGTTCAGACTGCACATTTGAATTTCCTGCTGTACGTGGGAGTCTGAAACACGCTGGGCAGGCCTTAATTGGCCCGTCCGCGCAAAATGGCAGCACGGCCCAGTTCGCCAGCGGCGATCGGCTCTGCACCCATTGCCCGATGAATGTAAAATTCTGCCCATTATTTTTCTTAGGTGCAATGACATTACTAGCCAAATTTTATAAGATTTGGGATGTAACATTATTGAATTTATAAAGAAACCAACTTTGTACCCCAATATAACTCACAAATGGTTCTGTAAGGTTCTCCAAAGTCATTTTCAGTTACGGCTACTCACAGGATGTGGACTAAACAAATGGTAATTTTAATGATTGAACTCATTCACTAGCAGCTACATTCGGCCATCCCTCTGAAACATTTCAAAGAAAATTGTTTAATGCAAATTTTTTGAACAAGAATTACATTCTAAAACACTGGCCAGATTGCACTGGTTCAGGGCAGATTTACGTACACGGGTCGGGTAATTTCAATCAGGTCGATTCTCTAATGGATGATCTGACTGCTGCTTTAGTGACAATGGAGCAATCCATTCTGTTTTGGATTAACTTTTACATGGCCAATAGCAAACACGTTTTCCTGCTGTGAAGATAAACAAATTGGGGTAATTTTCAATATTTGTCTGAAATGAGTGCAAAGTGGGTGGTGTGGCTGTTTTGTCCTCCGAAACCAGGAGGAGACTCCAACCATATTTCAGTAAGAACTCATGTAACTGTGGGCTGCAGGATGTGGGGGAGAGTGTGTGCTGAGGGGGAGGGGGGTGGTGTGCAGGATTTGGGGAGCGTGTGTGTTGTGTGGGGTGGTGAGCAGGGTGTGGGGGAGTGTGTGTGCTGTGGGGGAGGGGGCTGGGAAACAGGATGTGGGGGAGGGGTGTGGTGAGCAGGATATGGGGGAGTGTTTGTGCTGTGGGGGGGAGGGGGATGGTGAGCAGAGTAGGGGGGAGCCTGTGTGCAGTGGCGGAGGGGTGTTGTTGAGCAGGATGTGGGGGAGTGTGTGTGCTGTGAGGGGGGAGGGGGTGGTGAACAGGGTGTGGGGAAATGTGGGTGCTGTGGGGGGAGGGGGTGGTGAGCAGGATGTGGGGGAGTGTGTGTGCTATGGGGGGTGGGGTGGTGAGCAGGGTGTGGGGGAGTGTGTGTGTGTGCTGTGGGGGGGGAGGGGGTGAGCAGGGTGTGGGGGAGTGTGTGTGCTGTGGTGGAGGGGGGTGGTGAGCAGGGTGTGGGGGAGTCTGTGTGTGTGTGCTGTGGGGGGGGAGGGGGTGAGCAGGGTGTGGGGGAGTCTGTGTGTGTGTGCTGTGGGGGGGGAGGGGGTGAGCAGGGTGTGGGGGAGTGTGTGTGCTGTGGGGAGGAGGGGATGGTGAGCAGGGTGTGGGGGAGTGGGTGTGCTGAGGGGGGGAGGGGATGAGCAGGGTGTGGGGGAGTGGGTGTGCTGAGAGGGGGAGGGGATGAGCAGGGTGTGGGGGAGTGTGTGTGCTGAGGGGGGGAGGGGATGAGCAGGGTGTGGGGGAGTGTGTGTGCTGAGGGGGGGAGGGGATGAGCAGGGTGTGGGGTAGTGTGTATGCACTGGGGGAATGGGTGAGGAGGGTATGGGGGAGTGTGTGTGCTGTGGGGCGATAGGGTTTGTTGAGCAGGGTTGGGGGGTGTGTGTATGTAGTGGTGGAGCGGTGTTGATGAGCATGGTGTGGGGGAGTGTGTGTGCTGTGGGGGGGAGGGGGTGGTGAGCAGAGTTGGGGGGGACCCAGTGTGCAGTGGGGGATGGGTGTTGGTGAGCAAGGTGTGGGGGAGTGTGTGCACTTTGGGGGGGAGGGGGTGGTGAGCAGAGTTGGGGGGGACCCAGTGTGCAGTGGGGGATGGGTGTTGGTGAGCAAGGTGTGGGGGAGTGTGTGCACTGTGGGGGGAGTGTGGTGAGTAGGGTGTGTGGGAGTGTGTGTGCTGTGGGGCGATAGGGTTTGTTGAGCAGGGTTGAGGGGTGTGTGTATGTAGTGGTGGAGCGGTGTTGATGAGCATTGTGTGGGGGAGTGTGTGTGCTGTGGGGGAGGGGGGTGGTCAGCAGGGTGTGGGGGAGTGTGTTTGCTGTGGGGAGGGGGTTGGTGAGCGGGGTGTGCGGAAGTGTGTGTGTTGTGGGGAGGGGGTGGTGAACAGGGTGTAGGGGAGTGTGTGTGCAGTGGGGGAGGGGTGAGGAAGGTGTGGGGGAGCGTGTGTGCAGTGGGGAGGGGTGAAGAGGGTGTGGGCGAGTGTGTGTGCAGTGGGGGAGGGGTGAGGAACGTGTGGGCGAGTGTATGCACAGTGGGGTGGAGGAGATGTTGAGCAGGGTGTGGGGGAGTGTGTGTACAGTGGGGGAGGGGGGTGGTGAGCAGGGTGTGGGGGAGTGTGTGTACAGTGGGGGAGGGGGGTGGTGAGCAGGGTGTGGGGGAGTGTGTGTACAGTGGGGGAGGGGATTGGTGAGCAGGGTGTGGGGGAGTGTGTGTACAGTGGGGGAGGGGAGTGGTGAGCAGGGTGTGGGGGAATGTATGTTTTGTGGAGGAGGTTAGTGGGTGGTGAGCCGGATGTGGGGGAGTGTGTGTGCTGTGGGGGAGGGGGGTGGTGAGCAGGGTGTGGGGGAGTGTGTTTACTGTGGGGGAAGGGTTTGGTGAGCAAGGTGTGGGGGAGTGTGATGTCCACCCTTGTGGCCTAGTTTGTGGGCGGTGGGGGAGGGGGTGAGAATGTGTGGGGGAGTGTGTGCTGTGGGGGAGGGGGTGAGGAGGGGGTGGGTGAGTGTGTGTGCTGTGGGGTGGAGGGGAGTGTGTGCATGTGTGTGTGATGTGTGGGAGGCGGTGGTGAACAGCGTGTGGGGGAGTGTGTCTGCTATGTGGGGGAGGGTTGTGGTCAGCAGAGTGTCGGGGAGCGTGTGTGCTGCGGGGAGGGGTGTTGGTGAGCAGGATGTGTGGGAGCGAGTGTGCTGTGGGGCGGCAGATGGTGAGCAGGGTGTGGGGGAGCGTGTGTGCTGCGGGGAGGGGTGTTGGTGAGCAGGATGTGTGGGAGCGAGTGTGCTGTGGGGCGGCAGATGGTGAGCAGGGTGTGGGGGAGCGTGTGTGCTATGGGGGAGATGGTGGTGAGAAGGGTGTGGGGGAGTGTGTGTGCTGTGGGGGGGAGGGGGTGGTGAGAAGGGTGTGGGGGAGTGTGTGTGCTGTGGGGGTGGGGGGTGGTGAGCAGGGTGTGGGGGAGTGTGTGTGCTGTGGGTGAAGGGGGTGGTTAGCAGGGTGTGGGGGAGTGTGTGTGCTGTGGGGAGAGGGGGTGGTGAGCAGGATGTGGGGGAGCGTGTGTGCTGTGGGGGAGTGTTGGTGAGCAGGATGTGGGGGAGTGTGTGTGCTGTGGGGGAGGGGGATGGTGAGCAGGGTGAGGGGGGAGAGTGAGTGGTGTGGGGGAGTGGGTTGGTGAACTAGGGTTAGGGGGAGTATGAGTGATCTGGGAGTGGGTGGTGGTGATCAGGTTGTGGGGGAGTGTGTGTGTTGTTGGGGAGGGGGTGAGCAGGTTGTGTGGGAGTGTGTGCGCTGTGGGGGGGAGGTAGGTGATGTGCAGCGTGTGGACTAGTGTGTGCGCGGTGGGGGAGGGGGTGAGAATGTGTGGGGGAGTGTATGCTGTGGGGGAGGGGGTGAGGAGGGGTGGGTGAGTGTGTGTGCTGTGGGGTGGAGGGGAATGTGTGCAAGTGTGTGTGATGTGTGGGAGGCGGTGGTGAACAGCGTGTGGGGGAGTGTTTCTGCTATGTGGGGGAGGGTTGTGGTCAGCAGAGTGTCGGGGAGTGTGTGTGCTATGGGGGAGGGGGTGGTGAGAAGTGTGTGGGGGAGTGTGTGTGTTGTGGGGAAGGGGGTTGGTGAGCAGGGTGTGGGAGAGTGTGTGTGTTGTGGGGGAGTGTTGTGGTGAGTAGGATGTGGGGGAGTATGTGTGCCCTGGTGGTGTATTGTGGTGAGCAGGGTGTGGCGGAGTGTGTTTTCTGTGGGGACGGGAATGGCGAGCAGGGTATGGGGGAGTGTGTGTGATGTGGGTGAGGGGGGTGGTGAGCAGGGTGTGGGGGAGTGTGTGTGATGTGGGTGAGGGGGGTGGTGAGCAGGGTGTGGGGGAGTGTGTGTGATGTGGGTGAGGGGGGTGGTGAGCAGGGTGTAGGGGAGTGTGTGTGATGTGGGTGAGGGGGGTGGTGAGCAGGGTGTGGGGGAGTGTGTGCGCTGTTGGGGGAAGGGTGTGAGCAGAGTGTGGGGGAGTGTGTGTGCTGTGGGGGAGGGGTGAGGAGGGAGTGGGGGAGTGTGTGTGCTGTGGGGGGGAGGGGAATGTGTGCATGTTTGTGTGCTGTGGGTGAGGGTGGTGGTGAGCTATGGGGGCGGGGTGGTGAGCAGGGTGTGGGGGAGTGTGTGTGCTGTGGGGGAGTGTTGTGGTAAGTAGGATGTGGGGGAGTATGTGTGCCCTGGGGGTGTATTGTGGTGAGCAGGGTGTGCCGGAGTGTGTTTTCTGTGGGGAGGGGAATGGCGAGCAGGGTATGGGGGAGTGTGTGTGCCCTGGGGGTGTGTTGTGGTGAGCAGGGTGTGCCGGAGTGTGTTTTCTGTGGGGAGGGGAATGGCGAGCAGGGTATGGGGGAGAGTGTGTGCCCTGGGGGTGTGTTGTGGTGAGCAGGGTGTGGGGGAGAGTGTGTGCTGTGGGGGAGGGGGATGGTGAGTAGGGTGTGGGGGAGAGGGTGTGCTGTGGGGGAGGGTTGGTGAGCAGGGTGTGGGGGAGTGTGTGTTCCATGGGGGAAGGTTGTGTTGAACAGTGTGTGGGGGAGTGCGTGTGCTGTGGGGGAGGGCATTGGTGAGCAGGATGTGGGGGAGTATGTGTGCTGTGCAGGTGTGTTGTGGTGAGCCGGGTGTGGGGGAATGTGTGTGCTGTGGAGAAGTGGGTGGTGAGAAGGGTGTGGGGGTGTGTGTGTGTTGTGGGGGAGGGGGGTGGTGAGAAGGGTGTGGGGGTGTGTGTGTGCTGTGGGGGAGGGGGATGGTGAGCTGGGTGTGGGGGAGCGTGTGTGCTGTGGGGGGGAGGGGAGGTGAGCAGGGTGAGGGGGAGTGTGTGTGTTGTGAGAGGTGGTGCGCAGGGTGTGGAGAAGTGTGTGTCCAGTGGGGGAGGGGGTGAGGAGGGAGTGGGGGAGTGTGTGTGCTCTGGTGGGGAGAGGAATGTGTGCAAGTATGTGTGACATAGGGGTGGGGGTGGTGAGCAGAGTGTGGGAGAGTGTGTCTGCTATTGGGGGGGAGGGAGTGTTGAGCAGGGCAACCGGGTGCTTGTGGGCTGTGGGGGGAGGGGGTTCATGAGCAGGATGTGGGGGAGTGTGTGTGTTGTGGGGGAGGGGCTGGTGAGCAGGGTGTGGGGGAGTGTGTCTGCTATGGGGGCGAGGGGGTGTTGAGAGGAGGGGGTGGGGGACCATGTGTGCTGTAGGGGGAGGGGGGTGGTGAGCAGGATGTGGGGGAGTGTGTGTGCTGTGGGGGAAGGTTGGTGAGCAGGATGTGGGGGAGTGTGAGCATCCTATGGGAGGGGATGGTGAGCAGGATGTGGGGGAGTGTGTGTACTGTGGGGGAAGGTTGGTGAGCAGGGTGTGGGGGAGTGTGTGTGTTGTGGGGGAAGGTTGGTGAGCAGGGTTTGGGGGAGTGTGTGTGCTGTGGGGAAGGGTTGGTGAGCAGAGTGTGGGGGAGTGTGTGTGCTGTGGGGGAGGGGGGTGGTGAGCAGTGTGTGGGGGAGTGTGTGTGTTGTGGGGGAGGGGGGTGGTGAGCAGGGTGTGGGGGAGTGTGTGTGCTCTGGGGGTATGGGGCTGGTGAGCAGGGTGTGGGGGAGTGTGAGTGTTTTGGGGGATTGCGTGAGCAGGTTGTTGGGGAGTGTGTGTGCTGTTGGGGTGAGGTGAATGTGTGCAAGTGTGTGTGATGTGCGGAGGGGGTGTGCAGTAGGGAGTCGGGGAGCGTGAGTACTGTTGGGGGAGGGAGGTGGTGAGCAGGGCGTGGGGGAGTGTGTGTGTTGTTGGGGTGGGGGATAGTGAGCCGGGTGTGGGGGAGTGTGTGTGCTCTGGGTGGGGGAGTAGGTGATGCACAGTATGTGGAGGAGTGTGTGTGCGGTGGGGGAGGGGGTGGTGAGCAGGGTGTGGGGGAGTGTGTGTGCTGTGAGGCTGGGGGGTGGTGAGCAGTGTGTGGGGAAGTGTGTCTGCTATGGGGGCGAGGGGGTATTGAGAAGAGGGTGTGGGGGACCATGTGTGCTGTAGGGGGAGGTGGGTGGTGAGCAGGATGTGGGGGAGTGTGTGTGCTGTGGGGGAAGGTTGGTGAGCAGTGTGTGGGGGTGTGTGTGTGCTGTGGGGGGAGGGAGTGTTGAGCAGGGCAACCGGGTGCTTGTGGGCTGTGGGGGGAGGGGGTTCATGAGCAGGATGTGGGGGAGTGTGTGTGTTGTGGGGGAAGGGTTGGTGAGCAGGGTGTGGGGGAGTGTGTGTGCTCTGGGGGAGGGGGGTGGTGAGCAGTGTGTGGGGGAGTGTGTGTGCTGTGGGGGAGGGGGGTGGTGAGCAGGGTGTGGGGGAGTGTGTGTGTTTTGGGGGATTGCGTGAGCAGGTTGTTGGGGAGTGTGTGTGCTGTTGGGGTGAGGTGAATGTGTGCAAGTGTGTGTGATGTGCGGAGGGGGTGTTCAGTAGGGAGTCGGGGAGCGTGAGTACTGTTGGGGGAGGGAGGTGGTGAGCAGGGTGTGGGGGAGTGTGTGTGTTGTTGGGGTGGGGGATAGTGAGCCGGGTGTGGGGGAGTGTGTGTGCTCTGGGTGGGGGAGTAGGTGATGCACAGTATGTGGAGGAGTGTGTGTGCGGTGGGGGAGGGGGTGGTGAGCAGGGTGTGGGGTAGTGTGTGTGCTGTGAGGGTGGGGGGTGGTGAGCAGTGTGTGGGGAAGTGTGTCTGCTATGGGGGCGAGGGGGTGTTGAGAAGAGGGTGTGGGGGACCATGTGTGCTGTAGGGGGAGGGGGGTGGTGAGCAGGATGTGGGGGAGTGTGTGTGCTGTGGGGGAAGGTTGGTGAGCAGGATGTGGGGGAGTGTGTGTGCTGTGGGGGAAGGTTGGTGAGCAGGGTGTGGGGGAGTGTGAGCATCCTATGGGAGGGGATGGTGAGCAGGATGTGGGGGAGTGTGTGTGCTGTGGGGGAAGGTTGGTGAGCAGGATGTGGGGGAGTGTGTGTGCTGTGGGGGAAGGTTGGTGAGCAGGGTGTGGGGGAGTGTGTGTGTTGTGGGGGAAGGTTGGTGAGCAGGGTTTGGGGGAGTTTGTGTGCTGTGGGGAAGGGTTGGTGAGCAGAGTGTGGGGGAGTGTGTGTGCTGTGGGGGAAGGTTGGTGAGCAGAGTGTGGGGGAGTGTGTGTGCTGTGGGGGAAAGTTGGTGAGCAGAGTGTGGGGGAGTGTGTGTGCTGTGGGGGAAGGTTGGTGAGCAGGGTGTGGGGGAGTGTGTGTGCTGTGGGGGAAGGTTGGTGAGCATGGTGTGGGGGAGTGTGTGCTGTGGGGGAAGGTTGGTGAGCAGGGTTTGGGGGAGTGTGTGTGCTGTGGGGAAGGGTTGGTGAGCAGAGTGTGGGGGAGTGTGTGTGCTGTGGGGGAGGGGGGTGGTGAGCAGTGTGTGGGGGAGTGTGTGTGTTGTGGGGGAGGGGGGTGGTGAGCAGGGTGTGGGGGAGTGTGTGTGCTCTGGGGGTATGGGGCTGGTGAGCAGGGTGTGGGGGAGTGTGAGTGTTTTGGGGGATTGCGTGAGCAGGTTGTTGGGGAGTGTGTGTGCTGTTGGGGTGAGGTGAATGTGTGCAAGTGTGTGTGATGTGCGGAGGGGGTGTTCAGTAGGGAGTCGGGGAGCGTGAGTACTGTTGGGGGAGGGAGGTGGTGAGCAGGGTGTGGGGGAGTGTGTGTGTTGTTGGGGTGGGGGATAGTGAGCCGGATGTGGGGGAGTGTGTGTGCTCTGGGTGGGGGAGTAGGTGATGCACGGTATGTGGAGGAGTGTGTGTGCGGTGGGGGAGGGGGTGGTGAGCAGGGTGTGGGGGAGTGTGTGTGCTGTGAGGGTGGGGGGTGGTGAGCAGTGTGTGGGGAAGTGTGTGTGCTGTGGGGGAAGGTTGGTGAGCAGGGTGTGGGGGAGTGTGTGTGCTGTGGGGGAAGGTTGGTGAGCAGGATGTGGGGGAGTGTGTGTGCTGTGGGGGAAGGTTGGTGAGCAGGGTTTGGGGGAGTGTGTGTGCCATGGGGTAGGGTTGGTGAGCAGGGTGTGGGGGAGTGTGTGTGCTGTGGGGGAAGGTTGGTGAGCAGGGTGTGGGGGCGTGTGTGTGCTATGGAGGGGAGAGTTTGTTGAGCAGGGTGTTGGGGAGCGTGTGTGCTGTGGGGGAGGAGGTTGGTGAGCAGGGTGAGGGGGAGTGTGAGCATCATATGGGAGGGGATGGTGAGCAGGGTGTGGGGGAGTGTGTGCGCTGTGGGGGTGTGTTGTGGTGAGCAGGATGTGGGGGAGCGTGTGTGCTGTGGGGGAGGAGGTTGGTGAGCAGAGTGTGGGGGAGTGTGTGTGCTGTGGGGGAAGGTTGGTGAGCAGGGTGTGGGGGAGTGTGTGTGCTGTGGGGGAAGGTTGGTGAGCAGGGTGTGGGGGAGTGTGTGCTGTGGGGGAAGGTTGGTGAGCAGGGTGTGGGGGAGTGTGTGCTGTGGGGGAAGGTTGGTGAGCAGGGTGTGGGGGAGTGTGTGCTGTGGGGGAAGGTTGGTGAGCAGGCTGTGGGGGAGTGCGTGTGCTGTCGGGGAGGGGATGGTGAGTATAGTGTGGGGGAGTGTGTGTGCTGTGGGGGTGGGGGTGGTGAGCAGGATGTGGCGGATTGTGTGTGTTGTGGGGGGGAGGGGTTGGTGAGCAGGGTGTGGGGGAGTGTGTGTGTTGTTGGGGAGAGGTTGAGCAGGTTATGGGGGGAGTGTGTGTGTTGATTGTGGAGTGAGGTGGTGCGCAGGGTGTGGGGGAGTATGTGTACCCGGGTGGTGGGGATGGTGAGTAGGGTGTGGGGACGCATATGTGCTGTGGGGTGGGAGGGGGGTGGTGAGCAGGGTGTGGGGGAGTGTGTGTGCTGTGTGGGGGAGAGGGGTGGTGATCAGGGTGTGGGGGAGTGTGTGTGCTGTGGGGGAGGTGTGTGGTGAGCAGGGTGTGGGGGAGTGTGTGTGCTGTGGGGGGAGGGGTGAGGAGGGTGTGGGGGAGTGTGTATGCTGTGGGGCGAGGGGGTGGTGAGCAGGGTGTGGGGGAGTGTGTGTGCTGTGGGGGGAGGGGGTGGTGAGCTGGGTGTGGGGGAGTGTGTGTGCTGTTGGGGAGGGGGTGGTGAGCAAGATGTGTGGCAGTGTGTGTGTTGTGGGGGGAGGGGGTGGTGAGCAGGGTGTGGGGGAGTGTGTGTGCTGTGGGGGATGGGGGTTCTTGAGTAGGGTGTCTGGGAGTGTGTGTGCCGTGGGGGGAGGTAGGTGATGCGCAGGGTGTAGGAGAGGTGTGCTGTGGGGGAGAAGGCGAGCAGTGTGTGGGGGACTGTATGTGCTGGGGGGTTTAGGGGGTTGGTGAGCAGGATGCGGGGACTGTGTTTTTTCTCGTGTAGGGGTTGGTGAGTATAGTGTGGGGGAGTATGTGTGCTGTGGGAGGGAGAGGTGTGGTGAGCAGGGTGTGGGGGACTGTGTGTGCTGTGGGGGGAGGGGTGAGGAGGGTGTGGGGGAGTGTGTGTGCTGTTGGGGGAGGGGTGAGGAGGGTGTGGGGGAGTGTGTGTGCTGTGGGGGATGGGGGTTCTTGAGTAGGGTGTCGGGGAGTGTGTGTGCCGTGGTGGGAGGGAGGTGATGCGCAGGGTGTAGGAGAGTTGTGCTGTGGGGGAGAAGGCGAGCAGTGTGTGGGGGACTGTGTGTGCTGGGGGGGTTAGGGGGTTGGTGAGCAGAATGTGGGGACTGTGTGTTTTCTTGTGTAGGGGATGGTGGGTATAGTGTGGGGGAGTGTGTGTGCCGTGGGAGGGCAAAGGCTGGTGAGCAGGGTGTGGAGGAGTGTGTGTGCTGTGGGGGGGTAGGGGGTGGTGAGCAGGGTGTGGGTGAGTGTGTTTGCTGTGGGTTAGGGGGTTGGTGAGCAGGATGTGGGGGAGTGTGTGTTTTCTGGTGTAGGGGACAGTGAGTATAGTGTGGGGGAGTGTGTGTGCTGTGGGCGTGGGGATGGTGAGCAGGGTGTGGGGGATTGTGTGTGCTGTGGGAGGGAGAGGTGTGGTGAGCCGGGTGTGGTGGAGTGTGTGTGCTGTGGGGAAGGGGGGTGCTGAGCTGGGTGTGGGGGAGTTTGTGAGCTGTGGGAGAGGTGGATAGTGAGCAGGGTGAGGGGGAGTGTGTGTGTTGTGGGGTGGAGAGAGGTGATGCTCATGGTGTGGAGAAGTGTGTGTCCGGTGGGGGATGGGGTGAGGAGGGAGTGGGGGAGTGTGTGTGCTCTGGTGGGGAGAGGAATGTGTGCAAGTATGTGTGACATGGGGGCGGGGGTGGTGAGCAGAGTGTGGGAGAGTGTGTCTGCTATGGGGGGGAGGGGGTGTTGAGCAGGGCAACCGGGTGCGTGTGGGCTGTGGTAAGAGGGGGTTGGTGAGCAGGATGTGGGGGAGTGTTTGTGCTGTGGGGGAGGCGGATGGTGAGCAGGATGTGGGGGAGTTCGTGTCCTTTTGGGGAGGGTGTGGTTAGCGGGGTGTGGGGGAGTGTGTGTGCTGTGGGGGGAGGGGGGTGGTGAGCAGGGTGTGGGGGAGTTTGTGTGCTTTGGGGGAGGGGGGTGTGGTGTGCAGTGTGTGGGGGAGCGTGCGTGCTGTGGGGGTGGTGTTGAGCATGATGTGGGTGTGTGTGTGCTGTGGGGGGTGAGGGGGTGGTGTCCAGTGTGTGGAGGAGTGTGTGTGTTGTGGGTTGAGTGGGGTAGTGTGCAGGGTGTGGGGGTGTGTGTGCTGTGGTGGGGAGGTGGGTGATGTGCAGGGTGTGGGGGAGTGTGTGCGCCGTATGGGAGTGGATGGTGAGCAGGGTGTGGGGGAGTGCGTGTGCTGAAGGGGAGGGGATGGTGAGTATAGTGTGAGGAGTGTGTGTGCTGTGGGAGTGGGGGTGATGAGCAGGATGTGGGGGTGTGTGTGTGTTGTGGGGGAGAGGTTGAGCAGGTTGTGGGGGGAGTGTGTGTGCTGTCAGTGGAGGGAGGTGGTGCACAGGGTGTGGGGGAGTGTGTGTTCCCGGGTGGTGGGGAATGGTGAGTAGGGTGTGGGGACGCTTGTGTGCTGTGGGGGGGGAGAGGGAGGTTAGCAGGGTGTGGGGAATATGGTTGCTGTGGGGGAGGGGGTGAGCAGGGGGTGTGGTGTGTGTGTGTGCTGTGGGGGGGAGGGGGTGGTGTGCAGTGTGTGGGGGAGTGTGTGTGCGGGAGGGAATTGGGGAGCAAGATGTGGGGGAGTGTGTGTGCTGTGGGCGGAGGGGCGTGGTGTGCAGGGTGTGGGGGAGTTTGTGTGCTTTGGGGGAGTGTGTGGTTAGCGGGGTGTGGGGGAGTGTGTGTGCTGTGGGCGGAGGGGGGTGGTGTGCAGGGTGTGGGGGAGTGTGTGCGCCGTATGGGAGTGGATGGTGAGCAGGCTGTGGGGGAGTGCGTGTGTTGTCGGGGAGGGGATGGTGAGTATAGTGTGGGGGAGTGTGTGTGCTGTGGGGGTGGGGGTGGTGAGCAAGATGTGGGAGAGTGTGTGTGTTGTGGGTAGGGGTTGAGCATGATGTGGGGTGTGTGTGTGTGCTGTGGGGCGGAGGGGGGTGGTGTGCAGTGTTTGGGGGAGTGTGTGTGCTGTGGGGCGGAGGGGGGTGGTGTGCAGTGTTTGGGGGAGTGTGTGTGCTGTGGGGGGAGGTGGGTGGTGAGCAGCTTGTGGGGGAGTGTGTGTGCTGTGGGGAATGGGGGTTCTTGAGCAGGGTGTGGGGGAGTGTGTGTGCTGTGGGTTAGGGGGTTGGTGAGCAGTATGTGGGGGACTGTGTGTGCTGTGGGCGGAGGTGGGTGGCGAGCAGGGTGTGGGGGAGTGTGTGTGCTGTCGGCGAGGGGGTGGAGAGCAGGATGTGGGAGTGTGGGTGCATTGTGGGGGAGGGGGCTGGTGCGCAGTGTGTAGAGGTGTGTGTGTGCTGTTTTGGCGAGGGGGTTGGTGTGCAGTGTGTGGGGGAATGTGTGCTGTTGGGGGAGGGGGTGGTGAGCAGGGTGTGGGGGAGTGTATGTGCTGTGGCGGGGAGGGGGTGAGGAGGGAATTGGGGAATGTGTATGCTCTGGTGGGGAGAGGAATGTGTGCAAGTATGTGTGACATGGGGGCGGGGGTGGTGAGTAGAGTGTGGGAGAGTGTGTCTGCTATGTGGGGGAGGGGGTGTTGAGCAGGGCAACCGGGTGCGTGTGGGCTGTGGTAAGAGTGGGATGGTAAGTAGGATGTGGGGGAGCGTGTGTGCTGTGGGGGGTGGGGGTGAGCATGATGTGGGGTGTGTGTGTTCTGTGAGGGGGATGGGTGTGGTGTGCAGGGTGTGGGGGAGTTTGTTTGCTGTGGGGGAGGGGGTGAGCAGGGGGTGTGGTGTGTGTGTGTGCTGTGGGGGGGAGGGGGTAGTGTGCAGTGTGTGGGGGAGTGTATGTGCTGTGGGGGAGGGGGTGAGCAGGGGGTGTGGTGTGTGTGTGTGCTGTGGGGGGGAGGGGGTGGTGTGCAGTGTGTGGGGGAGTGTGTGTGCGGGAGGGAATTGGGGAGCAAGATGTGGGGGAGTGTGTGTGCTGTGGGCGGAGGGTCGTGGTGTGCAGGGTGTGGGGGAGTTTGTGTGCTTTGGGGGAGTGTGTGGTTAGCGGGGTGTGGGGGAGTGTGTGTGCTGTGGGCGGAGGTGGGTGGTGTGCAGGGTGTTGGGGAGTGTGTGCGCCGTATGGGAGTGGATGGTGAGCAGGGTGTGGGGGAGTGCGTGTGCTGAAGGGGAGGGGATGGTGAGTATAGTGTGGGGAGTGTGTGTGTTGTGGGAGTGGGGGTGATGAGCAGGATGTGGGGGAGTGTGTGTGTTGTGGGTAGGGGTTGAGCATGATGTGGGGTGTGTGTGTGTGCTGTGGGGGAGGGGTTGAGCAGGTTGTGGGGGGAGTGTGTGTGTTGTGGGAGTGGGGGTGATGAGCAGGATGTGGGGGAGTGTGTGTGTTGTGGGGGAGGGGTTGAGCAGGTTGTGGGGGGAGTGTGTGTGCTGTCAGTGGAGGGAGGTGGTACGCAGGGTGTGGGGGAGTGTGTGTTCCTGGGTGGTGGGGAATGGTGAGTAGGGTGTGGGGACGCGTGTGTGCTGTGGGGGGGGGGGAGGGGTGGTGAGCAGGGTGTGGGGCATGTGTTTGCTGTGGGGGAGGTGGTAAGCAGGGGGTGTGGTGTGTGTGTGTGCTGTGGGGCGGAGGTGTGTGGTGAGCAGGGTGTGGGGGTGTGTGTGTGCTGTGGCGGGGAGGGGGTTGGTGAGCAGGGTGTGGGGGAGTGTGTGTGCTGTTGGGGGGAGGGGGTGGTGAGCAGGGTGTGGGGGAGTGTGTGTGCTGTGTGGGGGAGGGGGGTGGTGAGCAGGGTGTGGGGGAGTGTGTGTGCTGTGGGGGGAGGGGGATGGTGAGCAGGGTGTGGGGGAGTGTGTGTGCTGTGGGGGGGAGGGGTGTGGTGAGCAGGGTGTGGGGGAGTGTGTGTGCTGTGGGGGAGGTGGTAAGCAGTGTGTGTGTGGGAGTGTGTGTGTGCTGTGGGGGGGAGGTGTGTGGTGAGCAGTGTGTGTGTGGGAGTGTGTGCTGTAGGGGGAGGGGGTGGTGAGCAGTGTGTGGGGGTGTGTGTGTGCTGTTGGGGAGGGGGTGAGCAGTGTGTGTGGGAGTGTGTGCTGTAGGGGGTGGGGGTGGTGAGCAGCGTGTTGGGGAGTGTGTGTGCTTTGCGGGAGTGGGTGGGCAGGTAGTGGGGGATGTGTGTGATGTGTGGGGGGGGGGCGCTATTTTGGGGAGTGCGATGGTGAGCAGGGTATGGGGGAGTGTGTGTGCTGTGGGGTGGGTTGGGGGAGGTGAGCAGGATGTGGGGGAGTGTGTGTGTTGTGGGGGAGGGGTTGAGCAGGTTGTGGGGGGAGTGTGTGTGCTGTCGGTGGAGGGAGGTGGTGCGCAGGGTGTGGGGGAGTGTGTGTTCCCGGGTGGTGGGGAATGGTGAGTAGGGTGTGGGGACGCGTGTGTGCTGTTGGGGGGGAGAGGGGTGGTGAGCAGGGTGTGGGGCATGTGTTTGCTGTGGGGGAGGGGGTAAGCAGGGGGTGTGGTGTGTGTGTGTGCTGTGGGGGGGAGGGGGGTGGTGAGCAGGGTGTGGGGGAGTGTGTGTGCTGTGGGGGGGAGGGGTGTGGTGAGCAGGGTGTGGGGGAGTGTGTGTGCTGTGGGGGAGGTGGTAAGCAGTGTGTGTGTGGGAGTGTGTGTGTGCTGTGGGGGGGAGGTGTGTGGTGAGCAGTGTGTGTGTGGGAGTGTGTGCTGTAGGGGGAGGGGGTGGTGAGCAGTGTGTGGGGGTGTGTGTGTGCTGTTGGGGAGGGGGTGAGCAGTGTGTGTGGGAGTGTGTGCTGTAGGGGGTGGGGGTGGTGAGCAGCGTGTTGGGGAGTGTGTGTGCTTTGCGGGAGTGGGTGGGCAGGTAGTGGGGGATGTGTGTGATGTGTGGGGGGGGGGGCGCTATTTTGGGGAGTGCGATGGTGAGCAGGGTATGGGGGAGTGTGTGTGCTGTGGGGTGGGTTGGGGGAGGTGAGCAGGATGTGGGGGAGTGTGTGTGTTGTGGGGGAGGGGTTGAGCAGGTTGTGGGGGGAGTGTGTGTGCTGTCGGTGGAGGGAGGTGGTGCGCAGGGTGTGGGGGAGTGTGTGTTCCCGGGTGGTGGGGAATGGTGAGTAGGGTGTGGGGACGCGTGTGTGCTGTTGGGGGGGAGAGGGGTGGTGAGCAGGGTGTGGGGCATGTGTTTGCTGTGGGGGAGGGGGTAAGCAGGGGGTGTGGTGTGTGTGTGTGCTGTGGGGGGGAGGGGGGTGGTGAGCAGGGTGTGGGGGAGTGTGTGTGCTGTGGGGGGGAGGGGGGTGGTGAGCAGGGTGTGGGGGAGTGTGTGTGCTGTGGGGGAGGTGGTGAGCAGTGTGTGTGCTGTGGGGGGGAGGTGTGTGGTGAGCAGTGTGTGTGTGGGAGTGTGTGCTGTAGGGGGAGGGGGTGGTGAGCAGTGTGTGGGGGTGTGTGAGTGCTGTTGGGGAGGGGGTGAGCAGTGTGTATGGGAGTGTGTGCTGTAGGGGGAGGGGGTGGTGAGCAGCGTGTTGGGGAGTGTGTGTGCTTTGCGGGATTGGGTGGGCAGGTAGTGGGGGATGTGTGTGATGTGTGGGAGGGGGGGCGCTATTTTGGGGAGTGCGATGGTGAGCAGGGTGTGGGGGAGTGTGTGTGCCGTGGGGTGGGTTGGGGGAGGTGAGCAGGATGTGGGGTGTGTGTGTGTGCGGTGGGGGGTGGTGGTGTGCAGGATGTGGGGAAGTGTGTGCGCTGTGGGCGGAGGGGGCTGGTGTGCAGGGTGTGGGGGAGTTTGTGTGCTTTGGGGGAGTGTGTGGTTAGCGGGGTATAGGGGAGTGTGTGTGCTGTGGGGGGAGTGGGGTAGTGTGCAGGGTGTGGGGGAGTGTGTCTGCTGTGGGGGAGGGGTTGAGCATGATGTGGGTGTGTGTGTGCTGTCGGGGGGGAGGGGGGTAGTGTCCAGAGTGTGGGTGTGTGTGTGCTGTCGGGGGGGAGGGGGGTATTGTGCAGGGTGTGGGTGTGTGTGTGCTGTGGGGGGAGGGGGGTATTGTGCAGGGTGTGGGTGTGTGTGTGCTGTCGGGGGAGGGGGGTATTGTGCAGGGTGTGGGTGTGTGTGTGCTGTGGGGGGAGGGGGGTATTGTGCAGGGTGTGGGTGTGTGTGTGCTGTGGGGGGGGAGGGGGGTGGTGTGCAGGGTGTGGGTGTGTGTGTGCTGTCGGGGGGGAGGGGGGTGGTGTGCAGGGTGTGGGTGTGTGTGTGCTGTCGGGGGGGAGGGGGGTGGTGTGCAGGGTGTGGGTGTGTGTGTGCTGTAGGGGGGGAGGGGGGTGGTGTGCAGGGTGTGGGTGTGTGTGTGCTGTGGGGGGAGGGGGGTGGTGTGCAGGGTGTGGGTGTGTGTGTGCTGTCGGGGGGGAGGGGGGTATTGTGCAGGGTGTGGGTGTGTGTGTGCTGTAGGGGGGGAGGGGGGTGGTGTGCAGGGTGTGGGTGTGTGTGTGCTGTCGGGGGGGAGGGGGGTGGTGTGCAGGGTGTGGGTGTGTGTGTGCTGTGGGGGGGAGGGGGGTGGTGTGCAGGGTGTGGGTGTGTGTGTGCTGTCGGGGGGCAGGGGGTTGGTGTGCAGGGTGTGGGTGTGTGTGTGCTGTGGGGGGGAGGGGGGGTGGTGTGCAGGGTGTGGGTGTGTGTGTGCTGTGGGGGGAGGGGGGTGGTGTGCAGGGTGTGGGTGTGTGTGTGCTGTCGGGGGGGAGGGGGGTGGTGTGCAGGGTGTGGGTGTGTGTGTGCTGTCGGGGGGGAGGGGGGTATTGTGCAGGGTGTGGGTGTGTGTGTGCTGTCGGGGGGGAGGGGGGTGGTGTGCAGGGTGTGGGTGTGTGTGTGCTGTAGGGGGGGAGGGGGGTGGTGTGCAGGGTGTGGGTGTGTGTGTGCTGTCGGGGGGCAGGGGGGTGGTGTGCAGGGTGTGGGTGTGTGTGTGCTGTCGGGGGGGAGGGGGGTATTGTGCAGGGTGTGGGTGTGTGTGTGCTGTGGGGTGAGGGGGGGTAGTGTGCAGGGTGTGGGTGTGTGTGTGCTGTCGGGGGGGAGGGGGGTGGTGTGCAGGGTGTGGGTGTGTGTGTGCTGTGGGGGGGAGGGGGGTGGTGTGCAGGGTGTGGGTGTGTGTGTGCTGTTGGGGGGGAGGGGGGTATTGTGCAGGGTGTGGGTGTGTGTGTGCTGTCGGTGGGGAGGGGGGTGGTATGCAGGGTGTGGGTGTGTGTGTGCTGTCGGGGGCGAGGGGTGTGGTGTGCAGGGTGTGGGTGTGTGTGTGCTGTGGGGGGAGGGGGGGTAGTGTGCAGGGTGTGGGTGTGTGTGTACTGTCGGGGGGGAGGGGGGTGGTGTGCAGGGTGTGGGTGTGTGTGTCCTGTGGGGGGAGGGGGTGTATTGTGCAGGGTGTAGGTGTGTGTGTGCTGTGGGGGGGAGGGGGGTGGTGTGCATGGTGTGGGTGTGTGTGTGCTGTCGGGGGGGAGGGGGGTGGTGTGCAGGGTGTGGGTGTGTGTGTGCTGTCGGGGGGGAGGGGGGTGGTGTGCAGGGTGTGGGTGTGTGTGTGCTGTGGGGGGAGGGGGGTAGTGTGCAGGGTGTGGGTGTGTGTGTGCTGTCGGGGGCGAGGGGGGTAGTGTGCAGGGTGTGGGTGTGTGTGTGCTGTGGGGGGGAGGGGGGTGGTGTGCAGGGTGTGGGTGTGTGTGTGCTGTGGGGGGAGGGGGGTAGTGTGCAGGGTGTGGGTGTGTGTGTGCTGTCGGGGGCGAGGGGGGTAGTGTGCAGGGTGTGGGTGTGTGTGTGCTGTCGGGGGGAGGGGCGTAGTGTCCAGTGTATGGAGGAGTGTGTGCGCCATATGGGAGAGGATGGTGAGCAGGGTGTCGGGGAGTGCGTATGCTGTCGGGGAGGGGATGGTGAGTATAGTGTGGGGAGTGTGTGTGCTGTGGGAGTGGGGGTGGTGAGCAGGGTGTGGGGGAGTGTGTGTGCTGTCGGCGAGGGGGTGAAGAGCAGGATGTGGGTGTGTAGGTTCATTGGTGGGGAGGGGGTAGTGACCAGGGTGTGGGGAAGTGTGTGTTCTGTGGGGGGAGGGGGGTGGTGAGCAGGGTGTGGGGGAGTGTGTGTGCTGTGGGGGGGATGGGGGTGGTGAGCAGGGTGTGGGGGAGTGTGTGTGCTGTGGGGGGGATGGGGGTGGTGAGCAGGGTGTGGGGGAGTGTGTGTGCTGTGGGGGGAGGGGGGTGGTGAGCAGGGTGTGGGGGAGTGTGTGTGCTGTGGGGGAGGGGGGTGGTGAGCAGGGTGTGGGGGAGTGTGTGTGCTTTGGGGGAGGGGATGGTGAGCAGTTTGTGGGGGAGTGTGTGTGCTTTGGGGGAGGGGGGTGGTGTGCAGTGTGTTGGGGAGTGTGCGTGCTGTGGCGGGGAGGGGGGTGGTGTGCAGTGTGTTGGGGAGTGTGTGTGCTGTGGGGGAGGGGGTGAGCAGGAGGTGTGTGTGTGCTGTGGGGGGGTAGGGGGTGGTGAGCAGGGTGTGGGTGAGTGTGTTTGCTGTGGGTTAGGGGGTTGGTGAGCAGGATGTGGGGGAGTGTGTGTTTTCTGGTGTAGGGGACAGTGAGTATAGTGTGGGGGAGTGTGTGTGCTGTGGGGGTGGGGATGGTGAGCAGGATATGGTGGAGAGTGTGTGCTGTGGGGGTGGGGATGGTGAGCAGGGTGTGGGGGAGTGTGTGTGCTGTGGGGGTGGGGATGGTGAGCAGGTTGTGGGGGAGTGTGTGTGCTGTGGGGGTGGGGATGGTGAGCAGGGTGTGGGGGAGTGTGTGTGCTGTGGGTGTGGGGATGTTGAGCAGGGTGTGGGGGAGTGTGTGTGCTGTGGGGGTGGGGATGTTGAGCAGGGTGTGGGGGAGTGTGTGTGCTGTGGGGGTGGGGATGGTGAGCAGGGTGTGGGGGAGTGTGTTTGCTGTGGGGGGAGGTGGTGCAGAGCAGTATGTGGGGGAGTGTGTTTGCTGTGGGCGGATGTGGGTGGTGAGCAGGGTGTGGGGGAGTGTGTGTGCTGTCGGCGAGGGGGTGGAGAGCAGGATGTGGGGGTGTGGGTGCATTGGGGGGGATGGGGGAGGTGCGCAGTGTGTGGGGGATCGTGTGTGCTGTGGGGGAGGGGGATGGTGAGCAGGGTGAGGGAGTGTGTGTGCTGTGGGGGAGGGGGATGATGAGCAGAGTGTGGGGAAGTGTGTGTGCTGTGTTGGAGGTGGGGTGGTGAGCAGGGTGTGGTGGAGTGTGCGTGCTGTGGGGGAGGGGGATGGTGAGCAGGGTGTGGTGGAGTGTGTGTGCTGTGGGGGAGGGGGATGGTGAGCAGGGTGTGGTGGAGTGTGTGTGCTGTGGGGAAGGGGGGTGGTGAGCTGGGTGTGGTGGAGTGTGTGTGCTGTGTTGGAGGTGGGGTGGTGAGCTGGGTGTGAGGGAGTGTGTGTGTTGTGGGGTGGAGATAGGTTGTGCGTAGGGTGTGGAGAAGTGTGTGTCCGGTGGAGGATGGGGTGAGGAGGGAGTGGGGGAATTTGTGTGCTCTGGTGGGGAGAGGAATGTGTGCAAGTATGTGTGATATGGGGGCGGGGGTGGTGAGCAGAGTGTGGGAGAGTGTGTCTGCTATTGGGGGGAGGGGGTGTTGAGCAGGGCAACCGGGTGCGTGTGGGCTGTGGTAAGAGGGGGTTGGTGAGCAGGATGTGGGAGAGTGTGTGTCCCTTTGGGGAGGGTGTGGTTAGCGGGGTGTGGGGGAGTGTGTGTGCTGTGGGGGGAGGGGGGTGGTGTGCAGGATGTGGGGGAGTTTGTGTGCTTTGGGGGAGGGTGTGGTTAGCGGGGTGTGGGGGAACGTGTGTGCTGTGGGGGGTGGGGGTGAGCAGGATGTGGTTTGTCTGTGTTCTGTCGGGGGGATGGGTGTGGTGTGCAGGGTGTGGGGGAGTGTATGTGCTGTGGGTGAGGCATTGAGCATGATGTGGGGTGTGTGTGTGTGTGCTCTGGTGGGGAGGGGGGTGGTGTGCAGTGTTTGGGGGAGTGTATGTGCTGTGGGGGGGGAGGGGGGTGGTGAGCAGGGTGTGGGGGTGTGTGTGTGCTGTGGGGGTGGGGATGGTGGGCATGGTGTGGGGGAATGTGTGCTGTGGGCAGAGGTGGTGCAGAGCAGGGTGTGGGGGAATGTGTTTTCTGTGGGTTAGGGGGTTGGTGAGCAGTATGTGGGGGACTGTGTGTGCTGTGGAGGGAGGTGGGTGGTGAGCAGGGTGTGGGGGAGTGTGTGTGCTTTCGACGAGGGGGTGGAGAGCAGGATGTGGGGGTGTGGGTGCATTGGGGGCGAGGGGGGTGGTGCGCAGTGTGTGGGGGATCGTGTGTGCTGTGGGGGAGAGGGGTGGTGAGCCGGGTGTGGGGGAGTGTGTGTGCTGTGGGGAAGGGGGGTGGTGAGCCAGGTGTGGTGGAGTGTGTGTGCTGTCGGGGGAAGGGGGTGGTCAACAGGATGTGGGGGAACATTTGTGCTGTGGGGGAGAGGGGTGGTAAGCAGGTTGTGGGGGAGTGTGTGTGCTGTGTTGGAGGGGGGGTGGTGAGCCGGGTGTGGTAGTGTGTGTGTGCTGTGAGGGAGGGGGATGGTGAGCAGGGTGAGGGGGAGTTTGTGCTGTGTTGGAGGAGGGGTGGTGAGCAGGGTGTGGTGTAGTGTGTGTGCTGTGAGGGAGCGTTGGTGAGCTGGGTGTGAGGGATTGTGTGTGTTGTGGGGTGGAGATAGGTGGTGCGCAGGGTGTGGAGATGTGTGTGTGTGGTGGGGGAGGTGGTCAGGAGGGAGTGGGGGATTATGTGTGCTCTGGGGGGAGAGGAATGTGTGCAAGTATGTGTGATATGGAGGCGGGGGTGGTGAGTAGAGTGTGGGAGAGTGTGTCTGCTATGGGGGGGAGGGGGTGTTGAGCAGGGCAACCAGGTCCGTGAGAGCTGTGGTAAGAGGGGGTTGGTGAGCAGGATGTGGGGGAGTGTGTGTGTTGTGGGGGGTGAGGGTGAGCAGGATGTGGGGTGTGTGTGTGTGCTGTGGAGGGGATGGGTGTGGTGTGCAGGGTGTGGGGGAGTGTGTTTGCTGTTGGGGGAGGGGGTGAGCAGGGGGTGTGCTGTGTGTGTGTGCTGTTGCGGGGAGGGGGGTGGTGTGCAGTGTGTGGGGGAGTGTGTGTGCTGTGGGGGGAGGGGGGTGGTGTGCAGGGTGTGGGGGTGTGTGTGTGCTGTGGGTGAGGCGTTGAGCATGATGTGGGGTGTGTGTGTGTGCTGTGGGGGGGAGGGGGGTGGTGTGCAGTGTTTGGGGGAGTGTGTGTGCTGTGGGGGAGAGGGGTGGTGAGCAGGGAGTGGGGGAGTGTGTGTGCTGTGGGGGGAAGGGGGTCGTCAACAGGATGTGGGGGAGCGTTTGTGCTGTGGGGGAGAGGGGTGGTAAGCAGAGTTTGGGGGAGTGTGTGCTGTGTTGGAGGGGGGGTGGTGAGCTGGGTGTGGTGTAGTGTGTGTGCTGTGAGGGAGTGTCGGTGAGCTGGGTGTGAGGGAGTGTGTGTGTTGTGGGGTGGAGAGAGGTGGTGCGCAGGGTGTGGAGAAGTGTGTGTGCGGTGGGGGAGGGGGTGAGGAGGGAATGGGGGAGTTTGTGTGCTCTGGTGGGGAGAGGAATGTGTGCAAGTATGTGTGACATGGGGGCGGGGGTGGTGAGTAGAGTGTGGGAGAGTGTGTCTGCTACTGGGGGGAGGGGGTGTTGAGCAGGACAACCAGGTGTGTGTGTGCTGTGGTAAGAGGGGGTTGGTGAGCAGGGTGTGGGGGAGTGTGTGTGTTGTGGGGGAGTGGGGTGGTGAGCAGGGTGTGGGGGAGTGTGTGTGCTGTGGGTGAGGCGTTGAGCATGATGTGGGGTGTGTGTGCTGTTGCGGCGAGGGGGATGGTGTGCAGTGTTTGGGGGAGTGTGTTTGCTGTGGGTTAGGAGGTGAGCAGAAGGTGTGGTGTGTGTGTGTGCTGTGGGGGGGAGGGGGTGGTGTGCAGTGTGTGGGGGAGTGTGTGTGCTGTGGGTGAGGCGTTGAGCATGATGTGGGGTGTGTGTGTGCTGTTGCGGCGAGGGGGGTGGTGTGCAGTGTTTGGGGGAGTGTGTGTGCTGAGCGGGGGAGGGGTGTGGTGATCAGGGTGTGGGGGAGTGTGTGTGCTGTGGCGGGGAGGGGGTGGTGATCAGGGTGTGGGGGAGTGTGTGTGCTGTGGGGGAGGGGGTGAGCAGGGGGTGTGGTGTGTGTGTGTGCTGTGGGGGGGAGGGGGTGGTGTGCAGTGTGTGGGGGAGTGTGTGTGCGGGAGGGAATTGGGGAGCAAGATGTGGGGGAGTGTGTGTGCTGTGGGCGGAGGGGCGTGGTGTGCAGGGTGTGGGGGAGTTTGTGTGCTTTGGGGGAGTGTGTGGTTAGCGGGGTGTGGGGGAGTGTGTGTGCTGTGGGCGGAGGGGGGTGGTGTGCAGGGTGTGGGGGAATGTGTGCGCCGTATGGGAGTGGATGGTGAGCAGGCTGTGGGGGAGTGCGTGTGCTGTCGGGGAGGGGATGGTGAGTATAGTGTGGGGGAGTGTGTGTGCTGTGGGGGTGGGGGTGGTGAGCAAGATGTGGGAGAGTGTGTGTGTTGTGGGTAGGGGTTGAGCATGATGTGGGGTGTGTGTGTGTGCTGTGGGGCGGAGGGGGGTGGTGTGCAGTGTTTGGGGGAGTGTGTGCTGTGGGGCGGAGGGGGGTGGTGTGCAGTGTTTGGGGGAGTGTGTGTGCTGTGGGCGGAGGTGGGTGGTGAGCAGCTTGTGGGGGAGTGTGTGTGCTGTGGGGAATGGGGGTTCTTGAGCAGGGTGTGGGGGAGTGTGTGTGCTGTGGGTTAGGGGGTTGGTGAGCAGTATGTGGGGGACTGTCTGTGCTGTGGGCGGAGGTGGGTGGCGAGCAGGGTGTGGGGGAGTGTGTGTGCTGTCGGCGAGGGGGTGGAGAGCAGGATGTGGGAGTGTGGGTGCATTGTGGGGGAGGGGGCTGGTGCGCAGTTTGTGGGGAATCGTGTGCTGTGGGGGAGAGGGTTGGTGAGCAGGGTGTGGGAATGTGTGTGTGCTGTGCGGGAGGTGGGTGGTGAGCAGGGTGTGGGGATGTGTGTGTGCTGTGGGGGAGAGGGTTGGTGAGCAGGGTGTGGGGATGTGTGTGTGCTGTGGGGGAGGTGGGTGGTGAGCAGGGTGTGGGGATGTGTGTGTGCTGTGCGGGAGGTGGGTGGTGAGCAGGGTGTGGGGAAGTGTGTGTGCTGTGGGGGAGGTGGGTGCTGAGCAGGGTGTGGGGAAGTGTGTGCACTGTGGGGAAAGGGTGGTGAGCAGGGTGTGGGGGAGTGTGTGCGCTGTGGGGTAGGGGTGTGCTTTTTTGGGGAGTGGGATTGTGAGCAGAGTGTGGGTGTGTGTGCACTGTGGTGCGGAGGGAGTGAGCAGGTTGTGGAGATTGTGTGTGCTGTGGGGGAGGTGGGTGGTGAGCAGGGTGTGGGGAAGTGTGTGTGCTGTGGGGGAGGTGGGTGCTGAGCAGGGTGTGGGGAAGTGTGTGCACTGTGGGGAAAGGGTGGTGAGCAGGGTGTGGGGGAGTGTGTGCGCTGTGGGGTAGGGGTGTGCTTTTTTGGGGAGTGGGATTGTGAGCAGAGTGTGGGTGTGTGTGCACTGTGGTGCGGAGGGAGTGAGCAGGTTGTGGAGATTGTGTGTGCTGTGGGGAGGGGGTTGGTGAGCAGGATGTGGGGGAGTGTGTGTGCTGTGGGGGAGGGGGATGGTGAGCAGGGTGTGGGTGAGTGTGTGTGCTGTGGGGGGAGGTGGGTGGTGAGCAGCTTGTGGGGGAGTGTGTGTGCTGTGGGGAATGGGGGTTCTTGAGCAGGGTGTGGGGGAGTGTGTGTGCTGTGGGTTAGGGGGTTGGTGAGCAGTATGTGGGGGACTGTGTGTGCTGTGGGCGGAGGTGGGTGGCGAGCAGGGTGTGGGGGAGTATGTGTGCTGTTGGCGAGGGGGTGGAGAGCAGGATGTGGGAGTGTGGGTGCATTGGGGGGGAGGGGGCTGGTGCGCAGTTTGTGGGGGATCGTGTGCTGTGGGGGAGAGGGTTGGTGAGCAGGGTGTGGGGATGTGTGTGTGCTGTGGGGGAGAGGGGTGGTGAGCAGGATGTGGGGAAGTGTGTGCTGTGGGGGAGGTGGGTGGTGAGCAGGGTGTGGGGATGTGTGTGTGCTGTGGGGGAGAGGGGTGGTGAGCAGGATGTGGGGAAGTGTGTGCGCTGTGGGGGAGGTGGGTGGTGAGCAGGGTGTGGGGAAGTGTGTGCGCTGTGGGGGAAGGGTGGTGAGCAGGGTGTGGGGGAGTGTGTGTGCTGTGGGGTAGGGGTGTGCTCTTTTGGGGAGTGGGATTGTGAGCAGGGTGTGGGTGTGTGTGTGCGCTGTGGTGCGGAGGGAGTGAGCAGGTTGTGGAGATTGTGTGTGCTGTGGGGGAGGGGGATGGTGAGCAGGATGTGGGGGAGTGTGTTGTCTGTGGGGGAGGGGGATGGTGAGCAGGGTGTGGGTGAGTGTGCGTGCTGTGGGTGAAGTGGTGGTGAGCAGGATGCGGGAGAGTGAGTGTGCTGTTGGGGGGGGGGGGCGCTGGTGAGCAGGATGTGGGTGGGTCTGTGTGCTGTTGCGGGGAAGGGGATGGTGAGCAGGATGTGGGGGTGTCTATGTGCTGTGTGGAGAGGGGTGTTGAGCAGGGTATGCGGGAGTGTGTCTGCTGGGTGTGGGGTGGTGAGCAGAATATGGGGTAGTGTTTGTGCTGTGGGGGAGGTGGGTGGTTAGCTGTAAGTGAGGGAATGTGTGTCGTGGATGGATGGGGGTGGTGAGCAGGATGTGGGCGAGTGTGTGTGCTTGGCGCAGGGGGCTGGGGAGCAGGATTTGGGGGCATATGTATGCTGTGGGGGAGGGGGGTGGTGAACATGATGTCGGGGAGTGTGTGTTCTGTCGGGGAGGGGGGTGGTGAGCAGGATGTGGGGGAGTGTGTGCTGTGGGGAGGGGGCTGGTTAGCTGGATGTGGGGGAGTGTGTGTGCTGTGGAAGTTAGAGTTGTGTTTGGCATTTGTTTGTGTTGGCAGGAGAGGTGGGTGTGGGTACTGTGTTATGGGTGGGGGAGCACAGGTTTGGGGACTGTGTGTACTAAGATGTTGGTGCAGGTGGGTTTGAGAACTGTGTGTGCTATGGGCAGGGAGAATAATGTGGTTCCTTTGTATGCTGTGTGGGGTTGCGGATTAGTGGCTAAGGGGGACTGTGTGTGCTGTGCATGTGTTGGAGCAGAGTGTCGGGGGGGGGGGTTCAGCGGAGTGTGCTGGCTGTGCGGAGCGTGTGGTCTGGTAGGAAATGGGGGACCGGTCTGTGCGGTGTATAGAGTCTGGGAGTGTACCGGGGCTGTGGGATGTATGGGTTCTGTGCGGGGTGTGGAGGCTCTGTTGGCTGTGGGAAATATGGGCTGTCTGTGCATGCTGTGGATGGGGCTTTGTGGCGGGTGTGTGTGGGGTGAGGGGGCATTAGGTGTGGGACCTTTCTGGGAGTTCTGAGAATTGATTGATAGGCTTGGCTCCCTGTCTGATGGGGAACTGTGCAGAAGACGCTGCAGCCAGGGGCAAAGTGTATGGTGAGGAGGGTCAAGAGGGTGATTGTGGGCGTTAGTAAAGATTTAGAGATGAGTGGCCAGGAGTGGGGGTCAGTGATTTCCAGAGGTTCAACTATTAGTGGGATGGTAAGCGTATGAAATCCAATTTTGGAGAGGGGTGCTTCGTGATATGGGGCCCAATTTAGTGTGTAGGGAGGTCCAATCATGTGGAATGGGAAAGAGGTTTGGTTGAAGGGCCATGTGGAAGCAATGGTGGAAAAGCTCTTACCTCTCCCAAGTTGCAGTCCTCTCCTCCTTTCAGCTGCCAGGTTTCCTGCGGTGCAGAAGTGAGATAAATCTGAGGCATGCAGCCTCATTAAAATATTGAAATGAGCAACCCACCTCCTGGGACTGGGTTTGTTGCCCGTGTCTGTTTTGGAAGTGGACTGGTTTGAGGTGGGTTGAGTTAAGGTTTGAGAACTTTTAGGTTTTTAACCTCCACCCGCCCTAAACCCAAAGTTTTGGAGGTTAACTTTCTTCCCCAAAAGAAAGAAAGAGAGAGAGAGACAGACAGACAAGAGAGGGAGAGAGATTCACAGATAGGGAGACAGAGAGATACAGAGGGAGAGACATATACAGTGGGAGGCAGAGACACACAGAGGGAGGTGCACACACATACACACACACACACACACACACACACACAGGGAGACAGATGCACAGGAAAGAGACAGAGACAGACACACACAAAGAGGGAGAGAGACAGAGAGGGAGAGGGAGACACACACACAGAGGGAGACATATGTAAGACCCAACTTTTTGGTCTAAAAGCTCATGTCTACTCTAGATGTGGTTGCTTCGGAATCCCACAAGTTAGGGTCCGTCTCAGGTGGTCAGTCCTTCAACAGATCTCCCAGCGTGGCTTTGGAATGACTGACTAGATCATTCTACCAACTGCAGTCACAAGGTCCTTGAGGGCTATGTCTCTATACACGTTCCTGACCCTGGGGCTTGGCATATAAGGCAATATCTTAAATCAGGCCATCCAAATGGATTATTAATCCCACCCTGGCCATCCAGGACCATCTCTATGTGGTCATATCCTGCCTTCAGCAGGGCTGGCATCTCCAGGCGCATGCCAACAATGGGTGCAATCACAGTATCTTGGGGCAGGAAGAAGGCCTTTCACACACTTTCTGAGTGGCATGTGTGTGTGTGTGAACTGTGCCCACAGGACTCCATCACAACCAGCATACATTCATTAATAGGAAAGAAGTTAAAGCACAGCTACATCATTAATAGCAATTAATACAATAGTATTTAAATGATCCATTGCCCTACAGCTTGCACACAGGAAGACTGCGAGAGAAGATTGACAGACAGCAGGAGAGACAGAAAGCGGAGCTGCCAACTTTGTTAATATAAAAAAAAGAACAATGAAGCTACTCCTGGCATCTGACATTAAGCCAAATTTATTGAGGTTGGTGGCATCATGCCTTCGCTGCTATGGCATCCCTGTTTGCTTACTCCCAAAGGAGAAATATTCACCTATTCTTATCTTCTACCCAGGTCCAACTCAACAGCAGTGGCACAGGAAGAGGAAGATGATGTTGAAGAAGATGGAGGACCAAATCAACCAGGAATCATAGCTGTGTGATACTGGGCAGTGGGCAGTGCCAGGTCACCAGACACCATCTCATAGTGCTAAACTGGTGAAATGTGGAGGTGGCACCAAGCTGCCAAGGACCAGTTGACATAAGACAAGAGCTATTTTAGTCCCATCAGCCTTTTGCACAGCATAAACCAATACCTGTGACAATACCCATGATCCTGAGCCTCAGGTGTCACTTCGAAGAAGCACAAAGGTAGGTGCCTGTTCCGAATGCTGGACCTGCTCCTGGAGGGGGAGGGGTGGCTCTGAAAATCTGCCAGGGATTTACCCCTCTGAGAAGCATGTGCATGTGTCCAGATGGTGGAATGGCAAAATCAAAAATTTTCAAAATCATTTTCTACCTTCAAAAATCTGTACTCAAAAATCTGCAGACTCTTCAGGCGGAATTTTCTCATCCTGCCTGTGGCGGGTTTTGTGGCAGAATCTGGCAGCAATCCGCCGGTGTAAAAACAGCTTGCAATTCTCCCGATGGTGGGTTGGTTATCCTGCCGACTAGTAGCGTGAACACCATATGCATTTATTAACATCTCATGAATGCTCATTAAACAGCTGCACGCCAGAATCTTGTCACGCCTTCCAATCTTCCCTCACACCAGCGGGAAATTACATCGGCATCAAACCTGTTTGAAAAGGGGTAGGGTGCACAAGTCAGACCTCAGTTCGCTGTAACTTTGAGGTGAATGCAACACACATAGCCTGCCTGCCATAGTGCTTCTCCAGCCTAGTTGAAATAAATGCCACGCTGCTGGGGCTGTAAGGTTGGTCTGCTCTTGCTCTTTGCCTACGTTGTCCTGGAGAACACCACTGTGCTGTGGTACTCATGCAGGCTGCCACTTTCAGACGGTGACCAGAACTGCGGCCGGGATTGTGGAGTGCAGGGGTCCTGTACACTTGGCGGCTGAGACCATTGTCCACAAGGGTACCACTGTGCAGTGGTAGTCAGGCAGAACTCCACTTTCAGAAACTAGCACTTCAACTGGGAGTGAGATCTGAGGCGAGGGTGGGGATGACGAACATAAAGTGGGCAATGGGGAAGGGAGGCTGCAGAAGTGCTGTGAGAGGGAAGTGGGAACACAAGAGGGGGAAGGGGAGGGAAGGCTGTGGAATGGCTGTGAGGGGAAAGGGTGAACACAAGTGGGCCTTTCTGGGCTCACCCTCTTAACTTGTTGTTGCCACAAGAGTGAACAGGAGTCTGTTTAGAAAGAAAGGAGGGAGACTTCCTTGCGATGGAAGCCAGTGAAAGCCAATGGCTTCATTAGCACTGCTAAAGGGCTACTCAGAGCTCAGTGGCTTCACATCACAGTCGCTGCATCTCAAGAGTAACATATAGGAATGTAGAATTTGGAAATGTAGGCAATAGCGAAGGAGGCACAGCTGCATCATATATGGCATTCCATCAGTGAAGGCCTGTCATGTGTTCAGCAGATGTGACACTCCTAATGGGTCACAGGGCATCCACTTATTGACCATGAGCAACTGATTGGTCATCAATATGCCACATCAGAGATTGGAGCACAGGGCTAGGTTGGGACACTCAAGATGTGACATCTGCAATGCCATTTTGGTCACCTCGATATGTGCGTCAGTGTCTCAGGGACAAGGCAGCATCAGCTACCATGCAAGTTGGTCAGGAAAACTATGGACCCTTACAGTTTCCATATGCTTCATCTTCTGAACTTCACTTTCTTTCCCCTTGAATCATTAATGTTTTCAATGTTTCCTTTCAGAAAGAAAGCAAAGGCAGATATAGACCCAGGGCTCAATGTTGCCTTTGTCAGAGTCCTAATGCAATGGAGGAGGTGAAGGAAGGAGAAGTGACACTATGCGCAGCTCCATCAGGGGGCCATGCTTGAGGTACATGGTCAGGTGGAACCAGAGCATGAACAGGAGAGTCAGGAAGAGAGGCCCTGACAACAGAGGTGAATCACCAGACCTAGGGTTTATTGTAGAAGAGCTTCCTATTTACAAATGAGTGAGAGGCAATGCTGTGCATGTCTGCACTTGTCCTGAGATCTGGTATATCACATGTGCCACATTCTTTGTGAAGACTTGACGCCACATGGAGCTGGAGGGTATCCCCTGCCAGTGGCTTGGAAGGTAACTGCAGCGCTAGATTTCTTTGCCTCTGGGTCCTTCCAAGGATCAACAAGTGACCTGTGTGGCATCTCTCAATCTGCAACACATCGATGCATAAAGGAGGTCACAGATGCCCTTTACGAAAAGCTTTCATTATGTCAGGTTTGCTCTAGATGAAGATAGCCAGAATGCGAGATTCATCGGCTTCACCGCCATCTCAGGCTTCCCAAGAATGCAGGTTGCAATAGACTGCACTCTTGTGGCTATACGGGCTCCGTGGCAACAGGCCCTAATGTTTATAAACTGCAAGGGCTATCATTCCATCAATCTACAACTGGTGTATGATCACCAGAAGCACATTCTGCACGTTAGTGCACTGTACCCTGGGAGTTGCCATGACTCCTACATCCTGAGTCACTCGCAGGTGCATGAGATTTTCAAGGAGCCATTATGTCTGCAGGGATGGCTGCTTGGGGATAAGGGGGATCCACTGAAATGCTGGCTGATGACACCGGTGCGTCACACATCAAGTCATTCTAAGGAGAGTTACAATGCTGCTCACTAGTTCCACGGGCTCCCTTATACTGCAGACCATAGGGCTTCCAAAGATGCATTTCAGATGCTTGGACCACTCAGGTGACTCATTACAATACACTCCTGACAGGGTTTCCTGCATCAGCGCAGTGTGTTGCACCCTTCCCAACCTGGCAATGTAAAGAGGTGGCCCCCCTGCCAGAGGATGAACTGGAGGAGGATGAGAGCTCATCGAAGGATGTAGATCCAGAGGCCCAAGAACCTCAGGAGGCTGCTGAGGGTCAGTATGAGCACGATCACGCCATGGAGGAAGGAAGACGTGGGAGACATGCCTGTGATAGGTTAATTGCTGACAGGTTCCAGGAAGAGTAAAGTTAAGTGAGGGAATATGGCCACATCTCTCCTTGCCCTCAGTGCCCTTTCCTTTCATCTCAGGGGATGTCCAACCACCTGCAGTGAGAACGAGTCCTGCATTCACACTTGCACATTCTGGCCTCATGAATCATGATCTTTGCTTTGGTCCATGGTGCCCTGTGAGTGAGTTCACTCTGGGAACTGAGAGTCCACTTAGGAACAAGAGTGATGTGAGAAGACTTGAAGCAAGCACTGCTGCCACTGAGATGTGGACATGCCTAGGGATCTCCTCTTCCCTTGCATGTCTTTTCTTCTGCTGCTACCACTGAGGAGACACAAATGCCGCTGTAATATCAATGCTGATGAGCTGCCCTCACTCAATGGTGTTCCTTGAGAAAGAAGGGTTAGAAATGCTTACATCACATATTTCAAATTTAAGATTTAAACACATCTCCCTGATACCACTCAAGGCTGCGGAGACTAGTTCTACTGAGGATGACATCACATGAATGTTAATCTCACAGTGGGGCACTGAGTGGGAGGATGGCTAAACCTCGACATAAGAAGAATCCAATGTACAAATTCACAATGCCTTCAGTTGACCAAAACATTCACATAACCATCAAATGTATTCACAAAAGTGCAATTTCTTTACAGGGGCAGAAGTACCTTTGGTGGCCTGAGCAGTTGGAGTGGATGGAGACACAGGCAAAGGGGACTATGAGCGGCTGCACACCCTTGGGGTGTCCTGAGAGGAGGCCCCTCATCTTCCCTGTGGGTGCCCGAGAGTCTCACCCTGACTCCTGCAGGAGGCGGTGCACCTGAACTTCCAAGTGCAGAATCGGGTTTGAGTTCCTGCCATTCTGGAGAGCGGGGTGGGCGATGCCAAAACCACCCACCACCACACTTAGTTTCCTAAATGGAAACTTCTGCTCTTCACTTTCACCTAGAACAGCTGACCCTGGTAACTCCAGTACCTAATGAATTCAGCCTAACTTATCCTGAGTACATCACGGTCTAGACCCAGAAATTTCAGATGCTTTGCCTGTTGCTCTCACCTTGGTATATTCAAATGAAACCATTGGTAGCTCTGCAAGGAAACTTGGGCAAGTTGTTGAAAGTGGAAATCAGGTGGAAAGGGTTTGCACCTGAATTTTCTTGCAAAAAATCGTGTCTATACAGCAGGTGCCTTGGAAAAGGCATTGGAATGCATCCCAAATGATTAAAACAGTACAAACTGGAAAGACAAGTATACAGCTGATTGTGTTTACTGTTTACATTGATCTGCTGGGTGTGCAAGTCTCAGTATAAATCCAGGGGCAGTTGCCAATCTGGCTCCAGAATACATAAACTAAGCCCTATGAGAAACCCTGCATGAGTACTTTTCCCATCACCTGGGATTGTCACTTTGTGGGCTATTACATTAGTCCATAAGGATAGGACGGGATTTTCCAGTCCTGCCAGCAGTGGGTTTCGTGGCAGGCAGGGAGTGGGAAGTTCAGAGAGGCCAGAAGTGGGATACCTGCCAGTGGGGAGACAAGTTGGAATTGTCCCCTCACCACTTCCGTGGCTGGATGACAGCGGGTTGGTTTCCTCACAGATCTGGAAGGCTATTTGCATGAATTAGCATGTCATGACTACTCCGTAAAAATGCAACTCACCAGAATCATGTTCCCCCTCCCAATTATGTTCCACACCAGCAGGAAATTAGACTGGTCTAAATTACTTCCAGATATAAGTGGCGTGCATCTGTCCACCCTCACTTCACTTGTGACTTTGAGGTGAGTGCAACATTCAAAGCCTACCTGTAACAGTGCTGCTCTGGTTCTTCAGTGATGCCAGTGTTAGCCCACACTGGTGGGAGTGTATGGTGGGACTGCTCATGGTGGGTTCCTCGAGTGTTGAGCTGGTCTGTTCACCATGGCTGCCTCGGGTGTTGAGCTGATCTGTTCACCATGGCTGCCTCGGGTGTTGAACTGGTCAGTTCACCGTGGCTGCCTCGGGTGTTGAGCTGGTCTGTTCACTGTGGCTGCCTCAGGTGTTGAGCTGGTCTGTTCACCGTGGCTGCCTTGGGTGTTGAGCTGGTCAGTTCACAGTGGCTGCTGAGCTACTGCAGCAGGACAGCATTGTGCACTGTGGGTCTCAGGCAGGGCTGCACTCAGAAACTGAGACCAGCATGGTGATTGGGGTGGGGTGGGGAGAGTATGTGGAAATGACAGAAACATGAGCGTTAAGGGAGTTTGGTGGGTCTGGAGGGGGTTATGATGGCAGGCAGAGGGAAAATTGGGGGTGGGGAAGCTGGAGCCCGACATGGAACAGTAGAATGTGATTCGATTTACATGAATGGGAAGGAATGCACGCGACTCTAGAGTACAAGTTGGGGGGGTGGGGGCAGAGGTTAGTGTGGCACAAGGTGGAAGGGATGCACAGAGACTCATGGGGTGGGGGAAGGGACACGGTCTTGTGGTCATTCATTGAGGAGCCAGAGAGCTGAGTGAAAGACAGTCATAGACCCTGGTTTGACACTAAGAGGTCAGGGTGAGAGATTAAAGGTAGCCCTGGGCTCTGTGTACCTCGTAGTTGTGGTGGGAGATTAAAGGTATTCCTGGAGCTCTACATGGCTATGCATGGCAACCACGTTGTGTTCCTGCTCCAGAGAGGGGCAAGGCCTGTGTGCGCAATGGGGATCAGGCACAGCTTGGTGTGGTCACAGTCAGTGTGATAGGGTTGTCTGGCTCAGTACTGGGCTGCAGATAGGATGGTCATGGTCAGCGGAAGTATCTGCAGCCTGTAAATGGAGAAAGCGCAATAAAGGATGGGGTACTCAATACTCTCCTGAGGTGAGGGTGGTCACCTCTGGATGTGACCATGCACACAGCCTCGAGATGTGGAGGGGCGAGGTCAACATGGAGCATGGGGGCATCAACAGTGATGGGTTCGCGGTGGGGAGGGCAGGAGTGTTCACCACAATATCAGTAGGATCCAGGGTTACTGGAGGAGGCTGGAAAATCACTGGAGGGAGTTCTACCTGCACACCATGAGGTTCCAGGGAGATCAGACCGAACTCTGACAGGGGGAGGCTCGAAGCTGGTCTCAAAGTAAGAATGCAGCACCACCATCTTGAGACCCCAAAGTTATGACACAGTTTAAAATTGAAACTGGAAGAGAATCTGCTTGGGAGGGGGCTGAGGCAGTGTGGGAGGAGCACACGGCTAGACTCAGGGGCCCAAACAGGGAGCACCTTCACATTGCTTAGAGTAACAACATGGGAATGGAGTCTGAGCTGATAGAACTCAGGAAGAGTTTATTGGGAAGGTGCAACTGGAGCCACTGACATTTGGAGCACTTTAATGTGACACTGCAGGAGCCATTGGGTTCACAATGAAGTTGATCAATTTGAGCATTAACAGAGAGGAATGCGAGAATGGAAGATGCAGCCAACCATTAAGGAAGCACAGCTGCTGGATATCTGCAAGATGACAAATGAAAGCCTTTAAAGTGCTTTTTCCAATTGGCATGGCTAATGGGCCAAAGGGCATTCAGTCATTCCAAAAGTGCAGGTTAGGCATAATCAGTTTACCAGATCAGACATATTAAGGGTGCATTAGGTAAGGTTGAACATCCTGGATGTGTTCATCTGGATATCTCAATCCTATCTGGATTCCAATCTCTCTGAGTTTAAGATGTCAAGTAGCTGGGGTGGCATCTTGGTCACCTAGATCTGTGAGGTAGCGCCTCAGCTGGAACACTGGATCAGGGAAAGGCGAATAGCACAGACCCAGCTCTAGGGCATGACAGTGGCTTTCTGGTAGTGGTTGGGTGATCTACTATGGTTGCCCCTTACTCATTAATCTGTTGAATCTATCTGTCTACAGGGAGAAGGAGGATTGAATAATGGAGCCTGCGCTCAATGCTGCCTTCTAGATGGCAGTGATCTGATTGCGGAGGAGGAGGAGGGTCTGGTGCTGTATAGTACAGCTTCAAAAGGAAGTCAGGCCTGAAGTCCATGGTCCAGGGGAGCCCCCAAGATCACCCAGAGGATAAGGAGATCAGATCCATCCTACGGAAGTGACTCACATGATTAAGGGTCTACTGAAGATGCCGTTCCTATCTGGATATGAGTGACAAGCAGTGTCACGTCCACATTTGTCAAGAGTGTGGTGGCTCATATCAGTCACATTCTGTGGGGGGAGCTAATGCCACATGGACTGGTAGATCATCCCCTGCCAGTGCCCCTGAAGGTTACCGCCATGCTCAGTTTTTTTACCAGTGGTTGGTTGTTCCAGGGATCCATAGGGGACCTATGTGGCATTTCTCAGTCCTCAACACATAAATGTATCAGGGGGTGTCAGGTGCCGTTTACAGTAAGGGTCATCATTATGTGAAGTTCACACTGGATGAAACTAGTCAGGCTGCCAGATTCATGGGTCTCGCAGTGCTCTCTGGCTTCCCTGGAGCACATGGTGCAACCGATTGTACACATGTAGCTTTGAGAGCCTCACGTCAGCAGCTCCTGATGTTCATTAACAGGAAAGGGTTTCACTCCCTGAACATTCAGCTGGTGCATAATCTTCAGAAGCACATCATGTATGTTTGTACCAGGTATCTTGGGAGCGCCCGTAACTCATACATCCTGAGGCACTCCCAGATACCTCAGATATTTGAAGGGTCCCAGTGCTTACAGGGCGGGCTGCTTGGTGATTAGGGCTACCTGCTGACACAGTGGCTTATGACACTCATGCGTTGTCGTCAAAGTGCCTTGGAGGAAAGATACACCATGACACATAGTTCAACAAGATCCATCATAGAGCAGACCATTGGCATCCTGAGGATGCACTTCCAATGCTTAGACCACTCAGGTGGGGCTCTGCAGTACTCTCCAGAGAGGGTATCCCACATCATCGTGGTCTGTTGCGCCCTGCACAACCTGGCACGTCAAAGGAGAGATCACTTGCTAGAGGGAGACATGGAGGAAGCTGAGAACTCCTCAGATGATGAAGACCTGAAACGGCAGGAACCTGAAGAGGGCGATAATAGGGAGCTTCCGTATAGGTTGTGATCAAAACTGCCAGACACAGAAGGTGTGCCCGTGACACACTCATAGCCACAAGGTTCCAGAGGAGTAAAGTGCAGGCAAGAATATCCAAATGTTTTTCTTCTGTCCCTTAGAGACATGCCAGTGACCTGAAAGGTCTTTACAACCACTAACATCGAGGCAAGATCAGCACTGGGCCTTGGACCTCCAACCCTCATGTTTCACCAGGCACTAATATTTGGAAAAGTTAGCAGCCAAAGGTGTATGCAGCTGCTCTGGGAAATGAAAGGCAGCACTCCAGTGCAAAGCCTGCATCAAGTGGACTTAATGCAGTCGTGGCCTGCTGAATGAGAAACTTTTTGCTGCCACAGAGACGCGCACATGTCTGCAGAAACCATCATGGCTGCAGGTCTTGCTTTGGCCAAAACAATGAAGACAGTTATTTGATGACGAGACAATGAGTGGTAACCCTGCAGTGCAATTGAGCACAAATAACTTCAAGGTGTCTTTTAATGAATGTCACTTCCTATCGCATTTTGCAGTCACTTCCAGTAAAGAGGTTGACACATCTCCCTGATGTTAGACAAGGAGCAATTGACTAACATGAGTCAGCTAGACATCACATGAATGTGAGGCTCAAACAGGGAGGCAATCACAGAGTGACCACATAGATGTGTATGAATGATACATTCAAATGACAAGACCATTGTCATGAACAGCAAATGTATTTACAAAGCTGCATGATATAAAGTGAGTGAACATCCGTGACCTAAAAGTTATATCAAGGTTTCTTAATCTTTCAAAACCTACTGCTACACCTAGGTGAATACCTGACATCCACAGCAGAGGTGGAGGCAGCCTGCTCATTGCTACACCCTGTTCTTTTCGATTACTTTGGAAGGTGTCCTCTGGAGCATTGAGCTTGCTTTGGGTCTCCTGTTGGGCAGGTGCACTCTCCTCGGCCTGTGGAGCTGGAGGTGAAGAAGTCATGGGCTGAGAGGGATTGGGATCAGCTGAAATCTTGAAATCCACTTGAGTGGATGGCTCCTGGGCATCCAGCTGCTGGTCCTCCTCCCTATTGGTGCCCTAGGGCCCCCTGCCTGACTCTTTGAGAAGATGCACCGGGAGTGAGGTTGAGGTGTCCCGTTCCCCTCTTGCTTAGCCACTGATGGATCCCAGCAATGCCTGCTCTGATAGAGTGAAGGTCCAAGGCGGAAGTCACCCTTCCCATGAGACCTTGAAGCGCTTGCATGTTGGAACCATGACATCAGACAGAAAGTGGATGGACTCCTCTATCGCTCACTCTCGCAACTCTGCCTGATGTTCCGTCACCTGTCTTTGCATATCTAGCATGTTAGCGATGGCTGCTTCTAGAGGCTCATCTTTTGACTAGGATTCAGTGGGTGGCTGTTCTCCAGCAGTCCTCTGAGTGCCAGAGATCTGGGCTGGGCATGCTGCGGAGACGTGTCAGTGAGGTGTTACCCAGAATGTGACCCCAAACCTAATCTAGATCTATGACTCACTGGGGTGTGTGTCTCTGCACTAGTATAGGGTGCAGGTGAACACTGTGACGAGTCCTCTTCAAATGGATCCACAGCATCCTCCTCTGAGGTGGCCTGGGGGCTGGGGCTTATATTGCTTGTGCTAGTCTGTCTGGACCTGCAGCTGCCTGTGAGAGACAAGACAGATTTAGTTAATAAACAGGCTGAAAACAATATTGCATGTCATGGACTGTGAATGTCAAGATGTGATAAACCCATGGAGGACTCATCCTTACTGGCTTGCTGGGAGAGGTCGATCTCGCCTTCCCCACAGAAGCAATCTCTGTCCTTGTCTGCCAACTCAGTGACATCCTCCTCAAAATTGGAGAGATCCAGGATGTTGGCCGTCCCTCCTTTGGTCTGGGATTTCTTTCTATTGTTGTTGGCAAGCTTGGCCTGCATGAAGACAAAGAGATGAAATATGATGAGAAGGGATGAGCAGAGATTGGGAAGCATGCATGCCTCCTGTGTGTGCTGCCAAGGAGATATAATAATTCTCATAATGTTATTGGAATTTATTTCAAGCAGAGTAATGGTGGAGTCTGTGTCTATGTGCGTGTGAATTAAAGGCAGCTGGTCTGAAGGCTTTGATGTAACAGAAGTTAAGCTTGGTTTGAAATGTTAAGTAGGGGGAAGTTTTAGGCTGTAAGATGAAAAGGGAACAAATATATTTTTAAATAAACCTGACCAGATTGAATTCAAAAGAGGGGGTTAAATATTACACCTAGCTAGGACAAATTAAGAAACAGTGTGTTTATTCTTCCCAAAGATTACTGGTAAGATTGGTGCTATGATAGATTTTATTATTAGTGAAAAAGTCCGAAGACATGTTGAAACAAAGGGAATTTTCACTCAATATGTTTGAAGGAGCAAAGGCTGTGTGTAAGGGGAGGCATTCTAAGATCTCAAACAAGTGTGAAATGCCTCGATCATCTAAGCTTCAAGCTGCTGTCTACAAGGAACTGAAGCTAAGAAAACTCACTTTTGCATTTGACTGTTCTGGGTATAGTATGTTACTTTGCATGGGCCTATTAAAATCTGTGTCACACTGTTGCCTTAACGAAGATGTAACTGGGGTTTAGATTACTTAGGGGATTTAGAAGTTATCATAATTGTAATTTGTAGCTCTATGTATCTATTATTGAAATCATTTTCCCTATTAATAAAGATTTAATTTAGTTTTGTAAGAAACCTATAAGTCTTGATGGCCTTATTACTACTGAATTCAAAGCCTGCATCTTGAAATTTATACAAAATGCAAAACAGTTGTGGCAGTTGTTTCAAGTTTCCCTCTGAGATTTGAGCAGCTCAGCATTTACCATTGACTGTGCAATAATAAAGTTGGGGGCTCTTTGCAGGATATATTTGAGATTCCTTGATTAGTTTGGAGTTGGTGAATCTTAAGGTTATGAGTATGAGAAGCACTTTGAATTCAGGAGTTGATGTGAGGTTTTTTTTATTAGTGGTGAGACTGCAATATGGCTTTGACAGTTGCTAAGACTTGCCTGGGAGTTGATGTTATAACTTTGGCTGGTTTACAAAAGGTAACTAAAGTTAAGTTAATGAAATTGGTGGATAAATTACAATTGGTGTTACCTGCAGGGGCGAAGAAAGCAGATATAATTGAAGGCATTTAAAGTTGGAAATGATACCAGACACTATTGAATCATAGCTGAAGGTTGTGAGACTTCAGTTAGAAATGATGAAGCTTAAGCTTGAACAAGCAAACGAAATGAAAAAAAAACTTCAGCTAGAGGCAGCAGGAAGAAAAAAAGATAGAGCATTTCAAAGGGAACAGGCAGAAAAGCAGGAAAGGGAAAGAAAATGAAAAATGAATACCAGTTTAAAAGGCTAGAAGTTAAAAAAGAGATCTCAGATTCTGAGGAAAGTTCTGATGATGAAAAAACATTTAACCTAAAACCTAGTGGGTAGATGTTTAAATTTCTACCAGCTGTTCCAAAGTTTGAGGAAAGAGCTGTTGAAATATTATTTATTTCATTTGGGAAGATAGCTAAACATATGAAATGGCCACAGGAAAACTGGACATTGTTGACAATCCAGGTTGGTGGGTAGAGCACATGAGGTTTATGCTTCACTGTCAGAAGAAAGGTTGGTGAACTATGGTGTGGTAAAAAAGGCTACTTTGAGTGCATAATGAGATGGTTCCTGAGGCATGTAGGCAGAAATTTTGGAATATGAGAAAACAGCCTGGGCAAACCTATATTGAGTTTGAAAGATTAAAATAAAGTAATTTGACTGGTGGATATGGACCTTAAAGATAGAGACAACATATGCAGCTCTTAGAGAAGTAATTCTTTTGGAAGAATTTAAAGATTTAATTCCTTTGGTAGTGAGAACTGATGTGCAGGAGCAGAGGGTTCAAACGATAAGACAAGCAGTAGAGATAGCTGATGATTGTGAGTTAATTCATAGAGCTAAACCTTTTGTCATCACCCTCTTAAATCAGGGAAGGATAGAAAGTGGGAAGGTGAAAGGAAGATGGGTGGTCAGGGAAGAGAAGGAGTAGGTGGAAATTCCCAGGAAGTTATTTTCTCAGAATAAAAAGGAAGGTGCTGAGGGTAGAAGTGACATTCAAAAATTGAGATTTTTTCATTGTAATAAAGTTGGACACACAAAGTCAGAACTTGCAGGTAAAAATCTTTTTGAATTATCGGGGTGCAGAAAAGTACTCGAAGCAAAAGTACTGTGAGTTTTGAGGTTCAGGCACAGGAAAAAACAGTGGTTTGTGTTCTTTTAAAACAGGAAGAATTAGTGATAGGTAAAAAGTCGGAATGTGTTTGCAATTTACCTAAGAGAATTCTGAGGAGCAGGTTGCAGAAATGTTTAAAGATTTTATGTGTGAAGGGGAAGTTTTTCCATGTGTACAGGGTGGAGTAGGTAAAGATGTTAAAACCTTAAGAGACACAGGGGCTAGTCAATCCTTAATGTTGTGGGATAGTGACATTTGTTGTTCAGAGGGAGTACTGCAGGAATAGATAATAATAAGTGGGGTTCATGGAGATGCTAAACCTATTCCATTGTGGAAGGCAAATTGAAAGAGTAAGTGGAAAACAGCTGATGTGATTGTTGGGGTAGTGGAAAAATTGCCCATTTCAGGAGTTCAATTTACTTTGCATAATGATATAGCTGTACCACAGATGTGGATGATGCCTATGGTAGTTGAGCAGCCTGTATACATGTTTTCAACATAAGTGTTGCAAAGAGAGTATCCTGGATTGTTTCCAGATTGTGTGACAACAAGGTCACAGGCTCATAGATTGAAACAGGAAGAACAGGAAGCTCAAAGGCAGAGAGAAAGTGTGGAAATCCAATTAACTAACACCGTGTTTGATAAGGTTGCTCAGGAACAAACACTGGAAAACAGTTCAGCTGAAGTGTTTAACTCAAGGCAGTTAGTGGAGTTACAAAAAAGGATATGCAAATAAAACATTTATATCAGCCAGCTTACTCAAAACAGAGGCAAAACATGTTCCAGAATGTTATTACCTTAAGGGTAATGTTGTAATGAGAAAATGGAGGCATTATCATGTTTCAGCAAATGAAAGCTGGAGGGAGGTGCATCAGATTGTAATATGATTTGGATATAGAAATGAGATTCTGAGGATAGGTCATGAAATTCCAAATGGGGGGACATTTAGGAATTAGAAATACACAGGTGAAGATACAAAAACATTTTTATTGGCCTGGATGGCATAGGGATGCAGTCAAATTCTGTAGAACATGTCATACATGTCAGGTGACAGGGAAACTACAAGCAGTGATTAAGCCTGCACCTTTAATTCCCATTCCAGCATTTGAAGAACCTTTTACTAGGGTCATAATTGATTGTGTAGGATCTCTCCCTAAGACTAAAAGCAGAAATCAGTACTTACTGACAATAATGGATGTGTTTCCTGAAGCAACACTTCTGAGAAGTATTACAACAGAGAAAATTGTGAAAGAATTGACTAAATTTTTTACAAGATAGTATTTATTTAGGTAAACCATATCAGATCAGTGTTCAAGCTTCATGCCACAGCTGTTTAAGGAAGTAATGAACAGTTTGGGGATAAAACAGTTTAAGTCAACTGCTTACCATCCTGAATCACAAGGGGCTTTGGAAAGATGGCATCAAACTTTAAAAACTACGATGAAGGCACATAGTCAGGATTATCCACATGATTGGGATGGGGAATTTCATTCTTGTTATTTGGTATTATAGATGCTCCTAATGCAATGACTGGTTTTAGTCTCTCATGGCCATGAGGTGAAATGACCACTGAAATTGATTCATAGGAAATTGTTGGGTCAAAATTCAGAAACTACTCTCCTGGATTATGTATCAAATTTCAGAGAGAGATTGGACAGAGCATGTGAGTTAGCTAGGGAACATTTAAAGATATCACAGCAAGTGATGAAAGTGAAGTTACAGCTTGTAGTATTGTTGCTGGGAAGAAAGTGCTAGTTCTGTTACCAGTACTGAATGACTTGTTAAAAGCAAGTTTTAGTGGGACTTACTGGATTGAAAAGAGACTGAAAGAAGTAAATTATTTAGTAAATTCTTCAGATAGAAGAAAGAAGCAGAGGGGTGTCATGCAAATATGCTTTAAAAGTACTTTGACAGGGAAGAGGGCCAACAGGAGGTGTTAATGGTGGTAGATAATGAGAAAGAGGTAGAAGTGCAGAATTCTGAAATTGATTTTCCTCTAATCAAATTAGATAATGAGGGGGTATTTGAAAATTTAAATGTAATATTGAGCTACCTTCCAGACAAGTGTCAAAGTGATTTGGGGAAGCTATTATGTTCACACAAAGATATTTGTGGGAATAAGCTGGAAAGGACAAATTTAGCTATACATGATGTATGTGTAGAAGTTTCATCTTTGATAAGGCAACATCCTTATCGATTGAACCTGGCAAAATTATCACAAGTGCAGAAAGAAATTGATTTCAGTCTTCAAAATGATATCATTGAGTTTAGTTGTAGTAACTGGAGTTTGTCTATTGTCCTGGTACCAAAACCAGAGGGAACACAAAGACTGTGTGGACTATTGAAAGGTGAATGCGGTGACAAAAGCAGATTCATATCCTATACCATGGTTGGAAGATTGTATTGAGAAGGTAGGACAATCAAAATTTATCACAAAGATTGACTTGCTAAGAGGATGTTGGCAAGTACCATTATCAGAGAGAGCAAAGGAGATAACGGCTTCTGTGATGTCAGATGGATTATATCAGTTTAAAGTTATGCCATTTGATATGAAAAATGCACCTGCAACAATTCAAAGACTGACAAACAAAATATTCGCACATCTGAGCAATTGTGCCGTTTATATTGACTACTTGATAGTTTTCAGTCAGATGTGTGAGGAGCAGTTACAATATCTGGAAGAATTATTTGCTCGATTACAAGAAGTTAATTTGGTGAACTTGGCTAAAAGTGAATTAGCAAAAGTGCAAATTACGTATCTAGGCCATACCATTGGACATGGTAAGGTGACTCCGCGGGGTGTGAAAGTCAAGGCTATTGTGGATTTCCCCATACCTACAACAAAATAAGTTTTCAGATTTCTGGACATGAGTGGGTTTTATCAGAAATTTGTACTAAACTTTATCAGTGTGGTTGCTCCATTGACTGAACTATTAAAAAAGAACAAGAAGTTTCGATGGATACAGGAGAGCCAGAAGGCATTTGACAGTTTGACAACTGTATTAACTACAACACCAGTTTTGGCAGTACCCAATTATGCCAAGCAATTTAAGTTGGTCATTGGCGCAAGTGATATAGGTGTTGGGGCCGAACTGTTACAAGATGATAACACTGCAATTGAGAAACTGATAGGGTATTTTTCACACAAGTTGAATGTATGACAGAGAAGATATTCAACAATTGAGAAGGAGATGTTGGGTTTGGTGTCAGCATTGCAGCATTTTGAGATTTATGTTGCAAACAATTCATCAGAAACAATTGTTTATGCAGCTACAATCCTTTAACGTTTCTGGACAAATTTCGAGACAGAAGTGCAAGGCTATTCAGATGGAGTTTATTGCTCCAACCATTTAATCTACAGATTATACATGTAGTGGGATGAGAAAATCTGATTGCAGATGCATTGTCAAAGGCTGGAAACTTAAAGGGAAATTTGGACATTTAAAATCTGGACACTGGACTGGAATGATTTCTGGAAGGATTTGTATATTTATTATGTTAATGCAGGCTATTGTCTATTGTCCTGGTACCAAAACCAGAGGGAACACAAAGACTGTGTGGACTATTGAAAGGTGAATGCGGTGACAAAAGCAGATTCATATCCTATACCATGGTTGGAAGATTGTATTGAGATCTGGTAACATAATAGTGTAATAAATATACAAGGTAATGTAAGATAGGTTCAGAAAATGAAGTCATCTTTTTCAATTATGATGGTTCATTTTTTAATAATGGGGGTGATGTCAGGAAGCTATAATAATTCTCATAAAGTTATTGGATTTTATTGTAGAGTAGAGTAATCATGGGGTCTATGTCTATATGTGTGTGTGTCTGACTTAATTGAATTAAAGGCAGCTGGTCTGAAGGCTTTGATGTAACAGAAGATAAGCTTGGTTTGAAATGTTAAGTAGGTAAACATGGGGGAAGTTTTACGATATAAGGTTTAAAGGGAACAATTGCATTTTTAAATAAACCAGGCTAGGTTGAATTCAAAAGAGGGGGTGAAATATTACACCTAGCCAGAAGAAGTTAAACAGTGTGTTTTATTCTTCCCAAAGATTACTGGGAAAATGATAGATTTTATTATTAGAGAGGTAAAAATCCAAAGACATGGTGAAACAATGGGCATTTGCATTCAAAGGGGAACATATGTAGAAAGGAGCAAAGGCTCTGTGTAAGGGCAGGCATTCTAAGATCTCAAACAAAAAGCCTCCATCATCTAAGCCTCAAGCTGCTGCCTACAAGGAACTGAAGCTCAGAAAAACTCACTTTGAATTCGACTGTTCGGGGTATTGTGTATTACTTTGCCTGGGTCTTTTAAAACCTATGGGGAGAATTTTTTCTATGGCGGGTGGGCTGGGTGGGAGTGGGTGGGCGCGGAGCCAATTGCTGCCCGCGATCGGATGTGCACCGCCATTTTGCGCAGGCAGGCCAATTAAGGCCCACTCAATGTAATACGCAGCCGGTAGCACTCAGCACTATCTTTGTGGGCAGGAGGAGGAGAAAGAGTTGGGGCCTGTGCTCTTTCATGCGCATGCATGCGAAAGAGTGCAGCAACCTCCTTGAGGCATGTAGCTGCCTCAGGGGGATTGAATGGGTTACAAAACTTTTTAATAAATAAAGTAAAAATTTATTTACATGTGCCCCTCATGTGACAGTGTCACATGAGCTGGGACATGTTTGTGAAGCTAGGAAATTTTATTTATTTATTTTACGAAAGCTTCAGGAAACCTCATCCCGCCTGTAGATGATTTTTCCTGAAAAACGCGAAGGTCGCTTGGGCTCTTCTCCTGCCTTAAGCTTAACCTTAAGGTTGGATGGGCAGCGTTGTTAACAAGTTTAATTACTTTTTTAATGGCATTAATAGGCCATCGACAGCTTGGCGGGTGCACAACCACCTGTTGAATGAAACATCAAAATGATGTGCGAAGATGTCGGTATGCACGCCCGATGTCATCATGCATTATTTTATGCATAGGCGTGTCGGGCCCACCCCTGCATGCCGACAGCAAAATTCTGCCCTATGTGTCTCACTGTTGCCTTAACGGATGTGTAACTGGGGTTTAGATTACTTACGAGATTTAGAAGTTATCATGTAGTAATTTGTAGAGCTACGTATGTGCCTGAAATCACTTCTCCTATTAATAAAGGTTGAATTTAGTTTTGTAAGAAACCTATAAGACTTAGTGGCCTTATTACTACTGAATTCAAGGAATGCATCTCAAAATTTAAACAAATTGCAAAACAGTTGTGACAGTTGTTTCAAGTTTCCTTTTGGGTTTTGAGCAGCTCAGCATTTACCATTGACTGTGCCATAACAATGCTGAGTCCTCCCCAGTAAGGGCTGAGATGTTGGTGGTTAGGCTTTCAATGTTGATAACTTACCCACTAATATTTTGTGAGAAGCCTGAGCTGAGTGACGCTCTGGAGTGCATAATGCCATTATATGAGTATGTGTTTGGAGTGAAATGAATGATGCCTTACCCTGGCTGTATGGATGGGATCATTCATCCTCTTCCTGCACTAGATGGTGTTTCTCAGGTGGGTGCCCGATGAGTTGACCTCCTTTGCAACCAACTCCCAGGCTGGTGAGGTGAGGTTGGTGGACCTCCTGGAACCATTCCTCGGGTAGAGGACATCCTAGTGCTGGTGCACACCACAGAAAAGGGAGTCATTGCTGAATCTTGGCGCTGCCTTCTTTTTTCTTGGAGTCACTTCAGCCTTCGTCATCCACACAGTTGGCTGCAGAGTGTAATATGTGTGTTCGGCTGGTGCTTATAAATGGCACCAGGACCTTCGATCCCATTAGGTTACGGCAAGGCAGATGAATTATTGGTTGCTCCGCCATGTGATTTGGAGAGCTACTCACCAATGCATAATTAATGAGCTTTCATGCGTAAGATTGGGTGTGATTTCCTGACCCATTGATCAGCAGGAAACTTGCCACTAATCCCACCCACCACTGCACTTAATCTCCAGGGTAGAAAATTATGCCCATAGTTTTTGTTATGAATTCCCTCAAAGCTTTAACCATTAATCAGTTGGTTCAGATTTTGAGGAGCATTGGCAGCATATGATTTGGGACCACAAAGGTGAACCTATTTCCAAGCAGCAATAGATGTCCTGGGACCTCAGATAGGATTAGTGTGCACACTTTTGGCCTCAGGCTACCCATGAACACTGCCACAGGAGATTTGTTTTGTTAAACAACATCACCCTTCCTACCCAGCTCCCAAACCCTGACAATTTCCTCAGTACAGGAATGCTCAATAGAACCAGTTAACTCATTCATTGTGAACAACATTTTCCTTATCTCAGAGAATTAGCTGCAACATGTCTTGAAGAAACTAAACCTCCATATAAATAATTGTCAGGCATGCCACAGGAAGTTCCTTTCAGGAAAGTTTAAAGATTTTGAAAGATTTGTTTTAGCACTCTTTTGTTATGTACAACTTCTTTTGGAGGCAAAGACTAAACAAGAACACATCATTCTCACACAGCATGAGCTCAACTTGAAACTTTTCTGTCGTGACTTTGCACACAAACAATAGTACCAGAAAGAAATGGTTCTGTCAGTGTTTAGTTCACTTTCGAATTAATACAATTCATTCTGACAGTCAATGGACCATTTAACTAATCTAAATTGGCTCACATTGCTAGCATAAACACAATGGACTGAATGGCTTCCTTCTGTGCTGTAAACTTCGAGGGTTCTTTTAATTTCTAATTCTCTTGGTAAAAGTTATTTTTTCCAACAAGTTGACACAAATTCAAAAGCTAACTTTCAGCTTCAAGAGGGAGGAATGTGCAATATCAAAAAGTTGGTTATTAAAAAGATTTTAGGTGGCGCAAAATGTAGCAAAACAGAGGAGTTCAAGAGAAGTATGGAAAGTCATGGCTTTATGCTTTGTTATCAAAAATGGAGCTGAGGGGCAGGAGACAAAAAATAGATCAGAATTGTAATTGTGGAGAGGTGAACAAGGAAGGAAAGCCAGCAGAAATTCCAAAGCTGATTTGGGGCCAGGGCATGGACAGGTTTGCAAATGGGAACTGTGATTTTGAAACCTTCATAGAAAAGCATAATGCAATCATTATTTAAAGCATTAAATAGAAAAACAAGGCATTCTGGAAATACACAGGGTGTAAATGATGTCTCTAGACAAAATGTGAATCTAATGGGTCGTCTGTGCTTTTTGTCTTTATTTCAGATTTCCAAAATTTGTAGTTTCTTTAATTTGGCTACCAAATAGAAAGATAATAGATGAAAGCAAGGGAGGTGATCAATAACTTTGCAAGAGTAATTCATCAGTATTTATCTGACAGTAAGGTGCTCTCTGCAGTTGGCTATTTCCCCTCCAGTTGATATGTAGATAATTCCAATAATTTCCGATCAAGGCAGAGATGATATCATGCTCATGTGTTGGACAGAGAGAAATGTTCGAACAGGAAGAGAGTTCTTCCTCCAGATCAGAGAATATTCAGCTTTTATCCACTGACTTCTAGCTCAAAAATGTTTTCTCAGCTGGAAATCAATTTGATTTACGGTTTCAATTCTAGACAAAGGCTGCAACAGCTAGATTAAAGGAGTGATTAACAGGAAATATATCTTCTTACGCCACAGGCTTGAATATTAGATGTGATGGTATGGTAAAGCAGGGCTTGTTGTAGATTCATATTTTAATATTTAGTTGAAGTGTAACACGTTCAACTGAAATTTATTTGTAAATGAATGAGATACACAGCAAGGCTGTAACATGTTAAAATCACATCACATCAAGATATTACACAATAACAAGTGGGAAATCATGTGTTGTGAGGAATTTACAACTTCAACAATCATCTTTGTGGGAGCATCAAGTGCTAAGAACGTTATCTCAACTCTTACCTCTGAGTCAGTATAATTCCTGTTCAAGCAAACTATCTTGGTTGACACTAGATTGCAGTGCCAAGGGGGTGTTGCAATGTTGAGATGCAATACGTTAAGTGAGATGTGGAACTGAGGCCTATAGAGTTATTTAGGTGCATAAGATTAATTGACACTATTTGAAGAAGAGCAGAATATTCTCCTGGTATCCTGGTGAATATTCTTCCCTCCACCAACACTATCAAAAAAGAAACATAACTGGTCAATCACCTCATTGCTGTTTTGGTGAATTTGGTAAATTGAATTATCAGTTCAGCCAGCAGAACTGAGTGAATAGTAAGTACAGCAGGTGTTAGGAGCAGCTGAAGCGAACCCAGGGGAGATGGGGCGGGACTGAGGGGGTTCCGAGGGGTATTGAGAGGCCTGAGGTCCGGCCCAGCTTAGCCCGGCGTGGTCCAACGCCCACCCCTGATTGAAAAGTACTGTGGGGAGGCCACTGCACCAACCCAGCTCTGTCCTCTTTCCACCCCCCCCGCCCCTGCAACCCCCACCCACCACCCCCCAATCCGGCTCTCCCAATGTTTGCCCGGCTCTTGGCCCTCCCCTCGGTAGGTTGCTGCATTCAAGCACAGCTAGGCCTCAGGCCTCACTCTAGGTCTCTCTTCCGCCCTCATCACACCTACCACGCATCCCCCCCCCCAGCCCTTTTAGTGCGTGAGGATGAGCAAGTGAGTGCGAGGGTGGGTGGGTAGGTGGGTGACTGAGTGAAGGTGTGTGGTTTACACACAGACCATGTCCGTGAACTATGTAGTAGGTGGATTTTCAACTAAGACTGTCTGTTACAGCATGTTCTAATTTGCCTTGGCAAAACTCAAGCGTGGAACAACTATCCATATGATTACTGATATCATTTTTACTGTAAATATCCAATCCAGATACCTGACTGACTTAATGTATAGCTTTATTACCAATTCAAATACAGGGCGGACTATTCTTATAATGTTATTTGTAAGTGTATATGTGCGTGTTTGTGAGGGGTGAGCATATGCGAGAGACAGAGAGGGTTGAGAGGGAGGGGAGAGTGTGTATCTAGCTCACTCCCAGTCTCAGGGTTCTCATTCACCCTCACCCTGATACACCAACATGCACTCTAAAAGTGGGTGATGGTGAGTGAACATCTTGAGGTTGGGAGTGAGCTGGACACACACACTCTCAGCCTTTCACACTCTAATGGTTGTCTTTATTTATTACTCATTTTATTTAATTATCAATTTATTGTGTGACTTTTTTTTGCTGAGCAAGTTGTTTCTTTTCATACATCAGCTTTTTTTTCAAACTCATGTTTAATATTGTGCCAAACCTTGGGCAGAATTTTGCTGTTGGTGTGTGGGGGCAGGCCCAACATGCCGACGTGTAACATGACGCGCAATGACATTGGTGAGAGTGCGCGTTGGTGTACGAGGGTGAGGGTGAATGAAAACCCTAGATACACACTCTCCCCTCCCTCTCAACCCCCTCTCTCTCACACACATGCTCAACCCTCACAAACATGCACATATACTCTTACAAATAACATCGTGATATTTTGGAGGGCAGGCACGCTATGACTTCTGAGGCACACCCGCCATTAATTAATGGGCCAGTTAAGGCCCTTGATGCAGTTAAGGACACCGATTTCTAGCAGCCCGTGTGGTTAGGCCACATTTTTAATAACCACATCCACAGGCGAGATAAGAGGGGTAAGCTGGCTCGCGAATGTGAGTTGTTTGTAATTTACTTTTTAAACTTACTGCTATTTGCTTGTGTGAACAGGACAACTTCAATTCTCTTCAGAGCTGTTTTCACAGAAATTAACAGGCTTCTGTTCAGGACTCTGGAGGAAACATAATTCTTGGGGCATCACAGGTTTCAGGCAGCCTTCCCTTACCCTGGGAATGGGGATTGTGCTCTCCACTGGAGGTGCCTCCTCTGAGAAGGAAGAGAGGGCCAGTAGGGTGAGGAGCCTGGGAGTCCATATGCAGCTTCCAGGGGAGCCACCTTTGGGAGGACAGGTGCAGGGCCAACAGGAAGTGCAAGGCGGAAGGGGTCGCAGAAGACATCACTATTCTGCTGCCAGGGTATACAGGCGGCGATGCAGCTACCTCAATATGTCTGAGGTGCAGTGCTGAAGGAGGCTCCGTCTGTCAAGGGAGATTGTGACCTCCATCTGCCAGATGATTGGCCCTGAGATCAGCTCCAAATGTATGGGCGGACGCCCCATACCAGTGGCGCTGAAGGTCACGGTTGCTCTCAACTTCTATGCCTCCAGCTCTTTCCAGGGGTCATTAGATGATTTTTGTGGAGTCTCCGAGTCAGCTGTCCACAGTTGTCAAGCAGGTGACAGACGCTCTGTTCAGGCGTGCACTGACTTTCATTCACTACCACTGGGATGAGGCCAGCCAGGTGGAGTGAGCCAGAGGCTTTGCAGCGATTATTGTCTTCCCCCCCCACCCCCGTCCAGGAAGCAGTCGACTGCACACATGTGGCCATCAAGGTGCCAGCAGTTGAGCCCGGTGCCTTCGTCAACAGGAAGGGATTTCACTCCATGAACGTGCAGATAGTTTGTGACCATATGATGCAGATCCTGTAAGTCTGTGCAAGGTACCCAGGCAGCTCCCATGACGCCTACATCCTGAGACACTCCCAGGTGCCAAGGCTCTTCAGTGCTCCAGCCCGACTGGATTGATGGCTGCTGGGTGACAAGAGCTATCCCCTCAAAAGATGGCTCATGATGCCTCTCTGCCACCCAAGAACAGAGGCCAAGCAGCAGTACAATAGGAGCCATGTCTCCACTAGGGCAGTGGTAGAGAGAACCATCGGTCTTCTCAAGAAGTGCTTCTCTTGCCTGGACCGTTCAAGGGGTGCAATCCGGTACCCCCCCCCAGATTGTGTGTCACTGATAGTGGTTGCATGCTGCGCTCTCCACAAGCTGGCACTGGAAAGGGGGGACGCAGTAGAGAAAGAAGATGTAGATGCAGATGCTCTCGCTGCAGACGATGAGTCCAGTAGCAAGCCCGAGGTCGAGCACGCTCAGGGGAATGCTGAGGTGATAGATACTGACCCAGGCAACCTCCAGGGAGGCAGGGACACCTGGAAGGCTTTGATCCAATGCTCTTTCAGCTAGCCCACCACAGATGAGCCTCCAATGCATGCCAGGGCTTCAGGCTCCATACTCGATACCTGAGAGCAAGATTTGCCTGGTTAGGAACATTAACTATGTGACTTGTCAATAAAGCTCAATGACATTCAAGTCACTCATAACATCATGGGTTCCCCTTCACCTGCAAAAGTAATGAAGCACCCAGAGGCTTGTTGAGAACTAAAACATTTAATGATTGCAAACGAGAATACAGAAATGAAAGTCCATTAAAAGATGTTGAGCAGCACATCTACTGTTAAGCAACTAAACATGGGGCAAAAGAAAACCACCAGTGATAAGCCCGGGTTGTGCCTAAGGTGCTTTATGTTTATGCTTGCGGGTGCTACATCTAGGTGCTCCCCACTCGCTGGCACTGACATTGGAGACATCCTGCTCACTCTGCTGTCCTGTTGGCCTTGATGACCTCAGCGGGCGTCCTCTGGCCCGTGGAGCCTGTGCTGGCCCCGTCTGGGAGGGAGCGGCCAGTGCCACGGCTGGCACCTTCCCAGCCATCGCAGCCTCATCAGATGACACGGTCACTGGCAGAGGGACGGAGGAGCTGCTGCCATCATCCGGAGTGCCCTGAGAGGAACTCGCAGAAATGACAGGCAGCTCGTGCGCCAACGTGAGGTCGCTTCAGACCTCCCTGTTCAACATCGATGGATGGGCACAGAGCTGGGATATTGGGTGCCCAATCTATCTCCCACACTGACACTGACTACCTGTTGTGAGGGTTTGCAGGTCCGAGCGCACCCCCAGGAAGCCCTGATTGGTCTCCTGGAGGAGCCTCTCTGTGAGATTCGCCACTCTCTCCATGGAGGAGGCAATGCGCTCGGTCATGAGGGTCAATGCATTGCTCATGCTCCACATGGACTCCTCCATCAGGGAGAACATGGCAAGCATTTCCTCATGTATCTCTGTCAGATCCTCCTGCACACCCTGCTGGACTTCCAGCATCTGCTGCCTCAGGGATGACTCCAGAGGCACATCATCAGCTGCCAACTGAGCACGCTCCTGGTCCCCAGCATTCTTCCGACTGCCAGCGCCCTGGGAACACTCAGCTTCCGCCTACACCTCAAGTGAGCGTGAAGTGTCCTCACTGCTGTGCACCGAGATACTAGCCGACGATCTTACCGCCATCAAGGTGGTTGTGATCGTGGGTTTGGAAGGTCTTAGAGTGTGAGTGGCAAATGTGATGGAGGCAGCATCTAGGCAAGGAGGTCAGCCCTGGCTGCTTAGAGTGAGTGCATGGTGGCTCCAGGGTTACAAACCAGATGAGCCCTGTAATGTTTCACTCATGTGGGGGTGGCAGGGCTGCAATGGCAATGCAGGTACAGGGTGGACTAATCAATGCTCCTCTCTCCTTTCAGGAGAAGACCATTATATTAATTTTAGCTTCCAACATGGGATCTGGTATCTGCGCTGTTGCCTGCCTGGCTGAGAGGGTGTGACACTGGCGCGTTTATATCTTCTGGACTCTCAGGGGTCAGTGGCAGTCTGCCTCCTGAGTGTAGCGAGCTCTGGAGAGGCTGAAAGGAAGAACAAGGACATTTGATTAGTTGAAGTTGTGACACTGTTAATGTGCATGCCTGTCTCCCGGATCAGGATGCGCTCCTCCTTCCATTATCAATGGGCATCCCATATTGGAGGCTGAATTCACTGAACAGTCAACAGTGGAATGTTTGCACTGACAGACATTGTGACCTCCGTGCACAGCATTCCTGCCTCCCAGAGGTACCCCAACCTCACCGTGTCCGGTAAACCTGGGCGCATGGCGCCTCTTCAGCTCGAGAGCCTCCTGCTTGTATCTGGTGAGTATGAGTAGGTGGGCCTGCCCTCCGCCAGTCCACAGTCACTGTGTGTGGTCTTCTCCTGAAAGGAGAGAGGAGCATTGATTAGTCCGCCCTGCACCTGCATTGCCATTGCAGCCCTGCCACCCCCACCTGAGTGAAACATTACAGGACTCATCCAGTTTGTGACTGTGGAGCCTCTGTACGCTGACTCCAAGCAGCCAGGGCTGACCCCTTTGCCCAGATACTGCCTCCATCACATTTGCCACTCACGCTCTAAGACCTTCCAAACCCACGAGCACTGCCACCTAGAAGGACAAGGGCACACCACCTCCCCCACCACCACCACCACCCCCAACTCCCCCACACCACCCCCCCTCCCAACCACTCACCCCCACACCCAACCCCCCCACACACCACACCCAACCCCCCCACACACCACCTCCCCCACCACCACCACCACCCCCAACTCCCCCACACACCACCCCCCCACCACCCCCCTGAACTTGAGAAAAATTGAAATGTGGCCCCCTGCACGAAAAGGTTGGACAAGCTTGGTCTATACTATGGGCAGAATTTTGCCCTTGGTGGGGTGCTCAGCGGGGGTGGTCAGGAAGCCAACCACTGCCCGTGATTGACAGCGCACAAGGCCTGTCAGTCTGAAAAGTGAGCAGTAGCGCTTAGCGCTGCCTGTGCAGGGGCTGGGGTGGGGGGGAGGGGAGTGCGAATGGGCCAAGAGCAAACTTCGCACATGCACGCAAGTGAGCACTCCGTGATAGAGATACTAAAAAATAAAAATACAATGAAACATGGCCCCCTCAGTGCCAAGTAAGAAATGAAAAATTAAAGTTTTTATTCTATTTTTATTTGTTTTATGTAACTTCATCCTGCCCATGGATGAGGTTTCCAAAAAAATGCAAAGGCCGTTTGGCCTTTTCGCCTGCCTGCCTAACGTTATGTTGAACGGGCAGTGAAAAGTTTGATTTAATTGGTTAACTTAATGGTCATAACAGGCCTTTTAATTGTCGGTGGGCTCGCTGCCATCTCTGGTGCATGCCCGCCGACCGAACCATTATGCAACTGCACGTTGACGTTGGCATGCTCGGCCGACGACAATGCACGTCATTTCACGCTCCAGCAGGTCAGACACGCGCCGTCCTGCCAAACGAAAATTTCTGCCCTATGTTTCACTGTCTGTGAATGAGTGAATAAATGAGATGGAAGCCCTACACTAGACAGGTTAAAAGGACCCAAAAGAAATAAATCACAGAGATAGAGGTAAAAACAAAAAAACTACGGATGCTAGAAATCCAAAACAAAAACAGAATTACCTGGAAAAACTCAGCAGGTCTGGCAGCATCGGCGGAGAAGAAAAGAGTTGACGTTTCGAGTCCTCATGACCCTTCGACAGTATTTATCCTAGATTGTGAAGGGAGAAGATTTGTAAGATGTTGTCAGTCATTACGAGAGAGTTACCAGGCACTGGGGAGATATTGGTATGTTGGAAATTGATTAATCTGGTGCCCAATTAAAAAGGAGAGACAAAACAGACATAGATAACTACCAGCTCACTTTATAACTTCAATCCCATGCTAAATAATGGAGCTGGCTATCAGGAAAAAGAGGAATACCCCAGAATTACCAGCAATCAGGAAGGCCTGTTCACAGAGCATGCTGAAAGGTTTCTGGCAACCTTGTCTGGAGCAGAACATTTGTCCTCCCCAAAAATATCCCCAGCATTAGAGGGAGTGAGCACTCCCACCCTTGGGATTTCTTACTTCTTCAACCTCAGTGGGAACTGTTGAAAGATGGGAGGCTGTCGCACACACTGTGAGATGGTGAGAGTAAATCTTATTGCTGGGCAAAAGATGCCCTGGTCATAAATTTGGATTGCCCTGGGCCACAAAGAACAGGTAGTTTTTAAAAAGGCACCAGTGTTTCCAGCTTGAGTGAGATTGGAATGGTACACTGTGATAGCATTGGCTGAATCCAAGCAAATGAGGTGCCCTCCCATTGACCCTCATATTCCAGCAGGGCAGTGATAGAGGGCACTTGTGGGTGCACCAGATTGTGACCTGGTGCAATCCTACTGTAACCACTGGGATCATGGCCTATGCAATATCAGAGCTAGTAACTTCTAGATCATAATCTTTTTGCATATATATAGCTTGTTTGCTGGTTGGTCTTATTAGGAACTTTGTGAAAGTTTTGAAAAATCTGTTCCTACATCTGTCCTCTCACTGGTAGATAAATTTTAAATCAAGGCACCAAGATACTTTGGTTTTGCCATCCACAAATGTAAGTAACTTAATGGGAACATTGACTTAAACTTTTTATGTGGAATAAAGACTCCATGATTTGCACCTACACATATCACAACTTATAAAACTAACTAAAGCTGACAACAGCTTCAGAAGAGCCAACACAGCCTAGATATCATGAACACATGAACAGCCCTGATTATTCACTGTAGCCTACTTAAAAGCATTGAAGGCATGAAATTAGAATTATATTGTCAGTGGTATCAGCGGCATGCCCCCATTCTAGTTAATTAAAAGCACTTTATGCTTCACAATTGATTTTCTTTTTTCCAAATAAAAATAATACCAGTAAAACTGATATTGGTATTTTTAACAGACCAGTCAATCCCACCTCCACCTATAGCACCCTCAGCCCATGTTCATACAGGCAGTCTATCTTCCCTGGGTACAGTATTTAGTGACAGTCCCCAATCCAACTGTCCACACTCTCCTTCTCCAGCTCCACCAGCTCAGACTAACACTCATCACCCCTTTCTATGCAATTAAAATTTAACCTTATCTTTCACCCCACTGGCAATCTCCCTCAATTCAATCTGCTATTTCCTTTCACTTGAGCTCAAGATGGTGAACTTTCATCCACTACTTTGAGTTGCCTTTCTGCTTTCCACCCCAAAATTCAAGACAGCACTTCCCTTTCCCATAATCCTTCCACTTTTTGATGTTGGCACTCTTATCCTCACACCCTCTCAGCTATTACTCACTCTCCCCATAAGGAACGGAGCTTCCCTCCACACATTACAGGGCCTTGATGCCGGTTCTCCCAGCCATTTTTTAAAAATGTATTCATGGGATGTGGGTGTCGCTGGCTAGGCCAGCATTTATTGCCCATCCCTAATTGCCCTTGAGAAGGTAGTGATGAGCTGCCTTCTTGAACCTTTGCAGTCCTTATGGTGTAGGTACACCACATTGCTGTTAGGAAGGGAGTTCCAGGATTTTTACCCAATGATAGTGAAGAAACAGCGATATATTTCCAAGTCAGGATGGTGAGTGACTTGGAGGGGAACTTCCAGGTGGTGGTTTTCCCATCTATCTGCTGCTCTTGTCTTTCTAGGTGGTAGCGGTCGTGGATTTGGAAGGTGCCGTCTAAGAAGCCTTGATGAGTTCCTGCAGTGCACCTTGTGGATGGCAGACACTGTTGCCACTGTATGTCGGTGGTCAAGGGAGTGAATGTTTGTGGATGGGGTGCCAATCAGGTGGGCTGCTTCATCCTGGATGGTGTCAAGTTTCTTGAGTATTGTTGGAGCTGCACTCATCCAGGCAAGTGGAGAGTATTCCATCACACTCCTGACTTGTGTCTTGTAGATGGTGGACAGGCTTTGGGAAGTCAGGAAGTGAGTTGCTCATCACAGAATTCCTGGCCTCTGACCTAGCTTTGTAGACACAGTATTTATATGGCTAGTTCACCTCAGTTTCTGGTCAATGGTAACCGCCAGGATGTTGATAGTGGGGGATTCAGTGATGGTAATACCATTGAATGTCAAAGGGGATGGTTATATTCTCTCTTGTTGGAGATGGTCATTTCCTGGCACTTGTGTGGTGTGAATGTTACTTGCCACCTGTCAGCCCAAACCTGGATATTGCCCATGTCTTGCTGTGTTTGGACATGGACTTCTTCAGTATCTGAGGAGTCATGAATGGTGCTGAATACTGTACAATCATCAGCGAACATCACCACTCCTGACCTTATGATGGAGGGAAGGTCATTGATGAAGCAGCTGAAGATGGTTGGGCTGAGGACACTACCCTGAGGAACTCCTACAGTGATGTCCTGGGACTGAGATGATTGACCTCCAACAACCACACCCATCTTCCTTTGTGCTGGGTATGACTCCAACCAATAGAGCGTTTTCCCCTTGACTCCCATTTGCTCCAGTTTTGCAAGGGTTCCTTGATGCTACACTTGGTCAAATGCTGGCTTGATGTCAAGGGCAGTCACTCTCACCTCACCATGGGTGTTCCTGTGCTCTTGATCCCCAGCTAAACCCAGAGAAGAAGGTTGATCATACCAGGTGCACCAACCAAGCAAAAGGGGTAATGGTTCCACCAGGTCCAGGCCAAGATCATGGTTAACCTGCTAAAAGGTTGAAGTGTTAATGTTTTTATTATGTAATGGCAACCCTGTAAGACAGGGGTCTGCTTGACTACCACAGAGTTTGTGTTGGGTTTGGGGGAGGGGGTGTGTTATTAACTCCTACCCCACTCTGCAACGGGCAATTTATACCAGACTTCCTGTGTGTTGGGCAAGGAGGTGCACTGGAGGTGGCCACAAGATAGGCCCCTCTAGTAGCACGTGTATCGATGAAGGACATTCAAATGAAGCAAACTCCCACTGTCCCCAAAAACTCTAGCGGATTTAGCATCAGAGGTCATCAGTAAGTTAATTACTGTTATTATTACTGGAATTGCAGATCCAAATATTTTTTGGCCTGATTGTCAGTGTGAAATGTTAGTGGTTGATTTTTAAGTTTTTTAACGAGCCCATCACAAAAACAAGAAACTTGAAAACTTCTCCAGGGATGAAAAGGATTAGCCATTTATCTTTTTGACAGAAGGTTTTAGTTTAAAACACTAGATCAACATTTACTCTTTTCATTGCACAAAATATGTTTTGTATGACTAAAGGAGGTAAGTGCTATTGAAATAGCATGACATTCACTTCCTCCGTTCATGTCAAGGATCTCTCTGCAGTATTATCTTTCAGGGTCTGAGATGTGCATTTTCATGGAAACCAGGGGTGGGGGAAGAGACTGAACAGCTCACTTAATATGACTTGTCCATAGCTGGAAGGCGCCAGTTCTCTGTCGTCCCCCACTGAAGTGTAAACCTCCCTCAAAAAGTCACAATCCTAAAGATTGACAAGTGTGAAATTTACAACATATACTTGGATGATCTAGCAATCAGCTGCAGTTTTATTTTAGGTACTTAAATAATGTTAATATTTAATTACTTTTTCTGTCTCTGCACACAGATCATTTGAGTATTTGCTTTTCTCTGTTTGCAATTCATCAGTTCATTTTTTTCCCACTCCAGGCCATATTGTATTTAGAAGTTTAAATGTATTACTTTCATGTGTCTGGAGCCTGTTCATCAATTGATATCAACTAGAAATCATGCAGGGCCTTAAATGATTCTGATCAACCCCTGGGCAACATGGAGACTGAAACTGTCTTTGAAAAATGAGTTCTTAGCTCACATCTTGATTCGAACAAACTGGTGCACACACTATGGAGAAAAAAACTGTAAAGAGTAATATTTAGATATGATGTAGCTGGACTTCAGCTTCAAAAGATTCATTCTCTGCATGATAAGTTCAAAGTTGACCTTTCCTGATGTGCCAGGGATAATGTGAATCTTGCACCAGATTACTCAAGGACTGAAGTAATCTTAAAGATCAGAGAATCAAAAGCATAACCTCCCATAGTCCTCCAGTACAAACAGCAGGAAGTTGGATTCATATGATGTACTGCCCACCCACAATCCATAATTTCAGGGTTTGGATAGGTTCTGCACACTGCAACCAAGGAGTGGGGATTTTAATGTGGCATTTAGGTGCGGGTGGAGGGTGGAGAGGGGGTGGGGCTGTGGTTTGAAATGGAAATGAAAATTAAATGAACATGGTTTGAGGCTCTGACTGCTTCCATTGAACAGTCGGTGGTCTCTCTGCACTAACCTCTCACACAGTATGATCAGTTGCAGTAAAACGGACCCCATGGAGAATTAAAGGGAGATGGCAAAATAGAGAAACAAAAATATTTGGAAAGTCTCAAAATCACAACTCAATGCATTTTTCAATCTTTGTCAAACTGAAAGCGAAGAAGGCAAAGAGGTAACAAGCAACGGTGAAGGAAACAGAGACTTAAAGTGGAGGTATAAAGGCAAAACAATGTGAGGAACCATGCCAGCAATGGCCCTTCCTCCTCCCACACCTCCACTGCCAACCCTCCTGCCTCTTGCTGGTGTTACATTTGATGATTGTGAGAAAGATGGCCCAGTTTGCCAATTCATGACATCCCTATAGGTTAGCATTGTAGTAGGACTCAAATGTGGCGGAGACAGGCTGAGGCTGCAGCTGATCCATGCCAGTCCATTGTGTATGTCAGCAACAAATGTCGTTACAACAGGTGGTACAGTATACTGGCCTGGATCCTGCAAAGACAGGAGCGGGCAAATTACAGTCAAGCGTGCGGCCTGCGGCTGGGACAGGGGGTCCAATGGCCACAAGAAGTAGTTTCAGCCAATGGTCAAGGGGGTCCAACGACCACAGGAAGTAATTTCAGTTAAGTTAACCAATGATCGTGGGCTGGAGGCAGGCCTTTCTTGAGGAGAGAAGAACATGTCCTTGTGAGTGTGTTTTTGTTCAACACCACCAGTAAATCCTCACAGTTCAGGCACTGGGAGCCTCTCTGGTAAGTGCACTCATTCTAACTCCACTCTTGAAGTGGAGCCTTGAAGTAAAAGGCTCTCATCTTCCTCTCAGAAGCTGATCATTGTCTTTGAACCCAACTTCCAACTTCAATAGGCAGGCAAAGCAGCTTTCTTCCCCGCAGTCCTCAAACACATCCTGGATAATATCCCATGGTTGTATCCCCATCATCATAATGCACCACCACAGTATTCTCCATCCCAAAACTCTGGGAGACTCAGCTCCAATCCTTGGACTTTCTATTATCTCTTCCAACAACACTTGTCGCATGATTACATTCAGCCTGGGAACATTGCCCCCTGAGAGGCCTGGAATTCTGAGTTTCTCTGCAGCCACCGGTTTTTGTTGATGGACAAAGAAAGCCTTAAAGTTCAACAAAACCCTCCCACAACCCTCTCGCATGTCTCCGTTAGGGCACATGGTTCTCTACGTGCATAATAGACAGCAATGATGAGAATTAAGTACAATGGGGCATCCCAATGCACTTTACGACCAATAAAGCACTTTTTGAAGCTCAGTTGCAATGCAGAAAATACAGCAGCCAATCTGTGCCCAGCAAGATCCAACAAACAGCAATGGTCGTGGGATAAATATTGGCCACAATTCCTTGCTCTTCAACAACTAGTGCCATGGGATCTTTTTATGTCATCCTGTGAGGGTAGGTGGGTTCTTGGTTATATTTATAACAAATATCTTGTAGATTGGGACTGAGCTAAGGAGAAATTTCTTCACACAAAGGGCTGTCAATCTTAAAAGATCTATCCCACAGGGTTGTGGATGGTCCATTGTTGAATATATTTAAAGCTGCAATAGACAGATTCTGATGTCTCAGGGAACCATGGGATATGGGGAGCAGGTAGGAAAGTGGAGTTGAGGTTGAGGGTCAGCCATGATTGTATTGAATGTCAGAGCAGGCTTGAGGGGCCATATGGTGTACACTTATTCCTGTTTCTTACGTTCTTATGTTACCTTGTGGTTGCACAGGGCTACATTTTCACGGAGTTGGGGAGAATCCGTGGAGGTATGAAATAGAGGCCAAGATCCGATTCTGGGATTCCCAACCCCCGGGGTTTCCGATTTTTAACAGGGCCATTTAAGGGTATGAGTTGGTTCTTGTTGCAAGCCGGAACCTTGCAGTTCCAAACTGGCTGGGTCCATTGCAGGGATAGGCAGGTTCTAATCCTTTACAATTTTCATGGAGTTGGGCCAGCTTTTCAAAGAGTCATGGTTCACGGCACCTCAGAAGTGTCTTGAACCATAATCTGGATAAGGGAACCTTTTAAAAGGTAGTTCCAAAAAGCTTTTACTCACATATTCATGCCGCCTCATGTCCCTCCACCCAATCACCATGGCCTGTCATATGCCAAGACATGGCACTTCCATGCCAATTCTCAGCCAAGAATGCATAATGAGGCATGACTAAGAGCCCAGATATCCATTGGACTGTTGAAATAGCTCCACCCCAGGATAAACGTTGCTTGATTGACAACACTGGTTCTCTGATATATCCTGCCAATTGCACAATGTTTATTTACACAAGATAAAGAGGTTCCAAGTGCTTGCAGCTCCTGTTATTGATACTTTAAAAGGTCTGGATAATTGACACTTTTAATGGCCTGTAGTGAAAGGAGTTTTTTTAAGAAAGTTGGAAGTTATGAATGAGCGAAAGCTTTTTAAAAACTTTTTTTAACATCCTATTGTCACTATAGAGTTCATTGGTTCTAAACAGACAGTATAGTGATTGAATGAACATGGACGTGCTGTAGCTTGGCATGGAGGGTATGAGGGTACATGGGGGGTGGGTGGAGAGCAGGATGTGGCATGGATGGAGCATTGGGAGTGTGGGGGCAAGGGGATGTGAGGGGTGAGGGCTAGAAGACCTTATTGTTTTAACTGTAACTGGGACAAAGTCCCACAGCACTGAGGTGGGCTTTTGAACAGCTCGCCTTGGCACCCAGCATCTCCTCTGGCTACCTCCAAACTCTTTCTAAGGGTGGCGAGCCTGACACCTGTTAGCATATCTCCATTCCAACCCCACTGGAATGAAACTCCTGTCTTTGTTTCTCCTGAGGTGGGAGAGCCAAGCTGGGAAACTTCCCAATTCCCGGCACCCACCTCTCAGATGAAGATCCAGTCCTAAATGTTTGCCGGTACTTCCAAAAATTCAAATGATTAAAAACCCTTCTCAGCAAATAACACTTAAGTATCCATAAATTCAAATATATGATTAGTTAAAAAAACAGAAAATGCTATTGTGACTGTCATTTGATTATGTGGTACTTTGGGAGCCATCAGAGATTTGCCTTCAAAGCTTTGTCAGGGGAAATCACGATTAACAAATTTGATTGAATTTTCAAACAAGTAACTGGTTGTGTAGATGAGGGTTGTGCAGTTGTTGTCTACATGGACTTCAGTAAGGCTTTTGACAAGGGAGAATGGTCAAGAAGGTAAGAGCCCATGGGATCCAGGGCAATTTGGCAAATTGGATCCAAAATTGGCTTAGTGACAGGAGGCAAAGGGTAACAGTTGAAGGTTGTTTTTGTGATTGGAAGCCTGAGAGTAGTGGCGTACCGCAGGGATCATTGCTGGAACCCTTGCTGTTTGTAGTGTACATTAATGATTTAGATGTGAATATAGGAGGTATGATCAGTAAGTTCGCTGATCACACAAAAATTGGTGGTGTAAACACTGAGGAGGAAAACCTTAGATTACAGGACAATATAGATGGACTGGTAAGATGGGCAAAGCAGTGGCAAAAGGACTTTACTCTTGAGAAGTGTGAAGTGGTGCATTTTGGGAGGACTAACATGGCAAGGGAATACACAATGAATGGTAGGATCCTAGGAAGTAGAGGGGATCAGAGGGACCTTGGTGTACATGTCCATAGATCCTTGAAGGCAGCAGCATAGGTAGATTAGGTGTTTAAGAAGGCATATGGGATACTTGCCTTTATTAGACGAGGCATAGAATATAAGAGCAAGGAGATTATGTTGGAGCTGTGTAGAATGCTAGTTAGGGCAGGAGATTTAGAGGGGATTTGAGGAAAAACCTTTTCACCAAGAGGATGGTCGGAACCTGCAACACATTGCCTGATGGGGCAGTAGAGGCAGGAACCCTCACAACATTTAAGAAGTATTTAGATGAGAACTTGAAACACCATAACATACAGGGCTATGGGCCATATGCTGGAAAATGGGATTAGAATAGATAGGAACTTGATGGCAGGCATGGACATGATGGACCAAAGGGCCAGTTTCTGTGCTGTACAACTCTATGGACAGAAATTTTCACTTGGTGGGTGGACACGTGCCTGATCTGCTTGAGCATGAAACAACGTTGACGTGGGCCAAGCGTGCTGATGTCAACGCACAGTTGCGCGATAGTTCAGTTGGTGGATGCGCGTCAGAGCCAGCAGCGAGCTCATGGACACTTAAAAGGCCTGTTAAGGCCATTAAGTTATCAATTAACGTAAAGTTTTTGCTGCCCGTCCAACGATTAGCGGGCAGGCAAAAAAACCAAATGTCCTTTGTATTTTTTTGGAAACCTTTTCCACGGGCGGGATGAGGTTTCCAAAATCAAATAAAAATAGAATAAAAACTTCAGTTTTTCATAAATAACATGTCCCTGCTCATGTGACAGAGTCACATGAGGGGACATATCTTATTACATTTTTATTCTTTTTATTATTCTTTTATATCTCTTCATCTCCTGGAGGCAGGTCGCTGCCTCAGGGAGATTATGCAGCACATACTCGCGCGCATGCGTGAAGTTTGTGCTCAGCATTCTCGCCCTCCCCGCCCCCCTCCACTCCCCTCACACAGGCAGTGCTCAGTGCTGCTGCTTGCATTTCACTCTGGGCAGGCCTTAATTGGCCTGCCAACTTGAAATTGCAGTGCTAATCCTAGGAAGCCGACTGACGCCGCCCGTCCCTGCCGAGCCCGCATACCAAGGGCAAAATTCTGCCCATGATTCTGTTTATTTAACATTTGGAGATGGCATCTCAGTGATTAGTTATTTATGCACTTACAAAAATTAGAGCTATAAAAGCATCTTCTTTTCCTGCTAGAAGTGCAGCTAAACTTTAGAATTTTAAAAGAAAGATGTTGAATGTAATGGAAAGTGAAGAGTGTGTGGTTGCAGGGTACTGTTCTTTGAGAAAATTGAAAATTAAGGATATGTTGTCTAACAGGTGTGGAACAGATCATAAATGCACTTGGTAGCACCTCTTTTCAAATGTGCTGTAAGATTTGGCTCTCTATACATTTTTCATATTCAGATGTGGCCCTTTGGCCAAAAATTTGTCTAGCCTTATGCAAAGACATTCCTCACAGTTGGTAACAGGTCGGTGTAACTATGGTAGGACAGTTGGTGGCATCTTGGTGGATGCAGCAAATCAGTCTACCCTGGCTGTTGATCACACTGACATGTTCTTTACATGCCTTTTCTATTTGAAGCATGGCATACAATAACTGGGTTGCTTTCAAAGAACGATTTGTATTGACAGTTAGTCAGATATTCATATGCTATTTCTGTGCCTTCATGTCTGCTGTTACAGGCTCCTTTGTGAATATGAGTCTCCCAAGCATTGATCATCTGTCAAAGGTTCTGAACTTTTGTCTGCTAATGTGAGTGTGTGGATACCAGTAGGTGGGCATATCTGGTGGATCTTTGGCAGCCTGACTTTTGTTCTCCTTGCCGTCCTTCAAAACGCTGAGATGGGGATATATGATAGTAATGGTGCTTGGTGGAGAAAAATAAATGTATTTAGGGATTGACACAAAGATTCATGACAACATAAGTGTCCATAGAAAAATGCACAAAAAATGAAATAATCTAGAATTTTAAAAAATGCATTGTTTCATGGGATGTGGCATTGCTGGCAAGGCCAGCATGTGCTGCCCAACCCTCATCACCTTTGAATTGAGTGGTTTGCTATGCCATTTCAGAGAGCAGTTAACATCCATTACATGGATCTGGAGTCATATATGGTCCAGAGCAGTTAAGGATTGCAAATCCTCCACTAAAGGACATTAGTGAACCAGATAGATTTTTATGACAATCAATGATAGATTAATTGTCACCATTACTGAGACTAGCTTTCAATTCCAGATTTTAAAAATTGATTTAAATTTCACCAGCTGCCATGGTGGGATTTGAATCCACCACATCATTAGCCTGGGCCTCTGGATTATGAGTTCAGTGACACTGCCACTATGCCACTGTCTCCCTCAAATGGTGGTAAAACACTTTCCTTTCTGTTGTTGTGCATTTTAAGATAACGTTTGAATGTCTTCCCAACCCAAGAAACACTGGAAACCTAACTGAGATGTTGAGAATTGTTTACGTTGTACATCTTTCATGAACAAAGATTGGGAAATTGCTTACAGGATGTCCCCACCATCATTTCAATATTTAAGCGAAGTGTCCAATCCCAACTCCACCCCACCCACCCCCCACCACTATAAATATATATCTGAAGTTATGGGCTGAATTTTCCCATGGAACTGGATACCTGATATTGAGACCAAATACAGGTCTTGATCCCACATTGTCATGAAGGTGCCCACCAGTGCAACCTAATTGGCCACCTCCATATTTGCCATCCAATTAGAACATGAGAACATAAGAAATAGGGGCAGGAGTAGGCCATTTGGCCTCCTCAAGCCAACTCCACCATTCAATAAGATCATGGTTGACCTGATTGCTGCCTTAACTACACGTTCCTTTCTGCTCCCCATAGCCCTTGACTCCCATGTAAGTCAAAAGTCTGTCCAACTCAGCCTTAAATATATTCAATGACCTAGCCTCCACTGTTTTCCAGTGTAGTGAATTTCAAGGATTAATGAATCACAAAATTGTTACAGTGCAGAAGGAGGCCATTTGGCCCATCATGTCTGTACCAGCTCTCCAAATGAGCATTGTGACTTAGGGCCATTCTCCTGCCTTTTCCCTGTACCCTTTCACATTGTTTCTATTCAAATAACTATCCAATGTCCTCTTAAATGCCTCGATTGAACCTGCCTCCACCACACTTCCAGGCAGTGCATTCCAGACTCAAACCACTCGCTGAGTAAAAAAGTTTTTTCTCATATCACATTTGCTTCTTTTGCAAATCATTTTAAGTCTTGTTCTCAACCCTTTTACAAGCAGGAACAGTTTCTCCCTGTCTACTCTATCCAGCCCCCTCAATAATAATCCTCTTTCCTATCTTCCTGCAAATGTGCCCAACCTCAAGTTTCCCCACTTTATAATCCATCTGCAAAATTTTTGCCCACTCACATGGCATATCCATATCCATTTACAGATTCTCAGGGCAGAATTTTCCAGCCTTGCCAATGGTGGGCATCACGCAGGCGGGATGGGACAATTTGGAGATTTGGCTGCTCTCTAAATGGCCCCGTCCAACCTCCAACAATGCTTGCCACTGGCAGGGCTCGAACATTCCGCCATTAGTGTCCTCCTCAGAACTTGCTTTCCCATCTATCTTTGTATCATTAGCAAACTTAGCTACAATACAGCCAGTCCCTTCAAGCCATTAATATAGATTGTAAATGGTTAAGGTCCTAGCACTGGTCCTGGTGGCACTCCACTAGTTATTGTTTGCCACCCAGAAAAATTATCCATTTATCCTGAATCTCTGTTTCCTGTCAGTTAGCCAATCCTCTATCCAAGCTAATTTATTATCTCCAACACCATGAGCTCTTATCTTGTGTACTAACCTTATTGAATACCTTTTGGAAATCTAAATACACTACCTCCACTGGTTCCCCTTTATCCATCCTCCTTGTTACATCCTTGAAGAATGCTAATAAATTTGTTAAACACGATTTCCCTTTCATAAAACCATGTTGACTCTGCTTGATTGTCTTCTGATTTTCTAAATGTCCAATGACTTCCTTAATAATGGATTCCAGCATTTTCCCAATGACAGATGTTAGGCTAATTGGCCTATGGTTTGTTGCTTTTGTCTCCCTCCTTACTTGAATAGAGACATTGCATTTACAGATGCTGGGCAGGTTACTGAGGCAGGAGGTCCAATGACAGCAACCAATGACAGTGAAGTAACAGCAATATAGTTCCAAGTCACGATGGTGTATGAATTGGGGGAACTTGCAGATGCTGGTGTTCTTATGCATCTGTTGCTCTGCTTCTTCCAGGTCTTTGAGGCTACAGATTTGGAAGGTGTTGTCAACGGATCTTTGATAAGTTGCTGCAGTGCAGCTTGGAGATGGTATACACTGCTGCCACTGTGCACCAGTGGTGGAGGGAATGAATATTTAAGGTGTGGATGGGGTGCCTAGCAAGGGGTGCTTTGTCCTTGGTGATGTTAAGCTTCTTAAGTGTTGTTGAAGCTGCAATCATATAAACAAATTAAGAGTATTTCATCACATTCCTGATTTGTGTCTTGTAGATGGCGGACAGACTTTGGGGAGTCAGGAGGTGACTTACCTGCTGTGGAATTCCCAGCCTCTGATCTGCTCTTATAGCTATGGCACTTATATGGCTGGTCCAGTTCAGTTTCTCATCAATAGTAACCCCTAGAATGTTGATGATGGGAAATTCAGCAATGTTAGTGTTCTTGAATGTCAAGGGGAGATTGTTAGATTCTCTATTGTCTGATCTAATTTCTTCCTCTTAATGTTTCCATCACTGAATCCCCCACCAGCAACATCTTGGAGGAGTCCCCTTTGATCAGGGACTTAACTGAACCAGCCACGTAAATACTGTAGTTATAAGAGTAAGCCAGAGGCTGGGATTTCTGTGGTGAGTGACTCAACTGCTAACTCCCCAAAGCCTGTCCACCATCGACAAGGCAAAAATCAGGAGTGCAATGGATGAATGCAGCTCCAACAGCACTCAAGGAGCTCACCACCATCCAGGACAAAGCAAGCAGCTTGAATGGCGCCCTCTTAATCATCTTAATAATTCACTGCCTCTGCAACTGGAACACCTGGCTGCAGTGAGTATCATCTACAAGATGCACTGTGGCAAACCTATGATCTCTACCACTTGGAAGAACAAGGGCAGTAGGCACATGGGGATACCACCAGCTGCAATTTCCCCATCAACTCACAAAACATTCTGACTTCGAAATATATTGCGTCCCTTCATCATCATTGGGTCAAAACCCTGGAACTCACTCCCCAACAGCACCTTGAGGGGAGCTACACCATGTGAACAGCAGCTGTTCAAGAAGACAGCTCACCACCACCTTCTCAAGGATAATTAGGGATGGGCAACAAATGCTGATCTTGCCAATGACTCTCACATCCCATGAATTAAAAAAAAGTTCCATTTTAGAGACTTGTTCACCAAATCTAGGCTAACACACCAGTGCAGCATTGAGATGAAATTGCACAATCGGAAGTTCCAACTTTCAAATGAGATGTTAAACCAAGGTCTCATCAGTCCTCTCAGCTGGGCATAAAAGATCCGATGGTTCTATTTCAAGGAAGGTCAGAATTGCTTTCTTGATCTCCTGATCAATATTATTCCTCAACAACATCACTAAATGCTCTGGTCATAATAACATTACTGTTTGTGGATCTTTGCTGTGTGCAAATATACTGCCACATTTCCTACATTACCAGCAGTGACTACACTTCAAAAGGAACAACACCTCATCTTCCGACTAGGGACTTTACAGCCTTCTGGACTGAATATTGAATTCAACAACTTTAGGTCGTGAGCTCCCTCCCCCGTCCCCACCCCCTTTCTGTTTCCCCCTTCCTTTTTTTTTCCAATAAATTATAAAGATTTTCCTTTTCCCACCTATTTCCATTATTAAAAAAACCCCACTAGAGCTATACCTTGAGTGCCCTACCATCCATTCTTAATTAGCACATTCGTTTAGATAATATCACCAACTTTAACACCTATGTGTTCTATTGTACTATTGTCGTTGACATCTTTTGATGATCTGCTTCTATCACTGCTTGTTTGTCCCTACAACCACACCTCCCCCCCTCCACCTCTCTGTCTCTCTATCTCTCCGCCCCCCACACACACACCTTAAACCAGCTTATATTTCAGCTCTTTCCTGGACTCGAACTCAAGTTCTGTCGAAGGGTCATGAGGACTCGAAACGTCAACTCTTTTCTTCTCCGCCGATGCTGCCAGACCTGCTGAGTTTTTCCAGGTAATTCTGTTTTTGTTTCAAAAGTACTTAATTGGTTATAAAGTAATTTGGGATGTCCTGAGGTCATAAAAGATGCTATATAAATGCAAGTTCTTTCCTCGTCTTTCTTTGCTCTAACATCGAGACACAAAACAGATGTTTAAGTAGAGAAGATGGACTGAGTTTAGGAGAAAGGGTAGGAATACTTGGGTCATTAAAACTTTAAAGGAGGACAATGTGAGGAACCCTCATGGAGATAGAATAAATGATATAGGTAAATGAGAAAACCACAGGATCACATTTTTAAACTGTAAAAGGCAAATATAAGGTTTTCTTCACATGAAGAGTGACTGACACAAAAGGTAGATTACAAAAATCCTGGAATTATTGATGGTACAGTTGGATGTCATGATGGAGGCAGGAGGAGAGAATTGTATGTTCTTTTTGGGTTCTAGATCTAGGTTGGATGGAATGGTTATCTGCAACCATAGCTACATTACCGTGAGTGTTTGATCTTGACATTGAGTGGAAAAAGTTTTTCATTCGACAGCAACTGAGATTCCTCCTTCCACTGAACATTGAAATTCATCAAATTTTTAAAAATATGTACATGTGAACATGCGAGCACAACTCTATGCCAACTTCATCAGTCAATGGTACTTGAAGGATTATTTTGTATGTTCCCATGATTCATGTTGCTTATTATGATTTATAATTGTTTGGTAGTACAAAACTTGAGTATTGCTGAAAAAAGAGCCATATTGATGCTTTTTGTTTTGCACTCATTAGGACATTTCGCAAGAATACTAATATAAAGGGAAGACAACAATTTATACCGTATGGCCTATCTGTTTCCCTTGTCGGCGCATGCGATCTGCAGGCCCAGGAGCGGTCGGGAAATGGGTGCTCATTGAAACGTGCACTGAAAAACTCAACGCTGCTGGGGTGGGGCCAGGAAGAGGGTGAGCGACAACATCACCTCAGGCATGGTGAGCGCTTCAAGAGAACTTACTGAAGGCAGACAGCTGCCTCAGGGAGCTGCAGACCTGCAAACAATTAAATAAAGCACAAAAAAGCTGCAAAAAATGTCCATGTAGCACAATCAAGCACCTGATAGCCACCTCATAAAAATGCTGTCCCCAGATATTTCTTTTAACAGAGAATTCATCCCGCCCTTAGATGAGATTTCGTCAAAAATGTAAAGGCCGCCTGGCCAATTCATCCGTCCGCCAACTGTAAGGTTGGACAGGGTCATGAAAAATTGCAGGCAATTGCACCGTTAATTGGCTTAATTGCCCGCTTAATTGTCAGTGGGCGTGCTTCCGACTGCCGTGCATGCCCGCTGCGAAATATGATGTGAGTGCGTGATGACGTTGGGATGCTCACTCAATGTCATCTTGCGCGATTTTATGCCCATTCAGGTCAGGTGTGTGCCCACCTGCAGAAAGTAAAATTCTTCCCTATGAGAAGAGAGTGCTGACTGGTTGGTAAGTGGACTCTGATTGGTAGAGGCGTTGCCATGGAGAATGCACCAGTGATGATGACTGACAGTTAACTGCCAAGCATTGTTTGGAATTTAAACCAGGCGGCTTGATACTGATTGGTCAAGGTATTGCCCTGAGAAATATACCAGCGAATGGCTATCACTTGTTTTGTTTAGCTGAAACAGGTGCAATGTATGTGCATGTTCTTTCTGTTTGCAAAGAACTGGGCCCTATGTACTAACATAATATTATATACTAATAATAAGTACACACAACTGCGCCACACTCCAAATTTAAAAATGTTAAAAATAGAATAATAAAATTTCCCTGACATGTCCCCTCATGTGACACTGTTGGCACATGTCCATCGCTTTTAGCTAAACTTTTATTACATTTTTAAAAACCTACATGAAACTTCATCCCACCCATGGATGAGGTTTTGTGCTTACTCTGAAGCCCGCCAGGGCTCCCAGCCTGCCCGCCAACCTTAAGGTTGGACGGGCAGGTCCACTAATGATGTAAATTACTTTTTCAATGGCCTCAATAAGCCATTGACAGGTGGGCGGGTGCACAATTGATTCAGCTGCGCCCCCGCCGACCTGAAAATTGAAATGACGCGGGGTAGTGTTGGGAGTTCTGCCCGATGTCATCCCGCATCATTTTACGTGTCGGCGTGCGGACACACTGACCGGGAAATCCTGCTCATGGTGTAATTAAAATTGAACTCAACTGCGTGAGCTGCCAAGTTCATAAGTTCAATGAATGCTGATTTATTATGATTTATTCAGAAAGCTAACTGCATTATCAAAATGGCACATATTTCTTGCATGATGTCAGTAATATCTGAAAAGAAGTGCTGTCATATTACATTAACAACCACAAACTGTCTATATTTTGGCTGACACAGTACTGCTGTTGAAAAAATAAACACAAATGACCTTTTAGAGGTAGGTGTTTATGTTGAAAGGATTAATCTTCAACAAAGCACTGTTTCTTTTCAGTCTGTCAGTCAATAAATTGTGTGAGTATCTATAAATTGCTAGGCTTGGTTCCTTTACCTGTTCATATGGAATTGAGTGTTGAATTGATGATCCAATAATTATCCAATCACCTTGATGACTTCTGTTACTAAGATTGTTCTGTAATTCATTTTGAAATGCTTGTAGTACAAGGATTTAATAATGCATTTTTTGATTGTTCAGTACTCCTAAACTAAGTTTCCTTTCAGCTGGCAGCTATGGCAAGTATAGTTGGAATTCTTCAAATTCCAACCAAAAGAGCAGCCTGATAAGAACATTGTGATGGAAACATTTCAATTTTTCAGACCATAAATTTAGCATTTTTCCCTCTCTTAATATCTGTGCACCAATTAAAGTAAAGGGGTCAATGGGTAGAATCATCCCAGAATTGCAGAAGTGCAGTAGGCGTTGTGAAAATCAATGTTTTACCCGCCAGCTGCAATGGCGGCTTTTCACACCGTATTGTCTCCTTCCCGTCTCATAAATTATGTAGTCACGGGAAAAATGCAGTCTTGCTGGTGGGTGGCCTCCGATTTTCCCGCCATGCCGCTACCTTGCCGATTCATCACTCCGGGTGCCATATTTAAACTGCAGCCACATGCACAGTTCTCATTGCTTGCAGCCCAGGACTGCTCCAGTAAAGACATGGACCCAAAAGCCAAGAAGAGTGCAGCCACCTGATTCAGTAACACATCCCTGGAATGCCTTTTGGACATTGTGGAGGCCCACTGTGATGTCCTCTAGCCTTCACTGGCTGCAGGAGGCTCCTCAGTCTCGCCACATCAGCTTGGGAAGTGGTGGCAGAGGTGGCCAGTGCCAATGGTGCACACAAAAGGTCAGCCATCCAGTGTAGAAAAAGGATCTATGATCTCATCCATGCCGCCAAGTAAGTCAACCATCTCGTCACTCTCAACTCACCCACTCACCAGCCCATCACAAATTCACTGGCATCTCACTCACTGCCAGCTCAAGGGACATCATCACTCATTCTTTCATACACCCTCTCACATCTGGCCTCATCTCCTCTGGAGATTGCCTCCTCATCCCCTCCAAAGTTCCACTCAGCATTCATGCACATCTGGCATCCTTCTCATTTGGCCTGGCATGTGCCTTGCTCATACTCTCTCCATCTGTCTTTACGCAGGCCAAGATCACACACAATCACTGGGAGAAGTCCCAGACCTGGGGGTGGAGTGCAAGACATCAAGGCCCTCACTCCGTTTGAGAGTTGCGCATTGGTGCTGGCCAGAGAGGATGTGGACTGTTCTTGCGGTGAAAGCGAGGTCGGTGGCAAGCATCCACATGAAGATCCTGCACCACATCATCCCCCTGTCAACGCCCACTGTTCTGTGTGTAACATGGCAGCAAAGCACTAATAATCTCCACATTCTCTCCTAGGCACATCTGACACATCATCCTCAGGCATCCTTGACCCTGACCTCAGTGTTGAGAGCACCTCGGATGAGGAATCTGAGGGCAGCACCGTTGAAGACCTGTCATGGTGCTCACCCACACCTTCCACCAGTGCAGCGACACACACCTTAGTGTAGAGCAGCCTCAGGATCACAGTCTGATGAGCACAGCAACATATCCTGTTGCACAGCAGGAGGAGGCAGGGACATCTGAAGTTTCCGACACTCAGAGGACTACTAGATGCAAGGAACGTGCTGAGTCCGAGCCAGGCAATGAGCCTCCTAAGTCGGTCCTCAATCAGTTGGTGCAGCTGTAAAGACAATCACAGGAACATCAGGAAGGGATGTCTGGTGCACTCCTCAGATTGCAAGGGACGATGGAGGAGTCAGTGAGGTGAGAGCGCTGGCATGCCAATGCACCGAGGTCAACACTGGCAGGATGGCAGCCGCCATGGAGACCTTGGTCCAGGACATTGGTCCTACACTGCTGTGCGGGCATAGTTGGCCTCCAAGAGTATCAACGCAAGAGGGGTGCAGGGCAGCTTGATCTCACTCCAGCTTCCCCTCCTCCTCAAGGTGTCAGCCAGGGGCCTTCAAATACCCATAGGGAGGAGGACCAGCAGCTCGACCCCCTGGGGCCATCCACCCGGGTGACTCTGGGAATGTCCGGCCTATCCAAATCCTCTCTTCCTGTGACCCCATCATCTCCAGCTCCACAGGCTGAGAGCAGCAGGATACCCAAAGCAGGCCAGGTCCCTCCAGGTCTTGGCCTTCCAGAGGACGCCCACCAAGGTCATCAAAGCAAAGACGCAGCAGTCAGCAGGCTGCCTCCACCTTTGCTGTGGATATCAGGGAGTACAAAGATGTAGCAGCAGGAAAAGGAAGATTAAGAAGATGTAACTCTTTTGAGTACAAACCCATTTCCATCTGTTCCTACTCAGATGAAGTTACATTGTTTCATAGTTTGCCATTGTGAGATTTGAACTCTTGATCTTGGGGTTACAAACCCAGTACCATAACCATTTGGCTATTTAGGCCAAGCCATTAAGAAGATGTAGTTGCACCACATGGGCACAGGCGTTAATCACATGTACATAATGTTTACTATTGTAAATAAACTCCCAAGAATGTCCCCTTTCTTATTGCTCCCTGTTATGATGAGCAGTGTTAGTGTCATTCAGATGTGAAACCTTGGTTTCTGCACAAGATAAAGGCAAGTGTCTCAGCCTAGGGCCTCTTCCCTGTGTGGTGTGTAACCTTCAGTCCAAAGTGATGGTCTGTCTTAATGCTTTCTGGACACATAAGTGATGCCTGCACCTTGATGGTGCCTGTCATTGCTGCCAGAATGTCATGGGCAGGTGTCACAGAGTTCCATCATTCTCTCTGTGTGCTCTCAGCACCTTTGAGGTGGGGCTGGCCCCACATCTCTTCAGAATCTGTGTCTGGTGATGATGTGGCCCTGAAGGGTACAGGTTATGAAGGATGCCAAAGGATCAGATGCACTTAAAGTTTCACGGTTGTGTCTCCATGATATGACCCTGATCATAGAGCATAAGCAAGCTGCCCTCAGCCACACAAGAGTCAGATATTCACAAAGGCAATGTGAAGATCTATAAAATGTCCTCACAGCATGTTGTCATCATCCTCCTTGAATCTTATGACTGTTAGGAACTCCGCTGCATTTCCATGACATGAGCCTGAGAACTAATGGCATGTGTGTTGCCATCAGCCACACAGGAGTCAAATATTCAAAGATGCAAGGTGAGAATGTCAGGACTGTCTTCATTGAATCTTGTCCCAGTAAGTGTAAGTTGAGCCATTGCCAAATTCTTAAGGCTTGGTAATATTTTTACAGTGCAACCCAACCACAACAGAAGCAGAGATGTCTCTGCTGAACCCTCACATCAGAATCTTAAATATCTATATTTCTACATCAATAGTTTCCAACATTTTGAGTTACTTGTACCCCTTTGGGTTGTTTCCTCTCAATTTAGATACATCACTGGCTGCATGGAAGAACAGTCTGTCGTCTTATGTTGTCTTCAGGGAGATGTTGGAGAGCAGAGTGGGTTAAATTGCTTCCTGTGATCTCTCCCACATTGCAGAGTGCCATGTCTTTGCTCAGTGTGCCTCTCAGCTGTGTTTGTCAGCCACCAGAATGCCTTCTTCACAATGTTTGTTTTTAAGTATTCTTCATGTCTCTCTTGAGCCAGAGGGAATCTTTGCAGTCACTCTCTGTGTTGTGAAGTGAATACATTTTATTTCAGTTTTCAGCATATGTACTATTCAGCCCCTAGCTTGTTATAAGCTGAGGAATTTAATACAGTGTCAAGGTGCAACCAACGACTCGTGTCTGCTAATGATTTAACATAAAATGTTTACCACTATTATTGCAGAAGACTTATAACAGTGATAATAGCTTTTACAAGAGAAATTTAACAACAACATATACCCTTTGCAGTTACATAGCATCTTTAACATAGTAAAATATCCCAAGGTGCTTCACAGGAGCGTTATCAAACCAAATTTGACACTGATCCACATAAGCAGATATTAAGGCAGGTGACAGCAAAGAATTAGGTTTTAAGGAGTGCTTTAAAAGAGGAGAGAAAGGAGGCAAAGAGGTTTAGTGAGTGAATTCCAAAGGGCTTTGGCAGCTGAAGGTAGAGATGCTGATGGTGGACTGGTTAAAATTGTGGATCTCACGAGGTCAGGATTAGAGTAGTTCAGATGTCTTGAAGGGTTGTGTGATGAGATTGCAGGGATAGGGAGTGTCGTGGTCATGGAGGAATGAGAATTTTAAAATTGAGGCATTGCTTGACTGGGAACCAATCTAAGACAGCAAGCACAGAGGTGATGGGAGAATGGGGCTTAGCATGAGATAGGATACAGACAGCAGAGGTTTGTAAGACCTCAAGTTTATGGAGGGGAGAATGTGAGAGGCTGGCCAGGAAAGCATTGGAATAGCTAAGTCTAGAGGAAACAAAGGCATGGATGAGGGTTTCAGCAGCAGATGAGTTGAGGCAGGGACAGGAAATTCCACATTACCAGAGTGTGTGACACATGTAATTGAATAGCCCTGATCCAGTCACAGTTGAGCGTACATAAATCAGTTAAATCAGTGTAGTTATTCTTGAGAATTCTGTTATGTGGTACAGAGAAAAACAAGAACATTTATAATGAGGATTATAGCTAATTGCAAAAGTGCGAAAGATGCAGTTAACAGTACACTTGGTCAAGTAATTCTCTTTTTGTTTGGTCATGCATTTTACAACTTACTGAGCTTCAGTTTGGTAGGGTGTTGCGCTTCTGATTTTGCCACATAGTGAGTTCCTCAGTTTTGCCAAGCCTTTGTATAAAAGGATCATGCAAAGGCCAAGGCTTTCCTATATAGAATGAGAAGAAACTTCAAACACCAGGTTACCGAACACTACCGACAGGGTCCTTAGTTAACTGACCACTCTATATTTTAACCATAACATGGAGCATGAGGAGATCCAGAGGGGGTATAATAGAAATAAATACTGTAAAATGATTATTGAATTAAGTTTTATACTTTCTATCTTTTATTAAAGCCAAAATAACCACAGAATTAGAAGGGATAAACAATAAATAGTGCATTGCATTCCATTAGAAAATAATCACATTTTAAGGTACTTCAAATTCACATTAGACTACATTCTACTCCATCTCAGTTCAGCCTTACCTGATAGATATTATGCTACCTTCGAGGAGATAATGTCAGTTTTTCCCCTTTTGTTAGGAAGTTTTTCTTGGGCTAGCATTAGACCTTGATGCTTTTGCAACATCAAATGGACTCTTTAGAGACTCTTGATGCTGTTTCATTCCACTCTTCTTTATCACTTTGGGTCTGAAGATGGGCTGTTTCAATTATGCCATATGGTCCTGTGTTGTAGCTCATGCCGACTGTGGATCAAAATTCTATGTCACTTGGCTGGGCTTATAGCATTACGATAGATTTTCAGATCAGTTACACCTTAATAACTGTCATAAAGTCAATACAAATGATTGCAAAAATGGGTGGAGATCCATTATGCCAGATTTCTGCTCCTTTAGTATTTCATTCAATATTCCGATCATGATTAGTTCTGAGAATAGAAGGACCTGCCTGGCTGCAGTTAAATATATTAAAATTCTCCTTGATCATATTTCCTCCTTTTGTGCTGGTATTGCATTTAGTCACCTACTGCCTCATATTAAAAGGGGCTATAACATCTTGCTAGCCAGTTCAAGGGCCCTTGAATCTGCTCCACCATTTAATAACATTATGGCTGATCTTCCACCTCAACTTCACTTTCCCATCCAATCCCCATATCCCTTAAAGGCCAAGATATCCATCAATCTCATACTTGAATATAGTCATTGACTTAGTATCCACAGGTTTCTGGCGTAGAGAATTCCAAAGATTCAACATCCTCTGAGTGAAGATATTTCTCCTCATCTCAGTCCTAAATGACTGACCTCTTATCCTAAGGCTATGCCTCTTGGTTCTATATTCCCAGTCAGGCAAAATAACATCTCACCTCTACCCTGTCAAGACTCTTCAGAATATTATATGTCTGAATGACATCACCTGCCATTCTTCTAAACTTTGGAGAGTTTAGGCCCACTCTACACAATCTCTCCTCATAGGACAACCATCTCATCCCAAGACACAATCTAGTGAACATTTATTGCATCTCTCTAAGGCCAGTATATCTGGGGGAAGTTGGTGGGAAAAGAGCAGGATCCACAGTCGGAACCTCTCCCTGATGCTGTCTCACCTGTAGGTGATTTCCCCAGGATGGGTTACCAAGGGAATTGGCACCCTACTCCAGGGAGGTGGGCATGCAATGAAGCCAATTAAGGTCCCAATTAAGGGCCATTTTCCCCCAGTGCCATAACTTCTTCAGAGTCAAATAGCACCCCCTGACCCTGACCCTGTTTTGTTAGGAGCCTGGCAACACTGTGGAAGCAACCTCTGGCTGGGAGATCAGCGGGCCATGGGCAGTTAATTAACTGGTAGACTTAGGGTCACAGCTGTCTAGGGGTAGCCACAAATGCTCTTCTGGAGGGATCAATTCTCTACCCTGAGGCCCCTCACAATACTTTATCATCTTTTACACTATGTATGAAGAAGGCCTTTGTGTGTGCCTTCCTTTTGAGGTGCTGCCCGGACATTGCGGGTCCTCCTATTGGGCCTCTCGCTTCTCTGGTCCACCCATCAATTAGGAGGCTGCCTCATGTATAGTTGTTCCAGTGAGCATGCTGAGGCCGTCCATGAGCTCCGGACCTCAATGAGTTTAGGCCCCAGTACCCACAGGAAAATACAGCCCAACATTTCAGGTTGGTGACCCTTCGTTAACATACGATTTGCCTTCCTAATTATTCTCTGTACCTGCATGTTAACTTTTGGTGTTTCTTGTACAAAGATACCCACATCTGTCTGATACCAACATTGAATAGTTTCTCACCAGTTGAAGTTTTTAGTTTTTCTGTTTTTCTTATTAAAATGGATAACCTCCCATTTCTCCATGTCATACTCCAGCTACCAACTTCTTCCCCATTCACTTAACCCTGTCTATTTCCTTTGCAGATTCTTTGGGCGGAATCTTAACAGAACAGATCTGCACAAAGTGGGTGGCCAGTACCGGGTCAGGAACCCGTTTGTCATTGAAATGGGCTTTGCTGTGGCTTTTTAACTTGGCCATGGCAATTGCATCCCGCTTTCAGGTTCCCTGACCAATCAAAGAGGACATGATGATGTCCAGATCAGTCAAAGAATGGATTTCTAGTCAAAGGGACCCCAGCAGGAGTCAGAATCACTGAACTGTACATTGAATCCTGAGGCTTCAGCAACCACAGGAATGGAAAGGAGCCCTCAGAAGGCTGCCCCTTGAGTCTCTGACTAAACCTGGAGAGCTTATTGCAGGATCTGAGGAACTGAAGTGAAATTCCGTCTCCCACGGACAGGAGGAAGAAGTCAGCCTCTCAAATCATGGTGAGGAAGTAGCTGAGAAAGTCAGCAGCAGGAGTGTGGTCCCTTGAACCTGGATGTAGTGCATCAAAAGTTTCAGGGCCTCAGGAGGGCAGGAAAGGTGAGTGCTTAACACTTTCATGTTCTGACCCCCACACTCTGACTTCCCTAGTATTCTTCAGCACAGCACTCCTTAAATCACTCCTTGCAGCTTCATTCATCTCTCGCTCTCTTATGTACCTCCTCAGATCCCTGTCTGAATAGCCAACTCACACTCACCCTCATCTTTGTGCCATCTCACACCCATGTCTCACAGTCACCCTCCACAAATGTTGTTCTTCTCTCCTCTGCACACAATCCATTTCTTAAACTCACAATCTCCACTTTCCCTTCTTGCAGGAACCCTAAAAGAGGCAGAGAACTGGGTTGGGGGATGGGGAGGGAGCGTGATCCATTGAAAGCCACCATGACCTGCTCCACCGTGAAGGAGGTTTTGTTCCAGGAGGCTGCAGCTGCCAGCAATGTCCTGCCATCAAAACTTGAGCCTCATGAGGCACTGGCACACATATTGAGAGATTTCATCTTCTGACTGTAGATCCTATGATCGGGCTCTCACCTCCTTGGAACTGGGTCTCTGTATCTATCTCCTCTGTCCTGTGCAGCAGCATGCAGCTGAGGATGAGGTGATGGCTGACAGCAGGAAAGTGAAGCTCAAAGTGAGTGACAGGTGAACTGACTTCCAAGATGTTGGAAATCACCTGTCAAGCAGTAAAAAGTGCTCAGAAGAATTGCAGTGAGCACCAGCCTCTCACCTAGGCAGGCTGCAGTCAGTTAGTTTCATTGTTTCAAGGCTTGCCAGCTCGTCAGTTTCACTGAAAAAACACTTCTCATTGTGCACTCACCTGGTTGAGCCTGGCGAGTTCCACACAGCTCGGGAAACCCACATGCTGACTATTACAGCCAGCATGCTGGGTTAAATCCTCAGTTATTGAATATTTTAATACTTATTCAACAATTCCACAAGGGTTCCCTGCTTGATTACAAACCCACCTGGATTAAATCTGGAAGTGGGCAAGATCAAGTCGGGTTCCCAAACCGATGCCACTTTTCAAAGCTTGAACCTTGCCTCCCATTGTTAACTCGCCTATCCTTAGTAGTTAAAATTCTATCTTTTGCGACCTCCTCACAGATTACTGTACCTAAAAGTACAGACAGCAGGTAACCATTGCAGATGTTGGACTGGAGATGTGAGTGCAGGGAAGTGAAGGAAAGGTGAGTTCTCCAGTTTGGAAGTAAAGTTGCGAAAGTTAATGCTGTGTTCAAAACCCATGTGACAGGAACAGATATAAAATGAGCTTAATGTACCCTGGAAGTACAACAAGATAAACTAACCAGTTTTTCCCTATACTAAGTGGATGGACCAAGTATACTTACCATAAGGAGTTAAATATTTCAACGTACTGTACCCTCAGAAAACATTGCAGATCTTTCAAAGCTTACCATACATTTCCATAATAAAACAAGGCAAACTTTGTTGCTGCCATTTCAAACTGGAAGCATTGTCAAATTTGCATTTGGAAATTTGAGCCTACAAAATGACCTTTCAACCTAACCTAGTTTATTAATGATATAAAAACAGAAAATGCTGGAAAAACCCAGCAGTCCTGTTAGCATCAGTGGAGAGAGAAGCAGAGTTAATGCTTTGTGTCTGTATGACTCTTCTTCAGAGTTGAAGAGATTTGGAAATGTGATGGGTTTCATAGTGTTGACAGGGGAGATGGGGGGATGGTTGGTGTGGAGCAGGTGGAGCAAAATAGAAGGCCAGGGATAGGTTGAAGGTCAGGAAAGATAAAATGTCAAAGATGTCATGCGCAGCTTATTAGTACATATTTAAGTACTTCCACAGAAGCAGAGTTACAGGATGGTCACCTCAGTGTCACTACGTGTGTTCATCAACCCTTCCAAAGTCACCTTACAGAACAAAGTGATGCTGAACAGACAGGAACAAACCTTATCAGGAGGTGATCTGTGCAATATTAAAGTCTTAATTCTCTTTGAGCGTCATGTTGAACTTCCTAGGCAGAAAACATTGAAATTGAAGGATGCTTCCATGTTAAGAACTAGTACTATTAATTTTCTAGCTATTCCTTCTTCCTGTACTTTTTTTTATTCATTCAAGGGATGTGGGCATCACAGGCTATGCCAGCATTTATTGCCCATCCTAATTGCCCTTGAGAAGGTGGTGATGAGCTGCCTTCTTGAGCCACTGCAGTCCATGTTGTGCTAGGGAGGGAGTTCCAGGATTTTGACCATGCGACAATGTAAGAATGAGCCTAGGTCAATACCGGGTGGCCCATCAGGTTTCCTTGACTTTTTAGCAGTTTAATACAACTGAGTGGCTTGTTAGGCCATTTCAGAGTCAAACACATTGCTGTGGTTTGGAGTCACATGTAGGCCAAACCAGATGAGGATGGAAGATTTCCTTCCGTAAAGGGCATTAATGAATCAGATGGGTTTTTACAGCAATGGTTTTATGGTCATCATTAGACTTTAATTCCAGATTTTTATTGAATTCAAACTCCACCATCTGCTGTGGTGGGATTCAAACCCTCACCCCCAGAGCAATACCCTGGGTCTCTGGATTGCTAGTCTGGTGACAATATCACTATGCCACCAGGTACTTGCTCACATCCTTGTCTATGACTGTCCTGTGGCCAGCATAGTACCATTTTCCATCTTCAGTGTCCAAAGTTGAGCCCAAATGATTCATCCTATCAACCCAACAGCTTATGACACTCTAGAATTTAGCAAAAGAACACTAAAGACAAGGGCTAGAAGTTTGCACAAAAACGACCTTTAGATCTCAAATTTGTTTCTTTCTAAAAGAAATGGAAAATGTATCTCTTTGAAGCAGTTTCTAGTTGTGCAGAGTTTTTTTGGGGTGATGTTTATCTGATGGTGCCGAGTGATGTGATAAAAGTAACTATGTTGGTGTTGATGTTTAAGGTATTCTTCTAGGTGGTGTAAGGACTAAGTCTAATGTTGGAAGAAAGTGTTGATGTAAGCAGAGGAAGGGTTATTCAACTAAACATTCTCGATGATCTAGTAGCGTACAGGTCCGTCAACTGGTGGGATTTGTGGCTCTTGATCCTTCTCAGCATCATGCTATACATCCTGCTCCTGATCTTCCACTTCTATCTCCCTGGTTGACTAGTAGGGTTCTTCTTTTGCAGCATACAGCAAACTACATTGAATGTAGAGACAGTATTGCAGCTATGTCTCCAGGTCTATCCAAGCAGCAGAATCTTTAATTCAGCAGACCAAAGGTTTGGTCAGTCAGAGCCCTGGTAGAGGCATGTCTCTGATTGTAATGATCTTTTACGTCTAGTCATGTATTCCTGACAGGTGTTGCCAGCCATGTGCTTAGATGCTACCTCTTGTTCCCAAGCAGCCAGCCTGGTATCCAATGGTTTGGATAAGAGAGAGAGATTGAGCACTAATGCAGGCTAAAGGTATCATGATTACCATGAGGAAACTGGGCACAGAACTGGATGATGTGATTTCTGTCGTCATTCATCAGTTGCACACTGAGCGAATGGAAACCTATCCTGTTTCAGAGTAGTCTGTGGTCTTTGCATTAAGCATGCAAGGCTTATGTGGGTGCAGTCAATTATTCCCTGTATTTGGGGAATGTTTGTGATGTTGATGAAGAATTAGAGTTATCTGTTAAGCACACAGTTCATGACACCTGTCCACCTGCCTTGTTGACTCCAAATGGAAAGTGATTAATGTTGCTGATGTCACTTGTTTCAGCTGAGCTTAGCTCTCTGTATAAATTCAAGGTAACAATAACTTTTCAGAGCCACAAGCAGTGGAGCGCGTGACCTTTTATGCAGTTGATGCTGCAACAGGTGACAGAACTCGGTCACAGCCTCCCTTGTGAAGTGGAGCTGCTAAACGCACAGCATCTTGGTTAATTGGAGGTGAGATATTCTGTTTCTACAACTTGTGTGGTGTAATGCTTCCTGTACCCATCCCTCTTTTACCCTCTGCATTCATAATTATTGCTGTTCTTCCTCGTCATCGTATGCCTCAATGACAGACTGAGCAATGCATGCATGTTGCTGGAAGAAGTCTGTGCTCATGGCACAGGGCAGAGGTTGTCCAAAAAATAAAATGCACAACTCTTGGATTCAGCTTTGAAGGCCAACACATCCAGAATAAGTATAAAAGACCATCAGTAGTCTAAGAAGACCGCTGGATTCACACTTAAATGCAGTTGAGGATCCCATCAATTAAATAAAATCAGAAAAGTTCTGCCAATGTTCAGCATCTCTGGGAGCATCTGTGGAGAGAGAAACAGAGTTAACGTTTCACAGAATGACAGAATCTTTACAGTGCAGAAGGAGGCTATTCAGCCCATTGAGACTGCACTGGCTCTCTGAAAGAGCATTCCACCTAGTTCCACTCCCCTGCCTTATGCCCATAACCTTGCACATTGTTTATTTTCAGGTAGCAATCCAATTCCCTTTTGAATACCTCGATCAAACCTACCTCTACCACCCTTTCAGGAAGTTTGTTCCAGACTCTAACCAACCTCTGGGTGAAAAAAAAAATTCCTTACATCACAAAATTACTCCTTCTGCCCATTATTTTGAATCTGTGCCCTCTAGTTCTTGAGTGAGAGCGGTTTCTCACCATTTACTCCGTCCATACACCTCAGGATCTTGAATACCTCTACCAAGTCTCCTTTCAGCCTTCTTTTCTCCAAGGAAAAAAGTCCCAACATCTCCAATCTATTCTTATAGCTACAGCTCTTTGTCCCTGGAATCATTCTTGTGAATCTCCTCTGTGCACTCTTCAATGCCTTCATATTCTTCCTCAAGTATGGTGGCCAGAACTGAATGCAGTGCTCCAGATGATGCCTAACTAGTATCTTATACAAGTTCAACGTGACCTCCTTACTCTTGTACTCAATGCCAAAATGGATCACCTCACACTTCTCTGCATTGAACTTCATCTGCTACTTGTCTGCCCAATCCACCTACACTTCTATGTCCTTTTGAAGTTCAAGACTACCCTCATCACAGTTGACAACATTACTAATCTTCGTATCATCTGCAAATTTTGAAATCATGGCTTGCATACCACTGTCTAGATCATTAATGTATGTCAGGAAGAGCAAGGGTCCCAATACTTACCCCTAGGGAACTCCACTACAAACCTTCCTCCAATCTGAAAAACAACCAATTATCACTTCTCTCACTCAGGCAATTCCCGTGCAGTCCTTCTGTGGGACTTACGGGAAATCCCAGCGCATCTTCTGAGGTACCTCTGGGGCATGACCCTCTGCAGAATGGAAGATCTGGGCCAATGTTTCATCTTTGAAAAGCTATTTATTTCCTTTCTCACTCGTCACTCAGCCAATTTCTTATCCAAGTGCCTACTTTGCCTTTTATTCCATGATGCAGAATTTTGCTCACAAGTCTGTTGTATGGCACTTTATAAAATGCCTTTTGAAAATCCATATACAGCATTTCCTTTATCAACCTTCTCTGTTACCTCCTCCAAAAACTCCAGCAAGTTAGTTAAACATGATTTTCCCTTAATGAATCCATGCTGGCTTTCCTTAGTTATCCTGCACCTGTCTAAGTGACTATTGATTTTATCCTGAACTATAGTTTCCAGAAGTTTCCCTGCCACTGTGGTCAAACTGACTGGTCTGTAGTTGCCAGATTTATCCTTACACCTTTTTGAACAAGGATTTAATATTCGCAATTCTCCAGTCCTCTGGCACCTCCCATGTGTCTAAGGAAGACTGGAAGATTATTACCAGTGCCTCTGCAATTTCCACTCTCACTTCCCTCAGTATCCTTGGATGCATCTCATTCAGACCTGATGCCTTATCTATTTTACATCTTAGTCAATGACATTTCATCAGGATTGATGAAAGGACATCGACTTGAAAGTTTAACTCTGGGCGGAATCATCCCAGATTTGCAGTAAGTGCGGTAATGGCCAAGAAAAAGAATGTTTTACCCACTGGCCGCAATGGCAGCTTTTCACGCTGTTATCATCCCAATCCCGCCTCATGAATCATGCACTACCAGGAAACATGCCGGATTGCTGGCAGATCACCTCTCATTCGCCCGCCACATCATCACCTCGGCACTTCCTCACTCTGGGTGCCATATTTAAAGTGCAGCTGCACGCATACCTTTCAGTGCTTCCAGCCCACAACTGCTGCATAGAAGACATGGCCCAAAAGGCAACAAGACTGCCGCCCCCCGATTCAATGAGGCATTTTTGGAAGGCCTTTTAAGTGCCGTGGAGGCCTACTGTGATGTTCTCTACCCTCCTCTGGCCGCAGGAGTGGCAGCAACATCACCAATCTGGCTTGGGAGGCAGTGGCAGCGGTGGTCACCTGTGTGAAAAAGAGGACAGGCATCCTGTGCCAAAAGAGGATGAATGATCTCCTTCCTTCTGCCAGGGTAAGTCACTCTTCTCATCACTCTCAACTCACACACTCACAAACCCATCACATATCCACAGGAATCTCACTTACTGCCAGTTCAAGGAACATCACCATTCACTCTCTCACACACACCTTCATTGCCCTCATTCCATCCATGGGACCACTCACCACCCACACATGCCGGGCATACTTATCAAGTGGCCTGGCAAGTGTCCTGCTTACACTCTCTCCATCTTTATTCATCCAGGACAAGCTGGCGCAAAAGAGGGAGAGGTCACAGACTGTTGGATGAATTCCTGACATCAAGGTCCTCACAGACTTAGACAATAGAAGCATACAGCTGGCTGGAAAGACCTGGGCTATTCTTGTGCTGTTGGTGAGGTTGGCAGTGCTCAGCCAAGTGAGGATCCAGCAGTGCAACATCCATCAGACAAATATCCTGTGAATGATGTGTGCTGTTTCACAGGCCACTGCCATGCACTAATTATCTCCCATGGCTTTAGCAGGCACATCTGGGAAACAGCAGAGGGAGTCCACAACTCATGTGCTCGACTCAAGCCCTGAAGAAACCTCAGTAGAGGAATCTGTTGAAACCCTAATTGAAGATCCATCACAGTGCTCACCCACACCCTGCACCAGCGCAGAGACACACACCTTGGTGGTTCCAAGCTTTAGAGTAGCCTTGGGGTCACAATCTGGTGAGCACATTGTACGGTCTGATCCACAGCAGGCAGCAGCAGAGACTTACCAGTTTCTAACACTTGAAGGACTGCTGGAAGCCAGAAATCTGCTGAGTCCGAGTCAGATGACCAGCATCTGGACTCGGTCATACCTCAGTTCCTGGAGCTGCAAGGGCAAACTCAGGAACATCAGGAAGGGATGTCTGCTGCACTCCTCAGATTGCAAGGCACATTGGAGGAGTCTGACTGCCTTCAGACTGAGTTTTAGTGCCAGCATGCCAATGCACCAAGGCCAACACTGGTAGGGTGGCGGCCGCATTGGAGACCTTGGTCCAGGACATTGGTCCTGCACTGCTGCGAGGGCTGAACTCCATCGTTAATGCCATAGTTGGCCTCCAACAATGTCAATGTGAGAAGGGTGTGGAGCAGCTTGATTTCACTGCAGCTTCTCCTTCTCTTCAAGGAGTCAGCCAGGGGCCCTCAGGAACCCATAGGGAGTAGGAACAGCAGGTGCACATCCCAGGGCCAACCACCCAGGTGTCTGCAGGAGTGTCAGGATCATCCGAAACTCCTCCTCCTGTGACCCCAGCAGCTCCATCTCCACAGGCCGAGGAGTGCCAAACAGCATGACACCGAAAGCCGGCCAGGGCCCTCAAAGTCTTGGTCCTCCAGAGGACTCCTGCCAAGGCCATCATAGACAGGGCATAGCAGCCAGCAGGCTGCCTCCACTGCCGCTGATGATGTCGGGAGCGCACAAAGATGTAGCAGCAGAATTAGGAAGGTTAAGAAGATGTCGTTGTACAGCCTGGGCATGGGTGTTAATCAATTGTATATAATGTTCACTATTGTCAATAAACTCCCAAGAATGTCTCCTTGCCTATGGCTCCTTATTCTGATGAGCAGTGTTTGTGTCACACAGATGTGAAACCTTGGTCCCTGCGCAAGATAAAAGTAGATGTTTCAGTGCAGGGCTTCTTCCCTGTGCTTTGTGCAACCCTCCCAGCACGCTGATGTTGTGCCTTCACTGTCGCTGGTCATATCATTCATGTCTGCACCTCGATGGGGCTTATCAATGTCCTGAGCCAGCAGCACAAAATTCTATCATTCTCTCTGTGAACTCCCAGCACCTTGGAGGTGTGGCTGGCCCCCCATCAGCATCTGTGACCAGTGACAGTGTGGCCCTGAAGGGTTCAGTTCACAGAGAATGCCATTGGATCAGGAGAAGTTAAAGTTTCCCCACTGCATCTCCATGAAATGACCCTGTTCACTGAGTGAGGTGCTATCAGCCCGACAGGAGTAAGACATTCACATAAGCTATGTGAGGATCTGTGGAGTGTCCCCACTGCATGTTATTATCCTCCTTCTGAAATGTAGGGACTATGGGCATCCACTGTGTCTCTCTGACAGGAGCCTTATCACAGAGGGTATGTGCTCTGTCGTAATCCAGACTGCAGTCAAACAATCACAGATGTAATGTGAGGATCTATGGTGTCTCCTCACTGCATGTCATCATCCTCCACATATCTAGCAGCTATGAGAGCCTCCCAACCGCACCTGTCTCATCTGGCCAGTGTGATGGCCTCATTGTTGTCATCCTCGCCTTCGAGGACCTCCTCACCCTCATCCCCATTGATCTCCTCCTCATCGAAGGAGATGTGCAGCTCCTCCATCTCCTCCTCAGCCAGCTCCTCTAGCTGTAAAGTTGTAAAGGGCGCAGCAGCCGATGACGATGAATGACACCCACTGTGGACTATACTGCAGGGCTCCACCTGACCAGTTCAGGCACCGGAACCTTATTTTCTACATTCTGATGGTTTGCTCCACCAAAGTGCAAGTTGCAGCATGAACCTTGTTAAACCTTCTCTCTGCTGCAGCCTGAGGTTGCCACACGGATGTAATTAGCCACTTCCGCTGCAGTTAGCCCTTGTCCCTGAGGAGCAAACCCTGCAGCCTCTGTGGACCCTGGAAGATGTCAGGGATCTGAGACCTACTGAGAATGCAGGATTTGTGGACACTCCCTGGAAACCATGCGCAGACCTGCCCACCAGCTGAACATTCAGTAAGTGGAAGCCCTTGCGGTTGACGTAGTTGACTGCTTGTTGCCATGGATATTTGAGCACCACCTGAGTGCAGTCGCTGGCACCCTGCACCTGTGGGAAACCTGAGATCTGGGCAAATCCCAGCGCTCTTGCATCCTGGCTTTCCTGATCCGGGGCAAATGCACAAAGTTGTGTGCCTTCGCACAGTTGGCATCCGTGACCTCTTGGATGCACTTCTGCATGGAGGCTTGTGATAATCCACTGAGGTCACCTGTGGAATGCTGAATAGAGCCACTGGCATAAAAATTGAGCATCATGGTCACTTTCATGGCAGTGCAGCCCTTGCACTCCCTCCCCCGCCCCACCCCCAAATCGCCTCAATCGCAGTGCAGCCCTTGCCCTGGTACTGTACTGTCAGCCAGCAGGAAAATGTGACCTGTCTGTGCCTTTGCCTGAATGCATGGCACGTAACCTTGAGGTCCAACAGGCAACCCTCGCAAGTGCTGTGCAACATTATTGTGCACTCACCTCTGAGTTCCCCTCGAAGTGTAGCTCGACACTTGCACGCCTTATAAATGCTGTTGTGAAACACATCGCCTGGATGATCTGGTGTGGGGGGATGATTCCAATGAGCAGGGCTTACAATTATATGCAGATGTATTACAATGACATTCCTGACATCTGTCGGCAGGAAAAGTGACAAATTTGGGCAGGATTTTCCACTGAAGTTATGTCAGCTTTACTGTGTAACCCCAGCAGATGGGAGCAGGATTCAGTTCAAGTGCTGTTTCAATCATCCCAGATATCCCTGCCTCTTTCAGAATTTTCTTCTAGAAGCTATGGGTAACATAGAGCGTTCAGTGCCATTTATATGCAACAAGACCTGGACAACATTCAGGTTTGGGCTGATAAGTGGCAAGTAACATTCATACCACACAAGTGCCAGGCAATGACCATCTCCAACAAGAGAGAATCTAGCCATATCATCTTGATATTCAATGGATTACCATCGCTGAATCCCCCAATATCAATATCTTGATGGATACCATTGACCAGAAACTCAACTGGACCAGCCATTTAACCACTGTGCCTGCAAGAACAGGTCAGAGGCTGGGAATCCAATGGCAAGTAACTCACCTCCTGATTCATCAAAGCCTGTCCATCATCTGCAAGGCACAAGTCAGGAGTGTGATGGAATATTCTTCACTTACCTAGATGAGTGCAGTTCCAACAATGCTGAAGAAGTTCGACATCATCCTGGACAAAGCAGCCCACTTAATCAACACCCCATCTTAGACACCTTAGACATTCACTCCCTCCATCACCTTAGACGTTCACTCCCTCCAGCACCAGCGCACAGTAGCAGCCATGTGTAGCATCTAAAGATGCACTGTAGCAACTCACCAAGCCTCCTATGACAGCACCTCCAAACCATGACCTCCTCCACCTAGAAGGGCAAGGACAGCAAACAAATGGGAACACCACTCCCTGCAAGTTTCCTTTCATGCCACACACCACCCTGACATGGAACTATAGACTGGTTTTTCATGAAAGAGGCAGGAAGGTCAAGACAGGGAACCTCAGGATGTCTTTGAAATTGAAATTTTAAAAGATAAACTTTTAAGAATCTAATCTCATTCAAACACACCACATGGAAAAAATCTCTCCTTCAAAAAAATTACATTTCCTCACGTGGTCAACCTGTTGTGAAAACAAATAAACATCCATTTCACCAAAGACAACTAATCCTTTATAACCTATTAAAATGGCCAATAAAAATATCTATTTTTAGACATGCTAAGATAAGTAGGTCTGGAACTTTAGAAACCCAGTCAAGCATTCATGATGGGCTGAGATGTCATAATAAATCATTATGGTTCACAGGCAATGGAACCTATTGAATTTGCAAAAGCTGATGGCTAAGTTTTCTAAGCTCCACCAGATGGCCTGTCAATCAATGCACTCCAGCAGCAAGTGAGTGTTTTTTCTCTGACAGCTGCTGATTTTCTCTTTTCACTTTTAAAGGGCTCTGGCCATTTAAATCATTTTGCACCACTACACTAGAGTTCCTAAGCAATGTTTTCTTCAGTTTTTAATGCATAAGAGTGCTTTTCCCAACAGAAAAAGGACTCTGATGCATCTCAACCCTTGCACAGTGCTGGTGAATGTAATGGTAAGCTTACCTCTGTATGACAGAGACTCATAGTCAAACACTGTAGTGAAAACACATCTACTTTACAATACAACATCTAACTATTGAAACTGAAAGAACAGTTTTTCTTGTATTTCAAAACTAGTCAATGAAGGAATTCCAGTTTGTGTAACTTTTTTTTTGGTTCTCCAACTGGGGCTGGGACTCCCTCTTGGTTCACAATTCCTCTGAGAAGCCATGAACCAGGTATACATACCAAAGGGGCCTGGCTCCACAGAAATTGCGGGAGGGGGTGTGGGAGGTTGACTACCCATGCCTGCAAAGGAGCCAGCAAGAGTGGGAGTGCTGCGAGCAGGCAAGCACATTGGCGAAAATAGCCAGAAATTGGAATGGGGGCAGGAATCCTGGAATTAGGTCCAGCTGCTGTTTTTAAAGGGCTCCCAAGTCAGCTCAACTCTGCAAAAATCCCAGTCCTTTATCTTCACTTCTTCACAGTTGTTGGGTCAAAATCCTGAAACTCCTTTACTAATAGCACTGTAGGTGTGCCAATACCTCATGGGCTGCAGCAGTTCAAGAAGGTGGCTCACCACCACTTTCTCAAGGGCATTTAGGGATGAGCAACAAATGCTGGCCTAGCCAGCGATATTCACATCCCACAAAGGAATAAAAAAAAGAATATGGATGGGTGTATTCTAAAGCAATCCAAATATGTGTTCACTGTCATTTACACACTAGCAAAATAATGAATTGCATAGGCTAAGACAGGATTGGGCCATAAATTTAGCAAATAAATAATTTTTTCAGGCATCCCTGGAGATCACTGCCTGAGGCCTTTTCCTGCCATTCTACATCCTCCCCTCTCTCGGGTGACTTCCTGACAGTAGCTGAAATCCCACAAGGGGACTATTGAATTTATTTAAATAAACCCTGGCACCAGAAAATCAGCCAGTGTTATGGGCAGGTTATAGGAGTGGGCAGAATTTCCCACTCTGCTAACTTTTGTGGCAAGATCTGCTAAAGAGGAAAATTCCAGTCGTACAGTCAAAAGAACAAAGCTTAATAAAATCAGATTTACCTTAGCTTTATTTAACTTAATACCACTAAAAACAACAAAAAAGGAAAGCCATACAAATTCACTGGTGTTTTCCAGTCTTTGGAAATAAATTCTTTTAACATGAAAATGCCTATGTATAAAAAGGAAATTCAGAATTACATTACAACATTTACGTTTGCTTAAAAGAAATGTGCCTTAAGCAAGTCTTTGAAAATATTTATCAAAAGAATTTTTTTTCAGAAGCAACTTCTTGATGTTTTACTTTCTGATTTAGCTTGAGTAAAGCATTTTGCCTAGGAGGAAACATTGCTTTGAAAATCTGAAATTAAAATAAGATGAATGAATTTAATCTCTGTTTAAATAGTAAATTCCAGTTATTATATCAAAATCTTATATAGCTGCTACTCCCAATAAGCCACTCCATTTTTTAACACTGCATTAAAAGGGCCAGTTAACGGCACAGAAAAGTGCCCCTTTAAGACACAGCAGTTGCTGTTTTATGTTCTGCCTGACTTCACATTCCCAGCTCCTTACCCAACCAGAACAGGGAATGCTCTATAATTATTTCAGTGAAGGGGCCTCAGAAAATACCAGCAATCTCCCCTCCCTGTGCTTTGATCTGAGATATTCCTCAAATTTGGTCTGCCAGAAGGGTAGGTTTCATTTCACCCAATGACTCTGGAACATTTCTTTATTAACTCACTGTGGCTCCAGTGATTACTAGCATACTCTCTGCTCATTTTTCTGCAGCTGTTGGAATGTAGGTTGTTCTTTCACATGGCAACTGGTAACCTTGTGTTACATCTTAATGCTCTTTACAAAGCGGAAGATTGTACATAACCATTCACAAAGAATCCACACCAGTGGCAGATCTGTGATGCCTCACTTATGAAGAAGTGTTCAAACAGGCACACAGGAGCAAATCCCAGAGGTGAGGTGAAAATGACTGCCCTTTACATCAAGGCAGCAATTCATTGAGTGGCATCAAGCAGTTCCTAAAAAATTTGAAGTGGGATTCAGGGGAAAACTTTCCACTGTTTGGAGTCATACCTAGCACAAAGTCATTTGAAGCCACTCATCTCAGATCCAGGGCATCGCTACAGGAGTTCCTGAGGGTAGCCTCCTAGGCCCAACCATCTTCAACTACTTCATCAATGACCTTCCCTCCATCGTAAAGTCAGAAATGGGGATGTTTGCTTATGATAGTGTTCAGCACCATTCGTGATTCCTCAGATACTGAAGCAGTCCATGTCCATATGCAGCAAGACCTGGACAGCATTCAGGCTTGGGTTGATAAGTGACAAGTAACATTCATGCCACACAAGTGCCAGGCAGTGACCATCCCCAACAAGGGAGAATAGAACCATTTCCCTTTGACATACAATTACCATCACTGAAACCCCACCATTAACATCCTGGGGAGTCACTGTGGACAAGAAACCAAACTGGGTCAACCATATAAATTCTGTGACTAAAAGAGAAGATCATAGGCTGGAAATTCTGTGGTGAGAAGTTCACCCCCTGATTCCCAAAGCCTCTCCACCATCTACAGCACAGTGTGATGGAATACTCTCCACTTGACTGGATGAGTGCAGTTCCAACAACACCCAAGAATCTTGACACAATTGATTGGCACCCCTTCCAGCACCTTGAACATTCACTCCCTCCACCACCAATACATGGTGGCAGCAGTGTGTATCATCTACAAGATGCAATGCAGCAACTCATCAAGGCTCCTTCGACAGCATCTTTCAAACCCACAATCTCTACCATCTAGAAGGACAAGGACAGCAGATGCATGTGAACATCACCACCAGCAAGTTCCCCTCCAAGCCACTCACCATACTGATATGTAAATCTATTGCTTTTCCTTCACATTAATTGGGTCAAAATCCTGGAACTCCCTACCTAACAGCACTGTGAGTGTACCTACACCACATGGACTGCAGTGGTTCAAGAAGTATCTCACCACCTCCTTCTCAAGGGCAATTAGGGATGGACAATAAACACTGACCTTCAATGGTGCACACATCCCACTAATGGATTGAATAAAGAAAAGCCCCTCCAGATAGTTCAGGCAGAGGCCATCAAGGGACAGCTTGCTGACTTTGTGCTAACCCAACAGGGTGACTGGTGTTACTACTTCATCATCTTGCTAGTACCAACCAAACAATTGTGACAAGCAGGGAGCTGCATCAGCACCTCTGCTGCAAGGTATCATTGTGGCCTTGTTGCTGGACAATCATTAATGTCCTACTCTTTATATAGGGAGCCCCCAAATGTGAAGAACCTGTCATCAGGAGGAGCAGGTCGCAATGACATCACATAATATTCGAAGGAGAGCACAGACAGCATAAGACACCAGCCCGGGAACATCCACTTTGGGGGACTGACTAGGGAAAGTCGAGCGGAAGCATCAAGTACCGCTGAGGTAGAGAAAGTGAAGATGACTGCAGACATCCAATTACTTGAGGAAGTAAGGTTTAAGGCCAGGCAGAGAGCTATAGGGCGGAATCATCTCAGATTTGCACTATATGCGGTAGCAGGCAGCTTTTCACACTCTATCGTCCCAAATCTGCCACATTAATTATGCATTCCCAAGAAACATGCTGTTTCCATGGCAGGCGGGGTCTCATTCGCCTGCCATGCCATCACTTCACCACTTCAGTCCAGCCGCGCGCACACATCTCAGTGCTTCCAGCCCACGGCTGCTGCAAAGAAGATAAGGCCCTGAAAGGTAAAAAGACTGCAGTTCCCAGGTACAATGACACGTCCCTCGAGCACCTTTTGGATGCAGTGGAGGCTCGCTGTAATGTTCTCTACTCCCACTCTGGCTGCAGGATGGGCAGCAACCTCACTAATCTGGTTTGGGAGACAGTGGCAGCGGTGGTCAGCGCCAATGCCTTTCAAAAGAGGAGAGCCACCCAGTGCCGAAAGTGGATGAATAATCTCTTCTGTTCCACCAGGGTAAGTCACTCTTCTCATCACTCTCAACTCACACACTCATAAACCCATCACACATCCACAGGGCCCTCACTCACTGCTGGCTTAAGGGACATCACCATTCACTCTCTCACACACCTTCATTGTCCTCATCTCATCCCTGTGACCACTCACCATCCACACATGCCAGGCACACTTAGCATCTGGCCTGGCAGGCATTCTGCTTACACTCTCTCCATCTGTATTCATGCAGGACAAGCTGGCACACAAGAGGGAGAGGCTGCAGACTGGTGGAGGAATGCCTGAAATCAAGGTCCTCGAGGGCTTCGGAAACAGAGCCATCCAGCTGGCCAGCAAGGATCTGGACTGTTCCTGTGCTGACGCTGAGGTCAGTGGTGCTCTACCAAGTGACGATCCTGCAGTGCAACATCCATCAGACAATTATGCCATGAGTGATGTGTCGTTTTTCACAGGCCACTGCCATGCACTAATTATCTCCCTTTGCATCCGCAGGCACATCTGTGAAACAACCGAAGGAATCCACGGCTCAAGGCCTCCAACCAAACCCCAAAGAAACCTCTGCAGAGGAATCTGAAGGCACCCACCTTGAAGTCCCATCACAGCGCTCACCCACATCCTCCACCAAAACAGAGACACACACCTCAGTTGGACCTAACTTTAGAGTAGCCTCAGGATCAGAATCTGGTGAGCACATTGCACTGTCTAATCTACAGCAGGCGGAGGCGGGGACTTCCCAGGTGTTCGGAACTTGGAGGACTGCTGGAGGCCAGAATGTTGCTGAGTCCAAGTCAGATGACGAGCCTCTGGACTTGGTCATGTCACAGTTGCTGGAGCTACAAAGGCAAGCTAGGGAACAACAGGAAGGGATGTCTATTGCACTCCTCAGATTGCAAGGCATGATGGAGGAGTTTGTCTACCTTCAGGCTGAGGTGATAGCGCTGACATGCCAACGCACCAAGGTCGCCATGGAGACCTTGGTCCAGGACATTGCTGCAGCACTGCTGCGCAGGCTCAACTCCATCACTGATGCCATAGTTGGCCTCCACAGTGTGTGCACGAGATGGGTGGGGGCAGCCCGATCTCACTCCAGCTACCCCTTCTCCTCAAGGAGTCAGCCAGGGGCGTAGCAGTCAACAGGCTGCCTCCACCTCCTCTGCAGATGGCTGGGGAGCACTAAGACGTAGCCGCAGAGTTAGGAAAATTAAGAAGACATAGTTGCACAGCCTGGGCATGCATGTTAATCACTTGTACATAATGTTCTCTATTGTCTATAAACTCCCAAGAATGTCTCCCTGCCTATGGCTCCTTGTTCTGATGAGCAGTGTTGTTGTCACTCTGAAGTAAATCCTTTCTGCACAAGGTAAAGACAGGTTTCTCAGTCTAGGGCCTTCAGACCAAAGTGATGGTCCAGCCTCACACTATCTGAACACATTACTGATACCTGTAATTCAACGATGCTTGTCATTGCTGCCAGAATGTTGTGGGCAGGTGTCACAGAGTATTGTAATTCTCTGTGTGTGCCTTCAGCACCTTAATCTGGGGCTGGCTCCCATCTCTTCAGCATCTGTGACCAGTGATGCTGTGCTCCTGAAGGGGTCAGGTGCTGAAGGCAGACAAAGGATCAGATTCTTTTAAAGTTTTATGGCTGGGTTTCCACGATATGACCCTAATCACAGAGGAGAAGCAAGCTGCCATTGGCCAGACAGGAGTCAGACATTCTCAGAGGCTATGTAAAGAACTATGGAGTGTCTTCACTGCATATTGTTATCATCCTCCTGCAATTGAGCAACTATTAGGGCCTCCACAGCCTCTCCATGACAGGAGCATCATCACAGAGGGTGTGTACGCTGCCATAAGCCAGAAGAGAGTCTAATGTTCATAGATGCAATTTGAGGATCTATGGTGTCTCCTCACTGCATGTCGTCATGATCCTGTACCAATCTAGCAGCTATGAGGGCCTACCGAGTGCGCCTGCTTCATCTGGCCAGTGTGAGGGCCTCATCCACCTCATTGTCGCCTTTGACGACCTATTCACTCTCATCCCCGTCGATGTCCTCCTCACCAGAGGTGACCGCCTCTTCCTCCATCTCTTCCTCTGCCAACTCCTCTCCCTGTTGGAGTGCCAGTTTGTAAAGGGTGCAGGAGATGATGATGATGATGCGCAACACCCTCTGTGGACTATATTGCAGGGCTCCACCAGACCGGTCCATGTACCGGAACCTAATTTTCAGCATCCCAAAGATTTGCTCCACCAAGTTGCGAGCTGCAGCATGAACCTTGTTGTATCTTCCCTTTGCTGCAGTCTGAGGCCGCCATAAGGGTGTCAACAGCCACATCCTCTGCGGGTAGTCCTTGTCCCTGAGGAGACATCCCTACAGCCTCTGTGTCCCTGGAAGACTTCGGGGATCTGTGATCGACTGAGGAAGAGTCATGCACACTCCCTCAAAACCATGTGCAGACCTGCAGGATGTGTTTGTGGTGGTCGCATGCCGGCTGCACATTCAGCAGATGGAAGCCCTTGTGGTTGACATAGTTGGCTACCTGTTGCGATGGAGATATGAGCACCATATGAGTGCAGTCAATGGCACTCTGCACCTGTGGGAAATGCAAGATCTGGACAACTCCAATTGCTCTTGCATCCTGGCTGCCCTGGTCCCGGGCAAAATGCACAAAGTTGTGTGCTCTCGTGAAGATGACATCCATGACCATGGGTGGAGACTTGTGATATCCCACAGAGGTCACCTGTGGAGCCCTGAAAGGATCCACTGTCATAGAAATTGAGCGCTGTGGTCACTTTGATGGCTACTGACAGTGGATGCTCTCCATGTCCCTGCAGCGCCAAATCCTGCAGTAGCTGGAGATGCGACCAAACAGTTCCCGAGGCATGCCCAGTCTTCAGCAACACTGGTTCTCAGTCATCTGCAGGAATGAAAGGTGGCATCTATAAACCCTGGGTCTAGCAGGGCCAACTCACCTCCTGACTCCCCAAAGCCTCTCCACCACCTACAAAACACAAGTCAGGAGTGTGATGGAATGCTCCCCAAATGCCTGGAAGAGTGCAGCTCCCACACACTCAAGGAGCTTGACTGCGGCAGCTCAAAGCAGCCTGCTTGACTGGCACCACATCCACAAATATTCACTCCCTCCATCACCGACACATAGTAGCAACAGTGTGTACCATCTACAAGATGCACTGCAGGAATTCATCAAGACTCCTTCAACAGCAGCTTCCAAACCCATGACCACTACCATCTAGAAAGACAAGGGCAGCAGATAGTTGGGAACACCACCACCTATCACTCACCATCCTGATTTGGAAATATATCTCCGTTTCTTCACTGTTGCTGGATCAAAATCCTGGAACTCCCTTCCTAACAGCACTGTGGGTGGTACCTACACCAAATGGACTGCAGCGGTTCAAGAAGGCAGCTCACTACCACTTTCTCAAGGGGAACTAAGGATGGGCAATAAATGCTGGACCAGCCAGTGAAGCACACATCCCGTGAAAGAATTTAAAAACAGCTAAGCTCACTGTGGCTCTTCAGCGGTAAGTGTGGGAGACCCAGTTGCTCCATCTTCCTGAGGGTGCTGCTCCTCCCACTGCCCCGCCAGGCACCTCCATCACTCTCTTCTCTTTCATCTCTGCTCTCTGTAAGCCATGAGGCCTACAGCTAGGTCACCAGGTTCCATGCTCCTTATGTACTCCTCCTGCAGGATGAAGGAGAGGTGCGTGGGTTAGCATGGGTGTACTAAGAACCTCTTTTGGTTAAGTCTGAAGGCCCCTTAATGCATCCTGGAGAATGCTGGCCACCACATGGAAGGCCAGGGATTAGTGCGCAGCATGGCTGCCTGAAAGTCCACCCACCTCCACCCCACTCCACCTTTGCCCATTGGACTGCATGCTGAGATCTCAGCTCAGGCACAGGCATTCTGCCAATGCGCGCCACAAGGCTGCAATGTTGGCTTGAACCATGGGAGCGACTGGTCCAAACTGGGATGATGACACTGCAAGGGGCTGTGAGTGCCTCCCCCAGTGGCTGCTTCATGGCCAGCCTTAGCAAGGAGATTGTACAACGTTCCCGTGCCCAGTCATACAACTGTTCTGCAGTCCACTAAAACACTCATTAGTTTGCAGTCTGTGCCCAAGGGGTGAATAAATCTGGAGCATTTGGTGGCACTTTGATGCTTCTGGGTTGCTTGAGCGGGCAGAGAAGCTACAGACCCAACTCCAATCATATCAATAAAAACAAAAAAACTGCGGATGCTGGAAATCCAAAACAAAAACAGAATTACCTGTCGAAGGGTCATGAGGACTCGAAACGTCAACTCTTTTCTTCTCCGCCGATGCTGCCAGACCTGCTGAGTTTTTCCAGGTAATTTTGTTTTTGTTTCCAATCATATCAATGTGGCTGTGCCTGAACTGTCTCAGCTGCGGAGGAATGGTCAATTTATACAAGGTTTCCCTAATGTGTGGCTGCTTCCCTCACCCAAACCCCCCAGCCCACACCTGCTTGTGCGCTACCTTCAACCACAGGGCAGCCCTTGCACCCCCCCACCCCCCACATTGTGCCTCAATTACAGGGCAGCCCTTGCCCCCTGCCACCAATGTGCCTCAACAGCAGGGCAGCCCTTGGCCCCACAACCAATGCGCCTCAACCTTGAAGTCCAACAGGTGACCCAGACGAGCTCTCCGCAATGTTATTGTGTGCTCATCTCTGAGTTCTGCTCAAAGTGCAGTCCGCCAAGTGCACGCCTTTTACGCTGAATATTATATGTGAAATATGTTAGTGTGATTGCACGCCAACGTGGGCTGACAATCTGGCGGTGGGGGGGGAGAGGGGGTTGCAATTTCAGCAGGCTGGGCTTATAATGCTATGCAGATGAATTACAATGAGCTTCCTGACATCCAATGGTGGGAAACGCAGTCCGCCATCGACGGGCAGAGTGGATGATCACAAACTGGTTTTACAACATCGTGAAACCAATTTTTGGCCTTCTCGCCATATTGTCTGCTTACACCACCGAACACGCCCAACGCCAGTGAGCATGGACGATTCCGCCCATAGATTTGTACTTTACATATGGTTCTGCATTCCACACTAAACTGTTGAATCAACAAAAGTTCTTCATGTCGTCCTTTGAGAATGTTTGAGCTCCCTGAATGAGGATGCAATAAACAGGCTGCTCTAACATTGTATAGCTGAGTGAGGAGATTTTATGAAACTGTTGGAGTTCATGAAGTGAATAGCAATTCAAGAGTATAGTCAGCAAAGTGGAACAGATTCCCTCTCTGATATTGAATCTAACTAAGACAGAAGGTTAACTTCACTCTGATCAATTATTTCTGCCAAGTTCTATCTCCACAGGGTACAGTTGAGTTTGGATGGGAAGAAGTGTTCAATTGCCAAAAGTATGGGATATTACAGAAACGCTATTTATTTCATAGGAAAATTAAGCTTGATTTATATTTCAGAAAAATTAAAGCAGCATCTGGAAATTGTCAGAGATCTATGACATGAAAATACAGTTTGATGCTATCGGGTTTTTCTTTAAATAAAAAAATGATTCCTGCTAAAACCTTAGACTGACTTTGCAAACTGACCCCTCCATTAATTACAACTTAAAACAATTTGTGCTAGCGCTGAATCATTCCCTGAATAATTGACCCTTTAGTTATTTGAATTACCATACGGCCGGACAGTAACGTAAACACATTTTGTCTCACTCAATAGTGCTGTTGATGAATACTGAGTGCACATCAGCTCAGTAACTGGGCATAATTTCAGGGAACATTGCATCACAATGCATTAAAGTCGTCACATAAATCTTCATAGTTTATCACTGTGTATTAATAAGAATGTCCAGAACAGGCTACATACTTTTTGTACAAGAAAAATAATAAAGCTTCCTGCTTACATTTAACTGAGATAAGTTGCAGTTTGTCTTCACCAGGTTACCACTGGACTGAAAAAACAGACTTATAATTGCACTATGATTAAGATCAAATTAGCTATATCAAAGAATAAAAAATTGTGTAATATGAGTATTTAATGAGACTGAATAATAAAATGGATTAATACATACAATAGGTGGTAGTTAATGGAAGCGATGGGGGTCTCACCAGGTGGCTGGAGAGCCGGCGAGGGACCGACATTGTCGCTCTTCGGGAAAGCCCTGTATTAAGTGCCAATCAGGCACTTAATTGGACAGCAGCGTGCCTACCTCGGGATCAAGGATCCCGGGTGCATAGATCCAGTCGATCCAGAGCTGCCAGCCAATCAGAGGGTGGCACCTGTGCATCAGCAGGGAGGTGGCTGCTGCTCCTACGACACCCACCCAAGGTCCAATATTGTCGATGGATCCCAGGCCACAGGTGAATGAAGGCGGGTGGATGATTGCAGGGGTGGGGGTCGCAGGGGGACACGGAGGAGGGGTTTTGGTAGCAAGAGCAAGGGGATGGCTCTCAGTGGGCCCACCCCTTCCCAATGCTGGGTCCCTCGATTAGTTACTGAGTGCCTTTGAACAAGGAAACCACCACATCCCCCCACCCCTCCTCCCTGCACCACTACCCTCCTCTCTGCTGGCTACCCCTTCATGGACTTAATCAGGGTGGAGGTAGGAAGGCAGTGGGGTTCCCACCCACCATCCTCTTGCCTGAGTGAAAGACCCTCTCCACCATTCCAGCCACAGGGAAGAGCATTAAATTCTGCCCAATGTTTTTTTGTACTTCTAGATATCAGGAATGGCAGTGTAATGATACAATATCATTTATAGCTATGTCCTTACTTCTGTGAGCTTCAGTGGCCTAAAATTATTGTTAGCAATGTTATTGTTTGAAAATGTAATGTTTCGTTTCAAATACTGCTATTTTAACTGACATAACTTATTTTAAAAAAAAATTAACACCTTTGTAACAGGTGTTACAATGTAACAGAGAGAAATTTGATGTGGGAAAATTAAATGTTTATTTGAGTTTCACTTAGATTTACATTCACAGATGGAAACCACCATTAAGAATATAATCCTGTGAGTAGATCATTTGGTGTCTGACAAAGCACCATTTGGCAACTGATTTGAGGCAAGTTGGTCTAGCCAGGAAGCCTGTGGCTATAATGTTTTAAGCTATAAAGTTGATTTATTTTTCATTCAATCTTGGATAACTAAGAAATCAAGAATAAGTTCAAAGTATAACGCATTTTTTTGAACTCAGTCAGTATCCAAACTTAGGTTAGAAAGCCTACAAAATTAAATCTTTTCACGTGTTGGGATCATTGGTGAAACAGGTCAGAAATACTGTGGACCAGATGCAGAGAATAGCTCTCTCTACTTCACCTCAAAAACATAACCCAGATTCATAAGAACACTACTTCTCTGTTAAGCCAACATTGAAAACTGACAAAAGTTGACCAATGGCTTCAAAGAAAGCAGGCAAACATCCCCAGAAAGCTGATAATTCAACAGCGACCCCAACAAGATTTAATTTTGCAGGCTTTCTAACCTAAGCTGTTGATCTACATAACATTCCTCTACCTGTACTGGAAAAAAAACAGAAGAACATGAAACTTTGAAGGGAAAATCCAAATACTGCAGGCACAGAATAAACAGAGCATTTCTAGAAGAAGCTGGGGGCTTGAACTCCTGTACAATTTACACTTCTACGTAAAAAATGAAACAGAAGTGCTTCTCCTAGCCCCACAAGAAAACTCTCCCTGTCCTCTGCTTCCCTTGCTTCTAATCACTTAACCATGGTACCAAAAACCAATTCTTTGAGTCTCCGATGGTGGTCTCCTGCCACCCTTCCATTGTTATCCATTCCTCTGATTCCCAATTACAGTTCTGCTCCTGTTTGCACTGGTCCGATTCTTCTCTCCTTTCCTTGCCACACCCAATGCAAATGACAGTGATTTCAGTCTCCATATACTGTCAGTAGGATTGCCTGAGAGTTCTTGCTTACATTATTCAGAGGCCTCAGTTCCTGCCGTTGTCCCTGAAAGTGGACCCAGCAGACCCAGTCTGCAGCTACAGATGTTTGATGGGTGGAGACAGTGGGAGGAATGTCCTACATTGAATTCTATGGGCAGGATCTTTAGGTCGGCAAGCGGGCCAAAATGACACGGGATGACGTCATTTCCATGTTCAGGTCGGCGGGGGCGCAGTCGAGTCAGCTGTGTGCCCGCCGACCTGTCAACGCCCTATTGAGGCCATTAATAAAACAATTTAGGTAATTGACAGGGCTGCCCATCCAACCTTAGGGTTGGTGGGCAGGTCGGGAGCCCTGGCGGGCTTCAGAAAAAGCATGAAACCTCATCCATGGGTGGGATGAGGTTTCATGAGGGTTTTAAATTTTTTAATAAAGGTTTGAGTTAAAGTGATAGACGTGTCCCAACTCATGTGACAGTGTCACATGAGGGGACATGTCCAGGAAATTTTTAAAAACTTACTTTAAAAGTTTTAATTGTGAGCCGATCTCCCTGAGGCAGTGCTTAGATCAGGGCACTCTTTCGCGCGTTTGCCTGCTCCTGCTCCTGCACATCCCCCCACCGATGGGGGAAGAATTTTTGCCTAGCAGTAAATGTTGAGAGAACCAGAGTGAAAGCTGATGTTTGCTTGTATGCCCACTATACAAAGGCAAATTGTTCCACTTCGTCTTCCAGCAATCCTTGTGGTCATTAAGAATAAGGTTCCTAATTAGGATCTTTTTGGCCAAGTGGTGGCTGGTGTTATGCACTGGGATCATAGCCATAATAAATGTGTTGATTCTACTCAAGCTCTTCAGTCAGCAGAGAAAGACCTTCCTCACATCAGATAGGCTGGATTCAGCTCCAAGTCCTAAAACTAGAAAGCCAATAGAGCTAAGCTAACCTGCTGCTGTACCTTAGTGGTTGATTTTAACAGACATTTATCATCTTAAACAAGCTACATCTTTTTAGAAAACTCAAAGGGATTAGACCAGGCACAATGCAAAAATAAAATATATCAGTATGAACTGGTATACCATGATATTGATCTACAAATACCTCTTTAGGGACTACTTTTCTTCCAAGAATTCCAAATTCAGCAGCATGAACTTGGACACTAGCGTCTACAGACTCCTCGGTGAAAGAAAAGTACAAATCAAAAGAGTCCACACTGCCCTTCAGTGACCATAAACAAACATTTGAAATGTATTACATGTTTTTCAGGTCCAAGCAATCAATCATAAAGTCAAATCCTTAGATCTCTGGTTCTTAGAAAAACAAACATTTGTTTAGCTTGGCCTATGCTTAGAATTTTGGGTACAAAATTATTGCACTAATTTTCCTGTCGTTCTCTGGGCAATTTTAACCTGTGCAATAGATTTTGTTAAGAGAGTATCTGATCCACTGGAGTTGAAGCAAAGTTTTATGATGCTGGAGTGCTCGAACATACCTGGGTCACAGTTCAATGTGACATTACAACAACTTGTATTTATAGCACTTTAGAATAACAGTCCAACATGCTTTTCAGAGGCATAGGAAGTAGGAGAAGCAGATAGCATAAACAGACTAAAATGACACCAAGCCAAAGAAAAGGATACTAGGAGGGGTGAGCAAAAGCCTGGTCAAGAAAACAGATTTTAAGGAGAATGTTAAAGGGAGAGACAGGTTTAGGGTTGAAATTCCAGAGAAATTGACTTTGTTGACTGAAGGCCAGAAATGGTGGGGAGAAAGGAGTGGGGTATATACAAAAGACAAGAGTTTGATGGGGGGGGTGAGGGGGGTGCGGTGTTTATGGGCAGGAGATGGGAATGGGTGACACCATAATGGGATTAAATTTGGCATGTTGTGGATTGGGAATCAATGAGGTCAACAAGGATAGGGCTGATAGGTGAGTTGGACCTGGAAAGGGATTTTTTTAAAAAATTGATTCGTTCACAGGATGTGGGCATTGTTGGCTAGGCCAGTGTTTATTGCCCATCCCTAACTGCCCTTGAGAAGGTGTTGATGAGTGCTTTCTTGAACTGCTGCAGTCCATATATATCTTGGTACACTCACAGTGCTGCTAGGAATGGAATTTCGGGGTTTGGAGTCAATGGCAGTGAAAGAACGGTGATATAGTTACAAGTCAGGGTGGTGTGTGTCTTGGAGGGGAACTTGCAGGAAGCGATTCCAAATGGCAACATGTTAAAACAATAACAACCAAATGGGGTGATAAAAGTAGTTAGCAATCTAGATTCTTTGTCCAGAGGCAACTGTCAAAAGCCACTGTTTGCATCAAATTTTGTGAAGAGGGTGCTTTTTGCTAATTTGGTGCGACTTTCATCCACTGATGCCATCGTATGGCTCTTGCACTCTACTATCTTGTTTAATTGAGTCACATCCATGCAGATGCTAATTGAACCATTAGGCTTTGGTACTGTGACCATTCCAGAACACCAATCCGTCGGTATGGTCACTTGGGAGATGGCCCCTTGTTATAACATGTGTTCAATCTTCCTCTTGAATTTGTCCAAGAGTGGGTTAGGGATCTTCCTCCCTGTGAAGAAATATATAGGCTGAGCATCTGCCCTTAAGGTTACATGATATTCTTCTTCAGCTTTCCTAAGCTTGAAAATTGGGATAGAAATTCATTTCTGAATACATTACTGGACTGCTCATCAGTAATTTCATCAACCTTGTAAATTAGTCTCAACTGCAAGCATGCTTTCCTGCTTAGAAATGTTGATTCCTGCTTCTGTATAACATATAGAGATTCAATAATTTCTTTATTCTTGTAGCTTAATTTTGCCAATTGTTGACCTATTACTTTCAGTGCAGTCGCTGCTGGATCTTGCAGCTGGATGGAGGATGGCTGTAATGTGATTTTTTAAGCATCTCTACTTCATCAGATAATACTGAAATACCTGCACAAGTATCTAGCTTGAATTCGGTGGGGTGACCATCAACTTTTAATTTAATACTCCGGCAATTGTTTTCTGTTTTATTAACTTCTCCTAGGAAAGTTATTTGTTTTTTCAGTGGTTCTTCCACCTTTTGAATTTGACTTGTCCTTGTTATTTTCTCTTTCTTCCTGTGAGCTACTTGCATTTTAGATCGGCAGACATTTTTAAAGTGTCCTAACTTTTCACAGTTGTGGCAGTCTGCTCCCCCTGCTGGGCATTCTTCCTGCTTGTGTAGGGTTTTCCCGCCACAATGAGAGCACCTCAAGATGTTGGTTGGTACGCTCTTTCCCGATTTTGTGGGCTTTTGCTTCACTGCATTTTTTCTTTCCTGCCCGGCATGTTGAATGGATTCACTTATTTTTTCCAAGGGACATCACTTTCCCCACATACAAGCACTCTGTTTTGCTTCCTAAGCTCAGTCTGTCATGCTATTTGTACTGCCTTTGTAAGAGTTAAATCTTCCCTCATTTGCAAAAGATCTGATGGAGTTTCATCTAAGACTCCAACTACTATACTATCGCTTATTAATTCATCCCTGAGGATTCTATAGTTGAAATTCTCTATGAGTCTGTACAAGTCATTTATGAATGAATTCCTGCATTCACCCAGTTTTTGTTTCCTCTTTTTAAATTTTGCTTGTTCAATGATCAAATTTTTTCGAATACGGAAGTAAGCATCAAATGCCTGGAGGACTTCACCATATGAGCTTGAAACCTCATCAACTCTCTGTCTCGCTATTTCGTCTCTGTAATAGCCCCTACTGCATGGAGCAAAGTACTGACCTCCCCGTTGTTCCTTCCTATGCAAACCTGAAGCTTTTTGTATCTGGAGAATCTCTTCCTTCAATTGTCCCAGTGTTGAGCCTGTTATGAGCCTTTAGCACTTCGGAAAGGTTCCGTGAGTGGAAATGTAGACTCCATGCTTGTCCTAAGCTGTGGACATTTTTCTGTTTCAATAGCATAGCTTGTAGGTTGTGACCTGTACTCACTGCTGTCTGGACTCTGGGTCTGCGTGTCTGCTTGTATCTGCAGCACCCATGATGCTCTGTTCTTACGTGAGTCTTCAGTTTTTTATCTTTGTGTCCTTTTCCAAGGGTTTGCAAGTCTTTGAGGTCTACAGTGATCCCTTGGAGTTTTTCTGGGTCTTTACGCCCTGTCCACTGCCATCATGTTTTGTCTTGAGTTCAGCGTCTAGATGGGCTTTCTTTAGGATTTGTCTGTTGTTCTAAGAGTGCCACCATAGACTGTTATTCGTAAAAAGCATTCTTGTTTACAGATCCATGTACATCTCAGTACTCTACACGAGGTTGCACATCTTCTTCCCTCCATATCTCAGTTACTTGATCATGAGATGCTGCATCATAGTGTGATGACTGTCACTTTAAGATCAGTTCAACTGAGTAGGGGTCACGTGATTTGTTCAACCAATGTGTGGCTAGTGCAGGAGAATAAATTCTAGGGAGGCATTTCCTCGGAAAAAATAGCTGGATGAGGGGCTGTCTGGATACAAGCAGCCACAGAAGTTCTTGTGTAAATAAAGTTTGTTTTGTTAAACTAAGAAGCCTCCCAGAGCATGTTTTTACACATAGTTACATCAGTATCAGGTGTTCCTGATTTTAACTCTTTAGTTTACAAACAATACAGCACTCCCTCAGTAATGTACTGGAGTGTGAACCTAGATTGTTGCACTTAAGTCCAAAAGCAAGACTTGAACTCACATCCCTCTGACTCAGAGTTGAGAATACTACCAACTGAACCATAGTTGATATTGCCTAAATGTTTATGCTCAAGTTGCAGTGGGGCTTGAAACCACAATCTTCTGACTTAGAGGCAAGAGTATGATCAACTGAGCCACATGGGACCTCTTGAAGTTCAGAACATCATATTGTTACCTCTGATGGCTTGTTAGTGATAACAGAACAAACTTTATTCTGGGAAATCCATTTTATTTAGCTCCGTCCTGTAAACTGTTTCTGACTGGAGGTTGGCCACAGGCAGACTGAACATGTTTCGCTTGTTGCATTGACAGTCTAGGATAACGTATTGTCCTCACTGGTCAACCCTGACCAAGCATTGAAACATCTTTCTGGAAATGGAAAAAAAAGTGGTGCGTTTCAAACTCTTTGGATATTTCATAACATTCAGTTCTCAGCAGGTTCAGTGCTTAGCTTCTATTTGTGAACTTTGAGACAAGGTTTAAATTTAGATTAAAGTAATAATGGAAAAAGCTATTTTGAAAGCAATGACATTAAAAGCAATAAAAGTGGAGATAAATGGAAGAAAACTGGAAAAATAAATAAGAAGTTAAACTAAGAAAAATTAACCACTAGAAGGCAGCAGTCAGCTGTAAGTAAATTCAAGCTAGACTTTTCAGCAGTGAAGTTAGGAAACACCTCTGCATGCAAAGAATGGTAGAGCTTTGGAATTCTCTTCTGCAAATGGCAGACTAATGCTAGACCAATTACAACATATGTTGGATGCTGACATTAGCAGCATTACATGAACACATTTCTCCTCCACTGTTAATTAAATATGTGCAATATGGTCAGGAGCTTAAGTCAGAAGTAGGTTGATTTCTTTATTTTAGGTTTTGATAATCTGCATAAAATGTGTTTTTGTGATGAGGGTTTTTTGCCTCTAGCATCTTTTCAGGCAGTAAACTCAAAGAAGCCTAGAAAATTAATTGCATAAAAGGAGGTTATTTGGCCCATTGTGTCTGTGCCAGCCAAGAAAGTCCTGTCCAATCACATTCCACATTCCAGCTCTTAGTTTGTATCCTGTAGGTTATGGCGTTTCAAGTACACAACTAAGTATTTTTAAACGCATATATATTTTTAAAATACTTTAAATACATTTAGCAACAATTGTTTACAAGCATACAACAGTGAAATATTTGGAAAAACCCCTTTTCTGTATCTCCTGCACTATTTAATTTCATGCTGAAATAAACATTAGCTACAAACCATTAGCAGTAGAGTGCCAGACAGCATTTGAAACAAGCATAAAATGAATTACATAACTTTTTGTTAAAGTATTATTAATGTTACCAAGGACATCAATTAAAATAAGGAACATCTGTCTTAGACTTAATGATATCCGATGGATAAAAATGGCTTGGGTAACAGCTAATGCTGGAACAAATTTAGGCAATGAGAGCTGAAAGCCTTGGGAAATAGCTATGAAAAGTTATTAAATTTTTACTGAATTCAAGGAAAAAAGAACCACAGAAAAGGGTACTGAAATGTGATAGCTCAAGGGGTAAATATTTGACAGAGAATTACAGTTATGTAATTTCTTAATGGTATAATTGCTGGGAAGGAATATGCTCAACAAGAAACCCCATGTTATTGGCTTTTTTAAAGCTTGTTTTTCTAGTTAGTGAAATGTTTGAGATTCACAGAAACTTCCCATCATTGTTAAGAATCTCTAAACCAAGCTACTGAAAAATCCACACTGGTAAATTTTCTGTTTGCCCCATATAATGTGCATCCCATTGGGGTTTAACTTACTCCCCAAACCTCAGAAAGATCAGGCACAGACTGGTCCAGCCACAATGGGTGGAGATGTTGTCCAGGCATGTAACCAGCTAAAACCACGTAGCATATTAGCACAGCACACTGGTATGCTTGTCCATCTGGGCCATTTATCCTTTAAGCACTGGTTTGAAGGGTTATCAGGAGCTGAATGGCATGAATCTCAGCTCCAAGTAACAGGCAGGTCTATCACTGCATGTGGGGGCCCATCTGCCTCCATTTTCACCCACCCAATGAGGGTTTGCCCTATGTCAGGATGGGAGAATTTAGCGCAAAATGTTTGTTCAATATCTCTGCCATTTGTCTATTCCTCATGATAATTTTCCTGTCCCTGTTGTATGGGACCAATGTTGCTTTAGCTACTCTTGTCCTTTTTATATACTTGTAAAAGCTCTTACAATCTCTTTTTATATTACTGGCTAGTTTACTCATGCTATTTTTTTCTCTTTTTAGCAACATTTTGGTGGCCCTTTGCTGGTATCTAAAACACTCCTAATTCACGTTCTTTGCCACATTATAAGCCTCTTCTTTTAATCTTATATTATCATTAACTTACTTCGTAAGCCACAGGTGGAATACTTTTGTTGAATATTTTGAATTGTGTCTTTAAATGTTTCCCACTTTTTATTTAATGCCATACCTTTTAACCTATTTATCAATCAACTTTAGCCAGTTCTCCCTTCATACCTATTAACTTGGCTTTAAGCTTAAGTTGGGATTGGAGTGTGTTGCTTTTAATGTGGAATTAAATTTTATTATGATCACTTGTTCCCAGAAGATCATTTACAATGAGATTTTCCAGTGGACCTTTTACTTCTTTATATACTTGTTCTTTAACTCCACTTACTTTCCCCAAATAAAAATTGTTGCTATGGGTATCTATACCCATATAGTATGGGTCCTAGCTATGCCTGCCTTTTTGTGGGATATGTGGAACATTCATTATTCCAGTCCTTTTTAGATCCTCACCCTCACTGCTTTTTCCAGTATATATTAATGACTGTACCAGTAATGTTTCTTGCTCTCGTCATGAACTGGAAAATTTCATTGACTCTGTTTCCAATTTCTCTTGCCTTCCCATGGTTCATCTCTGACTCTTTCCTTCCCTTCCTCAACTTCTCTGTTTCCATTTCTGGAGATAGGTTATCAACCATTACTCACTATAAGCCCACAGCTACCTTGCCAACATGTCCTCATACCCTGCTTCCTGTAAGGACTGTATTCAATTCTCCCAGTTTGTTCATCTCCTTTGCATCTGTTCCAACAATACGACCTTCATACTAATAATTAAGATAGGTCTTAATTTTTCCTCAGCTGAGAATTTCCCCCAGCCATGATTGACAGGGCCCTGAAGGGTGTCCATTCTAGTTCTCATACTTCTGCACTCACCGCTTCCTCCAAGAACCACAATAGGGTTTCCCTTGTCCTAACTTTCCATGCCACAAGCCTCCGTATTCAACGGATCATCTTCTGCTATTTCCACCATCTCCAGCGTGACGTTACCACCAACTATACCTTTCCCTCCTCTTTCAGCATTCCAAAGGAACCATTCCCTCCACAACATCCTGGTCCACTCCTCAATCACCCCCAACAATCTTTCAACTTCCCGTGGCAACTTCCATGCAAGTGCAGCAAATGCAAAACCTGTCCTTTGACCTCCTCCCTTCTCACTGCCCAAGGCTTCAAACATGCTTTCAAGGCGAAACATTGGCCAGGATCTTTAGGTCGGTGAGAGGGGGGTGGGGCCCGCTCACCAATGCGTAAAATGACGTGGATGACATCGGGTGGAACTCCTGACATCACCACATGTCATTTCAATTTTCAAGGTCGGCGGGGTGCAGCCAAATCAGCTGTGTCCTCGCCGACCTGTCAGCGGCCTATTGGGGCCATTGACAAACTCATTAATATCGTTAATGGACCTGCCCATCCAACCTTAGGGTTGGCGGGCAGGCATGGAGCCCTGGCGGGCTTCAAAAAAAGCATGAAACCTCATCCATGGGTGGGATGGGGTTTTGTGAGGGTTTTTAAAAATTTAATAAATGTTTGATTTAAAATGATGGACATGTCCCAATTCAGAGGGGACATGTCAGGGAAACTTTGTTTTTGTACATTTACCATTTTTACATTTGGCGCCGATCTCCCTGAGGCAGCACTTAGCCTCAGGAAGATGAGTACGCTCTTTCGCGTGCATGTGCGAAAGAACGGACTCTTGGCTGAGGGAAGCTGCCCCCCCTCCACACACACAGGGAGCGCATAGTACTTCCCAGCGGACGTCACACTGGGCGGGCCAATGTAAAATGGCGGCGCACCCCCAATCAGGGGCGCCGATTGGAGGTGCACCTGCATGCTCCCGCTCCTGCACTTCACCCCCGATGGGGGGAAAATTCTTCCCAATGTTTTAAAATAAGTGTTTTAATACCTAAGCTAAAAGAGCACCGTAAGGAATATCAGACAACTGTATCAAATGCTTTTATGCTAATACACAGGAGATAATTTCAAGAGCTGAAGGGCAAACTTGTACAATGAGAACATCAACCCACTTTTTCAGTCATTTAAAACTAAATACATTACTTACGGGAGCCTCCCAGTCTCAGGTTCTGAGTAACTGAATAATTTTTAAGCAGCAGTTCAGGGTCTAGCTATTTTCATACATTTTTTCACTGTCAGTTTGGCTCAGTCGCAGTTTGTCTCTGGCTCAGAATTTCATGGGTTCAAGCTCCACTTCAGGTTTGATCTAAGCTGACATTTCAACATTGTACTGAATGCTGCACAGCCAGAGATGTTCAGATGAATTAATCAAAGGTAGCACTCTGTCTGTTGGGTGCAAAAGATCAAATTGCATTATTTGAAGAGCAGTAACATTTTCTTGGTATCCTTGTTAACACTAACCCTTCAACGAACAATGCCAAATAAGGTTATCTCATTGTTTCCACATTTGCCTAAAAAAATAACTGCACTCCAAGTAACTGTAAAGCACTTTGTAACATCCAAGTGGGTCAGATTCTCTGGTTTCAACTTTACTGTTTAAATTTTTCCTTCCAAGTTTCAGATCTCAAAGTTGGACAGCAGGTATGATGCTCACACTCAAGTCAACTATTTAAAGGGCCAATGCAAAAACAGAGTTTGGAGAAGTTAGGACAGGTGTCAGCAACCTTTCAGAAGTGGCATGCTAAGTCTTCATTTATTCACTCTAATTTAAGGTTTCGCGTGCCAGTAATACAGTTTAAAGTTTAAGAGGTCTCTATATATAATTAAACTATTGTTGTAAGTAAAGTAGATAAGGTTTTTAAAACGCTTAAGAAGCTTCACTTAAAATTAAACTAAAATGCATATCTTACCAGCTTGGTGTGATCCTTGCCATGCTCCTTTCTTTACAGTAAAAAAATCACGACAGACAACAATATACTGTTCTGCATTACGTGATACTGATGTAAGCGTCAAATTGGGACTTTATGATATCCCAGTAATGAATAAAACACAAGCATTTACTATTTAAATTCTATACATCTTTTATCAATCAATTACCTACTCAGGATAAGCAAATAATAAAACATTTTTCTTTAGAACTTTTCGTGCCATTAATTGGACTAGCAATGTGAATGCCACTCAAAATCACCTCATGTGCCACCTTTGGCATGAGTGCCATAGGTTACCAACCCCTGAGTTAGGAGGTATTTAACATGGACTCACAAAGACCAAGGCCAGCACACAGATTCAATGGTGCTTTCTTGAGTTACTGCTAGGTGCAGAAAGGAACAGGATGAATCAATGGGAGGAAGAAACTTACAGCTGTCACCAAGAAGGTGTGGTTGAAGATGGCTGAGAAAGTGAGCAGCAGAAGCATTGTACTTCGGTCTTGGAAGCACGCAGGGAATGGCTAAATGGTCTAACCAGGTCGGGAAAATGGCTTACACGGTTGCTGATTCACCTTCACCTTGTGTATAACATCCTTTGCCTACCACTCTGTCTTCCCAATCCTTCACATCATTCCTTACGTCATTAGTTTCAGTAGCACCCAGCCTTCGCTTTCTGTGCACTTTTCCACCTCCTCATGGATCTTGGTGACAGCAGCTAGTTTCTTCCTCCCAATGCTGATAAAAGTTTGTTTCTCCTGTTTCTTTCTTCAATTAGCAGCAACTAGTGGATATCTCTTTTTCTAGCAGCCAACCTTTATATCTGCTCCCAGGCCCAAGGAGGTCAGGGAGCTTGGACTGCCGCAGAATGAAAGCATCATGACAAATTCTCAGGAATCTAGGGCATGTCTGTATAAACCTTTTCAAGTGGTTAAACACCATCAGAGGAATGAAATTCCTTGTGGTTTATGAATATACCCAGTTGATTTGGGGGCATGGATTGCTATGTGTGTATGAGGAATCATCACAGACATGTCCACACAACTCGGCTCCATGGCAAATCCCCTGGAAGACCAAATCAGGGGATGTGAGTTAATCCTAATGAATGAGTAATGTTCACAATCATGATTCTCAGGCTTCTCATAGTTCAGTCATCAATGAAATAAAGCTACCATGTGGGTCAGAGGTATTTTAAATTCTGTCACCTGCCTTCTGGGAATTCCCAGTCTCTCCATCTCTAATTGACAATGATGCAGTTACACCATTTATCTCCATGGTCTATGCCTCTGTATCTCTGAGCTGGACAATTTGTGAGGGTCCACCTCCAGTTTTCTCCCTTTTCCTTGCAATTTGCACTCTTTTCTTTCCTACTACGGGCAAAAGAACAGATCTGTGACTAATTGAAAGTGAGGACTTCACCCAGTGGTTGCACTGTATTCAATGAGGGTGTCTACTAGAGAGATGCATCCCATTATATCAGGATTGGGCTGAGTGACAGTGGTGCAGGGACACACACGAAACACTCAAACAATGAACCCCAAGAGCGCTATGAAAGCTACATGATACCCAGATGTGCTGTTGAACAAGTGATCAGCATCCTCACGATATGGTTCAGGTGCCTGGACAGATCTAGAGACATCCTTCAGTGCACACCAGCCAGTGTCTCTAAATAATCATGATGTGCTGCACTCTACATAAGATTGTGCAGATCAATGATTGGAGCTACAGGAGGATCAAGGCACTGAGCACAGATCATCTGAAAATGAACCTGAGGAGGAGGAGGAGGAAAGGGGAGAAGATGGCAACCCCAAGACAACATTAAACACTCACATTGCTGCCCAGGGCATCAGGGGTTCCCTTAAAGCTGCAAGGTTCAGTTAGTTACCACCACCAGATCCATATGCCCTCAGTCCATCCTCCTCCCCCAATCTCACTGACACAAAGCAGTCCTGCCAACAACCAAGCGCCCAATCCACATCCTCCATTGACCCTCCTCAATTCATGTCTTTTAATTCTATCAGGCATCTGAAATGGGTAGTTACCACCATACACTTTATGTAATTGCCCTAAAGTATGGAAACTTTGCAACATAACTTTTTCTCATGCACTCATGTCCATACCCTGTTGAACTACAAAGCTTTATTATTCCTATTCCTACTGCTTCTATGTAGTGAAATGCTTATGGCTTCTGCAGAGGTTGGGCAGAATCGTCTGGTCCCTTTGGTCTCGCATGTCATGACGGGCAGGGGGAGGACAAAATGGTAAAAAGGCCAAAAATTGGTTTTCACACCATTGTAAAACCAGTTTGCTCTCGTCCACTCCACCTGTCAATGGTGTTTCCCGCCGCCACATGTCAGCATCTCATTATAAGCTCTTCTCACTGGAATCATCCACAGACTAAAAGAAGTACGCAAGGTGGGGGTGAGGGTCGGTGGGGGGGGGTTGCGGTTGTGAGGGGTGGTCGGTGGGGGGGTGGGGGGGTGGGTGGGGTGGTTGGTGGGGTGTGAGGGAAGCAGCCAGGCACCTGGAAAAGCTTGTCAAAACTGAGCATTCTTCCGCAGCTGAGACCATTCAGCAGCAGATCCATTGACATAAAAGCAAAACACTGCAGATGCTAGAAAACTCAAATAAAAACACAAAATGCTGGAAAAACTCAGCAGGACTGGCAGCATCTGTGGAGAGAGAAACAGAGTTAATGTTTTGTTTATATACTAGCTGCATTGACCTGCTTGGAGTCAGGCCTCAGAAGCTTTACTGTCCACTCAAGCAACGCAAAAGCATGAAAGTGCCAACAAATGCTCCAGAACTTTTCATCTCTCAGGCACAGACTGTAAATTAATGTGCGTTTTAGGGGGCAGCAGAACAATTGGCTGACTGGGCAAGCTATACAACACACTTGTGAAAGGTAGCCACGGCGTGGTCGCAGCTGGGGACTCTCAGAGCCACCTGCAATGTCTTGATTATGCTTTGGATCAGTATCCATCATGCTTCAAGCTAATAATGCAGCCTTGCAGTATGGGTTAGGAGAATGCCTGTGCTTGAGCTGAGAGCACAGCATGCAGTCCAGTGGCCAAAGCTGCCGCTAATTGGCCAAGTGGCGTGGGGCGGAGGTGGGTAGGGTTTCAGGCAATCATGAAGTGCACTACACACTGGCCTTCTAAGTGGTGGCCGGCATTCTCCTGCATGCATGAAGGAGCCTTCATACTTAACCAAGAGAGCTTCTAAGGGCCCATATGCTAACCCACACGTCTCTCTGTTTGATTCTCCAGGAAGAGATGATTTACGGAGCCTGATGATTTACGGTACATCTCATGGTTTACAGAGAGCAGAGAAGAAGAGAGCGGTGGAGGTTCCTGGCTCAGCAAAGGGAGGAGCACCTCCCTCAAAATGAAGAGGTAGCAAGACCTGTTGTGCATGCATCTGAAGATCCACAGAGAGCCATTGTTTGTAGGTGCTTTACTAGAACCAGGGTCTATAGATAGCACTTGGTCATTCCTGCAGATTACTGAGAACCAGTGTTGCTGAAGACTATGTATGTCTGGAGAACTAATCGGCCATATATCTGCAAGCTGCAGGATTTGACACCAGTGGCCGGGAAATTGACCACAGCGCTCAATTTTTATGCCAAGGCTCCATAGGTGACCTGTGCAGGATCTTGCAAGCCTCCATGCACAAGTATATCCAGGAGGCCACGGGGTGCCATCTTAGTGAAGGCACAGAACTTTGTTCATTTTGCCTGGGATTAGGAAAGCCAGGAAGCAAAAGCACTGGGATTTGTACAAATCTCTGGTTTCCCACAAGTGCGGGGTGCCGTCGACTGCATTCACGTGGTGCTTAGATCTCCATGGCAACAAGCAGTCAATTAAGTCAACAGCAAGGGCTTCCACTCACTGAATGTTCAACTGGTCTGTGACCACCACAAATGCATCCTACAGGTCTGCACACAAGTCCCAGGGAGATTCCACGGCTCTTACATCCTTAGCAGGCCTCAGATCCCTGACATCATCCAGGGTCCACAGAGGCTGCAGTGTTGGCTCCTTGAGGACAAGGGCTATCCACAAAGGACGTGACTGATGATGCACGTGCAGAGGCCTCAGACTGTAGCAGAGCAACGGTATAAGAAGGCTCATGCTGCACCTGGACTTTGGTGGTACAAACGATAGGCATTTTGAAAATGAGGTTCCGGTGCCTTGACATGTCCGGTAAAGCATTACAATACAGTCCCCAGAAGGTGTCATGCTTCATTGTAGCTTGCAGTGTGCTACACAACCTGGCACTGCAAGTGGGGAAGACCTGGCTGAGGAGGAGGTGGAAGAGCTGCACGTCTCCTCCAATGAGGAGGACATTGTAGGGGATGATGGTGATGAGGTCCTCGAAGGCGAGGATGCTACCTTACTGGCCAGATGGGGCAGGCGTGCTCTGGAGGCTCTCATAGCTGCAAGATTCATGGTGGATGATGACAAGATGCAGTGAGGACAGTCCTGACGTCCTCACCTTGCATTTGTGAACGTTTGACTCCTGTGTGGCTGATAACTGTGCACATACCCTCAGTGCTCAGGCTCATGTCATGGAGACGCAGCGGAGTCCCAGTTGTTGATAGATTCCAGGAGGATGATGATGACATGCAGTGAGGACACTCCACAGATCTCCACATGGCCTCTGGTGAATGTCTGACTCTTGTCTGGCTGATGGCAACTCGCTTGAGCTCTGTGATCAGGGTCATATCATGGAGATGCAGCCATGAAACTTTAAATGCACCTGATCTTTTGTCTGCCTTCAGCACCTGCCCCCTTCAGGACCACAGCGTCATTGGTCACAGATGCTGAAGAGATGGGGGCCAGCCCCACCTTAAATGTGCTGAGAGCACACAGAGAGAATGATGGAACTCTATGATGCCCATGACATTCTGGCAACAATGACAAGCACCATCAAGGTGCAGGCATCACTAATGTGCCCAGTGAGTGTGAAGACAGGCCATCACTTTGGGCTGACGGTTACACATCTTACAGGGAAGAGGCCCTGGACTGAGACACCTGCCTTTATCTTATGTAGGAACGAAGGTTTCACACCTCAGTGACAGAAACACTTCATTATAACAAGGAGCTATAGGCAAGGGGACATTTTTGGGAGTTAATTTACAATAGTAAACATTATGTACAAGTGATTAAAAACCATGCTGTGACTGTCCAACTATATCTTCTTAACCTTCCTAACCCTGCCGCTATGTCTTGGTGCTCCCCTGACATCCATAGCGGAGGTGGAGGCAGCCTGCTGACTGCTGCACACTTGTCTGTGATGACTTTGACATCCTCCAGAGGGCCAAGAACTGGAGGGCTCCGCCCCGCTTTGGTTGTTCTGCTGTGGGCTAGCTACACCCTCCTCAGCCTGTGGAGCTGGAGCTGCTGGGATCACAGGAAGAGGGGATTCGGATGGGCCAGACATTCCTGGAGTCACCTGGGTGGATGGCCCCAGAGTGTGCGCCTGCTGGTCCTCCTCCCTATGGGTAGCTGAGAGCACCTGGCTGACTTCTTGAGGAGAAGGGGAAGGTGGAGTGAGATCAAGCTGCCCTGCACGCCTCTCACATACACGCTGTTGGGGGCTAACTATGGCATCAGCGATGGGGTTCAGCCCGCACAGCATGCAGGACCAATGTCCTGGACCAAGGTCTCCATGGCAGCTGCCATCCTTCCAGTGTTAACCTCGACACGTTGGTATGCCGGCACTATCACCTCGGACTGAAGGCGGACAGACTCCACCATCATCCCTTGCAATCTGAGCAGTGCACCAGATGTTCCTGATGTTCCCATGATTGCCTTTACAGCTCCACCACTGACTGAGGACAGAGTCCAGAGGCTCATCAGCTGAGTCAGACTCAGCAAATTCCTTGCCTCCAGTTGACCTCTGAGTGCTGGTGACCTCGGATATCCCTGCCTTCGTCTGCTGTGGAAAAGATTGTGTGGTCCGCTTGCCAGATTGTGATCCCAAGCCTACTCTACATCCAGGTCCCTCTGAGATGTGTGTTTCTGCGCTGGTGGAGGGTGTGGGTGAGCGCCATGACAGGCCTCCTCATCCGAGGTGCTCTTGGCACGGAGGTTGGGGTCACAGTTGCCTGAGGTTGATGTGGCAGCTGTACCTAGGAGAGAAAGTGGAGATTATTAACGTTTGCCAGCTGCGTTGAACACAGAACAGTGGACTCAGAGTAGCGCTGAGAATGGGACGATATGGTGCAGGATCCTCACGTGGATGCTTGCCGCTGACCTCACCATCGTCACAGGAATGGTCAGCGTCCTCTCCAGCCAACTCCTATGCATGACTCTCGAACGGAGTGAGGACCTTGATGTCTTGCACTCCACCCCCCAGGTCTGGGACCTCTCCCAGTGATTGTGCGCGATTTTGTCCTGCATAAAGACAGATGGAGAGAATGTGAGCAAGGTGCATCACAGGTCAAATGAGAAGGATGGCAAGCATGCGTGTGTGCTGAGTGGAGCCATAGGCGGGATGAGAAGGCATTATCCGGAGGAAATGAGACCAGATGGAGATGTTAAGGCTTGTGTGAGAGAGTGAGTGGTGATGTCCCTTGAGCTGGCAGTGAGTGAAATACCAGTGAATGTGTGACAGCCTTGTGTACGTGTGAGTTTAGAGTGATGAGATGGTTGACTTACCCTGGTGGCACGGGTGAGATCATTCATCTGTTTTCTGCCCTAGTTGGCTGACCTCTTGTGTGTAGTGTTGGCACTGACCACCTCTGCCACTGCCTCCCAGGCTGGGGTGGTGAGACTGATGGGCCTCCTGCAGCCAGAGCGGGGGTAGAGGACTTCACGGTGGGCCTCCACAGCATCTAGAAGGTGCCCCAGGGCTGTGTCACTAAAATGGGGGGCTTCAGTCTTCCTAGCTTTTAGGGCCATGTTTTCAGCGGAGAAGTCCTGGGCTACAAGCATTGAGAAGTGTGCGCGCGGTTGCATTTTAACTATGATGCCTGGTGTGCTGAAGCGACGAGGTAATGGCATGGCGGGGCAATCGAAGGCCTGCTGCCAGCATCCGGCATGTTTCCCGTGACTGCATAATTTATGAGGCAGAAAGGGGATGGTACAGCTCGAAAACCCGCCATTGCAGACACCAGGTAAAACAACTTTTTTCACGCCTGCGATGGCACTTAGTGCAAATCTGGGACAATTCAGCCTGTAGAGGCAAGCTGCTCAGATCCCTTTTCTGTTTGTTGAGGTGCTTTTGGCTAAAAATCTCTTGATTTTGGATCCCATGTGGGGCCAATATTACCGTACTGTGCAGGGCCAGACTCAATTATTTGGCTATATGCCTGCTACTGAGGGTTGAATCAAGTCACTGGAATGTGGCTTTAGTCTCTTTTTAAAGAAAATCAATTAGGGGTTTCCTGCCAAAATCATTTTTTGATATAAAGCATGGTTCCACAACAGACTCTAAAACCCAAAGGTCAAAGGTTAAGAATATCTTAGCAGTCAGAACAGAGATCGAAGCAGCTTGCCTCTACATTTGCTGAAGCTGCAGAGGATGTATCACTTGGAAGCAGTGGGAAGCATAAGTTGAAGTAACCATAAATCATCAAGGGTAGTACGTGGGCTTTTGACAAAAGGTTATGATGTTAAGTTTCTTTTCTTATAATACCACGTAAAACATGCCACTTCCATATATTCTTCCTGTGTGTCCTGACTGTCAACTCACCCTTTCACTTGCTTCATGATGAAGATCAATACATATCGAGACCTTTTGGGTGACTGGATGTATGCATGTTTGAAGACCTGTTAAGCTCAAAGTGAGAAGGTGGTGGTGGTAGTGGACTGGAGGATTTCATCTTTTTCCTACTAGCTGAACCTTTGAGCTATAATGGCAACCCTGGCATTCTGGACAGAAATGAACATGGTCTCCATCCAGCTGAGTACCCAGGTGATGGTCCTGGGTCCATGGTCCCTCCATCTCATCCTTCTCCTCTTCATTTTTCTCCTCATCAAAAGATGACTGATGAGCGTCTTGGTCATTCTCCACTGTAATCCTTTCTGCAGTGCAATGATGAGCAGGATGCAGCGTCCCACTCTGATCTGGACACCCTCACTTGTCAGTGTTGATGGGAGCCTCCAGACCTATCTAGGCGCCTGAAGTTCATCTTCAAAACAGCTTGCTTGATGATGCACCTGATGGTCATGTTCTGACAAAAGATCATTGAACTGAACTGTTAACTTTATGTCTCTCTGACCTGTCGAAATTTTTTGTTGATAACAATTTTATATTCATTCACAACAGACAACAGGCCAAAAATTGATCTCCCTGTTTTCAAGCCCATGGGTCACAATTCACAATCCACCCATCCCGATCCCATTGAAGTAGGCAGCACACAACCTTTGTGCTGTCTCTTCATTCGCCTGGTTGAGACATGTAGCTGAGAGCGACCCTTGCTGCACGCTTACCAAGGAGCCTTAAGTGTGTGAAGCTAGCACATGGGCAGAATTTTACACCTCACGGGGGCATGCACCTGACCTGATCTGATGTAAAATCACGCAGAGATGATGTTGGGCGAGTGTCCCGATATCATCTCACATGCGCAATCTTCAGGTCAGTGGGCACGCGCAGTTGTTGGAGCCATGCCCGCCATCAATTGAAAGGCCACTTAAGGCCATTAAAGACTAAAATGATCCCAATTTTGTGTCGCCCACGCAATTTCGCACTTGTTGCATGGGCAAAACAAGCAGGCGAGCAGTCCACAATTTGCAAAACCTCATCCAAGGGTGGGCTAAAAAAGGTCAGCAGCGTTGCCATTGTGAGTAGTCAGGAGTTTAGGAGACAGTTTCCTGCTGGTTGCTTGTTGGAACTTGACAGCTTCATCTCAGTTCTGAGCTTCATTCTTAGCATTTCCAGGCTTCATTTCAGGACTCATTGGTGTCTCCAAGGCCCCCAGAGGATTCTGACCATGTAGACCCTTCCAGGTATCCGGCAGACTTCTGTCACCCTGGTAATGAGGATTGTGCTGTGCGCTAGAGGTGACTCCTCTTAGGAGGAAGAGAGGGGCAGAAGGGAGAGGAGGCCAGGTGTCCCAATGTAGCTTCCAGCAGAGTGACCTGTGGGAGGAGAGGCTCAGGTACAAGGGGTGCAGGGCCAGCAGGTAGTCCAAGGCGTAAAAGGCCACAGAAGATGCCACTATTCTGCTGCCAGGGTTTACAGGCAGTGATGCAGCTATCTCAATATGTCCAAGATGCAATGCCGAAGGAGGCTCCGCATCTCCAGGGAGACTGTGACCTCCATTTCTGAGATGATTAGGGCTGATATCACCTCCAACTGTGTGGGTAGACGCCCCATGCCAGTGACTCTGAAGGTCACAGTGGCCCACAACTTCTATGCCTCCAGCTCTTTCCAGGGGTCATCTTTGTGGAGTGTCCCAATCAGCTGTCCACAGTTGTGTCAAGCTGGTGACAGAAGCTCTGCTCAGGCGGGTAATGACATTTATTCATTTCCGTACGGACAAGGCCAGCCAGGCTGAGCGAGCCAGAGGGTTTGCAGTGATTGCTGGGTTTCCCCACACCACGGTGCAATTGACTGCACACGTGTGGTACTCATGGTACCAGAGGGTCAGCCGGCTGCCTTCATCAACAGGAAGGGCTTCCACTCGATGAACATCCAGGTAGTTTGTGACCACAAGACGCAGATTCTGCAAATCTCTACAAGGGACCCTGGCAGCTCCCATACACTTACATCCTGAGACACTCCCAGGTGCCATTGCTATTCAGTGCTCCAGCCCTACTGGATGGATGGCTGCTGGGTGACAAGGGCTATCTGTTGAAAAGGTGGCTTATGACACCTCTCCACCACCCAAGAACAGGGCCAGAGCAGCGTTATATTGGAGTCATGCCTCCACAAGGGCGGTGGTAGGGAGGACCATAGGTCTTCTGAAGATGCGCTTCCGATGCCTGTCCCGTTCAGGGGGAGCACAACAATACCCCACAGAGTGGGTATCACTGATAGTGGTTTCATGTTGTGCTCTCCACAATCTGGCGCTGGCAAGGGGGGGAGCCCACTGGATGAAGAGGATCTTGAGGCAGCTCCACAGGCCACAGAGGATTATTCCAGTAGTGAGTCAGAAGAGGAGCTCGATGAGGAGAATGCTGAGGGCATGGAAGTAGATCTCTGTATCCTTTAGGGAAGCAGGGACACCAGGAATGCCTTGATCCAACGCTTCTTCAGCTAGGCTGCCAAAGATCTGCTTTCACCTCATGCTAGGATGTCCTCGATCCAGGATATCTGAAATGACCCTTTCACTTAAACCCAAAGTTCACTCACTGCCTGTGCAATAAAGTTTAGAGCCACTCATGTCCAACATTACATACTGACATACCCTGCACCAAAAAAAGGTGACGCATACTCAGACCATTACGACAAAAGCAAAATTTATATAATTTTCACGCTCAAAGCAAATTAATATTACCATCTCTGGTGTTCATTTCCACATCAGTAAACATTTAAACAAAACATTACACAACAGAAGATCACCCATGACCAGTCCCTCTTGTGCTCATGTGTCTTAAACTTATGTTTATGAGTGCTGCGTCCTGGTGACCCCCCCCCCCACCCCCCCCAGCTGTTGCTGGTAGCAGCATTGGAGGCAGCCTGCTGCATCTGCTGTCTTGTTGGTCGTGATGATCTTGGCTGTTGTCCTCTGACCAGTGCGGCCTGTGCTAGCCCTGCCTGGGAGGGAGCAGCCAGTGTCACGAATGGCATCTCTCCTGTCATCACAGCCTCATCAGATGTCATGGTCACTGGCAGATGGGCAGAGGAGCTGCTGCTGTCACCTAGAGCACCCTGAGAGCTGCCCGCAAAGACGACAAGCAGCTCGTGCGCCAATGTGAGGTCGCTTTGGACCTCCCTGCTCTCCACTGACAGACAGGCACCTAGCTGGGATACTGGGAGACCTTATCCATCTCCCACAATGGCACTGACCACCTGAGGTCATTGCCTGTGTGAGGGCTTGCAGGTCTGAGCGCAACCCCAGGAACACCTGATTCTGTTCCTGGAGCTGCCTCTCCATGAGAGTCGCCACCCTCTCAATGGAGGAGGTGGTGTGCTCAGCCATGAAGGTCAATGCAGTGCTTATGCTCTGCATGGACTCCTCCACCTCAGACCATGGCATGCATACCCTCATGGAGATCTGCATTATGGTGCCATCGTCTTTCAATGATCAATGGGGGCTCCAGTTTTGAGGCTCCCATCAATTAAGAGACTACACAAGAATGTTTGCACAATCTGAAACTCTCACCTCTGTGCACTGCACTCTTACCTTCGTCTGGCACCCCAGCCTCTCCACAATCAGCTGAATGAGGGGCGAGGTAGGTCTCCAGCTCCAAGGCGTCCTGGTCAATATTAGGAGGTTTGGGGGGGCCTCCGCATATCCATGACCTCTCAAAGTGGTTATGGCTCGCCTTCTGAAAGGCTAAATGAGCATTGATTAGTCCACTCTCTACCTGCAGAGCCAATGCAGTCTGGCCAACCCCACCTGAGGAACACCTTGCAAAGCACAACCGAATCATGGCCCTTGAGCCACAAGGCACTCAGTCCAAGCAGCCAGGGCTCACCCCCTTGGCCAGTTCTGGCATCTTTGACAGTTGGCACTCAGACTCTAACACCCATGAGCTCAATGGGGAGACAGCCAGACCTTAACATTTCTCCACAGTGATCCATGCCAACACGGTACTCACCCTTGCCGAGAACAGCAGGTCATTGAATCTTTTGCGGCACTGCACCCCTGTGTGGCTCACAATGTCATGGCTGCTGACCTTGGCTGCCACCTCCTCCCAAGCATTTTATGCCAGGTGTGGTGTCCCTCCTGCCAGACTTTAGTCATGGGAGTCAACAGGATTAGAGAGCCCTTGTTTCTGTGGGGTGCCATGAGTCCATCAAGGGATGCCAGCCAAAGGAAACGGGAGTAGGTGGCCAAGAAGATAAATACAGGGCCTTTTTTACTGAGGACCTGGCAGCCGTGCTGGAATAAGATCAAGGACCTCACACAGGTTGGTCAATGTCAGTGAATGCTTCTTCTCATGACATTTCCTACTCACCAACAGCCTCTGACGATGCCCAATGCACCAAACCCCAATCACTCACCTATCAGGAGTCCCTAGTACCCAGGACAAGCCTAACATTCATATACTCTTCCTTGCTCTCACACACACACCAATGATGACAATCTCACGCCCGCCTCTTGCTACCTCCAAAAACCTCCACCTATGGCAGGCATATCACCCAAATACAGTGCAGTACAACCACTGGCATTCCTCCCTCTCTCTTGCAGGAGAAGGCAGCATGTGATAGATTGGAACAGAATAGAAGCAGGAGACAGGCATCCCCTGAGCCAATGGAATGGCATGGGTCCCAGCTGCAACACAACATTGCGAGTGTGAAGGTATCTATCTGCCTTATGCCCCTTCTTAATTTCCACCTCACACTCATCCTGCTATCTGGCATGAAGTGCAAGCTGCTGGTAGTGTCCATGGGTCTTGGGCTTTCCACTCACCCCACCTTCCCCTTTGGATTTTCTGCTTTCAGATACCCAAGACCTGCCACCTGCCCAGCCACAGCACACCCAGGAGTAAGTAAGAGAGCAACAGCACAGCACTGATACAGAAGCACTATCACTTGTGTTGACGCTCATAGCCAGCAGCTCAGATACTGGAACTCTCAGAACTTCAGAGGGTAGTATAGGGTCAGGATCATACTGTGGTGAGTCACCAGGCACAAGTGGGCCACAGCCAGGACATGGGGGAAGGATAACTCATATGTCAGCTCACTACTGGGCAAGGTCACAGATGAGATCTGTTATAGGGGACTCAGATGAAAGTGTGAATGGGGTGGCATACAGAGAACACTGATGAGGATGCACACCGAGATGCTTAATGTTTTGGCAGGCTTGCCAGACTGCATGCTGCCACTGTCAAGGAACATGAAGGAGTCTGTCTCTAGCATGGCAGAGGGCATCCTTTGGAGCCTATCCTTTCTAATATGGAAATTGCGGCCAGCTCCATGACAGCACTTGCAGACCCATGTGTGATGCTGCATCTGGTGGGTGCTGTCATAACTTCCATTGCAGCACAGGCAGAAGCCACTCAGCATCTCAGTGTTGCAGTATAAGTTCAGATGGAAGTCATGAGATCCACTTATTGTCATAAAGGCTCAGACTGCTGCCATCATGGCTGCAGATCTCAGTTCTCAAAGGAGAATGCAGGCACTTCTAGCAGTCCAGTAATCTGTCCGCCAACAGATTACTAGGATTGCTGAGGTGCTCCTCTGGGGGAGTGTAGTGGCTCTGTGGAGCACAAACCTGCTGTCCTCTCAGGATGATGGCATTCATGCTATCATTATTGCCTATGCTAGGGGCAACTCAAGGGCATCCTGAAAAGCTATCTGCACTCTCCCCCACTGAAAGTCAGCAGTCTTTCACTAGCCATAGGCTGTCACTGAGGTAGTACAAGGACAGGCAAAGCATCTGCAAGACAGGCACTAAGGGAATGCACAAGCATGCATAATTCATTGCTGTTTGTATAAGTGGATGTGTTTGTGGATAAACATGTTATGCAACGGTTGTTGGTGACAGCTTTTAATACAAAATCTTGGCCAAGTGGGTGCTGTGATGGGGTGCCGATATGGATAGTAAGGTGGGGAATGGTGGGGCTATGATAGTAAACGAAGGTTGTCCTCAGGGGAAGCAGGTGTTCTTAGCCCATTTGGAGTGAAGGGGTCCTGGCTGCATCCTCCCTTTTCTCCTCGTCTCCTTCCTCTTGCCGAACTAGCCTGCAGATGCTTGGCAAGGCCTGCACCCTCTTGATAGCCAAGTTGTAGAAGGCACAGCAGACCAGCACAAACTTGGAGACACTCTCCGGCGAGTATTGTAGGCAATCCCACCGCCTGCTGACCTTCACACAACTTGCCAAGCAGTCCAGGCAGGGGAACCATTGCTTGAGAAAGCTAATGGTCTGCTGCACAATGTTTCTGGTTGCTTTTATAATAAATAAAAACAGAAAAGGCTTTTATAATAAGTAAATAAGTATAACAGAAAATGCTGGAAACACTCAACAGGTCAGAAACATCTGTGGAGAGAAACAGACTTAATGTTTTAAATTGATGACCTTCATCAGTACTGAGGGAAGATGTAAATGTAATAGTTTTGAGAAAGTGAAAGAAGGGTGAGGAAGAACAAAATGGAAGATCTGTGATAGGGTGGAGGGGAGGAGAGATTAAATGACAAACGTTTCATGGTGCAAAAGCCAAAGGGAGTAGGTAATGCATACAAAAATAGATGTGTCTTAAGGAGGTGTGAATGGCTAGATAGCAGCAATCTGAATGCATAGTAAAGGACTAAAGAAAGATTCAAGAAAAAACAGAACCAGCAAAAAAAGGAGAAACAAAATGGAGGCAGAGGTCATGATCTAAAATTGTGGTACTCAGCACTGAGTCCAGAAGGCTGTAGAATGCTGAGTTGAAAGATGAGCTGCCATTCCTCGAGCTTGCATAGGATTTCATTGGAATACTGTAGCAGGGCAAGGAGAAAAAGGTAAGAGTGGGGGCAAGGCGAAGGATTGAAATGACAATGACAGGAAGCTCAGGGTCATGCTTGTGAAATGTAGTAGCATGAGTTGGTTGGTTGTTTAATTGTCCGCCACCATTCACAACTGGATGTGGCAGGATTGCAGAGATTTATCGGTTGTGGGATTCCTTAGCACTGTCTATTGGATTCTGCTTCCACTGTTTGGCTTGCATGTAGTCCTGTGTTGCAGCTTTACCGGGTTGGTGCCTCATTTTTTGGTATGCCTGATACTGCTTCTCGCATGTCCTCCTGCACTCCTCATTGAACCAGGCATCCTACACAAAAAAAATAATAGAACTCAAGTCAAATTCTGATGAGTTCTTGTGGCTTGAGCTGAGGTTGTAGCAGTAAATTAGGATAGACTTGAACATTTTTTGGCAACTTTCCTTGCTGTTCTACTTGCATATTTAATTAAAAAGTTTGTAAGCCATGTTTCTCACAATGTATTCAGGATCACTCAAAACCCTTAATGAAATAACCTTGAACAAGAGAATAATTATTTACTGGCTGACATAAATTGCTTTGGAAAAAAAGGATCAGAAGGGTTGGCTCAATTCCATTCAACTTGAGCTCTGAGAAAATCATGCAACTGGGAATAAGGCTGTCTGGCCAAAAGCCAGGTTCTTTGAATCCAGCATCATCTTACAGTGGTGTCTTATAACTGTAGGGAGATTTCCCCTTGACAGAGATTTACATTTATACTCTGTACAGATGGGCCTAAGACTACCCAAGAAGTGCATGGACATTGTTCTCTTTTGATGTCCGGGTTACAGATTTGTAACCATTTCCTAACATCTTCCAGCAGCCACCAAGTTTAGAAAAAAAGCTGAATTATATTGTGTTCTCAGTAAGAAAGAAACACGTAGAGCATATTGTAGATGGTTGAGATAAGACACAAACCCCTGTTTAGTTATCTGGGAACCCGAAACAAAGGCTGTTAAACTATGTGTTCTTTATATTCGCAAAGAACTCAGTTTTCAGCACTCAGATTTCTGTCTGGTTATGTCCGCAATTTCCAGCTGGACTGCCTTTCACATAATAAATTGATGCGGTTGAAGAAATCAGCCAAAAGATTCTGATGGTCTGAAAGCTGTTTAAGTGGAAATGGTCTCTCTGCAAGGTGCCTGAGAGTTTGTTACCCCCATGCCATGTTTCATTATGATAATGTTCTGTAGTCTGGATCCTCAAAAAAAACCAATTGTACACCAGTTTTTTGACATTAGCTAGTTTCTGTTCCCAGTTTCTTTACTTCTTGAATCGATGCATACAATCTTGTCTCGTATTGTCTGTTGTACAGGAGAGAAAAGCATTGGAAATGTTCTTTCTTGATGTATTACAATCCCTTCTACTCATTTGTATTGGAACATTGTGTGTGCTAACTGCTAGCAGCATCGTCACCAGCATGATTATCCAATTAGAAAATTCCCTTGAATTTGGAACTTACCCAGCAGATTGGAACTTGGCAAATGTTATACCGCTATTCAAGAAAGAAGGGAGAGAGAAAATAGGAAACCACAGGCCAGCTAGCCTGATATCAGTCATCAGGATGGAGTATATTAGTAAGGAAGTCTTAACAATGTACATTGAAAATAATAGTATGATCAGACAAAGTCAACATGGTTTTGTGAAAGGGAAATTGTGTTTGATAAACTTATCGGAGCTTTTTGAGGATGTAACTAATCAGGTAGATAAAGGAGAACAGTAGATATAGTATACTTGGATTTCCAAAAGGTTTTTAGTAAGGTACTACAGGAAAGGTTAACATGCAAGATAATGGCTCAAGGAGTTGTGTGTAATATGTTAGCATGTATAGAGGATTTGTTAAGGGCATAAAGCAGAGAGTAGAGATAAATGGGGCATATTCAAGTTGTCAGGCTGTGACTAGTGCAGTGCCACAAGGATCAGTGCTGGGTCTCAACCATCTACAATCTCTATTACTGACTTCAATGAAAAGGCCAAGAGTAATGCATGTAAGTTTGCTAATGATACAAAGTTGGATGGGAATGGAAGCTGTGAGGATGACACAAAGAGGCTGCAAAAACTCACAGACACTTCCGCCTACCTCTCCCTGGACCATGAACCCACCACTGAACATCAAGCCATTGTATCCAGGACTGTCACTGACCTCATCTCCTCTGGGGATCTTCCTCCCACAGCTTCCAACCTAATAGTCACCCAACCTCGGACGGCCCGCTTCTACCTCCTACCCAAAATCCACAAACAGAACTGTTCCGGTAGACCGATTGTGTCAGCCTGTTCCTGCCCCATGGAACTCATTTCCCATTATCTTGACTCCCTTCTCTCTCCCCTTGTCCAGTCCCTTCCCACCTACATCCGTGATTCCTCTGACACCTTACGTCACATCAACAATTTCCAGTTCCCTGGCCCCAACCGCCTCCTCTTCACCATGGACATCCAATCCCTCTACACCTCCATCCCCCACCAGGTTGGTCTGAGAGCTCTCAGCTTCTTCCTCGAACAGAGGTCCGAACAATCCCCATCCACCACTACTCTCCTCCGTCTGGCTGAACTTGTTCTCACACTGAACAATTTCTTCTTTAACTCCTCTCACTTCCTCCAAATAAAAGGTGTGGCTATGAGTACCCGCATGGGCCCCAGCTATGCCTGTCTCTTTATGGGTTATGTGGAACATTCCTAGTTCCAGTCCTACTCCGGCCCCCTCCCACAACTCTTTCTCTAGTACATCGATGTTTACTTCGGTGCTGCTTCATGCTCTCGTCGGGACCTGGAAAAATTTATTAATTTGCTTCCAATCTCCACCCCTCCATCATTTTCAAATGGTCCATCTCTGACACTTCCCTTCCTTTCCTTGACCTCTCTGTCTCAATTTCTGGTGATAGACTGTCCACCAATATTCATTACAAGCCTACCAACTCCCATAGCTACCACAACTACAGTTCCTCACACCCCGCTTCCTGTCAGAACTCCATCCCATTCTCTCAGTTCCTTCGCCTCCGTTGTATCTGTTCTGATGATGCTACCTTCCAAAACAGTTCCTCTGACATGTCCTCCTTCTTCCTTAACCGAGGTTTTCCACCCACGGTCGTTGACAGGGCCCTCAACCGTGTCTGGTCCATCTCCCGCGCATCCGCCCTCACGCCTTCTCCTCCCTCCCAGAAACATGATAGGGTCCCCCTTGTCCTCACTTATCACCCCACCTGCCTCCGCATTCAAAGGATCATCCTCAACCATTTCTGCTAACTCCAGCATGATGCCACCACCAGACACATCTTCCCTTCACCCCCCCCCGGCGGCATTCCGTAGGGATCGTTCCCTCCGGGACACCCTGGTCCACTCCTCCATTACCCCCTACTCCTCAACCCCTACCTATGGCACCTCCCCATGCCCATGCAAAAGATGCAATGCCTATCCCTTCACTTCCTCTCTCCTCACAGTCCAAGGGCCCAAACACTCCTTTCAAGTGAAGCAGCATTTCACTTGCATTTCCCCCAACTTAGTCTACTGCATTCATTGCTCCCAATGCGGTCTCCTCTACATTGGAGAGACCAAATGTAAACTGGGCGACCGCTTTGCAGAACACCTGCGGTCTGTCCGCAAGAATGACCCAAACCTCCCTGTCGCTTGCCATTTTAACACTCCACCCTGCTCTCTTGCCCACATGTCTGTCCTTGGCTTGCTGCATTGTTTCAATGAAGCTCAACGCAAACTGGAGGAGCAGCACCTCATCTTCCAACTAGGCACTTTACAGTCTTCTGGACTGAATATTGAATTCAACAACATTAGATCTTGAACTCCCTCCTCCATCCCCACCCTCTTTCCGTTTCTTTTCTCCCCTTTTGTTTTTTCCAATAATTTATACAGATTTTTTCTTTTCCCACCTATTTCCATTATTTTTAAATCTATACCTCTTTTGCCCTGTTAGTCTCATTTCACCCCACCCCACTAGAGCTGTATCTTGTGTGTCCTGCCATCCATTCTTAATTAGCACATTCGTTTAGATAATATCACCACCTTCAACACCTCTTTGTTCTTTTGTCTGTGACATCTTTTGATTATCTGCTCCTATCACTGCTTGCTTGTCCCTACAACCACCCCCCTCCCAACTTCTGTCCCCCCACACCGCCCCCCCCCCACCTTAAACCAGCTTATATTTCACCCCTCTTCTAATTTTACTCAGTTCTGTTAAAGGGTCATGAGGACTCGAAACGTCAACTTTGCTGTTCTCCGCCGATGCTGCCAGACCTGCTGAGTTTTTCCAGGTAATTCTGTTTTTGTTCTGGATTTCCAGCATCCGCAGTTTTTTGCTTTTATCTCCATGAGTCCTTTTCTTGTCGATTAACCTTATGTGTAGCATCTTATCAAATGTCTTTTTGAAATCTAGGTATACTATATCTACTGTTCCTCTTTATCTACCTTCCTACTTACATCCTCAAAAAACACTAATAAATTTGTCAAACAGGTTTTCCCTTAGTTAAACCATGTTTACATGTTCTAATCATACTATGGCCTTTCTAAGTGAATTATTAAGACTTACAATAGATTCCAGCATTTTCCCAACAACTGATTTTAGACTAACTGGCCTCTCTCACCCCTCACACTCTCACCCCCCTCGCAGTCTCACCTCCCCACACAGTCTCACACCCCCACACTCTCACCCCCCTCACACACTCTCCATCACAATCTCCGTCTCACACCTCCCCATATTCTTACCCCTCACACTCACCCCCCTGCACTATCACCCTCTCTCACACTGTCACCCCCCTCACACTCTCTACCTCTCAGACTCAACTCTCACCCTCACATTCACACTCTCCCGCTCCTCACACCCTTCCCCCCCCAACATTCCCTCCTCTTCACACTCTCACCCCTCATACTCTCACCCCCCATACACCCTCACCCCACTCGCACTCTCACCCCACCTCACATTGTCTCCCATCCTCACACTCATATTCTCTCCCCTTCACATTCACACTGTCTCCCCTGTCACTCTCTCTCTCCCCTTCATACTCTCTTTCTCTCTCCTTCTCTCCCCCCTCACATCCATACAGTCTCCAGTCACTCACTTACTCAGACGTCAGTGGGCCCTGCTGCCACTCTCTCCCGTCCCACTACGGCCCACCTTGTCCCTGCTCTGGGCGTCTGGACCCTGCTCCCCGGCACTTCGACTTCCCGGCCTTTGGCTCTCCGGGCCCGAAACTCACTGCCACTGGTGTTTGCTGCTCCTCCAATCACAGATTGTTTCTTTCCCACATTTGCTGCTGATAGGCTCACTAGTGACAGAAACAACCTGTGATTGACGGAGCAGCTCCATGCAGAATCTTCTATTCAGACTTACCTTCACAGGTCGCATCTGACCTGTAGGCCATATGTTGGCAAGTCTGTTCTAAACATTCTTGGAAATGCTGGATGCAATGGCCTCAGTAACAGTGGGCCCCATGATGCATAGCATCATCTTGTCCAGTCAATCCAGGTGTGATTGTTCCCCAACATTTCTTTGCTTTTCCCTGCAGTTATAGGCCCCCCTGTCGTGCTACTATGTGCTGGTGATGGAAGGTAGGGATGGGGCCCTGATCAAGTGGACTATTTTGTCCTGGATGAAGTATAGCTTCTTGAATGTTGTTGGAGCTGCCTTGAGTCAAGCATTTGGAAAGTATCCATTATACTTCCAACTTGTAGATGGTGGACAGGTTTTGAAGAGTCAGGGGGTGAGTTACTCACTTCAGAATTCCCAGCCTTTGACATGCTCTTGTAGCTGCAGTATTTATATGTCAGGTCCAGTTGTAGTCAATGGTAACCCTCAGGAGTTTGATGGTGGGGGATTCAATGATAGTAATGGCATCGAATGTCAAGGTGAGCTGCTCTTTTGATGGAGATGGTTACTGCCTGGCACTTGTGTGGTGCAAATGTTACTTGCCGCTTATCAGCCCAAGCCTGAATGTTGTCCAGAGCTTGCTGCATATGGACATATACTGCTCCAACAGCTGAGGACTATAATCCTACTGAACACTGCATCATCAACAAACATCCCCACTTTTGACTTCAAGTGAAGGGAAGGTCATTGATGAAGCAGTTGAAGATGGTTGGGCCTAGGACATGACTCTGAGGAACTCCTGCAATAAAGTTATAGGGCTGAGAAGATTGGCTTCCAACAACCACAGCCATCTGCCTTTGTGCCAGCTATGGCTCCAACCAATGGAGAGTTCCCCCGCCACCACCACCTACCAACCCCCCCCCAACCCCCACACCCCCCCACCCTACCCCTGCCAATTCCCAGTCAGTTTCACTTGGGCTCCTTATTGCCACACTCAGTCAAATGTACCTATGATATGAAGGGCAGTCATTCTTACCTCAGCTCTTGAGTTCAGATCTTCTGTCCATTATTGGGCCAAGGTTATAATGAGGTCAGGAGCTGAGTGGCCCTGGTGGAACTGAAACTTAGTGTTGGTGAGCAGGTTATTGCCATGTATATGTCGCTCAATAGCATTGTTGACAACACCTTCCATCACTTTGCTGATGATTGAGAATAGACTGATGAGGAGGTAATTGGCCAGATTGAATTTGTCCTGCTTTCTGTGCACAGGACGTGCATGGGAAATATTCCACATTGTCAGGTAAATGCCACTATTGTAGCTGTAAGGGTGCAGCTAGCCCTGGAGTGCAAATCTTCAGTACTACTGCTGGAATATTGTCAGGGCCCATAGCCTTTGCAGTATCCAATGCACTCTGCCATTTCTTGATACTATGTAGAGTGAATTGTATTGGCTGAAGACTGAAATCTATGATGTTGAGGATCTCACAAGGAGTTCAAGGTGGATTATTCATTCGGCCTGTCTGGCCAAAGATGGTTGCAAATACATCAATCATGTGTTTTGCACTGATATGCTGGGCTCCGCTATCATTGAGGATGGGGATGATTGTGGAGCTGCCTCCTCTGGTTAGTTATTTAATTGTCTACCGCCATTCATGAATGGATATAGCAGGACAGCAGAGCTTTGATATGATCCGTTGTTAGTGGGACCTGTGGTTTAACAAACTTTCCCCCTCATTAATTGTTTTTCCTTTATTCTTTCATGGGATCTGAGCATCACTGGCTAGGCCAGCATCAATTGCCCATCCCTCACTGCCCTTGAACTCAGTGGCTTGATTCACCGTTTCAGAGGACAGTTAAGAGTCAACCACATTGCTGTGGGTCTGGAACTATATGACAACCAGACTGGGTAAGGATTAGGATGGCAGATTTACTTCCCTAAAGGATATTAATGAACCAGATGGGTTTTTACAACAATTGATAATAGTTGGTATTTCACCATTACTGAGACTAGCTTTCAATTCCAGATTTATTAATTGAATTTAAATTCCACTAGCTGACATGATGGGATTTGAACCCATGTCCCCAGAGCATTTAGCCTGGGCCCTGGATTACTAGTCCAGTGACATTACCACTGGACTACTATTATGCAACCATCTCTCCCTAAAGTTTAGTAAATTAGTTTTTAAATTAATTAGTTCTTAACTAATTTAAATTAGTTTATAAGTAACCTATTGAATTATAGGATTCAAGCAATAACTTAGTTAATTGTAAAATAGTGTGAACAATGTAGGGGCCAGAATTTTACACTCCCCTACTGACAGATTTTTAGATGGGGGACAGGGGAGCATGAAATTGAAGGGACGGGATTCCCTCCGGGTTACGACCTGCCCCAACCGCGCAGTGATCTTATGCTGGGGCGGGCAAGGCTTCAGATGAGAAGTCCATTCTTGCCCTAGTTGAGGACCTTAAGTAGCCAATAATTGCCCATTTAAGGGCTGTTTCTTGCCCAGCCTCAATTTTTAGGCTGGCGGGAGGATTGAAGTTGTGTGGGGAAAGCCCGAAAATCAACAGTTAGATCCTGGGTGGGAAGTAGAGTGGGCGCCTCCATCAGAAGCCCCCTTCTAAAGTCAGGTGCCACCCCCATATGGTCCGGTGGCCTCTGGACCTCTCTCCCACCCCTAGCGTCTCCCCCAAGACCCTGTTCTGTGTCCCCCACCTGCTCAACCTGGGAACATTTAAATTTATCTGGACCTCCGGTGCCCGGACTTAGTCTCAGGCGTTGTCCTGCATTTCCCTTTCCATTCACTGCAGCTCTTGTTGCTGCAGGGGCTGTAGAGCTGCCAGCCAATCAGGTTGGCCGGCAGCTTTCTAATGCGGGATTTCCTCCCAAATGAGGGGTGGAAGTCTTGTTTGCAGCCACTTAATACTCATTCGAATGTGAAATGGCTGAGGTCCACTCAGAATTGGCGAGAATGTGTTCCCCACAGACTCTTCAGATGGCAGGAAACGAGACTTCGCCATCCGAAAAATCCATGCCAGTGAATGGTGAAAATATTGGTAGGGCCTCCTCTTGAATTACTTGTTGGGTTTTATTCTGCTTGGAACTTAATCCTTATTTATGGTTGGTCACACCCATGTGGAAATGTTGCCATTTTATTCAGTGGACTAGTGAAAAGTAAAGATAGCAATTACTCAGGTGTGACCTTGAGACAAATATCTCAGAGACACAGCTCGGAAAAGAGCACTGAGGGAGGATCATGTTGTAGAAACATGGAAATGTTTTGTTCAGTATCTTATGTAAAGGAATTGCTAAATAAGAAAAAAAAAACAAGGTCTCTCTAGTTTGCCTTCTCCCATCCTGGCAACCGCATGACACTGGAGTTGTTGACTAATCATTGCAATCAATCTTTATCGAATAGGCTACAATAGAACCAGAAATGACATGTACATGTGCAAAGGCTCAAAATATACGGGGACATGAGATCCAGATGAATAAATACTTTGCAAAGAGAGCTGAAAGCACACCTGAGGTCGCCAAGAGAGAACAGAAGACAGAAGAAAATGATTCGTTGTCTTTGTGACATGGAATGGTACACTTAATGATATCTTTTTCCAGTGCTAATTACATTTTTATTTTGTCATTATGATATGATAGTTATTTTTAATGGTGTATAGTGGGATAAGTAGGAAACCAATGTGGTTGTTCAAAGGAATTGGAAAAAAAATCAGGAGTTTAATTGGCTGCTTTTAAATAATAGAAAACTTTTATAGAGAATAGAGATAGCAAAACTACTGATTTATTTTCTAGATAGTGCTTTTGACTGTTCACTTTTTAATGAATGAAGTTTTTGACACCATCAGCATATACTGTGCCCAAATCTCCCAATTCTATGAAGACCTTCCCATGTTATAATGACTGCCGTACACAAGCTTTGCCAGGTGCTAATTTTTAATTCCATAGATTATTTATTTATTATTTCTGTTGCGAGCATCTGGCATTCCATCCAAGCAGTGTTATATCGCTGCATGGTGCAGTAATGAGACATGTTGTTGTGGCTGGGAATTGTCACAGCACATGCTTGGATGTGACCAGCTCAACATAAAGGTTTTCATCCTATCAAGAGATTGAAGCAGGACTTAATGCAAATTTCAATTTTATTTATTATCTATATCTTCTGTCAAGAAAATGATTTGGGAATTTAGCTACATTATGTAACAATACAAAAGAGGAATTTTTTTTTGCTCTTTTTAACAAAGCAGCAGTGTGACTATCTCTAATGAAGAACATAAAAAGTAAAATGGGAGAGAATGATACAAGAATATGTGTCATTTTGATAGGGAAACGCTTGCCTTTCACAACAAGGTCAGGGTCTTATTACCATCATTATGCTGCTACTTTTTAATGGATCCTGACAGTATTTCATTTAACTAAGACCAAGTAAGAGTCACTAATTTAGGATGTATGGGTTTGAATGACAGGTAGCTCCAGAACTTGGGAGTGCAGACCCTTATGGTTGGAATTTAAGTGTACAGTTATTGAACTAACAGATCGGCCACCCCAACCTTAACATTATTTAATCAAATAATGTATTTTATTCAATAAACATGTTTGCAGCCCATAGCCTGAATTGCAGTGTAACGTTCATCAAATATTTAATGAAATTCATATATAGACCAAGTAATTGGAAATGTGACGGCCATGTAACAACAAAATTAGACAAACAAAATCAGCAGGCAACAGGGAAGTGGTGGATAGGATATTAAAAGAAGGAATATTGAATTAAAATTATATGAAAATCACAAGCCAATACAGCATTCCTACATTACAGGCACTGAAGTACATACAGGCCCAGATCTTTTGGTCTCCAGATGGTCAGACTCCAGAGGTACCCCGGAAGATGTGCTGGGGGGCCCCTTGGAAGTCCCCATGCAAGGACTGCATGAGATTTGCCCCAGAAGTTTGGACTTCCAATGTTCAATTAGTTGCATCTAGAACCATCTATAACTCTAAGTTAAGGTCAGAGACTGAGATAGTACTGACTCGCTTAGCAGAATAGTTACCCAGCAAATGTTAAAAGGATTAAAACCAGTTTTGACTCTTGGATAACTATACTACTGACCCCCCTGACTCCCCACTGGATGCCCCCGACTACCCTACCGATCACCAGACTGCCATCCTAACCCTACCGTCTATCCCCTGCCCCCCCCGACTACCCTCCTGAACCCTGACTACCCCCGACTACCCCACCATTCCCCAACTACCACCTGACTACCCCCTACTCCCAACTCTCCGACCACACCCACACCCCTCTACCCCACCACACCCAACCACCCCCTGACTGCACCCTCACTTCCCCAGCCCGACTATCCAATATCCCCCATTTCCCCCCAGACAGCTACCCTCAACCCCCGACTGAAGCCACCCACCTGCGACTACCGCCATCCATACCCCCCGGCCCACCCAACCCCCTCACCCACTTCAAAAACAGAATTACCTGGAAAAACTCAGCAGGTCTGGCAGCATCGGCGGAGAAGAAAAGAGTTGACGTTTCGAGTCCTCATGACCCTTCGACAGAACTTGAGTTCGAGTCCAGGAAAGAGCTGAAATATAAGCTGGTTTAAGGTGTGTGTGGGGGGCGGAGAGATAGAGAGACAGAGAGGTGGAGGGGGGGGTTGTGGTTGTAGGGACAAACAAGCAGTGATAGAAGCAGATCATCAAAAGATGTCAATGACAATAGTACAATAGAACACATAGGTGTTAAAGTTAAAGTTGGTGTTATTATCTAAACGAATGTGCTAATTAAGAATGGATGGTAGGGCACTCAAGGTATAGCTCTAGTGGGGTTTTTTTTTATAATGGAAATAGGTGGGAAAAGGAAAATCTTTATAATTTATTGGAAAAAAAAAAGGAAGGGGGAAACAGAAAGGGGGTGGGGATGGGGGAGGGAGCTCACGACCTAAAGTTGTTGAATTCAATATTCAGTCCGGAAGGCTGTAAAGTCCCTAGTCGGAAGATGAGGTGTTGTTCCTCCAGTTTGCGTTGGGCTTCACTGGAACAATGCAGCAAGCCAAGGACAGACATGTGGGCAAGAGAGCAGGGTGGAGTGTTAAAATGGCAAGCGACAGGGAGGTTTGGGTCATTCTTGCGGACAGACCGCAGGTGTTCTGCAAAGCGGTCGCCCAGTTTACGCCCCTCACCCACTTACCTTACACATTTACCTTCTCTCCATTGCTTGCCAAAGTGGCTTTGGGACATTTAAACTTACCAGTATATGGCAGTTAGGGAGCAAGGCTTGATTTCCCCCAATGATCCAGCACTACGGAGGAAGGACACCAGAGCCAGAAAGTTCTACATTTCTCAGGAGGCCCAGTTCAGAAGTCCAGGTGAGAAATGTGGACCACCAGTGCAAGGTAAGTAAATAGGAGCGGAATGGCAAACAGACGATGATTGCCACTCCTCGAAAGTTTCAGCTCATATATTTCATCATTTAAGAAATTCATTGAGGAACCGAACCATGTAAGGAATAGGGCTACATCAGTACCTTTACATCCTACATATTATGGGGATGAATTTAGTTGTCTTGATTGCTCTGGGCATGATGGTGGTAAACAGCTCTGAAATTGGATAGGTTACATTTGAAAATTAGTACAAATATTAACTTTCTTGTTTGTAGAGTTTAATGCTTTGTGAAATGAAAGTACAACTGGAACTGAGTACCTATGATCAATCTCAGCACATGCTTCTGTATTCTTTCAATGTGGGCAGTTTGCATGTTTGTGCAGCGAGGGTACAGAGATCATCTGTGGCCATCCGAGGGGTGACCAGCATCCCTGGAAGTGTTAAGGGGCAGTCACACAGGGCCAGGAAAAGTGCTAAGTACAACCATGATAACCATGTCTCTCTCTCTCTCCCTTTCATGCTGCAGGAGGACCATATCAGCATCATGGATCCTGGTGACCTAGCTGTATGCCTGATGGCCTACAGAGACCATAGAAGACAAAGGAGAGAGCGACTGAGGCTCCTGGCCATGCAATGGCAGCCTCATGAAGAAGGGGCAGCAGGGGCTCCCGCACATGCTGCACAGGAGTGACAGTAAGCCATGGCTGGTCAGTGCCTCGTAACACCCAGGGTTCACCGCCTGCCATTCCTGCAGATACTAAGAACCAGTGTCGCCGATGACTGCGCAAGTTTAGGGAGGTGGTGGCTCACATCTGCAGTAAGCAGGACTTGGTGCCAAGGGGACATGGAGAGCATCCACTGCCAGTAGCTGTGAAAGTGACCACGGCACTCAATTTCTATGCCAGTGACTCCTTTCAGAGCTCTACAGGTGACCTCTGTGGGATTTCACAATCTGCCACCCACAAATGCATCCATGAGGTCACAGATGCCTTCTTCTCCATGGCACACAACCTCGTGCATTTCATTTGGGACTGGGTCAGCCTGGATGCAAGGGCCATTGGATTCACCCTGATCTCGGGATTCCCACAGATGCAGGGTGTGATTGACTGCACTCATGTGGCGCTTAGGTCTCCGTCGCTACACTCATTGGAATTCATCAACCACAAGGGCTTTCACTCACTGGACGTGCAGCTGGTATGCGACCACCAGAAATGCATCCTGCGGGTATGCGCCCGGTTTCCAGGGATTGTGCACAATGCCTACATCCTGAGTCACTCGTCGATCCCTGCAGTCTTCCAGGGTCCACTAAGGCGGCAAGATTGGCTCCTCAGGGACAAGGGCTACCTGCAGAGGCCGTGGCTGATGACACCCGTGCGGCGGCCTCAGACTGCAGCAGAGTGATGCTATAATGAGGCTCATGCAGCAGCTCGCAACTTGGTGGAGCAGACCATCGGGATGCTGAAGATGTAGTTCCGGTGCCTGGTCCGGTCTGGTGGAACCCTGCAATACAGTCCACAGGGGGTGTCATGCATCGTTGTTGTCTGCTGAGCCCTTTACAACCTGGTGCTGCAGCGGGGTGACTGAGGAGGAGATGGAGGAGCTGCATGCCTCCTCTGATGAGGAGGATACTGACGGGGATGAGGGTGAGGTGGTCCATGGTGGTGACGACGATGGGGATGAAGCTCTCGCATTGGCCAGATGAGGCAGGTCCACTCAGAGGCCCTCATAGCTGCCAGATTTGTGGAGGATGATGACGACATATAGTGAGGTGTCCCCGTAGATCCTCACATCACAGTTGTTAACGTTTGACTCCAGTCTGGCTTTTCGCAGCGCCAATACCCTCTGTGAGAATGCTCCTGTCATGGAGATGCAGTGGAGGCCCTAATAGTTGCTTGATTGCAGGAGGATGATGACTTCATGAGTGAAGACACTCCATAGATCTTCACATAGCCTCTGAGAGTGTCTGACTCCTGTCTGGCCGAGAGTAGCTCACTTATGCTCCATGATCAGAGCCATCTCAGAGATGCAACCATGAAACCTTAGAAGCATCTGATGCTGTGTCTGCCTTTAGCACCCGAGCCCTTCAGGAGCTGGTGCACAGCATCACTCATCGTAGATGCTGGTGTGATGAGGGTGAGCCCCACCTTAAAGGTGCTGAGAGCACATATAGAGTATGAGAGAACTTTGTGACGCCTGTCCACTACATTTTGGCAGCAGTGACTAGCACATCTGAGGTACAGGCATCAGTAATGTTTCCAGGCAATGTGAGGCTGGACCATCACAGTGGTCTGAAGGCCACACAGAGAACAGGGAAGAGGCCTGGATTGAGATACCTGCCTTTTATCTTGTGCAGAAAGGTTTCACATCTGAGTGACAAGAACACTGCTCATCAGAACAAGAAGCCATGGGCAGGGAGACATTCTTAGGAGTTTATTGACAATAGTGAGCAGTATGTACAAGTGATCAACACACAATGCCAGGCTGTGCAACTACTTTTACCTAACTTCCTAACCTTGCCGCTACATCATGGTGCTGTCCAGACATCTACAGCAGAGGTGGAGGCAGCCTGCTTACTGTGACACCCTGTCTGAGATGATTTTGGTGGGCATCCTCTGGAGGGCCGAGACTTGGAGGGCCCAGGCCCGTTTTCAGGGTCCTGCTGTGTGGCAGTGGCACCCTCCTTGGCCTGTGAAGCTGGATCTGCAGGGGGCACAGGAAGAGCAGAGTCAGATGGGCCGGTCACTCCCAGGTTCACCTGGGTGGATGGCCCCGGAGCGTGCACCTGCTGATCCTCCTCCCTATGGGTGCCCGAGAGCCCCATAGCTAACTGCGTGAACGGAAGGAGTAACTGGAGTGAGATCGAGCTGCCCAGCACTTCTCTCACATACACGCTGTTGAAGGCCAACTATGTCATCAGCAATGGAGTTCAGCCCACGCAGCAATGCAGGGTTGATGTCCACGGCGGCCGCAATCCTGCCAGTGTTGACCTCAGTGCGTTGCAATGCTGGCGCTATCACCTTAGCCTGAAGACGGATGGACTCCCCCATCATGTCTTGCAATCTGAGGAGTTCAGTGGACATCCCTTCCTGTTGTTCCCTAGCTTGCCTTTGCAGCTCCAGCAAGTGTGATATGATCGAGTCCAGCGGCTCGTCATCTGACTTGGACTCAGCAATGTTCTGGCCTCCAGCAGTCCTCCGAGTGTCAGGGACCTGGGAAATCCCTGCCCCCATCTGCTGTGGATCAGAAAGTGTGATGAGCTCACTAGATTGTGATCCCGAGGCTACTCTAAAGCTAGGTCCCACCGAGGTGCATGGCTCTGAGCTGGTGGAGGGTGTCGGTGTGCGCTGTGACTGGACTTCAGGGTGGGTGCCTTCAGATTCCTCGTCAGAGGTTTCTTCAGGGCTTGACTGGAGGCCCTGAGTCATGGACTCCGTTGGCTGTTTCCCAGATGTGCCTGTGAAATCAAGGAGAGATAATTAGTGCATGGCAGTGGCCTGTGAAACAGGACACATCGCTCACAGCATGGTTGTCTGATGGATGTTGTACTGCTGGATCCTCACTTGGCAGAGCGGCACCAACCTCACCGTCAGCCAGGAATGGTACCGTTCATCGCCGGGCAGCTGGATGGCTGTTTCTGAATTCTGTCAGAACTTTGAATTCCAACATCCATCCACCTGTCTGCAAACTTTCCCTTCTGTTGTGAGCCAGTTTGTCCTGCATGAATAGAGATGGGGAGAATGTATCAGGACGCCTGCCGGACCAGATGATAAGTATGCCTGGCCTGTGTGGGTGGTGTGTGGCCCAGAGGATGGGATGGAGACAATGGCGGTGTGTGTGAAAGAGTGAATGGCCCTTGCACTGGCAGTGAGTGAGGGCCCTGTGGATGTGTAATGGGTTTGTGAGTGTGTGGTTTGGGAGTGATGAAAAGAGTGACTTACTCTGGTGGAACGGAGGAGATCATTCATCCTTTTGTGGCACTGGGTGGCTGTCCTCCTCTGCAGGCAGTTCGCACTGACCACCACTGCCACCACCTCCCAAGCCAGGTGACATTGCTACCCATCCTGTGGCCAGAGCACATCCCAGCGGGCCTCCATGGCATCCAGCAGTTGCTCGAGGGACCCGTCATTGAAGCGGGGGCCTGCAGTCTTTTTGCGTTTGCTGGCCATGTCTCCCAGGCAGCGGTGGAGAGCTGGTGGCGATGAGTGCTTTGCTGGCGGCTGCCTTTTAAAGATGGTGGATGGCATGGTGCAACAGCAGGGTGATGGTGAGTGGGTGAATGAGAGCCTGTCCGCCAATGGAAACAGTATGTTTTCCGGAAGTGAATACATAATGAGGTGGGCTCAGGAAGATATGGTGTGAAAACCCATCATTTTCATCGGTAAGTGGGACTCCATTTTACCCGCCCGCTACTGCACTTAGTGCAATTCTGGGAAAATTCAGCCCATTGTCCTGGATCCTGAGAGAAACTCACAGGAGTTTATTAATATTTTATAACATAATATTTTAAAATGAGCTCATTAACTGTAGAAGCTCATAAGGTCTACCTTAATATATCTTCAATGTACAGTTGCGTCAGACCCTTATACCATAAGTCCATGGTGGCCTTACTGTAATTGGGAGCTGAAGTCAACTTTCTACCCGACACATGCCCTTCAAAAAAGCCTATTTACTTCAATTCATCATGTTTTTCTGAGGGAAAAATTTCAAAATCAGAGCTGAATGATACGCTTAGGGGTTTTCTGGATGTAATTGGGTAAAAATAAAATCAATCAACATGAGTCAGGAAGGACCACCACTAACGAGTAATCATTGAAAAATTGTCCATTAGATCCATAATTCCTAGTTTCATTTCTTCTTACATATTTAAGGACTGATGAAATACATATCAAACTCTATGTGAAGCAATTAACCTTTTCGCACCCCACAACTAACTTTTGCTGATGACAAAATCCTGGGTTCAGGCAGAATCAATGATTAATCATCATTTTATTACTTCATTCAACTCACTTGGAAACTTCATGAATTTGACAGGATTTTTTGAAATGGTGACAAAGTGATTATATGTAAGAACTGATACATGTTGCAAGAGAATCATATATAAAAACTAATAAGCCTTGTGTCCGTACCACTTAGCAACATCCTTTATGAGACTAGACTTTAGTACTGTTATGATTATCTAAAATTAATCAATGTCATTAATTTTCTCCAGTGACCACATGTAAACACATTCTGCTTGGAAATGGTTTTAGCTCCAACCAAATCAGAGAAGCTGCTTTATAGGAGAATGGCTGAGCAATCTTCCCCACAGTCACGTAAGACATATCTTTGTGAGGCAAAAGCTAACATTTATGGTGGTGATGTCTTCAAACAGGGTGTTTGTTGAAATTACAGGGAAAGTACATAGACTATAAGAAGAACACATGCTGAGAAGCACAATGTATAAATATCTATCGTGCTGTCCAAACATAATACTGGCATTGGAGATCAACTGTCCCTCAAGGAAATTGCTCAATTTTCATTTGCACTTATATGTAAATCAGGTGGCTTGTGTAATAGAACCATAGAAAAGTTACAACTCAGAAGGAGGCCATTCGGTCCATTTTGTCCATGCCAGCCCGAGGACACCCAGATGCCCTTTCTAATCCCGCCTTCCTGCACCCGGCCCATAGCCCTACAGCTTACAGCACTTAAGGTGCAGAACCAGGTACTTTTAAAAAGAGTTTAGAGTTTCTGCCTCTACCACCAACTTGGGCAGCGAATTCCAGACACCCACTACCCTCTGCATAAAAAAGTTCTTCCTCATGTCCCCCCTAAACTTTCTGCCACTTATCTTGAATCTATGTCCCCTGGTTCTAGAATTCTCCACTAAGAGAAACAATGTTATCCTGTCCACTCTATCTATTCCCCTCATAATTTTGTATACCTCAGTCAAGTCACCTCTCAGCCTGCTTTGTTCTAAGGAAAATAACCCCAACCTATCCAATCTCTCTTCATAGCTACACTTTTCTAACCCTGGCAACATTCTTGTAAACCTCCTCTGCACTCTCTCCAGAGCTATTACGTCCTTCCTGTAATGTGGTGACCAGAACTGCACACAATACTCCAGTTGTGGCCTCAGCAGTGTTTTATACAATTCCAACATTATATCCTTACATTTATATTCTATACCTCTGCCAATGAAGGACAGCATTCCATATGCCTTCTTTACAACCTTGTCTACTTGAACTGTTGCTTTCAGGGACCTGTGTACTTGTACACCAAGATCTCTCACTGCATCCACCCCTCTTAGTATATTTCCATTTATTGTGTAATCCCTGTAACTGTTTGACCTCCCTAAATGTATGATTTCACACTTCTCTATGTTAAAATCCATCTGCCACTTTACCGCCCACTCTACCAACCCATCTATATAGTTTTGGAGATTATGGCTATCCTCTACACTATCCACTACTTGGCCAATCTTTGTGTCATCTGCAAATTTCCCAAACTTGTCCCCCACATTCACGTCCAAATCATTAATATATAACACAAACTGCAAGGGTCCCAACACCGAGCCCTGTGGAACACCACTTGAGACAACTTTCCATTCGCAAGGGCATCCATCGACCATTACCCTTTGTTTCCTGTTACAAAGCCAACCTTTTATCCAGTTTGCCACATTACCCTGAATCTCATGGGCCTTTACTTTTCTGACCAGTCTGCCATGTGAAACCTTGTCAAATGCCTTGCTAAAATCCATGTACGCAACATCCACTGCACTACCTTCATTAACCCTTCTTGTCACTTCCTCAAAGAATTCAATCAAATTTGTGAGGCAAGACCTTCCTTTAACAAATCCATGCTGATCATTCCTGTCTATTCCATGCCTTTCCACATGACAGTTAATCCCATCTCTGAGGATTGATTCTACTAATTTGCTCATCACCGATGTAAGACTAGCTGGCCTATAATTGTTTGGCATTTCCATTGATCCCTTTTTAAACAATGAAATTACGTTTGCATTTCTCCAGTCCTCCAGTACCTCCCCTGTATCTAGTGAAGATTGGAAAATCATCCTCAGAGTATCTGCTATCTCCTTCCTGACTTCCTTCAGCAGCCTTGGAAACAATCCATCTGGCCCTGGCGACTGATCAACTTTCAAGGATTTCAACCCTTTTAGTACTTCCTCTCTATGACCATCCCGTCCAATATCTCGCAGCGTTCCTCCTGGACTACTATACCTACATCCTCCCTTTCCTTTGTAAACACAGAGACAAAATATTCATTCAAAACCCTTCCCACAGCCTCTGCATCTACACACAAGTTTCCATCATCATCTCTGATAGGTCACACATTTTCCTTAACTAACCTTTTAGCGTTAATGTATTGGTAAAACATCTTTGGGTTATCTTTAACTTTACTTGCTAATCTTTTTTCATGCCCTCTCTTTGATTTCCTTATTTCCTTTTTTACTTTGTCCCTGCACTTCCTATATTCATCTAGGCTATCTGCAGTGCTTAGCTCTTTGTGCATATCGTACGCTTTCTTTTTCTGTTTGATCTTCCCCTGTATTCCTCTAGACAACCGGGAGGTGTAGATTTGGCAGTACCACTCTTATTTTGGTAGAGGACATGTCTACTTTGTACAATTAGGATCTCACTTTTTAGTGCTTCCCACTGGTTTTCCACTGCTCTATCCTGCAGCAGGGCTGTCCAGCCCACCTCAACCAAGTCCCTTCTCATTTCTAAAAAATTTGCCTTCCCCCAGTTCAGTCTTATCTCTGTCCTTTTCCATGGTAATGCTAAATCTAACTGATTTGTGATCACTGTCCCCGATATGGTCGCCAACTGTCACTTCACCCACTTGCCCTTCTTCATTCCCCAAAAACTTATGTGGCCAACCCACACCACCAGTTTCACGCCAAGGCAGCAAGTCAAAAAACTACCTCAATTTGTACTAATAATGTATAATTACTAAACAGCGAAACATGTCTTCAGAAAGAGTCTACCCAGTGAATAAAGGCAACATCACTGACTTTTGCCCCCAGCCATTGATACCGCTGTCAGGTTATACTTCTTAAAAATCTCCACTTTTATTCATTATTGTTCTACAAACACAACATTAGATGCTGAGGCTCCCAGTAATTCATCAAACATCATATGTGATATCTTAGCATCAGCCTAGACAGTGTACTCAAGTCCTTTGAGTGGGACTTGAACCTACAATGTCCCTACTTAAAGACAAAAATGCTATCACTGAGCCAAGACTAGCGATTAATGTTTAGTTGGTTGATCTTTACTCCTTGATTCTATGTCCCTATTTCATAAAACTAAAATGCTATTTGCCTTTTTTTATGATTTTATCTCACTCAGTTACACTTTCCAGGAATGGAGAATTTCAATAATGATCTAAATGAATGGCAGAGCAGGCCCAAAGGGCTGAATGGCCTAATCCTGTTCCTAATGTTTCTAAGTTCCTAACACTTTGGTCTCTTTGATTATAATTAAGTCTATGATCCTAATTCTTATTCCTCCTCAAAATGTATTATCTTACGCCACTCTAAATTAAACTGCATATGCCAACTATCTGTCCACTCTCCTAAGTTCTAATTGTCTAAATGAAGTTGTTTAGTTGGCCTCGCACTTGCAAAACTTCTAATTTTGTAAAGTTGCAAAATTTAATATCATGCCTCTTATTTGCAAGTCATGTATATGCATAGAGATAGAGTAGAGCTAGAGATATAGGGTGGAATCGTCCCAGATTTGCACTAAGTGCCATAGAGGGTGGGTAAAACAACGTGTTACCCACTGGCCATGATGGCGGGTTTTCACGCTGTATCGTCCCAAACCCACCACATTATTTATGCACTCCTGGAATACACACCGTTTCCATGGAGGGCAGGCTTTCATTCGCCTGCCATCACCCCGCTGCTGCATCACACTGGGCACCATATTTAAAGAACACCTCACTCTGCTTCCAGGCCACCACTGCTGCATGGAAAAGATGGCGCTAAACCTGAACAAGACTGCAGCCTCAGGTTCAGCAACGCGACCCCCGAGCCCCTTTTGGGTGCAGTGGAGGCCTGCCAGAATGTCCTCTACCCCCACTCTGGCTGCAGGATGGGCAGAGGTGTCATCAACCAGGCTTGGGAGGCAGTGGCAGCAGTGGTCAGAGCCAATGCCATGGTTCTGGAAAGGGAATACATAGGCTTACAAAGCAAAAGGATATGGCAGCCTTGCAGGGCAGCTATTTAGGTAATGATACCCAGAGTATGACAGGAAGGGACAGAGTGTACAAGCATAAAAAAACCAGCAGCAAATAGGGTCAAAGAGGGAAAAAATGGTAAAAAGGCAAAATTAATGGCTCTTTACTTAAATGCATGTAGTATTCGGAACAAAATAAATGAATTAACGGCACAAATAGAGGTTGATGGGTATGATCTTATACCCATTATGGAGATGTGGTTACAAAGAGATCAACGCTGGGAATTAAATCCTCAGGGGTATGTGACTTTTCGAAAGGGCAGGCAGGAAGGAATAGGTGGTGGGGTAGCTTTGTTAGTATGAGATGGAATAAGTATGATGGCAAAAAAGGATCTTGGATCGGAAGATGTAGAACCTGTATAGGTGGAGGTGAGAAATAACAAGGGGAAGAAGACACTGGTGGGAGTAGTCTTTAGGCCCCCTGACAGAAGCAATACTGTAGGACAGAGAATAGATCAGGAGGTAATGAAGGCATGTAAAAAACGTAGTACATTAATCCTGGGTGACTTTAATCTTCATGTAGATTGGGAAAAACAAATTGGCAGAGGTATACATGAGCAAGAATTCATAGAGTGTATTCAGAATAGTTTCCTGGAACAATATGTTGTGGATCTAACCAGGGATCAGGCTATTTTGGATCTGGTAATGTGTAATGAGGCAGTTTAATAAATGATCTCAGAGTAAAGAGTCCCCGAGGAAACCATGACCATAACATGGTAGAATTTAGCATTCAGTTTGAGAGTGAGAAACTTAGGTCAGAAACAACTGTGCTAAACTTAAATCAGGGTAACTGCAATGGAATGAGGGCAGATTTGGCTGGAGTGGGCTGGGAAAGAAGTTTAGTAGAAAAGACAGTTGATGAACAACGGCAGGCTTTTCAGAAAATAGTTCATGACTCTTAACAAAGATATATCCCAGTGAGGAAGAAGGATGCAAGGAAGGGGATAAACCAGCCATGGTTAACCAAGGAAGTAAAGGACAGTATCAACTTGAAAGAAAAAACATACAATGTGGCAAAGATTAGTGGTATGCCTGAGGATTGGGAAAGTTTTAAAAACCAACAAGAGACGACCAAGAAAATAATAAAGAGGGCGAAAATAAACTTTGAGGGTAAACTAGCAAGTAATATAAAAATGAACAGTAAGAGCTTCTTTAAATATATAAAAAGGAAGAGAGGCAAAGTGAACATGGGCTCCTTAGAGAATGAGATTGGGGAAATAATAATAGGGAACCAGGAAATAGCAGAGGAGTTGAATAAATACTTTGCTTCAGTCTCCATGGTAGAAGATACTAATAGCATTTCAAAAATACTAAATAATCAAGGAGCAATAAAGGGGGGGAGGAAATAGATATAATAACTACCACTAGAGAAAAAGTACTAGGGAAGCTAATGGGGCTAAAGGCCGATAAGTCCCCTGGACCCAATGAGTTGCATCCTAGGATATTAAAGGCAGTAACTACAGAGATGATAGATGCACTGGTAGTAATCTTCCAAGAATCCTTAGGCCAGAACTTTTCCCTCATCAGGCGGGCTTGGTGGGAGCAGTCGGAGAGCCGACCACTGCCCATGATTGGCTCTGCACCGTGATTTCACATAGGCGGGCCAATTAAGGCCCACCCCACATGGATCGCCAGTGGCAGCGCAAAGCACTACCTATGCAGGCAAGGGGAGGAGGGAGAGTGGGCCTGGCGTGCAGTTCATGTATGCGCGAGAAAGAGCACTTCAATCTCCCTGAGGCATGGAGCTGCCTCACAGAGATTGGCCAGAATTTTTAACTTGATGGGCGGGTAGGCCCCACTGGCTCGGCGGCGGGCAGGCAGCCAAACACTGCCACCGAAACAGGGCCCATCGCCATTTTGAGTGGGCAGGCCAAATAAGGCCCGCCCAGCGGCCTGCCCAACAGGAAGCGCTATGCACTTCCTGTGGGGGGGCAGAGGGATTCCCCATCTGTCAAAGTGCGCTCTTTCATGCATGCGCGCAAAAGAGCGCACATCTCCATGAGACTAAGTGCTGTCTCAGGGAGATTACTGACAGTATAAAAATCTTTAAAAAAAGAAAAATATTAAAATTATTAACATGTCCCCCTCATGTGACAACGTCACACGAGATGGGACATATTAATAAGAAGCAGATAAACTTAACTGAAGTTTTTGAAAACGGACATGAAACCTCATCCTGTCAGGGGATGAGGTTTGATGTATTATCAGAAGTCTGCTGGGGCTCCTGGCCTGCCTGCCAACCTTAAGGTTGGAAGGGCAGGGCATCTAACAAGCTTAATTATCCTGTCAATGGCCTCAATTGGCCATTGACAGGTAGGCGGGCGGACAGCAAAATCCGCCCGCCTTCCTGAATATTTAAATTGCCTGGGATGATGTCGGGGGTTCCTCTGATGTCATCCTGTCATTTTCCCGTCAGTGAGCGGGCCCTGCCCCCAAATCGCAGACAGGAAAATTCTGCCCATTAAAGTGCTTTTTAAAAAAATTAATAAAGACATTAAAAATTTAATAAAACATGTCCCCTGATGTGACTGTGTCACATGAAATGGGATATGTTTTTAACTTCAACATAAAGTTTATATTTGAAACAAAAACAAAAATTGCTGGGAAAACTCAGCAGGTCTGACAGCATCTGTGGAGAGAAAGACAGAGGCCTGAATTTTTCCATCGGTGATTTGGGGCCGGGGCCCGCTTGCCAACATGAAAATGATGCGGGATGATGTTGGGAGGAAGCCCTGACATCATCCCGCCCCATTTAAATATTCAGGAAGGCGGGCGGACAGCGAAATCGGCTGTCCGCCCGCCGACCTGTCAATGGCCAATTGAGGCCACTGACAGGATCTTTGAGGCAATCAAAGGCCCTGCCCATCCAACCTTAAGGCTGACGGGCAGGCCAGGAGCCCCATCGGGCTTCTGAAAAAACATGAAACCTCATCTACCGGCAGAATGAGGTTTCATGACTGTTTTTATAAAGTGTAATAAAGTTTTAGTCATATTTATTAACACGTCCCATCTCGTGTGATATTGTCACATGATGGGACATGTTAATAATATTTTCATTATTCTATTTTCGATATTTAAAACACTGTCACTGATCTCCCTGAGACAGCACTTAGTCTCAGGGAGATGTGCGCTCTTTTACGCGCATGCGCAAAACTCTGACAGTTGGGGAATCCCTTCCCCCACCGCACAGGAAGCGCATAGCACTTCCCGTCAGGCAGCCCGCTGGGCAGGCCTTAATTGGCCCGCCCACTTAAAACGACGGCGGGGCCCGTTTCGGCGGCGGTGATCGGCTGCCCACCTGCCACCGAGCCTGTGGGGCCCGCCCGCCCATCAAGGGCAAAATTCTGCCCAAAGTTTATGTTTCAAGTCCAGATGACTCTTCTTCAGAACTAAAGCCGATAAGTCCCCTGGCCCAATGGGTTGCATCCTAGGATATTAAAGGAAGTAGCCACAGAAATAGAGATGTTGCACTGATGCAGATGCACTGGTAGTAATTTTCCAAGAATCCTTAGGCCAGAACTTTTTCCTCGTCGGCCGGGCTCAGCAGGAGCAGGCCCAATTCTTGAGTTCTGAAGAAGAGTCATCTGGACTCGAAACTTAAACTCTGTTTTTCTCTCCACAGATGCTGTCAGACCTGCTGAGTTTTTCCAGCAATTTTTGTTTTTGTTTCAGATTTCCAGCATCCACAGTATTTTGCTTTTATATTAAAGTTTTTATTTAATGTGTGTTAGCTCTAGGAAACCTCATCCTGCTCGTGGATCAGGTTTTCTAAAAAATTAAAAGGCCGCTTGGCCTTTTCGCATTTCCACCAACAGTTTGGTTGGATGGGCAGCATAAATTTCAAGTTAATTAGTTTGTTAATGGCCTTAATAGATCTTTCAGTTATCAGCGTGTGCGCAGCCGACTCTGGCGTGCGCCCGCTGAACAAAATATCGCACGAATGCACGATACCATCAGGACGCACGCCCGACGTCATCACTCATCATATTACGCTCGGGTTTTTCGGGTGCATGCCTGCACGCCAAAAGTAAAATTCTGGCCTAAGTATGTGGAAAAGTCCCAGAGGATTGGTGAATGGCCAATGTAATATATTTATTCAAAAAGGGAGGGAGACAAAAAACAGGTAACTATCGGCCAGTTAGCTTAACATCTGTCATTGGGAAAATATTAGAGCCCATTATAAAGGATGTAATAGCAGAGCATTTAGAAATGCATAATCCAATCAAGTTGAGTCAGCACGGCTTCATGAAGGGGAAATTAGGCCTAACAAATTTATTAGAATTCTTTGAGGAGATAACAAGCAGAATAGATAAAGGAAAACCAGTAGATGTAATATATTTGGTTTTCCAAAAGGTGTTTGATAAGGTATCACATAAGGCTACTTAATAAGATAAGAGCCCATGGTGTTGGAGATAGTATATTCGCATGGATAGAGGATTGGTTAACTAATGGAAGACAGAGAGTTGGGATAAGGGGGGCATTTTCGGGATGAAAACCTTTAACTGGTGGAGTGCCACAGGGATCAGTATTGGGGCCTCAATTATTTACAATATATATTAATGACTTAGATGAGGGAAGAGAATGTACTATTGCCAAGTTTGCAGATGGCACAAAAATAGGTGGGAAGGCAAATGGAATGTTGGCCATTACTTCAAAGGTAATCAAGTTTAAAAATAGGGAAGTCTTGCTATAACTATGCAAGGCACTAGTTAGACCACACCTAGAATACTATGAACAGTTTTGGTCTCCATATCTAAGGAAAGATATATTAGCATTGGAGGCAGTCCAGAGAAGGTTCACTAGTTTGATCCTGGGTATGGAGGGATTTTCTTATGAGGAGAAGTTGAGTAGGTTGGGCCTGTACTCATTGGAGTTTAGAAGAATGAAAGGTGACCTTATTGAAACATATAAGATTCTTAGGGGGCTTGACAGGATTGATGCTGAGAGGTTGCTTCCCCTTGTGGGAGAGTTAAGGATCAGAGGGCATAATCTTAGAGTAAGGGGGCACGCATTTAAGACAGAAATGAGGAAGAATTTCTTCTCTCAGAGGGTAGTCGATCAGTGGAATTCTTTACCGCAAAGGGCTGTAGAGGCTGGGTCATTTGGTATATTCAAGGATGAGATAGACAGATTTTTAATCAGTATGGGAATCAATGGTTATGGAGACAAGGCAGGAAATTGGAGTTGAGGATTATCAGATTAGCCAAGATCTCATTGAATGACAGAATAGACTCAATTTGCCGAATGGCCCACGTCTGCTCCTATGACCTATGGTCTTATAACGCCCTTCAGAAGAGCACAGCCACCCAGTGCTTCAAGAGGATGAATGATATCCTTCAATCCACCAGGATAAGTCACTCTTCTCATTACTCTCAACTCACACACTCACAAATCCATCACACATTCACAGGGCCCTCACTCACTGCCAGTTCAAAGGATATCACCATTCACTCTCTCACACACAGCTTCATTGTCCTTATCCTGTCCATGGAGCCACTCATCATCCATACATGCCAGGTGTACATATCATCTGGCCTGGCAGGTGTTTTTCTTACACTTTCTCCATCTCTATTCATGCAGAATAAACTGGCACACAACAACAGGGAAAAGTTCACAGACTGGTGGAGGAAAGACTGATTTCAAGATCCTCACCGACAGAGCCATCCAGCTGACCGATGACGACCTGGACCGCTCCTGTGCTGACGGTGAGGTCGGCGGGGGTCTACCAAGTGAGGCTCCAGCAGTGCAACATCCATCAGACAACCATGGGTGATGTGTCGTGTTTCACAGGCCACTGCCATGCACTAATTATCTCCCCTTGCTTCCACAGGCACATCTGGGAAACAGCCAAGAGAGTCCATGACACAGGGCCTCCAGTCAAGCCCCGAGGACACCTCGGAAGAGAAAGCTGAGGCCCCCTCCTTGAAGTCCCATCACAGTACTCACCCACCAGTGCAGAGACACACACCTTGGTAGGACATGGCTTTAGTATAGCCTCGGGATGACAATCGGGTGAGCACATCACACCTGATCCACAGCAGGCAGAAGCAGGGACTTCCCAGATGTCTGGCACTCGGAGGACTACTGGAGGCCAGAAATTTGCTGAGTTCGTGTCAGATAACAAGTCTCTGGGCCCGATCATGTCACAGTTGCTGGAGCTGCAAAGGCAAGCTAGGGAACATCAGGAAGGGATGTCTGCTGCACCCCTCAGATTACAAGGCATGATGGAGGAGTCCATCCACCTTCAGACGGAGGTGATAGCACCGGCATGCTAACACTGATAGCATGGTGGCAGCCATGGAGACCTTGGTCCAGGACGTTCACTGCTGCAATGTGAGGATCTATGGGGACACTTCACTGCATGTCGACATCATCCTCCACAAATCTAGCAGCAATGAGGGCTTCCCAAGCGCACCTGCTTCGTCTAGCCAGTGCGGGGGCCGCATCCCCAACAACATCGCCTCCGAGGACCTCCTCACCCTCTTCCCCGTCGGCATCCTCCTCATCGGAGGAGACCTCCAGCTCCTCCATCTCCTCCTCAGCCAGAGAATTGGTCCCAGCATAGTTCAAGTGAAGCCTGTCCCACTGGAAAAGCTCCCTCCTTCCCTAGTACTGGTGCCAGTGCCCCATGAACTGAAACCCATTCCTCTCACACCAATCTTTGAGTCACGTATTTAACTCCTTGACTTTATTTACCCTATGCCAGTTAGCTCATGGCTCAGGTATGACTGCCCTTAGCTCCCCCACACCCCCCACCACCACGAGCCACCTCAACGGCAGGGCTGCCCTTAACTCGGATGCCCCCTGAAGATTGAAGTCCAACAGGCGACCCTGGCGAGCACTGCGCAACGTTACTGTGTACTTACCTCCGAGTTCCTCTCAAAGTGCAGGCCATCAAGTGCACTACTTTTATGTGTTGTTGTGAAACATGTTGCCGTGCTTTCCCGCCGACGTGGATAGACAATCCAGCATGGGGGTGGGAGAATTCCAGCGGGCTGGCCCGACAATGACATGCTGACGTACTACAATGAGGTTCCCGACGTCCGATGGGAAACACCGCCCACCTGGCCGAGCGGATGATCGTGAGCTGGTTTCCCGCTGTCATAAAACTGATCGCGCCATTTTGTCCGTTCACGCCACCGATCACACCTTACGCCAGCGGGCACAGAAAATTCCACCCATAGAGTTAAAATGAACTTTGGGTCTATCACTTCCAAAGCTTCTCCAACTTTGGAATTAACCTAAATATATATTACCTGTCAATTAAATTTCTTCCCATGCTATTACATTTCATCTTGCACCATATGTTTAAAAATTGTAACAATCCTTTTTTGTGAGACACTCTATCTAACATCTTTCCAAAATTCGAATGCAGTCATCAATTTTCTTCAAGTTCTTTCAAAATTTGTTAAACATGATTAAATTACATTCATTCTGCCTGTCCTTGATTATCCCATGTATTTCTAAATGTTTATTAATTTGGTCTCAAGTTATGGATTTGAAGAGTTTGTCCACATTAGGCACACCATCCACCAGCTTCAATATTCACTCCATCCATCACTAATGCGCAGCAGCAGCAGTATGTATCATCTACAAGGATGCACTTCAGCAACTCATCAAGACTCCTTCGACAGCACCTCCCAAACTCATGACCTCTACCACCTAGAAGGACAAAGGCAGTAGATGCATGGGAATACCACAACCTGCAAGTTCCCCTCTTGTCCTGATTTGGAACTATGTCACTGTTCCTTCATTGTCACTGGGTCAAAATCCTGGAATGACCTTCCCAACAGCACTGTAAGAATACCAACACCCAATGGATGGCAGCGGTTCAACACCATCTTTTCAAGGACATTTAGGAATGAGCAACAAATGCTGGCCTGCAAGTGACGCTCGCATCCCCTGAAATAATTTAGTCTGTCTGTTACAGTGAATGCCTTAAAACTTGAAATCTTGATGTGCAGTTATTTTTAGTTTGTCAATGGGAATTCAAATATGCTTTTATAGGTTATCAATCTCTATGGGCATCATAAGAGAAGACTTACAGCAGTAAAATTCTTTTTTGACATTCAAGGCCAGCTTTTATGGCCCATCTGTAATTGCCCTTGAGAAAATGGTAGTGGGCTGCCTTCTTGAAATCAACTGAGTGGCTTACTCAGGGGGTAGTTAAGAGGCATCTACTTTGCTATGGGTCTGGAGTCAGATATAGGCCAGACCAGGTAAGGATAGCAGATTTTCTTCCCTAAAGGATATATGAACAACATGAGTTTTTACAACAATTTAGTGGTTTCATGGTCCCCATTACTGATACTAACCTTTTATTCAGATTTTTTATTCTATTGAATTTGAATTCTCCAGTTACCAAGGTGGATTTTGAGCTCAAGCCCTCCAATTAATTCATCCAAGCCTCTGGATGTCCAGGTCAATAACATAAAGACTGCGCTAAAAACATTTTGCATAATGAATGGGTTCTGCAGACTGGCACACAAAAGACTTGCTACATAGAAAGCTCTTACTCAACACTAGTCTGTTCCACCATCAGATGGATGTACAATACTCATTAAGATCGTGGAACAGGATAAATATTTAAAAATTCTAAAATTGGGACAGTGGAACAGTGACTCTTCTAATGAAAAACTGCATAATTCTGTTTCTTCTGAGCCTGGAGAAGGGACATTCACTCTGCCACTGAGGGAGGTATGGGCCTCTTTCTGTGCCTCACCACTTCTCTCCTTACTATGATTAAATGTGAGGGGCATTCAAATCTGACTGCAAGATGGGAGTTTGCAATGGCTGAATTTTTAAAATTCATTCTTGGGACATGGGTTTGGTAGCCAGACCGTCCCTAGTTGACCTTAGGAAGTTGATAGTGAGTTACCTTTTTGAACCATTCAAGTGTCAGCTCTGGCTCAGCGGGTAGCACACTTACCTCTGGATCATGAGGTTCTGGGTTTAAGTCCCATTCAAGGGCTTGAGTACAAAGATCAAGGCAGCCACTGCATTCTTGGATGAAATGTCAAACTGTGAGCCCATCTGCCTGAGAGGGTGAACCTAAAAGATCTCATGCACTATTTTGAAGAAGAGCAGGGGAGTTATCCCCAGTGTCCTGGCAAATATTTACCCCTCAATTGAAAAAAAAAAGGTGATCTGGTTATTATCATATTGCTGTTTGTGGGAGTTTGCTGAGCACAAATTAGCTGCTGTCACATTACAACAGTGACTACACTTCAAAAGTACTTCATTGCTGTAAAGTGTTTTGCGACATCCAGTGCTCGAGAAAATGCTATTTAAATGCAAATCTTTCTTCTCTTTGTTGCAATCCATTTTATAAAGGCACTCCCATAGTGCTGTTAGGTAGACAGTTCCAGGATTTTGACTCAGTGATGATGAAGGATTGGCGATATATTTCCAAGTTGGAATGTTGTATAAATTGGACACGATGCTGTCTTATGCACTTGTTGCCTGTGTCCTTCTAGCTGGTGGAGGTTGTTAGTTTGGGAGGTGCTGTTGTGATGTGGTGTGATATGCTTTGCTGTCTCATGCTGCTGTTCTTCTCCCTTCAATTTTTCACTTTATGTCCTTCATATTTAGTCCTCAATGAAAACAATTAAACAAATTATCTTATCATTTATCTTATTGTTGTTAAGGTGTATAGCCAGAGAGAGGGAATGTAAACCTCTGGTGAGTTTGTAGAAAGCATTGGTGCAACCTCACCTTGAATACCGTATATCATTATGCTCACTGGTTTAAGTAGAGGTTAAGGAAGCCAGGAATGCTTGCATATGAGAAAAGAAGACTTGTGAGAACTTATGTGTAGTTTTCAGGGTTTAAAGTGGGACATATACATTGAATCCTGAAAAATTATTTGATATAATGATTTCAACAGGGAAGTCAGGAGAAACTTACTTAACCAGAGAATGGTTAAAATGTGAAACTCATGACCACAAGTATTTGTTGAGGCACAAAGCATAGATGCATTTAAGGGCATGTTGAAGTGAAGCTAGATAAAGTTGACGGAGAAAGAGATGGAAGGATATATTAATAGGATTAGATGCAGGGTAGGCAGAGTCTCATGTGAAGCATAAACATCGGTATGGACCTGTTGGGACAGCTAACCCGTTTCTGTACTGTTAATGCAATACGATGTAATGTATGCGATTAGGATTCCTTGCCCCCAAGACATAAATTATTCCCTCACTGGGAAGGTGGCTAGTTGACCTGCTCCCACTATTCTACAAGTTGCTGTTAAGAGGTAAACAGAGCAGCTGGGAAGATTTTCCTTCCAATGCAATGCCTCCTCACAATAGAGATAATTTTTCAGCTTTGTGGACAGAATCATCCAGAATTGCACTAAGTTTGGTAGCAGGCATGAAAAACAATGAGCTGAATTTTCCGTGCCCGTTAGCATCAGTCATCATGGCTGGCGTGAACGGACAATATGGCGGGAAGGCAAAAAATCAGTTCCACATCATGAAACTGGTTTGCAATCATCCACTCCACCTGCCAATGGTGGACGGCGTTTCCCGCCGCCCCACGTCGAGAACTTCGTTTTAATACATCTGCATATTATTATAAGCCCAGCTTGCTGGAATCATCCTCCCACGTCAAATTTATCACCCACATTGGCAGGAAAACATGCCAGTGTAGAACATGTCTTGACAAGTGTTACGTGCAGAAGTCGGGACTTACCTCTAGGGCCTTGCTCACACCGCAGACATCTGAGGAGCAGAACATGCTGGAGCCCTACAGCAATGGGACCCTGGAGGAATGTGCATCACATGCTGGGTGGATTCTGATGGACATGGCTCCGCTGCAAAGCAGCTCACGGAAGGTGGAAGTCGCCATTGAGGGTCTGCTTTGGGACATCAGTGTCTTGGGCATGGTCTGCAATGGATGATTGTCGACGGGGTGGAGAGGAAGGTGTACGTTTGACTGGGAGAGGAAGGTATAGCAGGGGAGTGGGAGAGGAAGGTCTAGGTTTGACTGGGAGAAGAAGATGTGTCGGGGGTGAGGTTGGGAGGAGGGGAAGAGTGGTGGCAGGGGGGTGAGGTTGGGAGGGGGGAATGATGGTGTCGGCGTTTGAGGTTGTGGGGACGGAGTACGGGGCAGGAGGGTGTAATGGAGGAGAAAATGGCAACTGGGGAGGTAGGTGTAAAGAGGGAGGAAGGTGTAAGGGAAGGAGTGCGCAGGGGAAGAAGTTTGGAGGGGTGAAGGACTTCGGGGGCAGTGAGGAGTTCCGAAGAGGGAAGGAGTCTGAAAAGGGGAAGGGTTAAGGGTGCAGAAAGGAGTAATGGTGGAGGAAGGAGTAAGTGTGGAGGAAGAGGTAAGGATGGGGTGAGGATTGTCCAGGTGAACATGCAAGGGAGGGGTCTGTGGAGTCAATAACTCTCTTCCTGGGTAGGGGAGTGAGACTGGGCATGAGAATGAGAGATGGAAGAGTTAGCTGGTAGGGTGGGAGGGTGAGGTGGTAGCAGTAGGGGGGACGGTGAGGGTATTTGGTGGTGATTTGGAGGCAGACGCGAACCCCGGGGTGTGAAGGAGGATGTCAGGGAGTTCGACGTGGATGGGGGTGGGATTCTCAGAAGGTAGAGTGAATGCATGTCCACCTGGACATCCCCGAAGGAGAAAGGTTCTTGCTGGTATGTGACGATGGGAAGGTGGAAGGTGATACCGGGGGTAAAAGACTGGGGGAGGAGAAAGCATGGGCAACCTGAAGACAAATGTTACCAGCATCATGCTTCTAAAACCAAAAGTGAAAGGAGACTTGTGTTGGGCGGGAACAGATGCTGTATGGGAGTGTGATCAGTGGGAGGGTGGAGATGCAGATCAGCTCAGATGGACAATTGAATGCAAACCACAGCAAGCAGCATTGAAAATACTCAGGATATTGAGATGGGTGTGATGGAGGAAGGATCCACATGCATGGGAGAGTGCTTGCATGAGGCACCTAAAGGCCCTGCCACACATTTTTCCCTTCAGAGTCACTCGTGGAGCCGAACTGCTAGTGGGCTGGGGGAGGGGGATATGGAGTGGGAGGGCTCACGAAGCCTGTCAATGAAGCTGGAAGACATAATTATACATTATTCAATGAAAGTGAATATATTTTCAGATTAAAAGGTGATAAAATGTGTTCAATCATGCAACCGCTTGTGATCAGAATTTATTAACTTTTCTAAAACCTACATTTCTAGGTGCTGCCCTGACATCCACAGCAGGGGTGGGACAGCCCGTGCAATGGTTGGTCCTGTTGCCTCTGATGACTTTGGTTTGGGTCCTCTGGAGAGCAGGCTGCAAATCAGGTTCATGCCAGCCTCCAGCAGGATTCACGATCCACCATCAGATGATCCCGATTTGTGATTTCAAGCCTGCATGAATCCAATTTCTGCCCCTCTTGCCGAATTCTCCCCCCCACCGCCCACTATGATGCCCATTGTAAATGGGAGTGGATGATTCTGCCCTGTGTCTTAGCCCCAAAGAGCACACATCAGAAATTTAGGGACATGCAATGCACAATTTAATGACGTGTGTTTAAATAGCTGGAATGTTAAGCATGGTTCACACCCAAAGTTGGAAATCTGCCTTTATATCCCTGCCGATTGCTTCTCATAGGACCTTGTTTAACCAGAGAATCAATGTTGTAAGATAATTAACTTCTAACTATAGATACAATGGAGATAATTTAGACTTTGGGTGATAGTATAAAACAGACAATATCAGATCAGTTGCATATTTCATATCTTCCCCAATTTTCATTTATATTTTTTCAACTTATTACAATACTGCAGTGTGATATTGTTAATTTAGCCCTTAAAATAGTTCTGTGTCACATATGCAATACAAATAATTTACGTTGCCCTAATTTCATGCCATACTGGCATGTGATATTGTGAATATAGACCTTAAAATAGCTTTGTGCCACTTATGCAATACAAATTATTAACAATTGAGATATCATTAAGTAATATATTCAGCAAATAATTTTATAATCAATCCTAATCATTAATTTATAATTTAGTATATTATGAATTTATATTACCAACTAATAAACACCTAATATATTCCCATTATACTAAATCACTTTATATATATATATGCTTAAAATATTAAATTTTTTTAAAGATTGTGTTAAGTGGCTGCAAGATAAGTTTATGTAGAAGAGTAAAATCACTCAAACAGTATGAAATAAATTGCAAATATTAGAATCTACTTTAAAACAGCCTGAGAAAAAAAGTGAAACATTAAAAATTAAAAAAGAAACACAAATTATTGGAAGAACTTTATCAGATATCACCTATGACTACTGCTGGTTTGATGAAGAGCAATCTTGAGGTCGTAGGAAAATTAATTTATATATAGTACAAAGTGTAGGAATGTTAAACGGTCCTGCCAGAGAAACATCTAATTGCCACACTTCAGTAATACAAAATTAAAGTACTAATTTTATCATATGAACATTTAAATTTTGCAGTTTTAAAAAATTTATTTTGTTTCTTGACTAAATTATTTATGATCAAATCTCTGAAGCTGCCCACACACACACACGCACACACACACACTTACACACCAATGATATATAAATTATTCCCATTTACTTCATGACTTACCGTATGTTGAATCTCTTTTTTATATTGCACTTCCACTTTTGCTTTTTCTGGCTTATTTTCTCTCATTGCTTTATTTTCTTCGTTTTTTTTAAAAAAAAGCTATTCTTTACCCGTCTCTCCTTCTGACTTGTTGTTCTTCTAAACATTTCTCAGATATTTGCCACAGCTTTCAGTTCTGCAGTTCACCTTAATTCTGATGATGAGTGCCAAGGATGAATTTCCTATTGGGCCTCTTCTTTCTATCATGTTTTTGTACATCACCACTAAAATCATGCCCTTCCCTCATGAATTTCGGCCTCAGAGTCTCTGCCTTTTCTGTCTGTGGATGTTTACTTACTAACTTTGGTCTTTGGTCACTTTGAAAAAATATGGGGAGGTTTAGGTTGTGTGGGAAAGTTAAAGTCTCAGAAGTCTCTTTCTGGGCCCAAAACCCTCCCAGTTCCATCTTTAACTGAGGTCGGCGGTTGGACAGACCATCAATTCGAGCCAAGGAGATGGGCTGCAACTTTAAATATGATAATGAATCTGCAAGCCCCATTGCCTTCTGCTTCTGTTCTTTAATTGTTGTTGGCTGGGTTTCTTTAATGTGAGGGCCTGGTGGGAGGAGTTAAGTGCCTTCACACCTTACTTCTGCATACAGGTGCCTGCCTGAACCTTCCACAATTGGACCCCTGCAACATCTTTCCCACCAGGCCCAAAACCTCCTTCCCCCTATCCCTGAGGGTTTCTAATTCCCCTGGCCCCTCACAGCGACTTCTGAACCTGCTTCCCACAGCACCTGACTTAGTGCCTCCAATTGCCACCCCTAATAGCCATCTATGATTTCTGGTTAAACCCTCACCTCCAGTCAACCCCTGCCTCCAGTTGACCATCCATGGCCACAGAGAGTAGCTGTGATGTCCAAGGGGCCAACCAGATATTTGCATTTCTGGCTTGAGGAGTGCTGGCACCATGGGCTCTCTAAAAATAAAGGCATTGAGGCAACTTGCAAGGAAGTGAATATTCAGATGAAGATTAGATGCTAATGTACTGTTGGTCATAAATGAACTGTACTTTGAATGAGTGGAATCCTTTTGTGTTGATCACACAGGACCATGTCACTGACTTTTCTGCTAAAATAAATAGGCCCTTCCCAGCCACCCTATCCAAGTGCCTCACAATTTTGTACATCTAAATCAAATCTCCCCTCAGCCTCCTCTCTTCCAAGGAGAATAACCCTAACCTTTCCAACCTTTCCTCATAGCTGCAATTTTCCAGGCCAGGCAACATCCTGGTAAATATCCTTTGTGCCCTCCAGTGCAATTACATCCATTCTGTAATGAGGTGAACATAACACATGAACATACAAGTTAGGAGCAGGAGTAGGCCATTTGGCCCCTTGAGCCTGCTCTGTCATTCAGTAAGATCATGGGTGATCTGATTTTAACCTCAACTCCACATTCCTGCCTAGCCCCGATAATCTTTCACCCCCTTGCTTACCAAGAATCTATCGACCTCTGCTTTACAGATATTCAAAACTCTGCCTCAACCACCTTTTGAGGAAGAGAATTCCAAAAGTTTCACAATCCTCTGAGAGAAAAACATTTTCCTCATCTCTGTCTTAACAGGTGACCCCCTTTTTTTTTAAACAGTGGTCCCTAGTTCTAGATTGGAAGAAACATGCTTTTCACATCCACCCTGTCAAGACTTCTCACAATCTTATGGGCAGGTTTTTCCAGTCGACGAGTGGGGGGCGGGGCCCGCTCACTAATGTCTAAAATGATGCGGGGAACAGTCAGGCGTGTGTCCCGACGTCACCCCGCGTCATTTAGATTTTCAATTCAGCCGATTCGGCTGCACGCCCACCCAACTGTCAATGGCCTATTAAGGCCATTAAAAAACTAATTGACCTCACTGATGGACCTGCCTGTCCAACCTTAAGGTTGGCGGGCAGGCCGGGAGCCCAGGTGGGCCTTGGGAAAAGCATGAAGCCTCATCCATGAGCGGGACAAGGTTTCATGAGAGTATTTAAATTTTTAAGAAAGGTTTCAATAAAACTTATGGACATGTCCTACCTCATGTGACAGTGTCACATGAGGGGACATGGCAGGAAAAAATTTTAAATATGTTTATTAAAAGTTTTAAATCAGAGCACATAGCCTCAGGAAGATCTGTGCGCTCTTTCATGTGCATGCACAAAAGAGCGCACTCCCGGCTGGGGGAACGTCCCCCCCACCACCCACACAGGGAGCGCACAGTGCTTCCTGGTGGACGTCACACTGGGCGGGCCTTAATTGGCCTGTCCAGTTATAATGGCTGCGCCCCCCCCCCACCCACCCCCCCAACTAGGGGTGCCGATCGGAAGGCCGCCTGCTGGTGCCTGCTCCCGCACTTCCCCCCGACGGGGAGAAAATGTTGCCCTATAAGTTTCAATTAAGTCGCTTCCTACTCTTCTAAACTCCAGCAGATACAAGCCTAGCCTGTCTAGTCTTTCCTCATAAGACAACACTCCCATTCCAAGTATTAGTCTAGTAAACTTTTCTGAACTGCTTCCAATGCATTTATATCTTTCCTAAATAAGGAGAACTATACTGTACACAGTACTCTAGATGTGGTCTCACCAACTCCCTGTACAACTGAAGCATAATATTCCCTACTTTTATAATCAATTCCCTCTGCAATAAACAATAACATTCTATTAGCTTTGCTAATTACTTGCTGCACCTGCATACTAACCTTTTGCGATTCATGCACTAAGACACCCAGATCCCTCTTCATCTCAGAACTCTAACTGCGCATAGTACTCAAGGTATGGCCTAACTAACATTTTGCATAACCTCCCTGCTCTTATATTCAATGCCTCGGCTAATAAATGAAAGGATCCCATATGTCACCTTAACAACCTTATCAACCGGAAGTGTATCTTCAGGGATCTGTGAACATTCGCTCCAAGGTTCCTCACTTCCTTGACACCTCTCCGTATCCTCCCATTTATTGTGTAATCCTTTGCCTTGTTTCACCTCCCTAAATGCATCACATCACATTTCTCTGGGTTGAATTTCATTTGCCACTTTTCTGTCCACCTGACTAGCCCATTGTTATCTTCCTGCAGCCTACACTATCGTCCTCGCTATCAGCCACTTCTTGTATCATCTGCAAACTTCTTGATCATGTCCCCTACATTTACAAGCAAATCATTAATATATACCACAAAAAGCGAGGGACCTAGTACTGGGCCCTGTGGAACACCAGGAACACCAAACAGCCTTCCAGTCGCAAAAACACACGTCAACAATTACCCTTCCTGCCAATGAGCCAATTTTGTTTCCAGCTTGCTATATTCCCCTGGATTCCATGGGCTTTTATTTTTCATTTCTACCATGTGGGACCCTGTCAAAAGCCCTGCTAAAATCCACATAGACCACATCAACTACACTATGCTCATCAATCCTCCTTGTTACTTCCTCAAAAAATGTAATCAACATAGTCAGATACGACATTCCTTAACAAATCCATGCTGACTATCATTAATTAATCTGTTCCTTTCTTAGTGACATTTCATCCTGCCCCTCAGAATTGATTCCAATAATTTGCCCATCACTGAGGTCAGACTGACCAGCCTGTAATTATTCAGTCTATTCCTCATTCCCTTTTTAAACAAAGGTACAATGTTAGAAGACCTCCAATCCTCTGGCACCAAACCTGTATCCAGTGAGGATTGGAAAATGATGGTCAGGCCCTTGCTATTTCCTCCCTGGATTCTTTTAATAGCCTGGGGTACATTTCATCCAGCCCTGGTGATTTATCCACTTTCAAGGATGCTAATCCCATTAACATTTCCTCTCTTCCTGCGTTTATCACACCCAATACTTTACACTCCTTCTCCTTAACTACAATGTCTGCATTGTCCCACTCTTTTGTGAAGGCAGGTGCAAAGTATTCATTAAGAACCATACCCACATCCTCCACCTCCACGCACAGGTTATCTTTTTGGTCTTTTATGGGCCCTACTCTTTCCTTAGTTATCCTCTTATTCTTAATGTATTGATAAAACACCTCTGGGTTCTCCTTGATTTTACTTGCCAATATCTTTTCATGCCCGCTCTTTGCTTTCCTATTTTCCTTTTTGGTTTCACCCCATTTCTTTCCATCCTCCTCTCAGCTTTCTGTAGTATTGAGTTATTGGTGTCTGACATAAGCTTTCCTTTTCTGCCTTATCTCACCCTGTAACCTCCTTGGCATCCAGGGGGCAGTAGATTTGGCTGTCCCACCCTTTTACTTTGTGAGAACATGTTTACTCTGAACCCCTTGGATCTCCCCTTCGAATGCCTCTCAATGCTCTGACACTGATTTACCCTCTGGTGGATGTTTCCAGCCCATTTTTGCTAAATGACTCCTCAGCTTAATAAAATTGGCCTTGCCCTGATCTAGAACTTAACTCCTGTTCTATCTTAGTCCTTTTCCATAATTATGAATGATCAGTATCCTCAGAATGCTCTCCCACTGTCACTCCTTCCCAGCTTCATTTCCTAAAGCTAAGTCCAGAACTGCACCCTCTCTTTTGGACTTGCTACATACTAGCCAAAAAAGTTCTCCTGAATGCACCTTAAGAACCCTGTTCCCTCTATTCCTTTCATGCTAAACTATCCCAGTTAATATTGGGGTAGTTAAAATCCCCCATTATTACTTTAGCACTTCTCAGATATTTGCCTACAAATAGGCCTGGAGAATTTGAACAAAGCATGTACAACACTTGCTGTGCCCAGAGTTTGCTGAATTTGGCATTGGGGTTGTGAAACAGGCTTTAGCCAGGAAGGAGTATGACATTTTCACATGGCAGGTAACATAGGCCTGGAGTCACTCTATTCTCTAATGTCTGCAAAAACAAAAGGAAATATGAGGAAAATGTAGCAACAATTGCTTTAAACTCCTACCTCCTCCGGCTACTAAAATTATTGAGTGGAAGGAAATGTATCTGTCAGACTTATCACATCTGAAGTGTTGATACATTTGTATGAAGTCTGTACATCTATACCTGGATATTCATCCTTGCAAAAATGGCTTAACCTCTTTATAATCCATCAATGGAGTTATAATGGCTGAGGAATATCAAGTCATATATTAACACAAAGTCAAATTTTTTTCAGCATCAGATTTTCGTATTTACAAATAACTGGTTAAAGGCTCACAAAATCCATTTTGTTTTAATTTATTTTCAAGTTCACCATTGCATCAATACAGTAACATTTGTCTTGGTAAGAACCTCAACAACTTTCAAGTGTTTCTTCTTATTTTCATGCCAGACAGTACTTCTGAAATAGTTTTTATTTTTATTAACCTGACAGCTTTTTATATTTATGATACTGCCGTCATATTGTTGAATACTAGTTATATATTCAGTTCCTTCAAACACTTGTGGAAATTAGCCTTCAATCGGACTAACTTCAATTGTATTTCCCTGCTTAATGGGTGTGAACCCAGGAAAAGCTTAATATGGTTGTTTGGTCTGATCAGTGCAGAAAAATAACATAAAAGGACTGAGACAGGAGGTCAATTCACATAAGGACAGCAATGTTGCTTTCCTATCACTAGGTGTCCGTATTGCACTTTGTACATACATACTGTACTGTAAAGTATTTATTGAGCATGCTAAGAAACATTAGTGCCAGTGAAATAGAAAGGTAATTGAGTTCCTGTCTAAATAATGATTTTAGTAGCTATTCACTTAGTATTTACTATCTTTAAAACACCTGGAATGCAATGCACGGTGGCTTAAAAATTCCTATTGGTTGTGTTTAATGAGCAAAATGAGTGCATAGAATGATCCCTACACCAGAAAGTGGAGGTCTGAGGATCACACAAAATTGTCCTTCGTGTCTCATTTCAATATTCAGAGCAGCTGTCAGCCTCGACATGCAGCTTGTCCAAAGGTAGCATTCAATTTTGGGCCCCCAATGTTATTAACAGCAGCCCTCAAGTAAGCGAGGGAGGGACAATGGCCAGCAATACCACCAGGTACCATTTTCCTCTTGGCTCCACAGTAATTAAAAAATATATACTTCTCCTTTGGTAGTGGGGTCATCCATATTCTGAAAATCTGAGAGGATTAAATCTTAAATGACTTGTACCTGATTTGTACTGTTTACCTATTTTAGTTCCTAACAATTAATTCCCTTGCCTGAGAAAAATCTATCTCAGTTTAAAATGTTTTAATTAACTTGGCCTCTACAGTTTTTTCAGTTCCAGGTTTCCTCTACCCTTTGTGTAAAGAAGTGCTTCCTGACATCACCACTGAATGGCCTAGCTCTTTAAGGTTGTTATTGAATATTAATTGTACCACTCAGTTCAGCCTATTTTTTGCCAGGGCCATTAACAGACCTTGAAATGTTACATTCTTCTAATGATACCGAACATAATGGTTACAGATCCAATATATGGCAACTGGAACACAGTTCTCAATTTATATCAAAAGGGTTTATGCTACTATGGTGACTTCCAGTTTACACTGAGTTCAGTTCAAATTTTAGCCGGTAAGTGTCACACATAAAAATGTGTCTGCATATGAACCCACAAATATTCAGTGTGCTTTTGGCTTGAAAAGAATCTGCTTGGTCACATCCTAGTAACTCAATTTTATCAAGCAGATGACAAATGAACTAAATCTTGCTGGCTGAAATTGAATTACACTGCAATTTAGTTCAAAATCTGACGTACGTTTGTGCTGTTAAGAAATCTTAAATTATTTTATGTCTAGTCATTGAGCCAGTAATGGTAGGAATGCACTTTCTATAGGTTTGAGGAAATTAACGATATAGCAGGCCACTCTTTTCTGAAGATGGTACGCCTTTAAGAAGAAGTGTTTATTCAGGAAAGTAACTCAAGCCAGGGTTTGATATTAAATATACATCTACACAGAGCTGAAGCACCCTGTTTGCATTGAACAAAGAGAATAGAGTTGCTGTAGAAAAGGGAAAAAGACATGAAACAATCTGAAAACAACTGTTAGTTGTTGTACGCAAGTCTAATAAAACATGCACTTGCTGTTATAAGTTTACAATGTACTACTCAGTCATCAGTTACTTCCACAATACAGTCTCTGAATTGTCAAAACCAAACAGGGAATTGTCCCAGGGACTCAGAAGCACCTTTGGAGGCAGTTGGGGCGGCCAAGAAACCATGAGGCAGAAGACTCAGTGGGGAACACATCCTTACCCATACTGACTGGCCCACAGTCATTTAATGCTCCAAGGAGCATTAATTGGCTGGAGGTAGAACTTCCGCTCCTCAATCAGGAGAAAGTTCCACCTCAGAGAGCTGTTGGCCAATCTGATTGGCCGGCAACTGTCCCCCAATTCAATATCCTGGAGTCCAGGGCAGGGTGGGGAAGTGAGGCTCAGGAAGGTGGGGAGAGAGGGGTGGGGTTCTTGATGTAGAGGGCAGGGGGTGAAGGGAGCACCCAAATGAGGGCAAGCCTTGGGAGGGGGCACCCGATGTGGAAAGGAGACCTTGAGGGAACACTGCCCCTTTCCAACTGAAGCCCAAGCAGGGTAACACCTGGCTTCTGCCTGCCCCTGAACTCATCTCGCCAGCCTCAAAATTGAGCCCGGAAAGGAAACAGCCCTTAAGCAGTCATTAATTGGCTACTTTAAGCCTCAATAGAGCCAAGGGTGGGCTGGTGGGAAGGCCATTCTGGGTATTTTAGGGGGTATCCCCATCTGCAAATCCACTGATGGGGTCTGAAAAATTCTGGAGAAAGATTGTTCCCTGACGTTTCCTGTCTCCTTGCACTTTTCCAGTCAGTGGCTTCAATGCAGTGACAGTAACCCTCCCAACAGTGATGTGAATCCAATTAAGGTACATCAACAACCAATTTGCAGAAGTTTTCCAGTGTAAATGAGATTTTACAGGCGATGGATGGGAGCCCTGCTGGGTCTGCAGCTCGTCAGGTAACAAGAGTTGCATGCAGGGTGGGAGCTCAGAGCAACATGACCAATAAGTTAAATCTACTGCCTTAAATGAAAATCAGCAAGCTTTAGGTGGTCTGCGTGCAGAAGCTTGCAATTTCCTTCAATCTCCTGGAGACTACAGGAAGGAATAGTGCTGTAGGTGAGGAAATGGCAGCTGTTGTTGCCTCCAGCCGTTTCATTCCTTCATTTTGTCCAGTCCTCTGACATTCCATGCACACCAGCTGCATGCACTCACTACCTGATAGGCCTTGCAGTATCATGCGCTGGCTCACCCTCCCACCTCCACACCTTGCTTACTGTCCCTAATTGGACAACAACTCCATAAGCTTCTTCTTAATAGATGCCTCCCGTAAAATTACTCTGGGAGGCACCCTGTTGCTGTGAATAGGGTCAGCACCCAAAATTGGTCCCAAATGCTGAAAATTGGTATTGTGACTATCAGTGTATCTATTGGAGCAGGAGTGTTCTGCTTGGCATGGCTGAAGATCTGAAGTTGTGTTTGTGAGTTGGTGCTTGGTGCATGCTCAGGAATCCGGGAAGACGGGATTGAAACCCTGCGAGGTAGACCTTTGTTGATGCTGTCCAAGTTGGACCGACTTTTGGAGAGAATTCCCAAGTTAGAACTTCGAAGGTGAAGACGGGAAACCCTCATGAGAGAGACAGAGGCCAGGATTTTCCATGCCCGCCAGCGTCGGGCACATTCGGTGACATCAGCGGACAATATGGCGCGATTGGTTTCTCAACAGCGTGAAACCAGTCTGCAATTGTCTGCTCAACCCGCCGATGGCGGGCCACGTTCTCCACCATCAGATATCGGGAACCTCATTGTAATACATCAGCATATCATTATAAGGCCTGCCCGTTGGAATCATTCCGCCCCTGCTGGATCGTCTGCGCACACCAGCGGAAAAGGACGCCGGTGTAGGATATGACTTGGCAACTGTGGGGTGCAGAAGTTGGGGCTTTGCTCACATTGCGGACATCTGAGGATCAGAAGATGCTGGAGCCCAACACCAACGGAAACTGGATGAATGTCCATGGATGCTGGGTTGATTCTCATGGACATGGCTCTGCTGTGAAGCAGCGCACAGAAGTTGGATAGTCACCATTGATGCCCACAATGGTTGATGGTCGAGGGGGTGGAAGAGGAAGGGCTAGGGTCGACTGGGAGAGGAAGTGATGTCAGGGGGTTGAGGTTGGGAGTGGGGGAATGAAGGTGTCAGAGCTGGGGGAGGTTTGGAGGGGGGAATGAAGGTGCCAGGATGGGGGGAGGTTAGGGGGTGAAGGAGAGCGGGGGAAGAGGGGGGGGGGTAACAGGGGAGAAGACCGCAACTGGGGAGGTAGGTGTAAGGGGGGATGGAAGATGCAAGGGAAGGAGTGCGGAGAGGGGAGGGTGTCCGGGGGGGAAAGAAGGGGTTCAGAGGGAGAGAATATTCAGGGGGAAGAGGGGATGTGGAGAGGGGAGGGAGTAAAGGTTGAGGAAGAAGTGAGGCTGGAGGGAGAGGTGAGGCTGGAGGAAGAATTTGGAGAGAGGCAGGGCTAAGGGTGCCTGAAGAGGTAAGGGTGTAGGAAGGGGTCAGGAAAGGGGAAGGGCAAAGTGGAGGAGGAGTCCTAGGGGTAGGAGGACTGGGGGCGGAGGGGTTCTGGGTGGGAAGGGGTATGGAGGGGGGATGGGGTGCAGGGGGGAAAGGGATTCGGAGGGGGGGATGTGCAGGTGAACATGCACAGGAGAGGTCTGATGGATCCATGTCTCCCTCATAGGGAGCAAACTGAGGGTGGGCGTGGTATGGAGGAAGGGTGAGAATGACCGAGGGCAGAGCAAGGCAGTAGGGTAGGAGGGTGAGGGTTCGAATGTAATGATAGAAGGGACATCGAGGGTGGTTGGTTGGGATCTGGAGGCAGACACGGAGCCTGGGGGTGGGAAGGAGGAGGTTGGGGAGATGTCTTTCTGACCTTGTATAGTAAAGTTTATTTTTATTTGTCCAAAACCCACGGGAGAACCCACGGGAGAAAATTTTCCCCCTGTTGGGAGGGTTGTGCGGGGGCTGGGCGCTGGCGGGTGTGGGGGTTCCCCGAGTCGGGAGTGCGCATGTTTTAATTTGGGGAATAAAAAGTTCAAGGCATGTCCCCTCATGTGACAGTGTCACATAAGCTGGGACATGTCAATGAACTTTAATGAAAAAATTTATTAAATTTATAAACCCTGCATGAAACCTCATCCCACCCGTGGATGAGGTTCCATGAAAAATGCGAAGGCTACCTGGGCTCTTCGCCTGCCCACCAGCCTTAAGGTTGGACAGGCAGCTTTCTCAATAGGCTTAATTAGTTAACTAATGGCCTTAACAGGCCTTTGACAGTTCGGCGGCATGCCTGCCAAACTGATAATCTAAGTGACGCGTGGTGATGTCGGGACATACGCCCGATGTCACCCAGCATCATTTTATGCCTCGGCAAGCGGGCCCCGCCCCCGCTCGCCAAGCTGAAAATTCAGTCCATGGAATCCTGTGGCTTTGTTCACTGAGCAAGTGCCTTGAATATCAACCTCTGTCCACTTTAAACTGTCATTGGTCCCTAAACGGATAGTACCATCAACTTGGGGGTCTGGCCAAGGATTGTAACAACATTAATTCTCTATATGTAACTAAAAGCTAAACTTTATCTTTCATCTTTAAAGAAGAGATGCTTGAGGTGCAGGCTTCTAACAAGGACAATTGGAAGGGGAGCCAAAAACAGGGCTCCTTGAATGAGGAGGGAGATAGCAATTATGATGAAACAAAAAAGGAGGGTCTAGATCAGGTGAGTTCTTTAAGCGAAAACCAGGTCACAAACAATAGGTTGAGAGGAGGTGGAGAAGAAAATAAGACTGGCAAAGAGGCAGTGTGAGAATAGAATGGAAGTGAAGATAAAAAGGAACCCAAAAATTTACCACCATGTAAATAGTAAGTGGGTAGTAAGAGGTGGAGTGCAAAGAGGGTGATATATGCTTAGAGGCACAGGGCAAGTTTAGAATACTTAATTAATTCTTTGGGCAGAATTTTGCTGTCGGTGAGCAGGGGGCAGGGCCCGCTTGATCAGTGAGCAAAGCCACAGGATTCTATGGACTGAATCTTCAGCTCACTGACGCGTAAAATGACGTTGGGCAGAACGCCTGACGTCATCCCGGTCCTTCTAAATTTTCAGGAAGGCAGGCCCAGAGCAAAATCAGCTGCGGGCCCGCCGACCTGTCAATGGCCAATTGAGGCCATTGACAGGATCCATTATACAATTAAAGTACCTGACCATCCAACCTTAAGGTTGGCGGGCAGGCCAGGAGCCCTGGCAGGCAATAGAAAAAACATGAAACCTCATCTTGCCGCTGGATGAGGTTTCATGTAGGGTTTTAAAAAGTTTAATAAACTTATTATGTAAATTATGGATATGTCCCATGAGGGGGACATGTTACGGAATTTATTTTTTCTATTTTGCATATTTTTAAAAGTGTAAGCGATCTCCCTAAGGCAGCACTTAGCCTCAGGGAGATGTGAGCTCTTTTGTGCCTCAGGGAGATGTGAGCTCTTTTGCGCGCACGCTTGAAAGAGCGCACTCTCGCTTTTGGGGAAATCTACCCCCCCCCCCCACCCCCCCAGCCGCCCGCACAGGAAGCGCATAGCACTTCTTGCCAGATGTCATGCTGGGCGGGCCTTAATTGGCCCGCCCACATAAAACGCCAGCTGGGCTCGCTTCTCCAGCAGGGTTCGGCTCCCCACCCGCTGGAGATTAGGTCGGGCCCACCCACCTGACAGGCAGAAAATTCTGCCCTTTGTATCAGTGTTTATTAAGGAAGAGATATCTGACACAATATTGGTAGAAACAGAGAAAGTGGAGGCAAATGATAGTGTGAAAATTGAAAGGGGGTTGGTACTAGAAAGGCTGGCTATGCTTAGGGTAGATAGATCACCTGATCTGGATGGCTTGCATCCCAGATTGCTAAAGGGAGTGGTGATGGATAGCGGAAGGATTTGCTTTAATTTTTCATGCTTCCCTAGATATGGAGGAGGTTCCAATGGGCTGGAGAGTGGCAAATGTGACACCCTTATTCAAGGAAGGTGCAAGTACATGGTAAGACAATAATGTTCCCCAAGCATCAGTTCTAGGGCCATTGCTTTTTTTGCCATATATAAATGACTTGGATCTTGGAATATGGAGCAAAATTTAAAAATTTGCTGGTGATACCAAACTTGGAGGAGTGGCAAACTGAGAATAATACAAATTGCCTGCAATAGGACATAAGTATGCCAGCAGAATGGGCAGAAAAGTGGCAAATAGAATTTAATACAGGGTAATATAAAGTGATGCATTTTGGCAGAGGGATAGGGAGAGGAAACATAGACTTAATAGCACAATTCCAAAGAGTGTGCAGGAACAGAGGGACTTTAGGGTGCATGTACAACGACCTTTGAAGGTAGCAGCACATATTGAGAGAGTGGTTAGCAAGACATATGGGATCTTGGGCTTCATAAATAAAGGCATTGAAAACAAAAGCAGGGAAGTTATGCTGATCCTATATAAAGCTCTTGTTAGGCCCCAGCTAGGGTATTGTGTCCAGTTCTGCTCATCACACTTTAGGAAAGAAGTGAAGGTCCTTCAGAGAAGGCAGAGGAGATTTACCAGAATCATTCCACAGCTGAGGGGGTTTTAGTTACAAGGTTAGGTTGGAAGGGCTGGGGATGTCCTCGTTGGAGCAAAGGAAATTGAGGGGAGATTTAATAGGGGTGACCAAGATTATGGCAGGCTTGGATAAGGTAGACAAGAAACAACTCTTCCCATTAGATGATAGTACAAGGATTAGGGGAGTTAGATTTAAGGTTTTGGGAAGAGATGCAGGGGAATGTGGGGAGCAATATTTTTATGCTGTGTGTTTTAATGATCTGGAACCCGCTGCCCACAAGGGTGGTGGATGCAAAAACAATGATTTCAAAAGGAAATTGGATGGGCAATTAAGGGAAACAAACTTGTAGGGCTATGGGGGCTGAGTGGGGGAGTAGGACTGAATCGATTGCTCCAATGAGTGCTAGCATGGGCTTGATAGGCCAAATGGCCTTCTTCTGTGCCATAAATGACTCTACTTCATGACTGAATATTTATATTTCAGTTACACAGGAAAACTGAAGTATACTGCAATTGAGTATTACAGTGAAATAAAGACAAATAAAGAATTACAGTCACTATCACTACCAAAAAGCTAATAACTGAAGCAAACATTCTTAAATTTCCGAAGATCTGGAAATGGTTTCCACTAGACTTTCCGAAGGCTGTTCTATTTTGATCATTCAGAATAACCAGCCAAATCTTGGCCATCTCCAAATTAGGGTGTAAATTCGTTGCACGCAGATCATTGCTGGAAGGTGTAATACTGCCATCTGAGGATTTGGTTAGTATTGACTTCCAAAAAATAACACAAAACATGAAAAGAATGGTCTATTAGGGCCACAGGCACAATAATATTATTAACCTGCTGATTAACTTTCTTAGCAATGAGCTATAGGTTCTGTGCTAAAAAGTCCCAAAAATGCACATTTACTATCTGTGAGCTTTGCCAATCATGTCTGTGCTAAGTAGGGCTGCTTTACTGTTAAGTCTACTTCACACCACTGCACCTTCAAGAGTTTTATTCCTTACCACATAGGTGAAATCCCTTTCTTACAAATGAGGGAAGGAGATCGCAGAAGCAAGAATAAAGTTGGGGAAGGTGAAGAGAGCAGCTCAAGAGTTAGGTCACAGAGAGAGTCATGGGATAGAATGGAACTTTACAACCTGGAATGATATTGTAAGGAAGCGAATACTGTGAATGATCTCAGATGGGAATTAGTTTACAACCTGCAGCATAGATTAAATGATCGTAAATTTAATATTACCCTGTTGAGTTGTGGCAGGTTACGCATGCATCAGGCAATGAGTTATTTTTTAAGCTTGGAAAGAATCATGAATAATGTGGTGGGCTGCTTCTGTGGCTTTAGAACAAAACAGAATTTTCAACCTGTGTTTCCGATCTAAAATATGCAGCAAAATGTCCACAAGATCTGTAGAAAGGAACTGCAAATCCTAACTGAAATCAAAGTTAATTTTAGAAGTCTTTTTAGACTAAAGCCCTGAGTTCTCTCTGTAGTTTTTTATATAAAGGTTCATTATGAGATGCACAACATGCCGTTTAAGCATTTGCAGGCATATAACATACATAAAGATATACAAACCATAAAGGTGATAATATTCAACTTTAAATGAGGCCAGTCTGTAGCTAGGCTGTTCAAAACCCAACTATGTGAAGCATATTGATACATGTATCAGAAGAATAGCTATATTTTTTATCTGAGTCAAAATTTCCATCAGAAAGCAACAGGTTATATTTATATAGTGCCTAAAAAATAATGAAATGTCCCAAAGTGCTTCACAGGAGCATCATAAAACAAAGAATGATACCGAGACAAAGAACTTGGTCAAAGTGGTAAGTTTTAAGGAGTGCCTTAAAGGATGAAAGTTAGGTTGAGAGGCAGAGAGGTGTCAGGAGCGAATTCCAGAGCTTGGAGCCTAGGACACTGAAGGCACAACTACCAATAGTGGAGAGATTATAATTGGGAATGCACAAAACACCAGAGTTAGAGGAGCGCAGATATCTCAGAGGGATGGATTTATTAGCTAGGGAATGGAGTTGGGAGCGAGGACTGAAAACAAAGACTTCAGTCTTCCTAACATTTAATTGGAGGAAATTTCTCTTCATCCAGTACTAGATGTCAGATAAGCAGCCTGATAATGTAGCTATAGTGGAGGAGTTGGGAGAGGTGGTGGTGAGGTAGAGCTGGGTGCTGTCAGCATATATGTGAAAGCTAACACCGTGCTTTCAGGTGATGTTGCTATGGGGCAGCATATAGCTGAGAAATCGGAAGACACCAAAGATAGTTCCTCAGAGGGACACCAGAGGTAATGATATAGGAACAGGAAGAAAAGCCAGTGCAAATGGTTCTCTGGCATTAATTAGTTAGGTAAAAATGGAGCCAGGTGAAAGCAGTTCCACCCTTGCTGATGACAGTGGAGAGGGATTGGAGGAGGATGCTTTGGCCAACTGTGTCAAAGGCTGCAGATAGGTCAAGAAAGATGAGGAGGAAAAGTTTACTTTTGTCACAGTCACGTTGGATGTCATTTGTGACTTTGAAAAGAGCCATTTCAGTACTATGGCAGGGGCGGAAACCTGATTGAAGGGATTCAAACATGAAGTTCCAGAAAAGTTGGGAATGAATTTGGAAGGTAACAACACATTCAATGACTTTGGAGAGGAAAGGGAAGTTTGAGATGGGATGGTAATTTGTAAGGTGGAGTCAAGGGTTAGTTTTTTTGAGGAGAGGGGTGATGATGACAGATTTAAAGGAGAAAGGGGCAACACCTTAGAGAGAACCATTTACAATATCAGTTGACATGGGGGCCAAAAGGGAAAGCTAGGTGACCGGCAGCTAAGTGGGAATTGGGTTGAGGGCGTAGGTGGTTGGTCTCTTAGACGAGATGAGCTTAGAGAGGGCATGAGGGGAGGTGTGAGAGTAAGTAGAGAAATATGCAAGTTCAGAACTAGGGTCAGGGGGAGCATTAAAGAAAGTTTGGTCAGTTGGACTAATGTAAGAGAGGGACACTGCAGATGCAGCTGATTGGATTGTCTTACGTTTAGTGACAGAGAGAGCTCCTTGCACTTATTGTTGGAGATGAGGGTTGAGGGGGGGGGGACAGGGGTGACGGTTTTAAGAAAATAATTTGCAGTAGAGAAAAGAGCTGGGGTTGTTTTTGCATTCCAGGATGATCCTGGAATAATGAGAAGTTTTAGCAGATGAGAGGAAGATCCGATTGTGTTTCATGTGGTCCAGCCTGATTTGGCAATGGAAAGCTAAATAGGTTGTGTGCTATATCATTGCCAGTCTACATCCCTCGGACTTAAGGAAGTGGAAATGAGGGCTGTACCAGATGTAATGGCCAGGGTGAGAGAGAGTAATTGTTTTACTGGGGACTAGGGCATCAAAACTGGAGGTGACAGTCCGGTTGAGCAAATCAATATCTGCAGAAATGTTGTGACAGAGGGCAAAAGACTAGATAGTTGGGATTTTGAAATTACAGTTATAAGTGAATTGGGGATAGTTTTTTTCTAGGGACAGATACAGGAGGAAGAAGGGATGGGGCATGAAAGGTGGATGTGGGTGGTGACTGATACAAGAAAGAGATCAGAGTTGGCCTTAACTGTAATTGATATGATAGGACTAGCAAAACCATGTGAGATGGCAAGGAGCCGCCATGAATATAGGTTGGGGAGTTTATATTGAGGGAGAGAGATCTTGAGAGGATAAGACGGCAGTGAACTCAGAGGAAGGAGAACATGATGAGATGAAGGTTGAAATCACTGAGAAGTCATTTGATGCAGATGCTGAGGGAGGAAAGCAATGAAAGAATCTTGGTAATAAAAATGTTATCATACCTAGGAGGGCAGTACAGAATGAAGAAGGTGAGAAGGGTGGAACAGGATGAGATGGTCAAAGGAGGAGAAAGTGCCAGGGGGGGTGATTTGGTGATAAGCACCATTGTGTCACTGTGGTGGTCATGATGAGACAAATGGTAGAAGATGTAACCAGGCAGGCAGGCTTCATGAAGGGGGGAAGGTGTCATCACCCCTTGCCAGGTTTCTGTTACAGCTATGATGTTGATGCAATCATTCACAATAAGTTCATGGATGGCAAGGGCCTTGTTCACAACTGAAAAGACATTGTTGAGGGAGGTGCTTAGAGGGTTGGTAAGAGCTAATCCTCTGGCAAAGTCCACAGTGTCAGCAATGGGAGGGGTGAGTTTGACAGGAAGGAGATTGGCAAGATTAGCCCACAGAAGGTGCACTGGGCAGGAAGATTGTTGAGCCTCAGTATGTAACTACGGGTGTTAAAACAGTGGAAAGGGAGTTTCAAAGAAGAGGCAAATGGTGGAAGATGTAGTTAGGCAGGCTACAGTCTGGTCTTTCTTTAATTTAGTAATTAGCTAAAAGTTGTTGTTAGGGTTGGAAGATGGGGAGTTTTAGTCCAGCCTTAAAACAGGGCTCATACAGACTCTGCTTGCAGCTGCACATAGTTAGTTAGATAACTGGCTTAATCAGGTTTTCAGAGGCTAGGTTCAGAGAGTATAAAACTAGGCTATCTTATAGGGCTAACTTTGCCTGCACTGGAATGCTGATTTGGGCTGCAGTAGAGAGCTTCAGTTGGAGTTTGGTGAATGAGGGAGTTTGGGGAGGAGGTGCTCCATTTCCTTTCTACCTTTCCTCAGAAAGAAGAACAGTGGCCCTGGTAACTAGGATCTGGTGAGTAAATTAGAAAAGTGTAATATTTTTAAACAATTTGCTATACTTGGATTTAACTGAGAAGCATGAGGAATAAGGGAAATTTAGGGTCAGTAAAGTAATATTAATAATTCAAAGTAGAATAAAGTTAACGTAAGGAAAGCAGAGTTAAGAAATAGCAGGGCGGCTCAGTCAAGTGGAATGCATGTCCTGTAATATGTGCAAAGTCATGGATGTTACCAGTGTCCTAGATGTCCCAGCTATGGTCTTATTGAATGGTGGAGTATGCTCGAGGGGCCAAATGGTCTACTCCTGCTCCTATAAAAACAAAAGATAAAAACAAAAAACTGCAGATGCTGGAAATCCAAAACAAAAACAGAATTACCTGGAAAAACTCAGCAGGTCTGGCAGCATTGGCGGAGAAGAAAAGAGTTGACGTTTTGAGTCCTCATGACCCTTCAACAGAATTAATGAATATTAGAAGACGGGGGAAATATAAGCTAGTTTAAGGTTGGGGGGGTGTGGGGGGAGACAAATGGGGTGGGGGGGGAGGGGGTGTGGTTGTAGGGACAAGCAAGCAGTGATAGGAGCAGATAATCAAAAGATGTCACAGACAAAGGAACAAAGAGGTGTTGAAGGTGGTGATATTTCTAAATGAATGTGCTAATTAAGAATGGATGGCAGGGCACTCAAGTTACAGCTCTAGTGGGGATGGGATGGAAAGACTAGCAGGGCATACAAGATTTAAAAATAATGGAAATAGGTGGGAAAAGAAAAATCTATATAAATTATTGGAAAAAACAAAAGGAAGGGGGAAGAAACGGAAAGGGGGTGGAGATGGAGGAGAGAGTTCAAGATCTAATGTTGTTGAATTCAATATTCAGTCCGGAAGGCTGTAAAGTGCCTAGTTGGAAGATTAGGTATTGTTCCTCCAGTTTGCGTTGGGCTTCACTGGAACAATGCAGCAAGCCAAGGACAGACATGTGGGCAAGAGAGCAGGGTGGAGTGTTAAAATGGCAAGTGACAGGAAGGTTTGGGTCTTTCTTGCGGACAGACCGCAGGTGTTCTGCAAAGCGGTCGCCCAGTTTACGTTTGGTCTCTCCAATGTAGAGGAGACCGCATTGGGAGCAACGACTCCAATAGATTAAGTTGGAGGAAATGCAAGTGAAATGCTACTTCACTTGAAAGGAGTGTTTGGGCCCTTGGATGGTGAGGAGAGAGGAAGTGAAGGGGCAGGCATTGCATCTTTTGCATGGGCATGGGGAGGTGCCATAGGTAGGGGTTGAGGAGTAGAGGGTGATGGAGGAGTGGACCAGGGTGTCCCGGAGGGAATGATCCCTACGGAATGCCGCCGGGGGGGTGAGGGGAAGATGTGTTTGGTGGTGGCATCATGGTGGAGTTGGCGGAAATGGCGGAGGATGATCCTTTGAATGCGGAGGCTGGTGGGGTGATAAGTGAGGACAAGGGGGACCCTATCATGTTTCTGGGAGGGAGGAGAAGGCGTGAGGGCGGATGCGCAGGAGATGGGCCGGACACGGTTGAGGGCCTTGTCAACGACCGTGGGTGGAAAACCTCGGTTAAGGAACAAGGAGGACATGTCAGAGGAACTGTCTTTGAAGATAGCATCATCAGAACAGATGCGACGGAAGCGAAGAAAATGAGAGAATGGGATGGAGTCCTGACAGGAAGCGGGGCGTGAGGAACTGTAGTCGAGGTAGCTGTGGGAGTCGGTAGGCTTGTAATGGATATTGGTGGACAATCTATCACCAGAAATTGAGACAGAGAGGTCAAGGAAGGGAAGGGAAGTGGCAGAGATGGACCATGTGAAAATGATGGAGGGGTCAAGATTGGAATCAAAATTAATAAATTTTTCCAAGTCCCGACGAGAGCAGGAAGCAGCACCGAAGTAATCATCAATGTACCGGAGAAAGAGTTGTGGGAGGGGGCCGGAGTAGGACTGGAACAAGGAATATCCCACATACCCCATAAAAAGACAGGCATAGCTGGGGCCCATGCGGGTACCCATAGCCACACCTTTTATTTGGAGGAAGTGAGAGGAGTTAAAGGAGAAATTGTTCAGTGTGAGAACAAGTTCAGCCAGACGGAGGAGAGTAGTGGTGGATGGGGATTGTTCGGGCCTCTGTTTGAGGAAGAAGCTAAGGACTCTCAGACCATCCTGGTGGGGGATGGAAATGTAGCAGGATTGGACGTCCATGGTGAAGAGGAAGCGGTTGGGGCCAGGGAACTAGAAATTGTTGATGTGACGTAAGGTGTCAGAGGAACCACGGATGTAGGTGGGAAGGGACTGGACAAGGGGAGAGAGAAGGGAGTCAAGATAATGAGAAATGAGTTCTGTGGGGCAGGAACAGGCTGACAAGATCGGTCGACCAGGACAGTTCTGTTTGTGGATTTTGGGTAGGAGGTAGAATTGGGCCGTCCGAGGTTGGGCAACTATCAGGTTCCTATTTCTTATGTTCTTATGACCACATGTGCATAAGTGTTGCGAGCTACAGAAACTTGAGCTCCGGATTTCAGGGCTTGAGTGGTGGCTGGAGTCACTGTAGTACATCTGCGAGGCTGACAGCTATGTGGATAGCATGTTCAGAGAGGTGGTCACACTGCAGCTAAGGGCCTGGAGACAGAGAGAGAATGGGTGAATGCCAGACAGTCCGAGAGAAGTAGGCAGGTAATGTAGGAGTCCCCTCAGATCCTGCTCACAAATCAGTTTTCCATTTTGGAAGCTGGTGAGGGTACTCGTTCCTCAGGGGAGCACAGTCAGAGCCAAGTTTGTGGCACCATGAGCGGCTCAGCTGTATAGGAGGGAGGAAGACAAAAGGAAGAGCAATAGTGATAGGGGATTAATTGGGTAGGGGAACAGACAGGTGTTTCTGTGGCCATAGATATGACTTCAGGATGGTATGATGCCTCTCTGATGCCAGGGTCAAGGATGTCACAAAGCGGCTGTAGGACATTCTTCTGGGGGAGGGTGATCAGCCAGAGGTCATGGTCCACATTGGTATCAATGGACTTAGGTCAGAAGAGGAATGTGGTCCTGCAATTAGAATTTAGGGAGCTAGGTAGAAAATTAGCAAGCAGGACTTCAAATGTAGTAATCTCCAGGTTACTCCCAGTGCCACATGCATGGTTGGAAAGATGGTGCAGGAGGGAGAGCTTTAGATTCCTGGGACACTGGGACTGGCTCTGGGGAGATAACACATGTACAAACTGAACAGACCTGAACAGGGCTAGGACTGAGTTCCTTGCAGGGCATTTTGCTGGTGCTGTTGCAAGGGACCTTAACCTAACTCAACAGGAGCATCGGAACCAAGGAAAAATATTAGAGAGGAATACCAGGGTGCACAAAATAATGGGAGGAACAGATAGCATTAGTATAGAGAATAGTAAGTCAATAGGTAAAGTCAGGGTAAGGGAGAAAGTAACATAATCTAAATCAGGGTTACTATGCATGTAGGTGAATACACGGAGTATGGTGAAAAAGATTGGGAGTTACAGGCACAGATTGCCTGCAGTTGTGGAAATATGATGTTTGGTGATAACAGAGCTCAAGGAAGGACAGAACTGGGTGTTAAATTTCCCGGGTGCAAAATGTTCAGAAAAGATAGAAAAGGAAGGAAAGGAGGAGGGGCAGCGGTATTGGCTAAGAAAACCATTGCAGTGCTGGAGAAAGAGGATGTCCCGGAAGTTTCAAGGACAGAATCAATTGGGCTAGACCTAAGGAACAAAAAGGGTTCAAATACATTGCTCGGTGTAGCCTATAGACCGCCAAGTAGTGAGAAGGAAGTAGAAGGACAGATCTGCAGGGAAATTACAGAGAGATGCAACCATTATAGAGTAATTATAATGGGTGACTTTAATTACTTGAATGTAGACTGGGACAGTGGTGGTGTGAAGGGTGGAGAGGGGCAAGCATTCCTAGATTGTGTTCCAGATAATTTTCCATAGCAGAATGTGTCCAATCCAACAAGAAAAGTCGCACTGGTTGGACCTGGTTCTTGAAAATGAACTGCGCCAAATAGATCAAGTGTCAGTGGTAGAACATTTAGGAGACCGTGATCATTATATTGTATTTTAGGATGATGATAGAAAGGGACGATAGACAATCCACAATAAGAATAATTAATTGGACAAAAGCCCACTTCGATGGGGCAAGAACAGAGCTGGACCAGACAGACTAGAACAAAAACAAAAACAGAATTACCTGGAAAAACTCAGCAGGTCTTGCAGCATCGGCGGAGAAGAAAAGAGTTGACGTTTCGAGTCCTCATGACCCTTCGACAGAACTTGAGTTCGAGTCCAGGAAAGAGCTGAAATATAAGCTGGTTTAAGGTGTATGTGTGGGGGGCGGAGAGATAGAGAGACAGAGAGGTGGAGGGGGTTGGTGTGGTTGTAGGGACAAACAAGCAGTGATAGAAGCAGATCATCAAAAGATGTCAACGACAATAGTACAATAGAACACATAGGTGTTAAAGTTAAAGTTGGTGATATTATCTAAACGAATGTGCTAATGAAGAATGGATGGTAGGGCACTCAAGGTATAGCTCTAGTGGGTTTTTTTTTTAATAATGGAAATAGGTGGGAAAAGGAAAATCTTTATAATTTATTGGAAAAAAAAAGAGAGAAGGGGGAAACAGAAAGGGGGTGGGGATGGGGGGGGGGAGCTCACGACCTAAAGTTGTTGAATTCAATATTCAGTCCGGAAGGCTGTAAAGTCCCTAGTCGGAAGATGAGGTGTTGTTCCTCCAGTTTGCGTTGGGCTTCACTGGAACAATGCAGCAAGCCAAGGACAGACATGTGGGCAAGAGAGCAGGGTGGAGTGTTAAAATGGCAAGCGACAGGGAGGTTTGGGTCATTCTTGCGGACAGACCGCAGGTGTTCTGCAAAGCGGTCGCCCAGCTTACGTTTGGTCTCTCCAATGTAGAGGAGACCACATTGGGAGCAACGAATGCAGTAGACTAAGTTGGGGGAAATGCAAGTGAAATGCTGCTTCACTTGAAAGGAGTGTTTGGGTCCTTGGACGGTGAGGAGAGAGGAAGTGAAGGGGCAGGTGTTGCATCTTTTGCGTGGGCATGGGGTTGTGCCATAGGAGGGGGTTGAGGAGTAGGGGGTGATGGAGGAGTGGACCAGGGTGTCCCGGAGGGAGCGATCCCTACGGAATGCCGATAAGAGGGGTGAAGGGAAGATGTGTTTGGTGGTGGCATCATGTTGGAGTTGGCGGAAATGGCGGAGGATGATCCTTTGAATGCGGAGGCTGGTGGGGTGATAAGTGAGGACAAGGGGGACCCTATCATGTTTCTGGGAGGGAGGAGAAGGAGTGAGGGCGGATGCGCGGGAGACGGGCCGGACACGGTTGAGGGCCCTGTCAACGACCGTGGGTGGAAAACCTCGGTTAAGGAAGAAGGAGGACATGTCGGAGGAACTGTTTTTGAATGTAGCATCATCGGAACAGATGCGACGGAGGCGAAGGAACTGAGAGAATGGGATGGAGTCCTTACAGGAAGTGGGGTGTGAGGAGCTGTAGTCGAGATAGCTGTGGGAGTCGGTGGGTTTGTAATGGATATTGGTGGACAGTCTATCACCAGAGATTGAGACAGAGAGGTCAAGGAAGGGAAGGGAAGTGTCAGAGATGGACCACATGAAAATGATGGAGGGGTGGAGATTGGAAGCAAAATTAATAAATTTTTCCAAGTCCTGACGAGAGCATGAAGCGGCACCGAAATAATCATCGATGTACCGGAGAAAGAGTTGTGGAAGGGGGCCGGAGTAGGACTGCAACAAGGAATGTTCCACATACCCCATAAAGAGACAGGCATAGCTGGGGCCCATGCGGGTACCCATAGCCACACCTTTTATTTGGAGGAAGTGAGAGGAGTTGAAGGAGAAATTGTTCAGCGTGAGAACAAGTTCAGCCAGACGGAGGAGAGTAGTGGTGGATGGGGATTGTTCGGGCCTCTGTTCGAGGAAGAAGCTAAGGGCCCTCAGACCATCCTGGTGGGGGATGGAGGTGTAGAGGGATTGGACGTCCATGGTGAAGAGGAAGCGGTAGGGACCAGGGAACTGGAAATTGTTGATGTGACGTAAGGTGTCAGAGGAATCACGGATGTAGGTGGGAAGGGACTGGACAAGGGGAGAGAGAAGGGAGTCAAGATAACGAGAAATGAGTTCTGTGGGGCAGGAGCAAGCTGAGACGATCGGTCTACCGGGGCAGTTCTGTTTGTGGATTTTGGGTAGGAGATAGAAGCGGGCTGTCCGAGGTTGGGCGACTATCAGGTTGGAAGCTGTGGGAGGGAGATCCCCAGAGGAGATGAGGTCAGTGACAGTCCTGGAAACAGTGGCTTGATGTTCAGTGGTGGGGTCATGGTCCAGGGAGAGGTAGGAGGAAGTGTCTGCGAGTTGACGCTCAGCCTCCGCGAGGTAGAGGTCAGTGCGCCAGACAACAACAGCACCACCCTTGTCAGCGGGTTTGATGACAATGTCAGGGTTGGACCTGAGAGAATGGAGTGCAGTAAGTTCAGAGAGAGACAGGTTAGAATGGGTGAGAGGAGCAGAGAAATTGAGACGACTAATGTCGCGCCGATAGTTCTCAATGAAAAGATCGAGAGAAGGTAAGAATCCAGAGGGAGGGGTCCAGGTGGAGGGAGAATATTGGAGATGGGTAAAAGGATCCGTTGAACTGGGAGAGGACTCCTGCCCAAAGAAGTGAGCCCGGAGACGAAGACGGCGGAAGAAGAGTTCAGTATCATGCCGAGCCCGAAATTCATTGAGGTGAGGGCGTAAGGGTATGAAACTAAGTCCTTTGCTGAGCACTGAACGTTCAGCGTCGGAGAGGGGAAAGTCAGGGGGTATAGTGAATACACGGCTGGGGTTGGGACTGGAAGAAAGGGTGGGGACGGAGGGACAGGCAGGGGTGGAGGGTCCTAGATGGGTGTTGGTGTCGATGAGTTGTTGGAGCTTGCGTTCCTTAGCACTTGAGAGAAAGAGAAAAAGTTTCTTGTTGAGGCGTCGGATGAGCCGAAGGATAAAATGAAACTGGGGGCACGCGCAGCTTTGAAAAAGGGTACGGCGGTGCTGCTGGAGGGAGAGGTCGAGTGTGTTCATATGGCGGCGCATGGCACTGAGAGTGGATTTCAGAATGTGACGGGAACAGCAGTCCGAGAAACGTTTTATGTCCCGGAGATACCTGTAATCCTGGGTGGGTTCGAAACATGAGGGGTGGAATTTCAGTTGAAATCCACGTGGGGTAAGTCGGAGACGGAGACAGTCACTGAGAAAGGAGATATGGCTGTGAAAGCGGGTTTTAGTAAACACCTTGTCAAACACTAGGAGAGAAATGGAAAGCAATGACGGTGAACAAGGCAACAGAGAGATCCGGAAATCTTGTCGCAGAGAGGAACAGAACTTCTTCAAGGAGGTAGGCATTTCTTGAAGAGCAGTGGCAGTCAATTAAACACAGAGATAAAAACAAAAAAACTGCGGATGCTGGAAATCCAAAACAAAAACAGAATTACCTGGAAAAACTCAGCAGGTCTTGCAGCATCGGCGGAGAAGAAAAGAGTTGACGTTTCGAGTCCTCATGACCCTTCGACAGAACTTGAGTTCGAGTCCAGGAAAGAGCTGAAATATAAGCTGGTTTAAGGTGTGTGTGTGGGGGGCGGAGAGATAGAGAGACAGAGAGGTGGAGGGGGTTGGTGTGGTTGTAGGGACAAACAAGCAGTGATAGAAGCAGATCATCAAAAGATGTCAACGACAATAGTACAATAGAACACATAGGTGTTAAAGTTAAAGTTGGTGATATTATCTAAACGAATGTGCTAATGAAGAATGGATGGTAGGGCACTCAAGGTATAGCTCTAGTGGGTTTTTTTTTAATAATGGAAATAGGTGGGAAAAGGAAAATCTTTATAATTTATTGGAAAAAAAAAGAGAGAAGGGGGAAACAGAAAGGGGGTGGGGATGGTGGGGGGGAGCTCACGACCTAAAGTTGTTGAATTCAATATTCAGTCCGGAAGGCTGTAAAGTCCCTAGTCGGAAGATGAGGTGTTGTTCCTCCAGTTTGCGTTGGGCTTCACTGGAACAATGCAGCAAGCCAAGGACAGACATGTGGGCAAGAGAGCAGGGTGGAGTGTTAAAATGGCAAGCGACAGGGAGGTTTGGGTCATTCTTGCGGACAGACCGCAGGTGTTCTGCAAAGCGGTCGCCCAGCTTACGTTTGGTCTCTCCAATGTAGAGGAGACCACATTGGGAGCAACGAATGCAGTAGACTAAGTTGGGGGAAATGCAAGTGAAATGCTGCTTCACTTGAAAGGAGTGTTTGGGTCCTTGGACGGTGAGGAGAGAGGAAGTGAAGGGGCAGGTGTTGCATCTTTTGCGTGGGCATGGGGTTGTGCCATAGGAGGGGGTTGAGGAGTAGGGGGTGATGGAGGAGTGGACCAGGGTGTCCCGGAGGGAGCGATCCCTACGGAATGCCGATAAGGGGGGTGAAGGGAAGATGTGTTTGGTGGTGGCATCATGCTGGAGTTGGCGGAAATGGCGGAGGATGATCCTTTGAATACGGAGGCTGGTGGGGTGATAAGTGAGGACAAGGGGGACCCTATCATGTTTCTGGGAGGGAGGAGAAGGAGTGAGGGCGGATGCGCGGGAGACGGGCCGGACACGGTTGAGGGCCCTGTCAACGACCGTGGGTGGAAAACCTCGGTTAAGGAAGAAGGAGGACATGTCAGAGGAACTGTTTTTGAATGTAGCATCATCGGAACAGATGCGACGGAGGCGAAGGAACTGAGAGAATGGGATGGAGTCCTTACAGGAAGTGGGGTGTGAGGAGCTGTAGTCGAGATAGCTGTGGGAGTCGGTGGGTTTGTAATGGATATTGGTGGACAGTCTATCACCAGAGATTGAGACAGAGAGGTCAAGGAAGGGAAGGGAAGTGTCAGAGATGGACCACGTGAAAATGATGGAGGGGTGGAGATTGGAAGCAAAATTAATAAATTTTTCCAAGTCCTGACGAGAGCATGAAGCGGCACCGAAATAATCATCGATGTACCGGAGAAAGAGTTGTGGAAGGGGGCCGGAGTAGGACTGCAACAAGGAATGTTCCACATACCCCACAAAGAGACAGGCATAGCTGGGGCCCATGCGGGTACCCATAGCCACACCTTTTATTTGGAGGAAGTGAGAGGAGTTGAAGGAGAAATTGTTCAGCGTGAGAACAAGTTCAGCCAGACGGAGGAGAGTAGTGGTGGATGGGGATTGTTCGGGCCTCTGTTCGAGGAAGAAGCTAAGGGCCCTCAGACCATCCTGGTGGGGGATGGAGGTGTAGAGGGATTGGACATCCATGGTGAAGAGGAAGCGGTAGGGACCAGGGAACTGGAAATTGTTGATGTGACGTAAGGTGTCAGAGGAATCACGGATGTAGGTGGGAAGGGACTGGACAAGGGGAGAGAGAAGGGAGTCAAGATAACGAGAAATGAGTTCTGTGGGGCAGGAGCAAGCTGAGACGATCGGTCTACCGGGGCAGTTCTGTTTGTGGATTTTGGGTAGGAGATAGAAGCGGGCCCTCCGAGGTTGGGCGACTATCAGGTTGGAAGCTGTGGGAGGGAGATCCCCAGAGGAGATGAGGTCAGTGACAGTCCTGGAAACAGTGGCTTGATGTTCAGTGGTGGGGTCATGGTCCAGGGAGAGGTAGGAGGAAGTGTCTGCGAGTTGACGCTCAGCCTCCGCGAGGTAGAGGTCAGTGCGCCAGACAACAACAGCACCACCCTTGTCAGCGGGTTTGATGACAATGTCAGGGTTGGACCTGAGAGAATGGAGTGCAGTAAGTTCAGAGAGAGACAGGTTAGAATGGGTGAGAGGAGCAGAGAAATTGAGACGACTAATGTCGCGCCGACAGTTCTCAATGAAAAGATCGAGAGAAGGTAAGAATCCAGAGGGAGGGGTCCAGGTGGAGGGAGAATATTGGAGATGGGTAAAAGGATCCGTTGAACTGGGAGAGGACTCCTGCCCAAAGAAGTGAGCCCGGAGACGAAGACGGCGGAAGAAGAGTTCAGTATCATGCCGAGCCCGAAATTCATTGAGGTGAGGGCGTAAGGGTATGAAACTAAGTCCTTTGCTGAGCACTGAACGTTCAGCATCGGAGAGGGGAAGGTCAGGGGGTATAGTGAATACACGGCTGGGGTTGGGACTGGAAGAAAGGGTGGGGACGGAGGGACAGGCAGGGGTGGAGGGTCCTAGATGGGTGTTGGTGTCGATGAGTTGTTGGAGCTTGCGTTCCTTAGCACTTGAGAGAAAGAGAAAAAGTTTCTTGTTGAGGCGTCGGATGAGCCGAAGGATAAAATGAAACTGGGGGCACGCGCAGCTTTGAAAAAGGGTACGGCGGTGCTGCTGGAGGGAGAGGTCGAGTGTGTTCATATGGCGGCGCATGGCACTGAGAGTGGATTTCAGAATGTGACGGGAACAGCAGTCCGAGAAACGTTTTATGTCCCGGAGATACCTGTAATCCTGGGTGGGTTCGAAACATGAGGGGTGGAATTTCAGTTGAAATCCACGTGGGGTAAGTCGGAGACGGAGACAGTCACTGAGAAAGGAGATATGGCTGTGAAAGCGGGTTTTAGTAAACACCTTGTCAAACACTAGGAGAGAAATGGAAAGCAATGACGGTGAACAAGGCAACAGAGAGATCCGGAAATCTTGTCGCAGAGAGGAACAGAACTTCTTCAAGGAGGTAGGCATTTCTTGAAGAGCAGTGGCAGTCAATTAAACACAGAGATAAAAACAAAAAAACTGCGGATGCTGGAAATCCAAAACAAAAACAGAATTACCTGGAAAAACTCAGCAGGTCTTGCAGCATCGGCGGAGAAGAAAAGAGTTGACGTTTCGAGTCCTCATGACCCTTCGACAGAACTTGAGTTCGAGTCCAGGAAAGAGCTGAAATATAAGCTGGTTTAAGGTGTGTGTGTGGGGGGCGGAGAGATAGAGAGACAGAGAGGTGGAGGGGGTTGGTGTGGTTGTAGGGACAAACAAGCAGTGATAGAAGCAGATCATCAAAAGATGTCAACGACAATAGTACAATAGAACACATAGGTGTTAAAGTTAAAGTTGGTGATATTATCTAAACGAATGTGCTAATGAAGAATGGATGGTAGGGCACTCAAGGTATAGCTCTAGTGGGTTTTTTTTTAATAATGGAAATAGGTGGGAAAAGGAAAATCTTTATAATTTATTGGAAAAAAAAAAGAGAGAAGGGGGAAACAGAAAGGGGGTGGGGATGGTGGGGGGGAGCTCACGACCTAAAGTTGTTGAATTCAATATTCAGTCCGGAAGGCTGTAAAGTCCCTAGTCGGAAGATGAGGTGTTGTTCCTCCAGTTTGCGTTGGGCTTCACTGGAACAATGCAGCAAGCCAAGGACAGACATGTGGGCAAGAGAGCAGGGTGGAGTGTTAAAATGGCAAGCGACAGGGAGGTTTGGGTCATTCTTGCGGACAGACCGCAGGTGTTCTGCAAAGCGGTCGCCCAGCTTATGTTTGGTCTCTCCAATGTAGAGGAGACCACATTGGGAGCAACGAATGCAGTAGACTAAGTTGGGGGAAATGCAAGTGAAATGCTGCTTCACTTGAAAGGAGTGTTTGGGTCCTTGGACGGTGAGGAGAGAGGAAGTGAAGGGGCAGGTGTTGCATCTTTTGCGTGGGCATGGGGTTGTGCCATAGGAGGGGGTTGAGGAGTAGGGGGTGATGGAGGAGTGGACCAGGGTGTCCCGGAGGGAGCGATCCCTACGGAATGCCGATAAGGGGGGTGAAGGGAAGATGTGTTTGGTGGTGGCATCATGCTGGAGTTGGCGGAAATGGCGGAGGATGATCCTTTGAATACGGAGGCTGGTGGGGTGATAAGTGAGGACAAGGGGGACCCTATCATGTTTCTGGGAGGGAGGAGAAGGAGTGAGGGCGGATGCGCGGGAGACGGGCCGGACACGGTTGAGGGCCCTGTCAACGACCGTGGGTGGAAAACCTCGGTTAAGGAAGAAGGAGGACATGTCAGAGGAACTGTTTTTGAATGTAGCATCATCGGAACAGATGCGACGGAGGCGAAGGAACTGAGAGAATGGGATGGAGTCCTTACAGGAAGTGGGGTGTGAGGAGCTGTAGTCGAGATAGCTGTGGGAGTCGGTGGGTTTGTAATGGATATTGGTGGACAGTCTATCACCAGAGATTGAGACAGAGAGGTCAAGGAAGGGAAGGGAAGTGTCAGAGATGGACCACGTGAAAATGATGGAGGGGTGGAGATTGGAAGCAAAATTAATAAATTTTTCCAAGTCCTGACGAGAGCATGAAGCGGCACCGAAATAATCATCGATGTACCGGAGAAAGAGTTGTGGAAGGGGGCCGGAGTAGGACTGCAACAAGGAATGTTCCACATACCCCATAAAGAGACAGGCATAGCTGGGGCCCATGACTAGAACAAAAGATTGGCAGGAAAAACTGTAACTGAACAATGGGCTACTTTCAAAAAAGAATTGGTAGTCAAGGTATATTCTGTTGAAAGGGAAAGGCAGGGCAAACAAATCCAGAGCTGCCTGGATGAAAAAGCAGATAGAAATTAAGATAAAGAAGAAAAAGAGCACTTATGACAGGTGTCAGGTAGAAAATACAATTGAGAACTAAGAGTAATACAGAAGGTTCAGAGGGGAGGTGAAAAAGCATATTAGAGAAACGAAGAGGGATTATGAGAAAAGACTGACAGCCAACATAAAGAGGAATCCCAAAGTCTTCTATAAGTATATAGATAGTAAAAGGGTGGTAAAAGGAGGAATAGGGCCGATTAGGGACCTAAAAGGGAATTTACACATGGGTGAAGGAGCCATGGCTGAGGTATTAAATGAATACTTTGCATCCATCTTTACCAAGGAGGTAGATGCTACCAAGGCCATGGTGACACACGAGGAAACTCTGTTACTGGAAGGGTTCAAAATTGATAAGGAGGAAGTGTTGAATAAACTGTTGGAACTTAAAGGTGACAAGGCACTGGGACCGGATAAGAAGCATCCAAGGACATTGAAGGAAGTGAGAGTAGAAATTGCAGGGGCACTGACCATAACCTTCAGTGAAAACATTCCATAAATCTTCACATAGCCTCTGTGAATGTCTGACTCCTGTCTGGCTGAGGGCAGCTCACTTGTGCTCTGTGATCAAGGTCATATCATGGAGATGCAGCCGTGAATCTTTAAATGCACCTGATCCTTTGTCTTCATTTAACACCTGACTCCTTCAGGGGCCTCTGATGCTGAAGTGATTAACACCCATGCCCAGGCTGTGCAGCTACATCTCCTTAATCTTCCTTACCCCGCTGCTACATCTTGGTGCTCCCCTGGCATTCACAGCGAGGTGAAAGCAGCCTCCTGACTGCTACGCCTTGTTTGTGATGACCTTGACAGGCATCCTCTGGAGAGCCGAGACCTGGAGGGCCCCAGCCTGCTTTTGGGGTCCTGCTGCATGGCAGCAGCACCCTCCTCGGCCTGTGGAGTTGGAGCTGCTGGGGTCACAGGCAGAGGGGATTTGGATAGGCCGTAGACTCCCTGAGTCACCTGGGTTGATGGCCCCAGGGTATGTACCTGCTGATCCTCCTGCCCCTGCATGCCCGAGGAGAAGGGGTGACTGGAGTGAGATCGAGCTGCCCCACACCCCTCTGGTGTACACACTGATGGAGGCCAACCATGGCATCAGCGATGGAGTTCAGCCCGCGCAGCAGTGCAGGACCTATGTCCTGGACCAAGGTCTGCATGGCAGCCGCCATTCTACCAGTGATGACCTCAGTGTGTTGGCATGTCGACGCTATCACCTCAGCCTGAAGGTGGACATACTCCTCCATCGTGCCTTGCAATCTGAGTAGTGCACCAGATATCATTCCTGATGTTCCCGAGCTTGCCTTTGCAGCTCCAGCAACTGAGACTTGACTGATTCCATAGGCTCGTCATCTGACTTGGACTCAGCAGATTTCTGGAGTGCTGGAGACCTGGGAAGTCCCTGCCGCCACCTGCTGTGGAATAGACATGTGGATGTGCTCACCAGGTTGTGGTCCCAAAGTTACTCCAGAACCAGGTCCCACCTATGTGCATGTCTCTGCACTGGTAGAGGGTGTGGGTGAGCACTGTGACAGGTCTTCAATGAAGGTGCCTTCAGATTCCTCTTCAGAGGTTTCTTTGGGCCTTGGGATTGGAGGCCCTGGGTCATGGATTCCATCGGCTGTTTCCCAGATGTACCTGCGGAAGCAAGGGGAGATAATTAGTGCACGGCAGTGGCCTGTGAAAGAGGACACATCACTCACAGCGTGGTTGTCTGATGGATGTCGCGCTGCTGGATCCTCACTTGGTAGAGCAGCGCTGACTTCACAGCCAGCACAGGAACAGTGCAGATCTTCACCAGCCGGCTGGATGGCTCTATTTTCAAAGTTCGTGATTTCAGGCATTCCTCCACCAGTCTGTGACCTCTCTCTCTTGTTCTATGCCAGCTTGTCCCGCATGAATACAAATGGACAGGGTGTAAGCAGGATGCCTGCCAGGACAGATGATAAGTATGTCTGGCATGTGCGGGTACTGACTGGTCCCATGGATGGGATGAACACAACGAAGGCAACATAGGAGAGTTAACGGTGATGTCCCTCGAACTGGCAGTGATTGAGATTCCTGTGGATGTGTGATGGGTTTCTGAGTGTTTGAGTTGACAGTGATGAAAAGAATGACTTGCTCTGGCGGAAGGGAGGAGATCATTCATCTTTTCTCGGCACTGGGTGACTGTTCTCTTTTGGAGGGCGTTGGCATTGACCACTGCTGCCACCGCCTCCCAACCTGGATTAGTGATGTTGCTGCCCCTCCTGCGACCAGAGCGGGGGTAGAGGACATCATGGTGGGCCTCCACTGTGTCCAAAAGGCACTCGAGGGACGCATCATTAAAACAGGGGGTTGCAGTCTTCTTGCCTTTTGGGGCCGTGTCTTCCATGCAGCAGTCCTGGGCTGGAAGCACTGAGAGGTCTGTGCATAATAACATAAGAACTAAGAGCAGGAGTAGGCAATTCAGCCCCTCGAGCCTGCCCCGCCATTCATTACGATCATGGCTGATCTCATTTAGGCCTCAACTCCAATTTCCCGCCCTCTCCCCATAACCTTTCAACTCATTACTAATCAAAAATCTGTCTATCTCCTCCTTCAATTTATTCAGTGTCCCGGTATCCACTGCACTCTGAGGTAGCGAATTCCACAGATTCATGATCCTTTGAGAAAAGTAATTCCTCCTCATCTCTGATTTAAATCTACCACCCCTTAGCCTAAAACTATGGCCTCTCATTCTAGAATGCCCCACAAGGGGAAACATCTGCTCCATGTCTACTTTGTCTATCCCCTTTAGCACCTTATATACCTCAATTAGATCTCCTCTCATCCTTCTAAACTCTAGCGAGTATAGGCCTAAACTGCTCAATCTCTCCTCATAAGACAAGCCCTGCATTTCTGGAATCAATCTAGTGAACCTCCTCTGAACTGCCTCCAGTGCAACTACATCCTTCCTCAAGTAAGGGGACCAAAACTGTGCACAGTACTCCAGGTGCGGTCTCATCAAATGCCTTGTACAGTTGCAACAACACTTCCCTATTTTTATACTCTATTCCTTTAGCAATAAATGCCAAATTCCATTTGCCTTCCTTATTACCTGCTGTACTTGCATACTAGCTTTCAGCGATTCATGCATGAGGACACCCAGATCCCTCTGCACTGAAGCATTCTGAAGTTTTAAATTTTCTCCATTTAAGTAATAAGTCGCCTTTTTAATCTTCCGACCAAAATGGATAACCTCACACTTATCCACGTTAAACTCCATCTACCAAATTTTGGCCCATTCACCTAACCTGTCCATATCCATTTGTAAATTTCTTATTTCTTCATTGCAACTTACTTTCCCACCTATTCTGGTGTCATCTGCAAATTTAGCTATCGTACCCTCTATCCCTGAATCCAAGTCATTAATATAGATTGTAAATAGTTGGGGCCCAAGAACCGAACACTGTGGCACCCCACTAGCTACAGCTTGCCATCCAGAAAAAGACCCATTTATCCCGACCCTCTGCTTTCTGTTTGTTAGCCAATCCTCTATCCAAGCTAATATATTACCCCTAACTCCGTGTGATCTTATCTTGTGTATTAATCTTTTGTGCAGCACCTTATCAAAGGCCTTCTGGAAGTTTAGATATACTACATCTACAGGATCCCCATTATCCACTTTGCAGCACTGCTGCACTTTAAATATGGCGCCAGGCGTGATGAAATGGTGAGGTGATGGCATGGCCGGAAGATGAGAGACCACCCGCCATTGAAGCAGCATGTTTTCTGGGAATGCATTATTAATAAGGCGGGATTGAGACGATACAGTGTGAAAAGCCTCCATTGCAGCCAGCGGGTAAAACGTTCTTTTTCCCACCCTCTAATGCGCTTAGTGCAAATCTGGGCCGATTCTGCCCATAATCTAGGCCATCATTTCTGAATAATACTAAGGCAGCGTCGCATTACTGAAGGTGGCAACATTCAGATCAGATGCTCAACTGAGGCCCATACAAATTGATCTGTTCAAGTGGATAGAAAAAATCAGTAGCAAAACTTGGGTCAGTATTTTTAGATCGGCGGGCGGGTGCAATCAGTAGGTAATGGATCCGCCAGGGAACAAATCACCGACTACAATAGGCCCCCGACCACGATTTCATGCTGGCTGGCAAATTAATGGCCAGCCAGCATGAAGCGTATACTGAAATGTTCAGCGCTGTCAGCGTGGGGGTGGGAGGAGGGCAGGCAATAATGAGGGAGCACTGAATGAATGTTCCCTGAGGAAAGTTCAGGGAGCTGAAGATTTGAAAACAACTAGATAAAGTTATTAAAATCGGGAAAAATATGTCCAAGCGTCACAATCCGTCACCAGATAAAAATGTTGTCCATAGATTTTTATTTTTTTCATTTAATAACGGAAACCTCATCCCGCCCTTGGATGAGGTTTCTTGAAAAATGCAAAGTCCACCTGGCCAATTTACCCATCCGCCAACATAAGGTTGGATGGTCCATGAAAAATCAGAGACAATTGCAACTTTAATTACACCAATTGGTCTCTTAATTGTTGGCAGGCATGCTTCCAACTCTTGTGCGTGCCCGCTGACCAAAATATTGCACAATTTTGCATCCTATCGGGTCAGGCGCGCGCCCACAAGCTGACCTAACAATTCTGCCCTTGGAGTCGTGCCTGACCAACAATTCTCCCTGAACCAACCACACCACAAAAACAGGTGAACTGGTTACTCATGCTCCCATTGCTGCTTATGGAACCTTGCTGCTGTGTGTTACCCATGTAAATATGACAACAATAATTGCACAATGTAATTTATTTTATGAAGGCAATTCTTAGTTTGCAAATGGGCAGCAGATGTGGAACATGTGGAACATCTGCCCATTATACATCCTGCCGGGTTTTTCTATCCATTGACTTCAAATGGGCAGGGCATATAACTGATCCACTCCTGCGCGTTTTACATACATACCCAAAGAATTACACCCCATATTTCAGGGAAATGTGATGTGATACAGTGCTTTATTTCTACCAGAATAACTGCAAAAATAGCTTATGATATTCTCAATCAGGAGCTGGAGTTAAAAAGACAAGAATAGACAATAAAAAACAATTACAAATGATATAAAGTAAAATAAAAGTGACACTTTGTTTGGGATTATAGGGCATCTGATGATATGATGAATGTCATTGGACCTGCTTTGCCTGTATGACAATCAGGTAATTCCTCAGATGTGCTATGCCATCCAGACAGAGCCTTTAGTGGATTCACCTTAAACCCTCCAGCTAATCTGTGTCTCACACATGAATCAGAGGCTTTACTCTTTCATAACTCCCGCCATAACATCACCAGCTTGTATACCCCAGGTAACCAATCCTCCAGTCACCTCAATAAAACCTGACTATTCTACCCTTTATCTTGAATGCAGTAAGAGTCCATACCTTTTACCTGTGAAAAGCCTTTCCAAAAATAAAATCTTCAACTATATGGTTAGAAGTAACTATCCCTCATGCTCAGCCTCATTAGTGTGACTTGGAGACATACCTCTACTAAGTCTTCCACATAACAACAGGATCAAAGACCACTGACTAACTGGCTCTCTTGGTATTCTGCATTGTGAGTTCCTACACCAGACTTTAATTTATTTTATATATTTATAAAATACATATTGAAATGTTTATTTGTCACTTGAGATTTAGGGGGCAATCTTAAACTGCCCAGCCACCTGTATACACCTGAAAAATATGTGATCAGCAATTGAAAATCAGGCATGCATGGTGCCTCCGCCGACAACTGATTTGCACATTCAAGCACCCTTCCATCAGTTTCAAGCAGGTTGCTCATCTGAAACTGTTTAACAAGCTGCTTGAAACCGATGGAAGGGTGCTTGAATGTCCAAATCGGTTATGGGTGGAGGCACCATGCATGCCTGATTTTCAATTGCTGGTCACCAATTTTTTGGAGAGTGCTTGAATATGTAAGTCAGGGACCTACATCATTTGTAAGACCCCATTTGTAATTTTCAGGAATAAATAAATGAAGCTTGCCCAGACCATTCTGCCCGTTTGTATGAAGCATTGAGCAGCCTAGCTAGCACTTTTTAAAGGGATGATCAATAGCCAATCAAAAACCTTCTGGGTCCTCAAAGATACTCCTGGTCTGTTGCTGGCCTGCTTGAGATTCGTCCTTATGGGCAACCTGCTGTCTGGCTGAGCATATGAGCTGCCAAATTCCTACCCACCAACAGCTGGTGAGGAGACCCCAGAGTCCCTCAGGTTGCTGGTGGCATGTTAATGAGGCTTGGGTATCAAAATGTTTGGACCACACGTTAGCTCAAAAGGCAGGTGTCTCTACTGCTTTACATACTGTGTACCTATTACAGATGTAAGTCAAAGATCACCCCCTTCGTATTTTGGAAATGTTTTTCAGTATGTGTTTGATTTGCTTTACACACTTTGCTGTTTTCTTTTCTGTAGCAGAAGCTGGTAATACTTTTCAGGTGAAATTGTTATTATTGTATCTGCTGGGACCCAAATAATGGCTGTTGCCTTTTCTAACATTGCACTGAATTAGGCTTTACACACAGAGGATCTACTCCTATTGGCAAGTGGTGATTTGAAGTGACTGACCACAGTGATGTAGCTGTGAGGGGTTTGAAGCATTAAGTTATTGGTCTTGTCAATTCTGATTTGTATAGATTTTCCTCCTCTGATTGGATTTAAAGAAACATAAACACAAGACTTGAGGATCCTAATTTAATGTCAGTATGACAGCAGGTGTCGGTTACTATTCACATTTTAGTTTTGATGGCCCTGTAAATGTTTACTTGTAACAAAGCAGTAAGAATCAACAGACAAGCTACAGAGTGTATATAGGTATGAGTGTAACTATTTAAGTACTGGAGCATACCTCAGTATTCCTCAGAATGTGGCCAGGATTATTTTGGCATGCAGCACTCTGTGCAATTTTGCTCTGGAGAAAGATCTGGACCTGGACATCTAGGTTAGGAGCCAATCAAGAGGAATGTTGTGCCATGGGAATCAGAGTTGATATGTGTTAAGTCTGCATGGAAGGCAACTGCTTGATAGGGCATGGCTGTGAGAGCATAGCTTGTAATGCAGATGTTCATATAGTGAGCTTCACCGCATTGCCCCTGCCTCCATACTGAGAGCAGAAGACACAAACACTGATAATTTAAAAAAGAGATTGACTGACTACAATTTACAATTGCTAATGTTCAATTATTAGAATATTACAATTCTAAATTATAACCAAGTTTGTTTCTTGTTTCAAATTGTTGTAATAAATGTTAATTGTTTCTTTAATAACACTGCTTTAAGTTTGTGACGTTTTATAAACAAGAGTGAGAAAATGTATTCAAAAATGTACAGAAAAAACGTATATGGGTATAGTAGCACAGTGATTATATTATTGGTCTGGAATCATGGAGTGAATTTTTCCCAGGCCAGTGGAAGAGGGACAATAGCAAAAAATGTTGTTATAGTGGTATCCTAATATCTTGCTGCCTCCTTTCATTATGAGATTTGAACTCTTAGATCTTGGGGTTACAAACCCAGTACCATAACCACTTGGCTATTCAGGCCAAGTTCTGCCTCCTTTCCTCTTGCACCTGGTTTGATGGGGTGGGCGGGGGGATGAATTTGGTTGTAAAATTGGAAACCCTTGTGGCTGAAGGGAGCAGCCAATTGAGGCAATTAAAAGGCCTATCAAGTGCCATTTTGCACTGGCAATGACTCTCTCCCAATGATGCACATTGACCCTTTGTTGGCAACCCACATGTTAAAGAAGGCAAGTGCACAGCAGGAAGTCATTGAGGCTGAAACCAACATGAAATCACCAGTATAAAGTGGGAAAGTAGAAAACAATAGGCCGGCTGTAGTGAAAGACTCGTGCAGACAGAACAACTCCTTGAAGCTATATATTAGATAGAGTTCGGCAAAAGTAACTTGGCACCATTTCATTAAGGAGACTTGGATATCTATATGGGACCATTGTCCTTTCACCTTTGGGCTTACACAGGGACATGGAGTTCACTATAACAAAGTAGGCTCCTCCAGATCAGCAGCCACAGTAGCAGGGGCAGCAACTGCAAGAGGTGCTACTGATGTAACACAGCCACAGACATCTGAACACGAAACAAGGGGGTTTGTCATGAGGCTGCACCTCGAAGAAGATCCTACACAGGGTCTATAGGACAAGAGTCAACATCCTGGACCTCTCAGAGCAGCAGTGCCTCTGAAGGCTGTGCCTCTCATGTCAAGTGTTTGGAGATCTCTGCACCCTCTTGGATTAAGACCGAAGGCGAGTAGCAGCAAGTGCCCACCATTGCCTATGGTGGTCAATGTGACTAGAGCTCTCAATTTTTTTGTATCCAGTTCATTCCAGGGCTGGTATCTGCAGGATCTTACACTCCAAAGAACCCAACAGCATCAGCCAATTGAGGGATGTCTTGTTTTGTAGGGAATCATAGCCCTATGTTTGATATGGATGTGGCCAGTCAAGCCCAGGTGGCTGTAGGCTTTAATTCCCTGGCAGAGTTTCCTCAGGCTGAGGGCATAATTGACTGCACCCATGTGGAAATCAAGGCTCCATAAGAACATAACAAATAAGAGCAGATGTGGACCCTATGGCCCCTCGAGCCTGCTTCATGATTCAACACCATCGTGGTTGATCCGCCTAAACTCCAATTTCTTGCCCGATCACCATATTCCTTGATTCCCTGAGACCAAAAATCTGTCTATCTCAGCCTTAACTATACTCAACAATGGAGCATCCACAACTCTTTTGAATAAAGAATTCCAAAGTTCCACAACTCTGAGTGAAAAAGCTTTTCCTCATCTTGGTCCTAAGTGGTCGACTTCTTATCCTTAGATTGTGTCAACATGTTCTAGATTCCCCTGCCAAGGTGAGTGACCTTGCAGTGTCTACCCTATCAAGTCTCTTCAGAATTTTGTGTGTATCAATGAAAGCACCTCTCTCTTATTCTTCTAAACTCCAGAAAGCATTGGTCCAACTTACTCAGCCTCTCATAATAGGACAGCCATCTCACTACAGGGACCAATCTGGTGAAACTTCACAATACCACCTTCAATTCAAATATATCCTTCCTTAAATATAGAAACCAAAACTACACACACTACTCCAGGTGTGGTCTCACCAAAGCCCCATACAGCTGCAGCAAGGCTTCCTTATTTTTGTACTCCAATTCCCCTGTAATAAAGGGTTACAATTTTCCTCCCTAATTTCTTGCTGTACCTCATAATAACTTAGAGGAATTTAGATTCACTCAATTAAATAAATCTGGAATAAAAAAACTGCTGCCTGTCCAATGTTTTCCACAACCACAGTGTTGCTGGAATCAGAAGACTAGGAGTTATTGCAGCACAGAACCACTTATCAAGCATAATCATGTGACAGGCTGAGGAGAGTTGGTTGACTCTCTGAAAGGGTTAACCAATTTTAGCTAGAAGTGTCTGTTAGTAAAAATAAAATATAAGCAGAAAAACAGAACTGCAGAGTAGTAGGTGTGCTTTAGATAGGATAACGGATGAGACAAACAAGCTAGTAGAACAAAGGACAAGGCCAGGGAGTGGGTGTTGAAATCAGGAGGCCCAGACTCCTGCACAATCAGCAAGAAATAGTGATCTTGCATGGATGAGAACAATGCTTGATGTATTGGGAAACAAGTAACTGAGTCCCTAGAAGCATATGATTGTAAGTTGACAAGAATATGTGTACGTGACCAAAGGTGTATAAAAGGAGTGAACACTTGTAACCTTTTGGAGTACGGTCTTGGACTGCCCAAGGCTGTCTCTCCCTGCGTACGCTTGAATAATAAACGATCAAAGCCTGTATCTGAGTCTCCTGGTGGTTTGTTGAGGCAAACTACATCACTTTGTCTTTGTTGGGGTTGGCATGAGGGTGGAGCTGAGAGCTCACTCCCAGGAAGGAATGTTGATAAGGGACCTTCACTTTCCATCAAGCTCTCATTATAGTGATGAGCTGTCTTCTGAAGAGGCCCCTTCATCCCATCTCTCACAGAGACTGCCCAGCCTCATTTTCCCAAACATTCACCCCCTCCACCATTTCTTCCTCCAAGTCATTCCCCTCTGACTCCTGAAATAAAACCACCTATGGTCTCTTCTTAGCTGCAGGGAGTAACTCAGATGGTTGGGTTATTTATATTTCTGGGAGGTAGAAAGGGAAGTGGGTGTGGGTGGGAACCCCATGTCACTGTCCTGTAGAGAAGCACAGAATGGCAGCAGGGTACATACTCACTGGTTATTGGATTCTCCCTCCCTGTCTTGGCCTCCATCACAACCACAACATTGCCTTCTTTCAGTGGCGGGGGAAAGGTCAATACCCTGGGACTTGCAACACCCCCACTACTCTTTGCCCTCTTCCAGGAGTTGTGCTTGGCCTACAAAGACAAAAGAAATCAATTAAAATATCTGACAAGCAATTCCAGCAAGCTATTCCTGTGCATATATTTGAGAGGAGAGTTCAGTCCCCTCTGACAGATTGCTGATTCAGTTACTTTACCTGAGTCATACAGATTGGACATGGTGGAAATAATGGAAAATATTCCTCACCTTCCCTGATATTGTCTGGTCATCAAATTTCAACTGACACTGGTGCACATTCCGGGGACCCATTCAGTGCCATTCCACCTCCCTCCAGGCAATTTTTCTTTCTCATTGCCCATAAGGGCTGGCCTACAGACTGTGAAGCAACCAGCCTCAGTAATTGTATTTACTGAAGGAGTAACAAACCTTGTGACAGTTCAGTGTGGTAGCCAGGAGGACAGCAGCAATTTATTAAGAGACCCAGACTAATGTCCTGGAGACATGAGTTCAAATCCAACCACAGCAACTTGGAGAAATTTAAATTCAGTCAATAAATCTGAAAAAGATGCTAATTTCATTAATTCATGAAACTACCAGATTGTCATGAAACCCCATTTGGTTCACTAATTTCCTTCAAGGGAGGAAATCTGCCATCCTTACCCGGCCTCCAGGAGACTCCAGGTCCACAGCAACTTGGGGTCCTATGATGTAGTTAGGTCACTGATTGCAACTTTCAGGGAGACATGAGCAGACTGTGCGTTGTCCATGCTCCACCTACATGTCCTGGCATTGAGCAGCTTAACAAGCTGTCCTGCTGCTGCCATTCCAAAACAGCCATGAAAAGTTTCTGGATTATGTGCTCCTCCTGGTTCCACAAAAATACAGTTCATTACAACTTGCCTTCCTGCTTCCCCTCTACAGTTCACTCCTCACATGACCTACCCACAGGTTGACAAGACATTTGAAACACCTGATACTGTAACAGCCTCGAGTAGGTGAGCTACAGTAGAGGCCATTTCTGCCACAATTTAGGATGCCCGTGCTCAAAATAGCTTGGGTCTTCCCTTCCGCTTTTTATCTGCCTCAAATTGAAAATCACCCCATTATCTCTCCAAAATTTTGCTCAACCATATATGATAGTGCTTTTAAATATGCATAAAAATTACAGCCATACTTGTCACTCAACTTCTGTACCTCATGCAGTCTTTAAGTAATTATTTTAATGTTGGGAATTGATGATAAAAGGTGCCTGTTAAATGTTCCGTCTGTGGCACTAAACTTCTAGGAAGAGTTTATGTAGTTAACATTTGCTGTAGCTTTCTCAGGATAATCTTTCTGATCATCACGACTTCTATCACTGTGGATTACATGGTATGTGCTTTGTACCCAGTAGCAATGGTAACATTGTTGTAGCAGCTCAATCAGAATCAAAGAGTTTGAATTTCACAAAGAAGCCTTTAAGTATTTTTTCCCTGTAAGTTTAAGTCTAAGCTCATGAGGCCTTCAAACATAAGTATCAGCACCTTCAACACCATCACAAAAGTCCTTCCTCCACCATTCATAATGTGTACATCTTGGACTATGTTTGTTGTACCGTTGTGTATTGTCTCAAGAAGAGGTCTAGAGGCTTGTATGGTTGAACAATAAATGTTAATAAATAACATGTAGCTAAATACATATATATAGGAAACAGAGATAAAAACAAAAAACTGCAGATGCTGGAAATCCAAAACAAAAACAGAATTACCTGGAAAAACTCAGCAGGTCTGGCAACATCGGCGGAGAAGAAAAGAGTTGACGTTTCGAGTCCTCATGACCCTTCAACAGAACTGAGCGAATATTAGGAGAGGGGGGAAATATAAGCGAGGGGTGGCCGGGGGGGGGGGGGGGGGGGGGGGGGGGGGGGGGGGGGGGGGGGGTGGTAGAGAAGTTGGAGGGGGAGTGGTGGGTGGTGGTGGTGTGGTTGTAGGGACAAGCAAGCAGTGATAGGAGCAGATAATCAAAAGATGTCACAGACAAAGGAATAAAGAGGTGTTGAAGATAGTGATATTATCTAAATGAATGTGCTAATTAAGAATGGATGGCAGGGCACTGAAGGTATAGCTCTAGTGGTGGTGGGGTGGAAAGATGAGCAGTGCACACAAGATTTAAAAATAATGGAAATAGGTGGGAAAAGAAAAATCTATATAAATTATTGGAAAAAACTAAAGGAAGGGGGAAAAAATGGAAAGGGGGTGGGGGTGGAGGAGAGAGTTCAAGATCTAAAGTTGTTGAATTCAATAATCAGTCCAGAAGGCTGTAAAGTGTCTAGTTGGAAGATGAGGTGCTGTTCCTCCAGTTTGCGCTGTACTTCACTGGAACAATGCAGCAAGCCAAGGACAGACATGTGGGCAAGAGAGCAGGGTGGAGTGTTAAAATGGCAAGGGAGAGGGAGGTTCGGGTCTTTCTTGCAGACAGACCGCAGGTGTTCTGCAAAGCGGTCGCCTAGTTTACGTTTGGCCTCTCCAATGTAGAGGAGACCGCATTGGGAGCAACAGCTGCAGTAGACTAAGTTGGGGGAAATGCAAGTGAAACGCTGCTTCACTTGAAAGGAGTGTTTGGGCCCTTGGACGGTGAGGAGAGAGGAAGTGAAGGGGCAGGCATTGCATCTTTTGCATGGGCATGGGGAGGTGCAATAGATAGGGGTTGAGGAGTAGGGGGTGATGGAGGAGTGGACCAGGGTGTCCCGGAGGGAACGATCCCTACGGAATGCCGCCGGGGGGGTGAGGGGAAGATGTGTTTGGTGGTGGCATCATGCTGGAGTTGGCGGAAATGGTGGAAGATCATCCTTTGAATGCAGAGGCTGGTGGGGTGATAAGCGAGGACAAGGGGGACCATATCATGTTTTCTGGGAGGGAGGAGAAGGCGTGAGGGCGGATGCGCGGGAGATGGGCCGGACACGGTTGAGGGCCCTGTCAACGACCGTGGGTGGAAAAACTCAGTTAAGGAAGAAGGAGGACATGTCAGAGGAACTGTTTTCTCTCACCCATTCTAATCTGATTCTCTGAACTTACTGCACTCCATTTTCTCAGGTCCAACCCCAACATTGTCATCAAACCCGCTGACAAGGGTGGTGCTGTTGTTGTCTGGTGCACTGACCTCAACCTTGTGGAGGCTGAGTGTCAACTCGCAGACACTTCCTCCTACCTCTCCCTGGACCACGACCCCACCACTGAACATCAAGCCACTGTTTCCAGGACTGTCACTGACCTCATCTCCTCTGGAGATCTTCCTCCCACAGCTTCCAACCTGACAGTTGCCCAACCTCGGATGGCCCGCTTCTACCTCCTACCCAAAATCTGCAAACAGACCTCTCCCGGTAGACCAATCGTGTCAGCCTGTTCCTGCCCCACGGAACTCATTTCTCGTTATATTGACTCCCTTCTCTCTCCCCTCTCCAGTCCCTTCCCACCTACATCTGTGATTCCTCTGACACCTTACGTCACATCAACAATTTCCAGTTCCCTGGCCCCAACCGCTTCCTCTTCACCATGGATGTCCAATCCTGCTACACCTCCATCCCCCACCAGGATGGTCTGAGGGCCCTTAGCTTCTTCCTCGAACAGAGGCCCGAACAATCCCCATCCACCACTACTCTCCTCCGTCTGGCTGAACTTGTTCTCACACTGAACAATTTCTCCTTTAACTCCTCTCACTTCCTCCAAGTAAAAGGTGTGGCTATGGGTACCCGCATGGGCCCCAGCTATGCCTGTCTCTTTATGAGGTATGTGGAACATTCCTTGTTCCAGTCCTACTCTGGCCCCCTCCCACAACTCTTTCTCCGGTACATCGATGATTACTTCGGGACTTGGAAAAATTTATTAATTTTGCTTCCAATCTCCACCCCTCCATCATTTTCACATGGTCCAGCTCTGACACTTCCCTTCTCTTCCTTGACCTTTCTGTCTCAATTTCTGGTGATAGATTGTCCACCAATATCCATTACAAGCCTACCGACTCCCACAGCTACCTCGACTACAGGTCCTCACGCCCCGCTTCCTATAAGGACTCCATCCCATTCTCTCAGTTCCTTCGCCTCCGTCGCATCTGTTCTGATGATGCTATCTTCAAAAACAGTTCCTCTGACATGTCCTCCTTCTTCCTTAACCGAGGTTTTCCACCCACGGTCATTGACAGGGCCCTCAACCGTGTCCGGCCCATCTCCCGTGCATCTGCCCTCACTCCTTCTCCTCCCTCCCAGAAACATGATAGGGTCTCCCTTGTCCTCACTTATCACCCCACCAGCCTCCGCATTCAAAGGATCATCCTCTGCCATTTCCGCCAACTCCAGCATGATGCCACCACCAAACACATCTTCCCTTCACCCCCACTGTCGGCAGTCCGTAGGGATCGTTCCCTCCGGGACACCCTGGTCCACTCCTCCATCACCCCCTACTCCTCAACTCCCACCTATGGCACCTCCCCATGCCCACGCAAAAGATGTAACACCTGCCCCTTTACTTCCTCTCTCCTCACCGTCCAAGGGCCCAAACACTCCTTTCAAGTGAAGTAGCATTTCACTTGCATTTCCCCCAACTTAGTCTACTGGAGTCGTTGCTCTCATTGTGGTCTCCTCTACATTGGAGAGACCAAACATAAACTGGGCGACCGCTTTGCAGAACACCTGCGGTCTGTCCGCAAGAAAGACCCAAACCTCCCTGTTGCTTGCCATTTTAACACTCCACCCTGCTCTCTTGCCCATATGTCTGTCCTTGGCTTGCTGCATTGTTCCAGTGAAGCCCAACGCAAACTGGAGGAACAGCATCTCATCTTCTGACTAGGTACTTTACAGCCTTCTGGATTGAATATTGAATTCAACAACTTTAGATCTTGAACTCCCTCCTCCATCCACACCCCCTTTCTGTTTCTTCCCCCTTCCTTTTGTTTTTTCCAATAATTTATATAGATTTTTCTTTTCCCACTATTTCCATTATTTTTAAATCTTGTATGCCCTGCTAGTCTTTCCATCCCATCCCCACTAGAGCTGTAACTTGAGTGCCCTGCCATCCATTCTTAATTAGCACATTCATTTAGAAATATCACCACCTTCAACACCTCTTTGTTCCTTTGTCTGTGACATCTTTTGATTATCTGCTCCTATCACTGCTTGCTTGTCCCTACAACCAAACCCCCTCCCCCCCTCACTTCTCTCCCCTCCCACCCCCCCCTTAAACCAGCTTATATTTCCCCCCTCTTCTAATATTCAATTAGTTCTGTTGAAGGGTCATGAGGACTTGAAACGTCAACTCTTTTCTTCTCCACCGATGCTGCCAGACCTCCTGAGTTTTTCCAGGTAACTCTGTTTTTGTTTTATATAGGAAACAGTCCTGACTAGGTGCTATCTTCATGCTGACTTCCATCAGACTCACTATTGCACTCTACTTCTCCCATGTGAATATCTACATCATAACATGGAAGGTGCTGTTTCTCCAGTCCCACATTAACCCTTACAATCCCAAACACCCTTATACTACACCTCCCCCCAAGTCTTTACCCAAATGTATTTACAATAATATTTACACACTACACTTATTTCCAGACATCTCAGACTTTACATATTCTGATGGTCTGGCAGCTTTATGACTCTTCCAGATCCCTTTCCTTTCAGGTTTGGAGGAATGATAGTCTCAACTACTTTGGGCTAACTTTGTTAGTTTGGAGTTGAAGTTGTAGTAATTGGTGTTTCAAATACTCAGGAGACAACATCTGGTTCACTTCTTGCACTCCTTACTGTTGTATTTTTCATTGTCGACAATCTGTCTTTCTTAGTCGGATAGCATGGGCTTATCCCTCTCCTTTCAGAGGGAACGTTCACTCCATTCATTCATGGAAAGGACTCTGGTTTTCTTTATTGATGGGGTCTGCCATGTTCTTTCTGGAGGTTGAAGGTTTACCTCATCTATGTTCAGATTTTTCTCATCCTTGAGCCCAACCTGCAGTTTGGCTTCTAATCAGCACTCTGTTTCTTCATGTGTACTTTTGCCTCCCTGAGTTTTGTCTTGTTGAGTTGTTGGTTGCTTCTCTCCTGCTCCAGGATCGACTTCATGTTGTGCATGTGAACTTGACACTCCAGTGTCATTGATTAGTTTTTCTTGGTTTTGTGACAGCAACAGTTTAATTCTGAAGTTTAGGCTCAACCTTCTGCAATAACTGCCTCTGCAAAGAGTGAGGAAAATTCTGATCTGAAGTCCCAGTCAAGATCATTAGCACTGATGGATTTCTTAAGAGTCTCCAATTCAGTGTCGTTGACCCTGGTTATTATGACGTCTTCTGCAATTTTTGTTTTATTTGTTCATGGGATGGCTAGGCCAGAATTTATTATCCATCCCTAATTGCCCTTGTTCAGGGGGCATTTAAGAGTCAACCACATTGCTGTGGATCTGGAGTCACACGTAGGCTAGACCAGATAAGGACAGCAAATTTCCTTCCCTAAAGGGCATTAATGAACCAGATGTGTTTTTACGATAATCGATAGTGGTTTCATGGTCATTGTCATGAAAATATAATAATTTTCATAATATTATTGTGATTAATTGTAAAAGTGGGTTAATAGTGGGATTTGGATTAATTTCTCCGTATATCTGTGCGTGCATGAGATTTAATTGAATTGGAGACAGCTGGTCTGGAGGTTTTGAGTCATCAAACAAGAAACTGTTTGAAATGCTAAATATGTAAACATAGCTGAAGTTTTAGAATGTGAGGTGTGAGGAAAATTTGCATTTATAGATAAATTAGGTTAGTCTGAATTTCAAAGAGATGGCAAGTTGTTACACCTAGTTAAATGAAACTAAGCCAAACAGTGTTTATTTTCCCCAAAGGTTACTGATAAAATTAGTACTATGAACGATTTAAAAGAAAAGTAAAGTTTCAAAAACATATGGGAACAATGAAATTTGCATTAAAAGGGAGAAACATGTATAAAGGAGATGAGGTTTTATGTAAGGAGAAGGCATTCTAAGATCTAACACAAATGTGAAAATCCTCTAGCCTCTGTGCACCAAGTTGCAGTTTACAATAACTGAAGCTGAGAAAACTCATTTTAAAGCGACTGTCCAAGGTATTATGTTACTTTGCCTGGGTCTGTTTAAATCTATTAGTTTATACTGTTGCCTTAACGGAGGTGTAATTGAGAGCCAGGTTAATTAGGGATTTTAGGAGGTATTATAGTAGTAATTTGTAGACCTATGCATGTGCTTGAAATCTTTTCTTTTGTTAATAATTGTTTAATTTAGTTTTGTAAATAATCTCTAAGTCTGGGTGGACTTATTACTACTGAATTCAAGGCACGCATCTCAAAATAAAATACAAATTGCAAAATCATTGTGACTGCAAGTTTCTCTCATGGATTTGATCTGCATGACAGACATCAACTGCCATGTCATAACAGTCGCCATCAAACTTTTAATTCCAGATTTGTTTTATTGATTTCAAATTTCACCATCTGTCATGGTGGGATTTGAACCCATTTCCCCAGAGCATTACCCTGGGGACAGAATTGTGCTAAATGCAGTAGTGGATGTGGAAAAAGATGTTTTACCTGCCAGCCGCAATGACTGGGTTTCGCGCCGTATCATCCACTTCCCATCTCATTAATTATGCAGCTACAGGAAACAAGCCATTTCGTTGGTGGGCAGCCTCTGAATCACCCGCCACACCATTATCTCACCGTTTCCTCACTCTGAGTGCCATATCTAAACTGCAGCTGTGCAGACAATTCACCATGCTTGCAGTCCAGGACTGCTCCAGTGAAGACATGGCCCCGAAAGCCAAGAAGAGTTCAGTAACCCTTCACTGAAATGCCTTTTGGAGGCCTGTTGTGGTGTCCTCCATTCCCACTCTGGCCGCAGGAGGTCCAGCAATCTCCCCACTCTGGCTTGGGAGGTGGTGGCAATGATGGTCAGTGTCAACACTACACAGAAGAGGTCAGTCATCCAGGGCAGAAAGAGGGTGAATGATTTCATCCTTGCTGCCAGGGAAAGTCAGCCATCATGTCACCCTACACTCACATACTCACAAATCCATCACACATTCAGTGGCATCTCACTCACAACCAGCTCAAGGGGCATCACCACTCACTCTGACATTTCGCTCTCACATCTCCATCTGGCCTCATCTCCTCTGGAGACTGTCTCCTCAGTCTTCATCGTCTTGAGGCCACTTGCACAAATGAACATGTGCCCCCACACACAACCTGGGATACCCCCCTTCCCCAGTACATCCCTCACCCTGCAGCCTCTTCTGTTGCCTGAGACCATTTCTCACCCCTCCTCAAGCAAGCCCTAGCCCTGCATCTGCTGGAAAGTCACCCCGCCTTACCACTGGTCTGGTAGGTAGATACTTGTCCATGAGTCCCCTGAAAAGCGATGTGGTGCTTGCTGCAAAGCCAGACGCTGATGCTGCAAGTGCTGCCTGAGGCAATGTGGGCAGACTAACCTCGAAGTTCTGAGCTAAGTGCAGATCACCAGGTGCACATTGCTTATGTCCCATTGTGAAATATGTCGGTGTGCAATCACGCCAATGTGAGTGCATGTCCAGCATGGGGAGATGATTCTGGTGAGCAGGGCTTCTAATGAGATTCAAATGTATTGAAATTAGCTTCCCGATGTGCGGAGGCAGGAATCACAGCCCACCACTGATGGACGATGCTGATGTTCGCAAACTGGTTTCACAATGGCCGAAAAACAATCTTTGGCCTTCCCACCATATTGTCCACTCACAGTACCAAATGCACCTGCCATCAATGGGAGCAGATAATTCCACCCTCGGTCTCTGGAATACTAGCTCAGTGACAATACCACTATGCCACCACCTCTTCCATAAATAAATATAGGCAGTTGGTTACAACTGAGTGGCTTGCTAGGCCATTTCAGACAGCCACAATTGCTGCAGGTCTGGAGACACATGTAGGCCAAACCAGGTGACAATGGCAGATTTTCTTCCAAAGGACATTAGTGAACCAGATGGGTTTTTTCTTATCAACAATGGTTCCGTGGTCATTATTAAACTTTTAGTCCCAGATTTTTGTATTGCATTCAAATTCCACCATCAGATTTGGACCCAGGTGCCCAGAGCATTACCCTGGGTCACTGCACTACCAGTCCAGTGACAATGCCGCCGGAATATAGGCATCTCTACTCAGGAGAGAAAAGGGTTGTCTGCAGATGACATACAGAATTTCGGTTGTGTGCTTGTTGCCATATCAGAGTGGCTCTTGAATCATGCCTATAACTGGTAACATTTCCTCCATGACCACGGTCTATCTGTTATCCACAGCCAGAGGTCTTTTTGCCATAGTTCCTGATCCGACAGGACCATCACAATGGCTCCTGTGTCTAACTGAAATTTGTGAGTTGACCCTTTACAGATATGTCAGCATTCTAAAATGTGAATCTGGGATCCTTAATTTCTCCCAAGAAGCATTGTTGGACTTCTTCTTTGTGTGGGTCATCTATCTCATGGGCTCATTTGGGATCCTTCACATGTCTTGATATTTTGGACTTAAACATTTTTCCAAAGTGTCCCAGGTAGCAGTGTTTGTTGGACACTGCTTGTGCCTGTGAGGTCTTTTGGTGCCACAGTACTGACATAGTTTGGTACCATCTTGTATTTTACTTGGGTATTGATTTCCTTGTCCTGGAGTCTCCTTGTCCTATTTGTTGCTTAATGAGCTAGATTGTTGGGGTTGTTCTGTACCACGGTTTAACTTCGCCACGCAAAATGGATTGGTTTTGCTGACAGACTTCCAATTGTCTAACGATTTGGATGACTTTTTCCAAAGTCTGTTCTTCTTTAGATTGGAGTAAATCCAAAAGAATATCATCAGCCACTCCCAATACTGTTGGGTCTCTTACGAGCTCTGACTTAAGGTCACCATAGTCTCAGCCTCATCCCATCTCTAAAACTCATTTATGCAAGAGTCTACAGGTTCTGCAAGCTTTTGGACTCTCTTGTTAAATGTTGCTCGCTCTAAAGTTTTATTGCTTCTTAGGTAAAAGTAGGTGTTGTTGCGGAGTATCTAAGACACTCAACGTGAGTCAGCTGTGAGATGGCAAAGTAATTTTATTAATGAATATGCATATACAGGAGAGCTTCAAGGTATCTCACCAATACGAGGTTTCTTCCGTACATTTATAATATTCTTGTAGACATAATACATCATATGCCATTTTTTATACTTTCAATCTCTCCCTGTATGTAAAAATGTTATGCACCCATACCTAGTTCCCCTATTATTCTCCTCCCCTCATACCACAAGTGCACTTACTCAGACCTTCTCAAACTGCTAATTCCTTCTAATTGGCTCTCTTTCCAGCCAAAATCCACAAGTTGTTAAAAATAATAATGCAAAAAATAATGTTTAACCTTGTAACCCAGGCATTAGCAGAAGTTCCCTTATGTCACAAGTGTCCCTTAGATCATAGTCTAATTATGTTAGTCCTAAGTTAGTTATGTTTGGATCTGCAAACTCAGTGAGGCTAAGCAAATTTGCAATTTTTAATTAATGTATTAATAGTGCCTTAACCCCCTTCATAGTCAAAGGACTTCATGACCGCTTCAAAGTTATTGGAAGATTTATTTATTCCTTGTCTGGCAATTATGTCATTGGCTATTGGACCTGCTGAATATAATAGTGTATTCACTTGTTCAGCTTCTGTTTTCTTATTCAAGCCTGATGCTAACATATATCTTAAAAATCTTCTCCATAACTCCCAATTTTGCACCTGGTCTGACTCTTCCATCTGCCTTAATTGGTCCGGCAGTGTTGCTTTACCATCCATGGTGGTTTTCAGCATAAGTGGGTGCAGCTTTGATATTTTTTTAAATGTACCGCAGTAATCGTTTTTCTCTTCCGCATTGGTCAAGATTTGGTGGACTCCTGTCACAGTTACGGAACTGCTTTAAACTTCAACAAATCTTTTGAATGAATTGTTTTGACCAGTTGCTTTTCTGAGTTTGGAGAATTGAATTGAAGCCAATTTTTTGCCTGACCTCTGTTTAAAAATTCTTTTTTTGTTCGCATACGGTGTTATGGCGGTGACTCTGCATCCCGGGCTGCAGCATTCTTCATTAAAACAATTGGTCTGCTAGTGCTGCCTGATTATTGTGAATTTTAAAGCTAATTTCAGCCTTTTTTGGAGTTTTCTCATCCTTTTGCGATGTGGCTAGGTCCTTTGACTCTGCTATCAATTGAGTCTCACAACAGACCTCCATGTGCTCTGGTGGAGACCTTTTACAATGCACATTGGATCTTTCTTCTGCCCTTCAGTCTCCATTCCTGTAATGGAGCTTCTTACTCGATTTCCAGCTGTGTATTCAAGGTCTTCAAGTTAAGTGCACGTCTCTCAGGTCAGACTGCAGTTTCTTTACTTGTTCATTTGGGATTTTGGGGTCCTTCACCTGCTGCCACCATGTTGTAAGGTTGTATGTTGTCTCATGAAGAGTTCTAGAGGCTTGTATGGTTGAACACTAACTGTTTATTAATGACACATTGCGTCGATGACAAAAATGGTAAGAAAGCAAGAGAAAACTAAAAGGAAAGGCGTACAAAAAGATAACATAAAATACAGAGCCTGGCAACTGGGAAAGACGGAGAACAACAAAGATGATAAAATAGTTAGTATGAGCCACAAAACGGGAGCATGAGAAGGAATTTACAAAGGGCAACATAAACAACAGAAAAAATAAAATTATATCATGTAAAAGAGAGTGGTCAAGAGGAATATGGACATCTTGAATATTGAGAACAGTGCTTTTGTAAATAAAAATAAGGCAATGACCAACATGTTAAATAACTGCTTTGCATCAGTGGGCAGTATTTTTCTATCAGCATGCAGGGGGGAGGGGGGGAACCTATTTTTACGCCGATGCGTAATTGACCAGCCCATATAAAATGGCCGGCACGCCCCCAAATGGGGGCGCTGATCGGGAGCCCACCAATTCCCGCTCTTCCCTCCCAATGAGGGGTGGGGAAAATTTTTCCCACTGTTTACAATTGAGGAAGAAGTTAGCTTGCTGAACATCCAAGAAAACTAACATTGAATTAGGGATATTGAATCACCAGTGAAGAAAATAATGGCACCGAAGTGAGACAAATCACCAGGACTAGATGGTTTCCATCCAGGATTTTAAAGAAAGCTGGTGAGAATATTGCAGCTGCTTGAACTGTGATCTTCCAAAGTTTTCCTGGAAAATTTTGAATAGGTTTACTTTAGAATTAAACAAAAATTTAAATGTAAACTGTTTACTCCTGCTTTAAACCCACAATTTAAATTTGGAAATTTCTCATGATATTCTACTATTTAAGAAAGGGGGGTATTACACATCAATTCGCTGAACATCTCTTGTTGGAAAATTACTAGAGTCAATAATTGAGTGTAAGAACTGAAAATTTTCAGCTGATCAGAGAAAGTCAGGATAACACCTTACCCACGACAGACATCAAGCTAACTGGCCTATAGTTTCTGTTTTCTGCCTCCCTCCCTTCTTGGAGGGGTTAAATTTGCTATTTTCCAATCTGATGGAACCTTTCCAGAATCTAGCGAATTTTGGAAAATTAATACCAAAGCATCTACTACCTCATTAGCCACCTCATTTAAGGTCCTAGGATGAAGTCCATCAGGACCCGGAGACTTGTCAGCCTGCAGTTCAATCTGTTTGCTCAGTACCACTTTCCTAGTGATTGTAATTTCACCAAGTTCCTCGCTCCCTTCCACCTCCTGATTTACAATTACTGGGATTTTTTTGTATCTTCTATAGTGAAGACAGAAACTAAATATTTGTTAATTTCATCCGCCATTTCCTTATTTTCGACTGTTAACTCCCCATTCTCGATCTCTAGAGGACCAACACTCACTTTACTTACTCTTTTCCTGTTTAAATACTTGTAGAAACTTTTGCTATCCATTTTTGCATTCCTAGCTAGCTTCCTCTCATATCTAATTTCTTTCTCTTGATTAACCTTTCAATCATTCTCTGCCATTCCTAATATATTCTGACCAATGATCTGACCTGCCATTCATCTTGCACAGTTATATGCTTTTTCCTTAAATTTGATTCTTTCCCTAACTTCTTTAGTTAGCCATAGATGGTGGGTTCTCTCTTTAGAATTTTTCTTTATAGTAGGAATATACTTAATCTGAATACTCTGAAATAGCCCCTTAAATGTCTGCCACTGCTTCTTGACTGATCTATCCTTTGGCCTAGTATCCCAGTTCACTTTAGCTAGCTCAGCTTTCATGCCCTTATTTAATTTTAAAATACTAGTCTTAGATCCACTCTTCTCCCTTTCAAACAGGATGTAAAATTCAGTCATGTTGTGGTCGCTGCTACCTAGGAGTGCCTTAATCCTGTCACATTACACAATTCCAAGTCTAATATAACCTGCTCTCCGGTTGGTTCCAGAATGTTCTGCTCTAAGAAACTATCTCAAAAGCATTCTATGACCTCCTCATCCAGATTACTACTGCCAATCTAATATTTTATATGTAGATTAAAATTGCCCATGATTCTTGCTGAACCTTTATCACAAGCACCCAATATTTCTTCTTGTATACTTTGTCCTACATTATGGTTACTGTTAGGGGGTCTGTAGACCACGCCCACTACTGACTTCTTTCCCCTACTATTCTTCATCTTCACCCAAACCGATTTTACATCCTGATCTCCTGAACCAAGGTCACCTCTAACTATTGCACCAATGCCATCCTTGATTAACAGTGCTACCCCTCCACCTTTTACCTAGCTTCCTATGTCATATACCCCTCGATATTTAGAACCCAATCCTTGTCATCCTGTAGCCAAGTCTCCATAATGGCTATCAGATCATATTCATTTGTTTCAAAGTGCACTGTCAATTCATTTATTTTGTTATGAATGCTACACACATTCAGATACAAAGCCTTTAGTTTTGTCTTTTTGTTATCTTTGTAACATTTAGTCTTGGCTGTTGGGGTGAAATCATCCCAGATTTGCACTAAGTGCAAGGCTAATTTTACTAGCTATGATTTGAGCTATGATTTGGCCCAAGTGGACTGGGAGCAACTACTTGCAGACAAAACTGTGTCAGAGCAGTGGGAGGCATTCAAGGAGGAAATTGCGAGAATACAAGGCAAATATGTTCCTATAGACACAAAGGTGGGGACCAAGTCCAGAGAGCCCTGGATGTCAAGGGGCATAAAGGTTAGGGTTAGAAAAAAGAAGCTTACGGCAGACACTGAGGGCTCAATACGGCAGAGTCCCTACAGGAATATAAAAAGTGCAGGGGGAACCTAAAAAGGAAACTGGGAAAGCTAAGAGAGTGCATGAGAAAGCACTAGTGGGTAAAATACAGGAAAATCCAATGGGTTTTTAAAAATATATAAAGAGCAACAGAATAACTAGGGAAAGAATAGGGCCTATTAGGGACTATCGAGGTAATGTGTGTGTGGACCTGGAAGACATAGGTATGTACAGTCCTCAATGAATACTTTGCATCGGGTCTTCACAATGGAAAAGGGCGATGCAGGTATAATCATCAGGGTGGAGGACTGTGGAACATTAGAGGAAATTAAGATAGAGAGAGAGGAGGTACTAGCAGGTTTAGCAGCCTTAAAAGTGGAAAAACCTGCAGGCTAGGATGAGATGCATCCCAGGCTGGTGAGGGAGGCAAGGGAAGAGTAATTTTTAAATCCTCTCTGGCCACAGGTGAGATGCTGGACATCTGGAAGACTGCTAACATGGTTTCATTATTAAAAAAGGGAGGAAGGGATAGACCAGGAAATTACAGGCCAATCAGTCTAACCTCAGTGGTGTGGAAGTTACTAAAAAAAATTCTGAGGGACATAGTATATCTGCACTTGGAGAGACACAGATTAATCAGGGATAGTCAGCGTGGATTTGTTAAGGGAAGGTCGTGTTTGACAAATTTGATCAAATTTATGAGGGGTGTTGAGGAGGGTAATGCATTTCATGTGGTCTACATGCAGAGCTTTTGATAAGGTCCCTCATGGAGACTGGTCAACAAAGTAAGAGCCCATGGGATCCAAGGCAAAGTGGCACGTTGGATCCAAAATTGGCTGAGAGACAGGAAGCAGAGGGTAGGGTGATGTTTATGTGACTGGAAGGCTGTTTCCAGTGTGGTTTCGCAGGGCTCATTGCTGGGGCCGACACTGTTTGTGGTGCACATAAATGATTTGGACTTAAATGTGGGGGGTATGAACAAGAAGTTAGCAGATGACACCAAAATTGGCAGGATGGTAAATAGAGAGGAGGATAGCCGTAAACTGCAGGAGGATATCAATGGACTGGTCAGGTGGGCAGAGCAGTGGCAAATGGAATTCAACTTGGAAAGTGTAAGGTAATGCACTTGGGGAGGGCTAACAGGGCAAAGGATTACACCATGAATGGTAGGACCCTGGAAAGTACTGAAGGTCAGGGGGACCTTGGTGCGCATCCACAGACCCCTGAAGATAACAGGGCGGGTAGATATGGTGATTAAGAAGGCATATGGGATACTTGCCTTTATTAGCCAAAGAATAGAATACAAGAGCAGAGAGGTTTTGCTGGAACGGTATAAAATGCTTGTTAGGCCGCAACTGGAGTACTGTGTGCAGTTCTGGTCGCACATTATAGGATTGCACTGGAGATGGTGCAGAGGAGATTTACCAGAGGGACCTGATAGATGTGTTTAAGATTATAAGGGGTATAGATAAGGTGGATAGGAAGGCACTTTTTCTAATAATAGAGGGATCAATAACCAGGGTGCATAGATTTAAGGTAAGAGGTAGAAGTCTAAGAGGAGAGTTGAGGAGAAATGTTTTCACCCAGAGGGTGGTGGGAGTCTGGAACTTACTGCCTGAAAGAGTGGTTGAGTCAGAAACTCTCCTAACATTTAAGAAGTATTTAGATATTCACTTGTGTTGCCATAGCCTCCAGGGCTATGGGCCAAGTGCTGGAAAATGGGATTAGTGTAGCCAGATCTTTGTTGACCAGCACTGACATGATGGGCCAAATGGTCTCTTTCTGTGCTATAAACGTCTATGGGACTATGCAGTAGCGGACGTGAAAAATGTTTTACCCACCGGGTGCAATGGCGAATTTTCGTGCCATATCGTCCGCTTCCCGGCGTGTCCCACCTCATTAATAATGCATTCACGGTAAACACACTGGATCGCTCGTGGGCAGGCACAGATTTGTCCACCAGGTTGTTAATTCAGCGCTTCCTCGCTCTGGGCACCATATTTAAAGCGCACCAGAGTGCAGCCTATTTCATGTCTACAGACCAGGACTGCTCCAGGTGACAGATGGCCCCAAAAGCAAAGCAGACGGCAGCCCCTTCTCCGGACGCCTGCTGGACACAGTGGAAGGCCACCTTGGACTCCTCTACACTCGTTCTGGCCACAGGAAGTCCACCAGTCTCCAATCCAGCCTGGGAGGCGGTGGCAGCAGCAGTCAGCACCAACACAGCACAGAGGAACTCAGTCATCCAGTGCAGGAAGAGGATGAATGATCTCATCCATTCAGCCAGGATAAGTCAACCACCTCATTACTCTCAACACACACTCCCAAACCCATCACATATCCACAGGGATCTCCCACCTCAAGGGACTACGCCACTAACACACACCCTCACATCTCCATCAGGCTCATATCCTCTGGAGCTCACGTCCTCATCCCATCCATTACTCCACTCACCACACAAACATTCCATGCAGTGCCATGCACCCTGCTTGCACTCCCTCCGTCTGTTTTCATGCAGAAGAAGCCTGCTCACAACAGGGAGAGGTCCCAGACCAGGGGTGAAGTGGCCCACATTAGGCCCCTCACTCATTTTGAGGAGTGTCCCATCGCGCTGACTGGTGAGGACGTGGACTGTGCCTCCGGTGACGATGAGGTCAGCGGTGAACACCAACGTGAGGTGCTGCACCAGATCATCAGTCTCAGTGCAAATGTGAGTGCTCTTTCTCCTGTTTTTGACTCTGCTGGCATGTATTAATTATCTCTACTTTATTTCACAGTGAGTTCTGCCAAACGATGCCCTCAGCCAGCCAGTCCCTCAGCTCCACCCAGGTCCTCACCTCCAGCGAAGAGGACACCTCCTCCATCGAAGAGCTAGAAATAAGCAGCCTGGAAGAACCATCACAGTGCTTACCCATCAGTGCAGAGACACACACCTCGGTGGGACCTAGATCTAGAGCAAGCTTGGGTTCACAATTTGGTGGTCACATGTCCACAGCAGGAGGAGGCAGGTTCAGCCTGGAGAACTGCTGAGGAAGAGGCGGTGCCAGGCCCGAGTCAGATGACAAGCTTCTGGATTCAGCCTTCCAGCTCATTGTGGAGAGTCAGGAGAAGGTTGGCATTGAAGCCCTCAACAGAGTGGCACGTAAGCTGAAGGAGTGCATCCGCCTGCTCTCTGATAGGAAGGATGGTGGATGCCATGGAGACCCTGGTCCAGCAGAGATGCGCGCAGACTTGCACTCAATCACGGTGGCCATAGGTGAATTCCTACAGTGGCAATGCGAGGGGGAAAGGGGCTCCTCAATGTCCTTCCAGGTGCACTATCCCCTCAGGGAGTCAGGCCAGGGCCCTTGGGCATCCGAAGGGAGGAGGAGCGGCAGCTCAACAACTCTGGGTTATCCATTCAGGAATCTCAGAGGCTGTCCGCTTCCTCCGAGTCCCCATTGCCTGTGACCCCCCTCAATATCGTCCTCTGTCACCATAGAGGGAGCAGCTGTCCTACAGGAGGACAGCCAAAGCAAGTCCTCGAGTCTCCAAGGGATGCCGTCGAAATCATCGGAGGTAAAACGGCCAACCTTTGCACAGGCTGTCTCTACCCCTGCTGCGGATGTCAGGGCAGCACCTAGAAGAAGTGATAGGGCAAGACAAGTTAAGAAATTCTGATCACAAGTGGTTGCATGGGTGAACTAATTTTGTCACTTTATAATCTCAAAATATATTCACTTTCACTGAATAACGTGTAATGTTGTTTTTTAGCTTCATTTACAGGCTTCATGAGTCCTCCCCCTGATCCCACCCCCACCACGAACAGATCAGCTGCATGCAGCCAGACTAGGAGTGAATCTGGAGGGAGAAGTGTGTGTGACAGGGCCTTTCGGAGCCTCATGCAAGCACTCTCTCACGCACGCGGAGCCTTCATCCATCACATTCATCTCACTGTCCCAAGTGTTTTCAATGCTGCTTGCTGGGGTTCTCTTCCAGTTTTCCATCTGAGCTGACCTGCCTCTCTGCCCATCCACTGATTGCACTCCCATGCAGCATCTGTGCCTATCCAACACAAGACTCCACTCTCTTTGTGCAAAATATTCGTAGTAAAGTTTCTGATAATCTCCCCTGTCCTTTCCCCTCCCCCAGTCACCCATGTACTTGCCCCCTCACAGTCAACCCCCTTGGCATCACCTTCCACCTCCTCACCATTACTCTACAACCCAAATCCTTCTCCTTCATGAATGTCCAGGTGAGTGTGCATATTCCCTATCTTCCTGAAAATCCCACCCCCATCCACATTGACCTCCCTGACCTCTTCCTTCCCAACCCTAGGGTTGCCTCCATGTCCCTACCAATCACCCTCAGTGGCCCTTCTACTGGTACTGATGCATCCTCACCCTCCCACCCTACCAGCTCACTCTGCCCCCTCTCACACTCACCAATCCACCCTACTATGCTCACCCTGAGTTTGCTCCCCAGGAGGCAGTCATTGACTCCACAGAGCCCTCCCTTGCGCATTAATCTGGACATTCCACCCCCCCCTACCCTCCAACATATTCCTCCAACCTTCCTCCTTCCTCCACTCTTACTCCTTCCTCCACCCTTACTCCTTCCTCCATCTTTATACCTTCCTCCATCTTTACACCTTCCTCCACCCTCACTCCTTCCTCCCTCCCGTCATACTCATCCCCCCCCTCAGACAACTTCCCCCCTCCTAACTCCTTCCTCCCCCCCAGACACCTTCCCCCTGCCATACTCCTTCCTTCTCCCGGGCACCATCCCCCCTTCGAACTCCTTCCCTTATACCTTCCTCCTCCCTTACACCTACTTTCCCATTTACACCATTCTCCCCCATTACACCTTCCTCCCCCTGTTCAAAGACAGTCACCTTCACCCACCCCCCCAATCTCACTCCCCTAACACCATCACCTCCTTCCAACCTCACCCCCTGATACCTTTGCCTCCATTTGCCACGATGCCAGCTGCCAACAGGAGAGGAAAGTTCCGGCCTTGGTGTATTCTTAGGTTTTTTGCTCCCTGTCCCTTCCTGCCATTCTCTGACCATCATTTCCCATATTACTATTTTGCTCTCTTGCCTTGACTCTACCCCTTGATTTGCTACATCCATCCAAACTTGCTCCCTCACCCCCATGTTTAGTTTAAAGCCCTCTCTATTTCCCTAGTTATGCAGCTAGCTAGAACACTGGTCCCAGCACAGTTCATGTGTAGACCATTCCAACGGTAGAGCCCCCACTTTCACCAGTAATAACGCCAGTGCTCCACGAACTGGAACCAATTCTCCCACACCAGTCTTTGAGCCATACATTCATTTTCCTAATCTTATTTCCCCTATGCCAATTTGCACATGGCTCAGGTAATAATCCAGAATTTTACCTCTGAGATTCTGCTTCTTAATTTGGTGCCTAGCTCCTCATACTGACTATGCAGAACCTCTTTCCTTGTTCTGGCCTCTGTCGTTGGTATCTACATGTACCACGACAACTGGATCCTCCCCCTCCCACTAAGTTCCTCTCCAGCCCTGAGCAAATGTCTTGAACTCTGGCACCGGGCAGGCAACACAGCCGTCTGGGACTTTGCTGCAGAGAACAGTGTCAATCCCCCTCATTTTACTGTCCCCTACTACCACTACATTCCTGTTTGCTCCCGTCACTTCAATGGCTTCCTGTACCATGGTGCCATTGCCAGCCTGCTCATCCACCCTACAGACCTCACTTTCATCCACACAGGTTGTGAGCACCTCAAACCTATTTGATAATTGCAAGTTCTGAGTCTCCTCCACTACTGTCTGCCTTGGTTCAATACCTGCCTCACTCACAGTCACATCCTCCTGTCCCTCACCACTAACCAAAGCAGATGACCCTATTCTAAGAGGTGTAACCATCTTCTGCAAGAAAGCGTTCAGGTATTTCTCCCCCTCCCTTAAGTTGCACAGTGTCTGAAGTTCAGCTTCCAGATCTATAATTTTGATGCTTACACTTTCTGCAGGTGTGTTTGTGCTGGATTGTCTTGGCATCCAAAAGGTCCCACATCCCACAGCTGCAACATGACACCTGTGTTGCCATTGTTACTTATTTAATTTAATTACTTTCTTAATTAACTTGAGTAATTCCTATGTATGCTACAATTCATTGTAGGCTTGGCCTGAATAGCCAAGTGGTTATGGTACTGGGTTTGTAACCCCAAGATCAAGAGTTCAAATCTCATAATGGCAAACTATGAAACAATGTAACTTCATCTGAAACAGATGGAAACATGTTTGTACTTAAAAGAGTTACAATTCATTGTACTTATTAAATGCTAGTACCACTGACAACTGAAAGTTACATGGTTCTTAACTACACAGTCATGTGTTTATTTTAATTATTTTATTCTAATTTTCAAGTTTTAATTATTTTTCTTTGTAGAACTGTCTAAACTCCCGTGCCTTAAGCTGCCTATTACTGCACTGTCTCTAAAACTGAGCACTAAGAACAGACCTTAACCACTCACCAGATATTTACCAGATATTCACCTGTAGTGGAGCAAGAACCGATCCCTTAGGGTGAAAAGCATTAGAAAAAACAAAGGAGCACCTCCCTCCCCACCACACCTAACTCCCTCAACACACCAAACTCCCAGCACTCCATTGAGGTCGCATTCCAGTGTTGGGTTGTACTGAAATGTCTGAATTTATATGTTCTGAAACTAAAGGCACTAACTGAGCCCAGGTACAGAAAAACCAGTTCAAGATAGTTTTCTTAATTAACTATCTACAGTTGCTCCCCAGTGGATAGCTTCTATCTCCCTGCTTGGGCCCCTGGATGAGATTTATAATTAAAAAGTTCTTGAAGTTAAATGTTAAATATGAACAATATTACATTTTTAGAAAGAGGTTTAAGATTGCCTCAACTCACCAAACTCCCAGCTGTCCATTGAGGTTGCACCATTGAAGGGCAGTGCCACTGGGGAGGTGATGGCTACTGCTGGTACTACACCCACTAGGGGCTCAGGTTCGAGGAGGGACCCAGGCCACAGGTGATTGATGACAGGAAGGGATTAGTGAGGTTGAGGTGTCAAGGGAGGGGGTTTGGCAGCAAGGGCAGAGGGATGGCTCTCAGCAATGCCCCCCCCCAATTCCCATTGCTGGGTCTTTCGATTAGGCACTGAATGCCTTTGAATGAGGGAACACCTCAACCCCTCATGGGAGGCTGCAAGCAACCCCTCAGGGGTTGCTTGTCGTCCTCCATGCATGGCGATTCCCTTGCCCGCTGCTGATTGAATACCTGCACTGGTGGGATGAAGCCCTCAATTGGCATCACTTGCCCACTTAAGGGCCTCAATTGGCAGCAAGGTAGGAAGGTCAAGCACGAGTCTTCCTGCCTTAGACTTAATTGGGGTGGAGGCAGAAAGGCAGTTGGGTCCCCACCCACTACCCTTCTGCCCTATTAAATACTCCTGCCACCAAACTCACCACAATTGTGCCTATTGTTACAGCTTGACATACTTTTAATTGGGCGAGTGGGGAGGGGGTGGAGGGAAATTGAACCTACACCAGTGTATTTCTTTAACAAAACAAATTGCAAATACTTGGACGTCTACATATACTTACAGCCTGTGTTTGGCAAACCTAACCAATTTACTCTGGCGATAAAAAGAGTTGAAAACAAATGTCTAATTTTATCTTCTACATTGTTAACACAATGCTCAATGTTGATATTTATGTCTGTCAAACAGGGCTCTGAACCTACAGGAAAAGCTTAGGCCCATTTCAGATCACCTCTGGCACATACAGCTCTGCTGGATATAATGTCTACATCAAGAAATAGACAGAATAGAGTTAACCAGTGTGAAAAACACTTGTGAAGACATTTTTTACATACAAGTTGTCTAAATCTATCGATAAACCCAGATATATTATTAACGAGGCCTGAGGCCTGCCTGTTCCTACTCAGATGGTTTGGCTCTTAATAGGAACTATTTCTGTGAACTTGCTGCACAAAGCAATGACAGTGTCTGTTTTAAATTGAACAAATGACTGCAGTATGCTCTGGGGAAGCTTATGGCAAGCAGATGCTTTCTGAGTGCAAGGCAGCAGCAGTCCCACCTGCTGCAGGCAGTCACTGGTAGCCCACTGAACATGGCTACTAAATAATTTAAGGAAACAAGGATCCTGATTCTTTCTGAACATGACACTTCCCTGGTATTATGCCCTTCTAATCTTGTTTGCAGAGCTTAGAATGCTAAGAATGTCATTTTGCCAAACAAAAAGTAAAAAGGTATGGTTTCCACTTGCATTGTGTCCTTTTCCATACATCAACATTTACATTGCTGAACATAGAATTGATCAGGTGAATTCAAAAGGTTCACTCATAATTTACAAACAGTTAACTATTGAGGGGAAGGAGGAGAAACTAATGTGTTGTATTTGATATTAATATTGCCTGTCAGTATTGTCATAAAATTGTAGCATACAAAGAGTATCATTGCCTGACCATATGAAGCACTACTTGATACACCAATATCTATTAAAATTAAACCAAGGCTGTAAATGCAAATATAGAGGGATCATAGTTTTTGACTGAGAGCTTAATGGAGGCTAATGTACAGAGTAGAATGACAATGTCAAGATCTCTTTTCTGCTGTAAACCCTTTAAACATTCAACTTCAAATGTTTGTCCTCATGCCTATCTCTGAATAACCTAAAATATTTGCAAAACACCAATAACCAAATCACAAATCATAACATCTCATATATTAAGGCACCTAACCAAGCCTAAAGAACGAAGCTACCCCAGCAACTAATTAATCTATCAGTAAATTAAAATACCTTACCTTCACAGACTCTTTGAAGTTTGGTTTCTGTTGCTGCTGCAGGCATCTCTATGATTTCTGAAATAATCTACAATACTTGCCATTGTATAAAACACTCCTGATGACAACCCAAGATTTCCCCAAATAATATCTTGGATATAACTGACTACAGCTCAAGGATTTCTTCCTGTCAGAATCTTTTAGGTTTCACAATTCTCCTGTGGGATCTATCCTCCAAAGAGAATTGGGCTGAATTTATTGCACACAGGACAGGTAGGTTGGGTTTGGGTCAGATGTTAAAATTTGAACCTGAACCCAAACCACCTTCAACCTGCCCACTTTGGGGTTTTATGGAGGTGGGACAAAGTGCAGGCAGCCAATCCAATGCCAGGAATTGGGTTATAATTCAAATAAGTTAATGCGGCTAGCAGCCTGATTTAACCTGCTTTGAAGGTTTTACAGTGGATGTTCGGATTTCTCAGGCCTTAAGAAACAGCGGCTGAAGTGAGGCGATGACACTCTTGGGGAGAATGGAAGTGCCTCCACCGCTCTGCTTGAGGCTTGTGGACCAGGAGGAACAGGAGTATTTTCCCATCCTCCAAGCTTGCCCTCATCAGACCCCTCTTCTCAATATAAAGGCCACCAGCATTGGGGCCAGACATTAGCCCCAATTCAGTTCAAGCGTCAGGCGCACCAGACTTGCAAATCAGGTACCCCTGACCTGGTCTTACAGATTTCCCTGAAGTGCTCTCTTCCTGACTAGAAGCAAAGCCTGTCAATCAGGCTGATCTCTGGCAGGAAACCTCGCAACGCCAAACTCTAGAATATGTGTGCAAAACTAGACTTCCTGCTTTACTGTTCAAAATTTCATTTCTCCCTTCCCGCCTACCGCACCTGCCCCAGCAAATAATCAGGTCTATGTTATTATTCTCACGTGCGTGTCCATCCAGTGACTAGGGGCAGAAGTTAATGCCCTCCCCTGAGGAGAATTTGGAGGTGGGGACATTTAATCGGGCGGGAGGTTGGTGGGTGGGAACCCTGCTGCCTTCCCGGCTTCTGCCCTGATTAAGTCCGGGTAGGGAAAGCTCATTGGCGGTCTTCCCAGCCCACCACTAATTCAACTGAAGCTTTAAACTGGGCAATTAATGGCCACTTAAGAGCCTCATTGTGTTGCCACTGGTATTCAACCAGCTGCGTGTGGGGGACTCGCCATGCAGGTAGCCCAAAAAGCAAATCCTGACATGTTTCTTGTGGGCATCTTTGGTGGGGAGTTGGGGAAGGACTTCCCTTGTTCAAAGGCAGTCAGGGTCTGATTGAGGGACCCAGCATCAGAAAAGTGGGGGGAGTGGCACTAAGAGCCACAACTCTGCCCTTGCTGTCAACCCCCTCCTCACTTCTCTGCAACACTCGCCCCATGACTTCCATTACGCCTTCACTCACCCTCTGTCTCTGGTCATGCATTACTAGCAGCTGCCACCGCTCCCTCTGGTGCTGACTGTAATGCACAGCTGCCAGCCTCTGATTGGCTGACAGTGCTTGGTGAGTGGAATTTCCGCTGCTGGGGTCCTTGATCCCAGGGAAGGACCACCACTGGCCACTTAAGTGCCTGCAATTGGTAAGGAGATGACACAGGAATCTCGTTGGCTCTCCAGCCAACGGTTAAGACCCACATTGCCTGCAGTTCCTATGTTCCAAATCCCACATTCCTGCCTTTCATTTTGTAGTGGTATTCCTTCAGCTATGCCATTAACGTGATGTTTCACTGAATTTTCCCTTATTGTATTATTCTGTCCAAGAAAACATCAGCAACATTACTGATTTCTTCCATTTGTCTCTTGTTACTTGTGTTTATATTCGTAGCCTGGAAATAACATTCAGGAGCCATTTTCCAAATATGGGCTACCGGGGGAGTCTTTGCTGACTGCAGGTTATTGGTGAATTGTGGGCATGCTGCTTGTGGTTCTCCATAAAGATCGATGTAAAGCTGTGGGCAGTGTGCTCATGTTTCCCAATTTGGACAGTTGGTGGGAAAGGTCCCTGGCAAGAGAGCTTATTTGGAAAGTTGACCCTTTTGTGAAAAAAACATACCCTGACATATCATTCATTCAACTGCAGTGACAATATTAAAAACAATAAAAAGCCACTGTGATCCTCCTGAAAGGTTGCACTTTTGCTCAATGATCAAGAGGAATACAATTAAAATTTTAGTTTATTCAGTCCATATTATATTCAAGTTCCCATTCCCTGTGCCTTGCATAATCTGGAGAATGTGATTTGGAAGTTATATAAAATTTCAACGTTATATGCAGTTAAGGAAATTCTGTACTCAGGAGATTAATGTTTGCAATCCCACATGCCTTTGAACAGTGATAATTATCACCTACCTTCCAATGCTTTACTACAGCTGCTCCAGGGGACTCTACACTCCCTAAGCCTTTTTCTTTTAAAGATAGATTTCAACATGTACTTCATAATTCTGAAAAATTACCTAATATTACAGTAATAAGGCTGTTGATCGCTTTGTTGCTGAATTATTAATGTCATACTAAGAAAACACACATCAGAAAATTCAAAAAATTAAAATCAAAAACTTTAAAATGTTGCTTGCCTCCTCTTAATTTTCCTTATTCTCTATTCCTTTCTGATTCTTTCTTCAATTTTCAATATCCAAGACAGAGTGGGTTTTAATGTAAAATTTTTACTTTGACATAGATTGGGCTAAGCAGAAAAATTGTGATATTCTTGAGTGTGCTCAGGAAAGCCTTTCGCAACAATATGTCGTAGAGCCAACAAGGAGACAGGTCATATTAGGTTTAGTAATGAGTAATAAACCAGATTTACTTAACCTTCTAATGGTGCATGAATATTTATCAAATAACAATCATAATATGATCAAGTTCAATGTGATGTTTGAAAAGGAGAAACGTGAAGTAGCTAATAAAGATTCTAGATTTAGGTAAGGTTGATTTCAACCAAATGAGACAGAGATTGTTCCATTTAACTGGGCAAAATGACAGAAGATTAGTGGAAATTTTCAGAAAAATAACTTAATGTGATACAGAACCAATTTGTGCACCAAAGCAGCAAGAGCTCTATTTGCCAAGAAAAAGCCATGGATGACTAAAGTGGTTAGAGATAATGTAAAACTAAAACGAAAAGCAAAAATTAGCACACATTAGCACCAGGAGAGATACAAAGAACAACAAGTGAAGCAGGTATTCACAGGAGAGATACAAAGAACAACAAGTGAATCGGGTACTCACAGGAGAGATACAAAGAACAACAAGTGAAGAGGGTACTCAGTAGAGTGGCACACCTCTGCACAATGTGCTAACTCAATGTTATTACAATTAAACAGCTCTTTCTTGAGGCTATTCCTTGCATGGTTGTTGCTCTGTAACTGCAAAGCTGAAAAAATAAATCTTTTTATTAAGAGCTTCCATCCCAATGAGGAGGCTTCAGGCCAATTCACATCCAACAACCTGCTCTGAAAATACTGCTCACATTTTGACAGCTGTGACAAACCCACCACAGCAGCTGAGACAATCAACAAAATTCTAAAACAATCAACAACTTTCTAAATAAAACAATCTACACCATTCTAAAAGAAAAGGTCAATTCATCCTATCACCCCATGTTGATGGATGGACAATTTAAAAAATTCCAGAGTCTGGATCTGTTTCTGTATCTTCATCAAAAACTAATAATTTCTTCCTTGGGCCATAACCTATTTTTGCACCACGTTTTGTTGAAATCTGTCCATTGGTTTTGAGATATAGGGAGGAATCGTCCGTGCCCACTGGCGTTGGGCGTACTTGGCAGTTTGAGCAGATGATATGGTGAGAAGGCTAGAAATCGGTTTCATAATACCGTGAAACCAGTTTGTGATTGTCTGCTCAGCCCACTGATGGCAGGCCGTGTACCCACCATCGGGCATTGGGAACCTCGCTGTGATACATCTGCATATTATTATAAGGCCAACCTGCTGGACTCATCCCCCACACGCTGGATTGTTTGCCCACATTGGTATGATTGCACACTGACACGTTTCACAACTGCACATAGGTGACATGCACCTGGTGAGCTGCACTTCTCTCGGGACTTCATGGTTTGTACGCCTTTCTTGCTTCGGTCAGCAGTTGTAGTCATCAATGCCAGACTTCACGGACAGCACCACATCACTTTTAGGGCTCATGGGCGGGTCTCTACCTACCAGACCAGTCATAAGGCAGGAGTGGCTTTGTACGGCTGCAGATGTAGGGCTTGCTTGGGGAAGGGGAGAAGTGTCCTCAGGCAAGGTAAGAGGCTGAAGGGTGAGAGCTGTACTGGGGAAGGGGGTATCCCAGGGTTTGTTTGGGGGCACAAGTTGATCTGTGCAAGTGGCGTCAAGGTGGTGAGGGCTGAGGAGGTAGTCTCCAGAGCAGTTGAGGCCAGATGGAGATGTGAGGATGTGTGTGAGAGGGAGAGTGGTGATGTACCTTGAGCTGGCAGCAAGTGAGATGCCAGTGAATGTGTGATGGGCTTGAGTGTGTGAGTTTAGAGTGATGAGATGGTTGCCTTACCCTGGTGGCATGGCTGAGATAATTCATCCTCTATCTGCATTGGATGGCCAACCTCTTCTGTGCAGCATTGGCACCAATCACCACTGCCATTGCCTATCAAGCCGAAGTGGCAATGGTGCTGCCCCTCCTGCAGCCAGAGCAGGGATAGAGGACATAATGGCAAGCCTCCACAGCATCCAAAAGGCACTTGAGGGATGCGTGACCAAACCTGTGGGCTGCAGTCTTCTTGACTTTCGGGGCCATGTCTTATTTGCAGCAGGCCTGGGCTGGAAGCACTGAGAGATGTGCATGCAACTGTACTTTAAATGCCGTACCTGGCATGATGAAGTGGCAAGGTGATGGCATGGCAGGTGAATGAGAGCCTGTCCACCATGGAAATGGTGTGTTTCCTGGAATGCATAATTAATGCGGCAGGTTTGGGACGATACAGCGTGAGAATTCTCCATTGTGGCTACTAGGTAAAACGTCATTTTACCCACTCCTACTGCAACTAGTGCAAATCTGGGATGATTCCGCCCATATTTTTTACAAATTGGAAACAGAATAACAAAGGTGAAAGCATTACCTCCACTCACCTTCAGTGGCAGAGGTAAAAAAGGTGACAGAATATTTAAACAAATATACAGATGGGAGTATTAAAAGAAAATTGTCAAGGATCTCAAAGTTAACACCAATTTTTTTTACAATCAGGAGTAATGTAGGCCCCTTGAAAACTGGTATCAATCATTTAGTAAATGAAGATAAGGAAATGCCAGAATAATTACTTTGCATTAGTGTTTACAGTAGAGGAAGAGGATAGCATGCCAGCCATCCCAAAGAAATTAATTTATATTTGGGACAGCGATTCAACAAAATTAATGAAAGCAAAATAAGAGGAATGAAGAATATAATGGCAATAAAGAATAACAGGCAAATTGGCTCGGCAGTCCACTGAGCATATATGTCATCAATGTCAGTCATAAAGACTTTCAAAACTCTGTCTTCCTAATGAGGAATTTCAGTTCTCCTTCTAGGATTTAGCTGGATCCCAAGTCCGACAGCAACACACAAGCAACCCAAGTTCCGTGAACATGGTCTTCACCAAAAATGGCACATGTCTGCAGAACCTCCTTAACTCTGCTTACAACGGTCTGAATGGTGTACATACACCAATGTTATCTTCAAGTAATGGAAACAGCTGCAGAAACTGTACATTTGCTTATTCTCAGCTTCTGGATCCAGCTCTGTCTTCTTTATCCTGCCTATACTGCATCACTGGGATCATCAACATCGTCACCTGAGCTCTGATGGTTCTGTCTCCTTTTAGATGGTTTCAACCAGTTTCGGTTTCCCCGAAGTTTTGCTTTCCAATCTCAATTTCAGTCTTGGTTTCCTCAGAAACTGTGAGACCCAGTTGTCTTTCTTACTTTCCATTTTTGGTTTCCCTTTTCAATTAGGGTCTGTCTCAAAAAATACAAGCTTTGAAACTACAGATTCCATCACATTTCACACTCATGAAGAGCCACATGGGTTTTCTGTTTTTCATTTGGAAAAAAAATGACCACTGTTTTCAGTACTACATGTGTGTCGATGGTGCAGGATTAACAAGAGTGGTTCTTTGACGTAAAAATATCTTCACAGAGTTGTGAAACAACATTTGCTAGAAAAGATAAGAATCCGGTATGTTAAAATTTTAAGACCTTACTCAGCAGACATAAAATGGCAAAGCATGATGATAAAATAGAATAAGACTTTGCAAATTCAAAGGCTTAGTTTTAACTTACTTGGGGGTAATTTGTTACCTTCTGAAAAAGAGGATTTGGGCATAATGGGGAAGAAGGTAAGGAAATTACCTTCAAAAGTAATTTTAAGTAATTTTGTCTTGAATGTAAAACCCCAAAGTTTGGACAGCATGTATTTCTAGAATTGGAATTGATAAAATAAATAGGTCTGAGTTGCTATTCAAGCACTCAAAAAAGAAAATTTACTTGAGAATTAAGGGAAAAATTATTTCTTTAGAATGGGGTACAATCTCGGTAGTTCAAGCCCAATGATGTGTATCAAAGAAGAAATTTTTGAGGGGAAATAAGATTGAACATTGATAGCTCCTGTCAGTCCAACAATACTGCTGGGTTTGGGATAATTATTTGAAATGATAACATGTATTCAAGCACACTAAAGCAGTTTATTTTGGAAAATAAAAAGTTCCAAGAAGAGGTTAAGTAAAATAAACAAAACATGTGTTAATGGTTGGGATTTTATGGTCCCATCAGTGATGGGCTTCATGGTGGGTGGGACAGGAAAATGGCCAAAGTCATTTTCCCACCCATGTAAAAATAGATTGCAATTTTACACTCCCAACTTTCATGGCAGGTTGGGTAGCCTGCTGCGCCATGTCAGGAACTGCAATTAAATGCGTTTGAATATTATGAATAGTCATTAAAGAGGCAGCTTGCCAGAATCACACCGCCACACCAGATCAAATGGCTACACCGGCGGCTAATTGGGCCAGCGTGAATCATAACCAGATATAGGTTATGGGCAAGACCAGCGGGAACTCAAGTTAGGGTCAGCGCCAAGGCTTACCATGCAAGACAAGCAGGAAGGCCTGGGGGGAAGGTGGGGTGGTGGGTGGGGTGGAAGATGGAAGAGGCTGGAGGGCAAAGGCTTGAATTGGGGGGTGGTGAGACAAGACAGAGGCAAGGGAAGGGTCTGGAGGGCTCATTAATTATGCAACTGGGGTTTTCCCACTGAATCGCAAGGCGGGGCAGGCAGCAAGTCATGCAACTGGCCGTCATATCCGGGCACCATAATTAAAAGGTGCCTTGACAGCTACTCATCCATCATGCAAGGAGTTTGGACCTAGACATGGGGCTGCGAGAAAACAGCACGCACTAGCTCCAAGGTTTAGCAATGCCTCGCTGGGCACACTAGTGGAAGCTGTGGAGGACAGGATGGGCATCCTTTTGCTAAGGGAAGGGAGGAAAAGGCTCATCCGTCTCACCACACCTGCATGGGAGGAGGTGGCCAGGATGGTGAGTGCCAATTCCATTCAGAGGAGGACCACCCGGCAGTGCAGGAAAAGAATGAATGACTTAATCCGCGCTGCCAGGGTAAGCGAGCCTTCTCTTCCCCATACCCACATCACTGAATAGGAACTGGGACATGGGCCTCAAGGGCAAGGCTACCATCTGTGCTGCCTATGCATAAAAGCCCTATGTAAGGTAACGCCCCATAGTCCATGTGGTCTGCTGGTAGGGAGGTAACTGCAGGTCAATGACCCAGCCGCAATGAAAATACAAATCTTGCGGGGGGCAGCAGGGGTGGTTGGTGTAAAGGGAAACTGCTGATGCTGCTGTCATGCCTCTGGTGTTCTTGTTCTTCCAGCTGCTAGAACACGCAGGTCTATAGGGTGCTGCCAAAGTACCCTTGGGGACCAGCGTCAGTGCACCTTCCATATGGCGTACACAGTTGCCACTGGGTCAGTGATGGAGATTGATAGCATGCGATCAGCACCTGCATCAGAAGTGCTCACAAACCATCCTCTACCTTTACGCAGGAGGAGACAGTGCACAACAGATGCGAGAGGGAGAAGATGGGAGGGGGCATGCCCTATGTCCGCCCTGTCACAAAGTATGAAGAGTGGGCTGTCGAGCTGGAAGGGGAGGACTGTGACTGTGCATGTGCCGATGGCGAGGTCAGCCCAAGACTCCAGTGAGGAAGCTTAATCTCTGCTCATCAAAGCCTGAGGGTGAGGCTCTGTGCGTTGAGAGGCAGCCCATGCAATTACTCGTTCTCTCCTCCTTCCATTACAGGTGCCAGTAGGAAGAGGGTGAGGCCAGACCCTGATCCTGAGCTCAGTCCCAGCCGGGGCCCCAACCTGCAGAGGACCAAGGACGATGATGATGACCACGACGACAACTTCTCACTTGTAGAGAAGTCACAGCAGTCACCATCACCCACCACCAGTCCAGAGGCGCACACCTTGGTGGGTCATAGATCTAAGTTAGACAGGGCCTCACACTCTGGTGGTCATCTCATGGACACGTGTCTGCAGCACAAGGAGTAGGGACAGCCAAGGTCCCCTTGGAGGACAGCTGGGGAAGAGGCCTCTGCTCCGTCCTCTGAGTGGGAGCAGTCATGGACAAGATGCTGGAGATGTAGCAAGAAAATCAGGCAGAGGTGTTGGAGCTCCTGTACAGAGTGGCACGTGAAGCGAAGGAGACTATCTGCCTGCCCTCTGATGTTGTGGCACCGACATGTGCGCGCATGGAGTTCTCCATGGGGAGAATGACGGACGCCATGGAGATCCTGGTCCAGCAGAATTCCTAGTTTCTGCTGGAGATGCGCTCAAACCTGCACTTCATCGCTGTAGCCATGGGGGAGTTTTTGCAGTGGCTATGCAAGAGGGGGCGGACAACCCAGGGCTCTCCAAGGGTGACTAGGCATTCCGAATCCCCTCTGTTTGCGACCCCATCAGTTCCACCTCTGGGACTGCTGAGAGCATCTGCCCCAGTGCAGGAGGGCCAAAGAAGCCCGGGGCCTTCCAGGCCTTCAGAGGACGGCCACCAAGGCTGTTAAGGAGACAAGAGGGCATCGTGGTCAGCAGGCTACCTCCACCCCTGCTGCAAATGTCAGGGAAGCACCTAGATGGAGTTGAAGGGTAAGGAAAATTGAGAAATTCTAAGTTCACTCTGGTAGCATGAGTGTAGAAGCATTGTAAATAGTTGTTGCACAGTTGTAAATATATATTTGATCGCACTTTATGGAGGTCTGCTAGAGTTCTATTGCTTCTGTTCGTGTTAATGCCTGTGCATCTGACCCAGTCTGGGTCTATGTCCCCTTGAATCATGCATGTGCTTGAAGTCATAGGTCTTTGCCAGGGCCCTTATGAGCCATGTATGAAAAGCCTCCGAACACGCCATTCTAAAGAAAGACCTTTCAGTTGTCAAGGTAGTTTATCAGGGTTCCCCTTCAGTTGCCCAGAGTTGAGCTGACCTTCAGCTCCACTCACCCGATGACTTGGGCTAGACATCGAGTGTGTGAACAATGCCTCAACATCAGGATGGTGCGCGTTTCTTTTGAGACAGCTTCAAACAAATTCTACACTCCACCTGTAACCAACATCCTCTTCATCACTGAGCTCCCGGTGCGACCTTTAACCTGCCAACCATCATCCTTGAATCACACACCACATCCACGCCCTGCCCCAATAACCCTGCAGCCCATCACCATCATCATTCACATGCCTTCCTTCTCTGATGAGCCCACCCCAGTCACATTACCCTGCCCACCCTTAGGATCTGCATTCATCTCTGTGTCCCCTCCAAAAAGGAATGAAACCAGACGGATCACCTAGCATCGACCTAGGCACCGGAAACGACAATGGCAATCACAACCCTGTTGACCCTGCAAAGTCCTCCTTACTAACATCTGGGGCTAGTGCCAAAATTGGGAGAGCTCTCTCACACATTAGTCAAGCAACAGCCTGACATAGTCATCCTCACGGAATCATACCTTACAGATAATGTCCCAGATTCCACCATCACCATCCCTGGGTATGTCCTCTCTCACTGGCAGGACAGACTCAGCAGAGCTGGCGGCACAGTGGTCTACAGTTGGGAGGGAGATGCCCTGGGAGTCCTCAAAATCAACTTCAGACCCCGTGAAATCTCATGGCATCAGGTCAAACATGGTCAAGGAAACCTCCTGCTGATTACCACATATCGCCTTCCCTCAGCTGATGAATCAGTGCTCCTCCATGTTGAACATCACTTGGAGGAAGCACTTGGAGGGTGGCAAGGACACAGAATGTACTCTGGGTGGGGGACTTCAATGTCTATCACCAAGAGTAGCTCAGTAGCACCACTACTGACTGAGAAGGCTGAGTCCTAAATGACATGGCTGCTAGACTGGATCTGTGGCAGGTAGTGAGGGAAACAACAAGAGGGAAAAACATACTTGACCTCATCCTCACCAACTTACCTGCTGTAGAGGCATCTGTCCATGACAGTATCAATAGGAGTGACCACCGCACAGTCATTGTGGAGACGAAGTCCCACCTTCACATTAAGCATACCCTCCATTATGTTGTGTGCCACTATCAATGTGCTAAATGGCACAGGTTTCGAACAGAACTAGCAACTCAAGACTAGGCATCCATGAGGTGCTGTGGGTCATCATCAGCAGCAGAATTGTACTCAAACACAATCTGTAACCTCATGGCCCGGCATATTCTCCACTCTACCATTGCCATCAAGCCAGGGGATCAACCCTGGTTCAATGAAGAGTGCAGGAGGGCATGCTAGGAGCAGTACCAGACATACCTAAAAATGAGGTGTCAACCTGGTGAAGCTATAACACAGGACTACTTGCCTGCCAAACAGCATAAGCAGCAAGTGATAGACAGAGCTAAGTGATCCCACAATGAACGGATCAGATCTAAGTTCTGCAGTCCTGCCACTTCCATTCGTGAATGGTGGTGGACAACTAAACAACTCACTGGAGGAGGAGGCTCCACAAATACCCCCATCCTTAATGATGGAGGAGCCCAGCACATCAGTGCAAGAGATAAGGCTGAGGCATTCGCAACAATCTTCAGCCAGAAGTGCTGAATGGATGATCCACCTTGGCCTCCTCCAGAGGTCCGCAGCATCACAGATGCCAGTCTTCAGCCAATTTGATTCACTCCATGTGATATCAAGTGACTGCTAAAGGCACTGGATACTACAAAGGCTATGGGCCCTGACAATATTCCGGCAATAGTACTGAAGACTCGTGCTCCAGGACTTGCTGCGTCCCTAGCCAAGCTGTTCCAGTACAGCTACAACACTGGCATCTACCTGGCAACGTGGAAAATTGCCCAGTTATGTTCTGTACACAAAAAGCAGGACAAATCCAACCCGGCCAATTACTGCCCCATCAGTCTACTCTCAATCATCAGTAAAGTAATGGAAGGGGTCATCAACAGTGCTATCAAGCGACACTTACTTAGCAATAATCTGCTCACTGATGCCCAGGTTGGGTTCCACCAGGGCCACTCAGTTCCTGACCTCATTACAGCCTTGGTTCAAACATAGACAAAAGAGCTGAACTCCCGAGGTGAGGTGAGAGTGACTATCCTTGACATCAAGGCTGCATTTGACCTTGCATCAAGGAGCCCTAGCAAAACTGGAGACAATGAGAATCGGGGAAAACTCTCTGCTGGTTGGAGTTTTACCTAGCACAAAGGAAGATGGTTGTGGTTGTTGGAGGTCAGTCATCTCAGCTCCAGGAGATTACTGCAGGAGTTCCTCATGGTAGTGTCCTAGACCCAACCATCTTCAGCTGCTTCATCAATGACCTTCCTTCCACCATAAGGTAAGAAGTGGGGATGTTCACTGGTGATTGCACAATGCTCAGCAGCATTTGTGACTCCTCAAATACTGAAGCAGTCTCTGTCCAAGTGCAGCAAGACCTGGACAATATCCAGGCTTGGGCTGACAAATGGCAAATAACATTCGCGTCACACAAGTGTCAGGCAACGACTATCGCCAACAAGAGAGAATCCAACCATCACCCTTGATGATCAATGGCATTACCATCACTGAATCCCCCACTATCAACATCCTGGGGGTTACCATTGACCAGAAACTGAATTGGACTAGCCATATAAATACTGTGGCTGCAAGAGCAGGTCAGAGGCTAGGAATTGTGCGACAAGTAACTCGCCTCCTCACCAAAGTCTGTCCACCATCTATAAGGCACAAATCAGGAGTGTGATGGAATACTCCCCACTTGGCTGGATGAGTGCAGCTCCCACAACACTGAAGAAGCTGGACACTGTCCAGGACAAACTTGATTGGCACCACATCCACAAACATTCATTCCCTCCACCGCCGATGCACAGTAGCAGCAGTGTGTACCATCAAGATGCACTGCAGGAATTCACCAAGGCTCCTTCGACAGCACCTTCCAAACCCATGACCACTACCATCTAGAAGGACAAGGGCAGCAGGTAGATGGGAACACCACCACCTGGAAGTTCCCCTGCAAGTCACTCATCATCCTGACTTGGAAATATATTGCCGTTCCTTCACTGGGTCAAAATCCTGCAACTCCCTTCCTACCAGCACTGCGGGTGTACCTACACCATATGGAGTGCAGCGGTTCAAGAAGCCAACTCACCACCATCTTCTCAAGGGCAACCAGGGATGGACAATAAATGTTGGCCCAGAAAGCAAAGCCCACATCCCGTGAATTAATTAAAAAAAACGCAAACTGGCCCATCACCTGCCACCCTTCCACAACTCACTGCCTCCTTCAACTGTTACTCTTCATTCCTACCTCCAGTACCCTTAATTTGCCCCCCAGCTTCCTCAGTTGACGCCACTGACCCCTCCGTCTGAACCCTTCCACCCCCCTCCCCCATGCCGCAAAGCCGCATGCTTACATTCCCTCTCCCCTGGCATCCCTAACCCCACCTGGTACACCCAGCCTTCCACCCTGTGATGTCTGCCCTCTGCCCCCTCCCCATGCTCCAGTGACCCTTGCACCCACCCCGATATCCCCTCTCCGCAATCCCCCTCGTCTCCATGTACCTTCCACCGAGTGGGCCTGCCATCTGCACGTTGGTCCGGTCAAGTGTCGGGCTGGCGTGAACTCCCTCCAGTGTGGCGGATGATAGGCTGGTGGGGGAATTCCTTTCGGGTGTTCATTCCAATCCTCTTAATAATATACTAAACAGTTTGGTCTTTGGTGGGAATGGCAAACCATCATTATCCTGCTATGACAGTCAGGACTGCAATCTCCTGCCATCATTTCCCAAGTCGGGAAACCGATTTTTTCACTCACGTTGTATTGTCCGCCTCTGCCCGCCAGGAACCCCACTGCTGGCAGGGGTGGAAAATTCCAGCCTTAGTCTCCAGATTGGAAATTCCACCAATTTAGGAACGTATTAGCTCAATAAGTAGATTCCATAGTGCCACTAATTTCAGCACTATGGGAACCAAGAGGGGCCATTGGTGGTGACTTCCAGAGTACCCCTCGCTGATTGCCATGCTTGGAAGAGCAATAGCACACACTTCCAGTGTGCGCACTGGAAGCATACAGAGTGGCCAGATTGCAATGTCAGTCAATGCTTAATGTTGATTTGGCATAATCTGCCATTTTGGACCTTGGACTCTCAGCTGATCATGCATTCAGCTGTATAAGGCATCTCCTTCCACTAGCATTATTTAAAAGCATCAGCATAGGACTTTCAGTTCAGATGCTTTGGACTTCCTTTTGCTGATGCAGAATGAGTGGAAGTACTGTGTACTGTGTGTTGGAAGAGCTCTCAAAAGTCAGAAGGAGTGGTGCTAGACCTACACAAGGAGCTGAGTGGAGTTTGAAGGCCTCTGAGCAGAAAGCTTCTTCTCATACATGACAGCTATAGTTGCAGTCCCTTTCAGACTGCAACATGATGGCACGATGGAGCACAGGGAGCAGAGAGGAGAAGTGTGCAACTGGAGGAGGAAGAGAAGGAATTTCAACAGAAGACCAAACCCATTGAGGGTATTCAGAAATACTACCCCTACTTCCACCTCAGCCATGAGCAGCGTCTGAGATGGATAGAATCCATCAAGAAGGTTGTCACTGAACTGTGCCATCTCCTCCAACTGGACCAGCATCTACAGAGCAGCATAAGGATGGTGTTGTCAGTGGCCAACAGTCACAGTCACCCTCAATTTCTAAGCCTCAGGTTCCTTCCAGACAGACATTGCAAACATCTCACAGTTTGCCATGCATTGCTGCACCAGGGAAGTCAGAGGCCTTTTAAGCAGGGAAAGGGGACTTTGTGATCTTCTCTCAAAGCAGAAACAGGAGGGGCAGGCGTATGGCTTTGCCAGGATACCGGGATTGCCAGTGGTGCAGGAAACCCTTCACTGCATGTCCTTGGCTGTTAGTAGGATCATGAAGATACATCAACATGATGTTATTTCCATGGTCGTGTACCACTGCAAGTTAAAAGAGCAGTGCCCTTTGCGGTTCAGGTACATCTCTACATTGAGGCAATACATCGCAAAGGGCACTGCTCTTTTAACTTGCAGTGGTATGCAACCATGGAAATAACATCATGTTGATGTATCTTCATGATCCTACTAACAGCCACAATGCTTTTATCCTGTGCCAGTCAGCTTTTCCAACCATCTTCGAGGGACTGCAACAAACCTGAGGCTGACTGCTTGGTGACGAGGGCTACTCCCTCTGTGCATGGCTCATGGCACTGCTCTTGCCACCACACTACATGCAGACTGTGCTCATAAATGACAACCATGTTGTGTCAAAGAATGTTGTGGAGCAAACCACTGGCATTCTCAAACAATGGGTTTGCTGCCTGGATCAATCAGGGAAGCCCTCCAATACTCATCATAGCTTGCCTCCAAATTTGTGGTAGTCTGCAGTGTCCCACATAGTCTGGCAATCTTGAGGACACAATCCTTCCCAATGTGCCTTTGGTAAGTACCTCAGGGAGGAGGAAAAGGAGGAGGAGCTAGAGGAAGAAGGGAGGAAGCATCCGGGACATTGTCTCTTCAGACAGACTGTCTGTGAATGGCTGATTCCGGCTCTCCTGAAAATGTCTCCAGGTCATCACTGCTCCACACTTCATGATCTTTCCATTCCTCTGCTATGGGTCATCATAGTGTCCTCTAGGACACTCCTAATAATACATACAATACTCAACCATTTAAACATGTGTATTCTCTTAGTGCCAGTCTTATGGGTGCCTTTGCCTGTCCTAGTGCTATCACACAATGCTGCACTGTGGCTGCAGCATGGCTGCCGGTTTTCAGTGGAGGAGACTGCAGATAGTCTTGCAGGTCATCTCCTGAAAGAGGTACATGCTCCATGGAACCACTGGCATTCAGGGCCAAGAAAAGAAATCATGCACCCTGATGCTCTTCCTGTTTATGATCCCCTTATTCTCCCCAATCACTCTTTAACAAATCTCAATCATGCATGTTGAACATGTGTTCAGGTGTGCGGGGTTAAGAGAGGGCACAGGTTAAGCCTGCTGATCTAAAATGGCAAGGTGATCAGTGCGACTGATTGATGTCATGATCTGCCAATTCTGCATATTTCTGGGAAACATTAGGGACAGAATTTTATATTCTCCCGCCAGCAATTTTGTAGGTGGTGGGGGATGGGTCACTGTTAAATTCTTCGGATGGCCTTCCCACTAGCCTATTGTCCAGCCTGACCTCTCTGCAATTTTACAAGGCCTAGGCTGGGCCCCCTGCCCTTGCCCCAATTGAGGCCCTTAAATGGCCAATTAATGACAACTTAAATAAAAACAAAAAAACTGCGGATGCTGGAAATCCAAAACAAAAACAGAATTACCTGGAAAAACTCAGCAGGTCTGGCAGCATCGGCAGAGAAGAAAAGAGTTGACGTTTCGAGTCCTCATGACCCTTCGACAGAATGACAACTTAAAGTCCGTTTCCTGCCCAGCCTCAATTTTCAGGACTGCTTGTAGTCCCAGTCCTGTCCACTGTAGCTTCTGGCACTGCTGGAACTAAAGAGCTCCCGACTATTCAAATTGGCTAGCAGCTCTCTGAGGCAGGACTTCCTCCTGAGTCAGGGGTGGAAGTCCTGTCTCTGGCCAATTAACACTTGTTGGAGCATTAAATGGCTGCAAGGAGTCAGTACACTCCCACCAACTCCTCGGATGGTGGGAAGGGAATCTCTGCTATCTTAAAAATGCTGGCCTAGGTGTGTGCATTAACTCCTCACCTGTATGGTAGCGAGCCTCCAGCCGGTACAGTTTACATGTGCCACAAGCTCCATTTTGGAACTTTAAGGCACTTCATAGCTGTCAATAATACAATTTCACCTCCAGTAACAGCACCTGGTCCTTTCTGTTTGTGAATCTTGCTAAGTGCAAATTGGGTGTCAGAATTTGACAACATTGACTACAAAAGTACTTTACAGTAGCTGAGATTCCTGAGAAGCACATTTGTGAAGTTGTAAAAGGCACTCTGTAAAACAATTGGCAGGCAAAGTGGAACCAGGGCCACACCATCATGCGGGAGGAGGTCGAGCGGGAACCCAGGGAAGGGGTCATACAACAGCGAGAGGAAGGGGGTCAGGCGGGCAGCCCAGGAAGAGGCCAGGCACCATCGAGAGGGAGGAGGTCGGGCGGGCAGCCCAGGAAGGGGCCATATACCATTGAGATGGAGGGGGTTGGGCGGGAAGCCAGGGAAGGGGCCACACACCATCGAAAGGGAGTGGGTAGGGCAGGAAGCCAGGGAAGATCCACACACCATTGAGAGGAGATTGTCCTGTCAGGAAACCGTTGAGGGTGGGAGTCAAGAAGGGCTTTCTGAGGGTAAAGGTGAGGGGCTAACACTTTAGCTTACCTTGTGTTCGAGCAGCCTCCAGCCAGGCCTGAAGTGAAGAAAGCACCAATGCCCAAGTTTCAACAAAAACGGAACAGTCCTCACAAGTCCCGACATGAGGTAAACAAGAAAGGAGGGACTGGGGAATCTGGCGCATCTTCTTGGTCAATGGCCAAGCTGATTGGCTGCTTTGGATACTGACCATCCAGACTGATAGGTACTTGACCAATGAGCCGGGGCCTCTTGAGACCATGGCCCTGGTGTTTAGTACCTTGTGCACCCCTCTCCCTGTTGGCAATTCTCCATTGTTGCACATCAGCATTCCTAGTAATCTACTGGATCACAGATTGCTGGACTGCTGTGAGGCCCTGCAAGCCCTTTTGAATACAGGTATCTGCAGCCATGAAGGCAATGGTCTGAACTTGAACAGTACAAAGCTGGAACTGCATGGTAACAAGCAGAGATCTCATGACATCTATCTGAGCTTACACTGTGCACACACAGATACTTGCTGCATTTACATGCCAGAGACTGTTGTCACTGTCAAGAAGTATGGAGGATTCCGGCTGAGATGTTGGGTGGCTTCTGCAATGGAAGCTGAGGCGTTGGCTATCAGATGCAGCATCATGGCTGGTTCTAATAGAGTTGTCATGGAATTGGCCATGGGCTCCGAGCTCTGTGCAAAGCCCTGTGCCAAGTTTGAGCTCAACTCCTCTATACTCCTTGATAACGACAGCGGCTGTGTGGCTGACCTGCCAATGCACCAAGTATTTTTGTGTGCATGTCCATCATCCTTTACTTGTATGCTGCCTCATCAAAGTCCTCATCTGAGTCCTCTACAGTAGAACCTGTCTATGGTCTTGCCCTCTGGTGAGCTAGCACATGTGCCAAATTTTCCCTCTGGTCTGGCTGCAGCCCACTCGTGCTCAGTGACTCACCGTGTGCTGATCCCGCCTCTATACTCCCCTCTAAAGAATGCAAAGTGCCAGTATCTGAATAGGTGGCTGTGAGTGGCAGATCAAGTGAGGATGCTTCTTCATCAACCTTCTAGTCCTGTTCTTATCCTTCACCCTTCAAGCTTCTTCAAGGGATCTTTTTTAAAAATAAATCATAATGGGTGACTTTGAACTGATCCAAAATGGCTAGGGAAAGACATGTAATTGCGCCCATGAGTAACATAAGCCACCATTCACTGGAAGATAACATTCTGCTACCAATGTACATTCTAGCGAAAGTCAGGATGGTTTTCTCTTGGAAATGTGTGTCCTTTCCTATACTGAACAATCAGAAAATTGCAGTAAAAACAGAAAACCTGAAATGTTAACTCTGTTTCTCTCACCACAGCATTTTTGTTTTTATTTCAGATTTCCAAAAAGCTGCAGTATTTTGCTTTTGAATAAGAAAACTGCATTTCCCAGCCTGGCCAATGGCCGAGACCTTCTGATCATACTGGGGAATATAAACATAAACCTCCAGACACTCAACGATCTTCTGGTAAGACAACCTGAAAAACCCAAGAAGGGTTTGTATCTGATGTCACATGCAGCATGATTTTAGGATTCTGGTGTATGTTGTTCATTAGGCAACAAGTATGCCAAAACATATAATGCTGATGCATGAAAGAATGGGCTTCAGATGTTCAGTTCCTTGTCAACAGCATGAAACCAAATAGTTAATGTGGCTTAGAAGAGTGAGAACATTGTTTAATCAAGGCACTGAAACATGCTCCAGAGAGAAACTGACTTTGCCAACATCAGAACAGGTTGGCACTGATGAGAAGGATTGAAAATAAAATAAAGAGGGACACAGCATTTGGATTTCTAAATTTCAGGATTGGGTGAATTAACAATGAAATTGGGATAATTGAGGGCTAGGGAGAAATACTGAGCAAGAATTATTCACAAGATGTAAAAGATTAAACAGAGAGGAGATTTTTTTCAAGTCCATGATTTATTGATAATAGTTTTGATAATACTATAGTTTTCTATGTAATATATTATGATTTTCCTTGTCGTATCATGATGTATTATATAGGCCAAATGAGGCTTTCACTAAAGGAGCAAATGGCTCAAGAGAAGTATATGCTGCTGATGAGACTGTGACCAGGGGCTTTTGGAGATTCAGACTGAGACATCACTAAGATCACAGAATCACAGTGCAGAAGAGGCCCTTCAGCCCATCGACTCTGAACCAACATGTGAGAAACACCTGACCTACCTACTTAATCCCACTTACCAGCACTTGGCCCATAGCCTTGAATGTTATGACATGCCAAGTGCTCATCCAGGTACTTTTTAAAGAATGTGAGGCAACCCGCCTCTACCACCCTCCCAGGCAGTGCATTCCAGACCGTCACCACCCTCTGGGTAAAAAGGTTTTCCCTCACATCCCCCCTAAACTTACTGCCCCTCACCTTGAACTTATGTCCCTTTGTGACTGACCCTTCAACTAAGGGGAATAGCTGCTCCCTATCCACTCTGTCCATGCCCCTCATAATCTTGTACACCTCAATCAGGTCACCCCTCAGTCTTCTCTGTTCCAACGAAAACAACCCAAGTCTATCCAACCTTTCTCCATAACTTAAATGTTTCATCCCAGGCAACATCCTGGTGAATCTCCTCTGCAACCCCTCCAGTGCAATCACATCCTTCCTATAATGTGGCAGCCAGAACTGCACACAGTACTCCAGCTGTGGCCTCACCAAGGTTCTATACAACTCCAACATGACCTCCCTACTTTTGTAATCTATGCCTTGATTGATAAAGGCAAGTGTCCCATACGCCTTTTTCACCACCCCACCAACATGCCCCTCCACCTTCAGAGATCTATAGACACATACGCCAAGGTCCCTTTGTTCCTCAGAACTTCCTAGTGTCATGCCATTCATTGAATATTTCCTTGTCAAATTACTCCTTCCAAAGTGTATCACCTCATACTTTTCAGGGTTAAATTCCAAGGAGTTGGATGCCCTATATGCAAGGGCATCGGGCTACATCAGGTTCCAAATGGATGCTGTCAATCAGGCCCAGTGGGAGGCTATTAGCTTCACCTCCATAGCAGGATTCCCTCATGTGCATGTTGATATAGACTGCACTCATGTGGCCTCAAGACTCCGTCAGAACAGCTAGATGCATTTGCGAACAGGAAGGCGTTCCACTCCTTTAAAGTGCAACTGGTATACAACCATCGCAAGAAGATCCTGCAACTGTGCGCAAAGTTTCTGTATGGCAGACATGACACATTCAGGCTGTGGCAGTCTCAGTTGCCTGAACTATTCAGGTCACCAGATAGCCTCCATAGATGGTTCCTGGCTGACAATGGATGACTCCACTACAGAGTCACATGATAACGATAGTCATCTGACGACCAGCGTAACAGTTGAGCAGGCTTTTTGGTTTGTTCACAACATAATTCTGGTGCTTTGATCAATCTGGGGGACCCTTCAATATGACCCTTCAAGGGTCTCATGTATCATGGTGGCCTTGATGTGCTACTTTTGCATAACAATTTTTTATTCATTCTCGGGATGTGGGCTTCAATGGCTGGGCCATCGTTTGTTGCCCATTTCTAATTGCTCTTGAGAAGGTGGTGGTGAGCTGCCTTCTTGAACCGCTGCAGTCCATGTGGTGTATGTATACCCACAGTGCTGGTAGAAAGGGAATTCCAGAATTTTGACGCAGCGACCGTGAAGGAATGGCAATATATTTCCAAATTAGGATGGTGAGTGACTTGGAGGGGAACTTCCAGGTGGTGGTGTTCTCACCTATCTACTGCCCTTGTCGTTCTAGATGGTAGTGGTCGTGGGTTTGGAAGGTGCTGTCGAAGGAGCCTTGGTGAATTCCTGCAGTGCATAACTTGGTGCTACACAGTGGAATGGAACTGGTGCTGGAGGATAGTACAGAGCGCACATCACCATCAGGGGGAAGAGGAGATAGGTGACGATCAACTGCATGCAGCACTGCACTATTGGCACCAAGGCCCCTGTGACATCAGTTGTGGCTGCAATCAAAACCCCATTCCAACAGACAGATCTTCCTGCTTCAAGTAAACCTAAGCCGCTATCCCTCCCACTGTCAAAATGTGACCCATCATATTCATTGAACCCACATCCATTCAGCTCCTAATGATCAATGTGCAATGGGACACTAGAAACTATATGGGACTTAACAAGTGGTCAAGACAAATGGTTTCATTGTTTCATTGCAATGAAGTTATTCATCATGACAGTGACATTAAAGAAAGCATCCAAGTGAATCCCAAAGTGCAACTAAGAAGTTTCCATGTTCTCTTCCATGCACTTCTACATGCCGCTACCCCTATGGCTGGACCAGATATGGAGGCAGCCTGCTTGTTTCTCTGGTCCAGTAAATGAGATGCCTGGAGCCTGACTCCTCTGGGTTGTGGTGTCCACAGACTGGCACACCTGCATCTGTACAAGGGCAGCCTTAAGCTTGGGAAAAGGAAGAAGCATTTGTGTCTCTGTCAGAGAGGCATCGGGGTAGCATACTCATTGAGGAGAGCCACATTGCCATCAGCCCTGCCTCATTCTGCCCTTTCAGGGCTCACCTGAACCTCACTGCTAACCAAGAATGGGTGAGCACCTGACAGAGTTTTCAAGCATCTCTGAGCTATCACTGCAACTGAGCGATCAACACTGTTCAAGACCGAAGACATATATTGATTGACCTGTTGAACACAACTCTCCATGAGGGTCACCACTCTTTCAACGGAGGAGGTCATGCGATCATATGCCTGAGTCATCGCCGCACTTATGGCATGGATGGTTCCTCCAACTTCTGCACAAGGGTACGCACTGCTTCAGGAAACTCTGGCAGAGGACCACACATCTCCCTTTGCTGCTCCATAAGCATCTGCTTTGTGTATGCCCCTAAGTCTCAGCATCTGTTTTGTAATAAGCATGGTTGGATCTGTCCTCAGTCCTTCATTGGGGACTCCCACAACTGCCTCAGCCTTCACCACCTGCTTCTGTTCACTTTGTGCCACCCATTCTATCTGAGACTGAGGTCCCACCAATGTGACCCTCCACTGGTGGAGGATGTGCATGTTCATGTGACAGTGCTTACTTGAAGTGCTGCTCCTCCTCCAAGGTCTGCACCGTGCCTGTGGCATTGCCCCTGTGGGAGAGAAAAGACCTCAGTTAGTCAAGCATAAAGACAACGCTATTTTTATACCCACACATGCTGCTGAGCTTGAGATGTATACTTGTGGACACATAAACTCATTTGGATAAGTTGCTCAGACCCTTTTCCATCATTAATATATAATTCTTTCACCTGATCTCTCCTGAACCCCTATCTCTTTTTCAGCAACTGTCTGGCCTGCTGACATGCTGCCAATCTCCAAGGCTTCCTCTCCCAATTGGCGTCAGGATTGCCAATAGTGGGACTCCGACCCCGATTCAACTTCTCTCTCTCGAGAGAGTTACACACTCTCTTCTGCAATGAGAAAAAGAGTGTGAGGAATATGAGGTATCCAGTGTATGAATCATAAATCATTTCTACATTTGATGATGTTCACTGTGGAATGGGTGCATAAGGTGCTTTAGGGCTAAGTGTGACTGCTTTCAGTGCATATGAAAGGTGATAAAGGACATTGTGAGACATTTCTGTACTGCTGCAAATAGTATGTCTTTCTACATTCTTGTGCATTGGACTGATAAGGAAGTGAGAGAGTCACAGCTGCCAGTTAAGAGTCGCAGGGCGATCACCTTGCCAGGCCCTAAGAGGCCATTGAATTGCTTCCTGCACTGGATTCAGATCCAGGTTCAAGATACTGCAGCTATTGACCATCTCAGCTACCTCCAGGATTGCCATGCAGGGTGGCTTTCTTCTCCTGTTCACCGGAAACCATCTGCCTCTGTCCCCTCACTGCCTCCAACATAATCCCCAGGAGAACGTTGGTGAAACATGGTGCAGCCCCCCATCTTATTTCCATATCCTGCAGTAGTCACTTCCCCAAATCCACCAAGCATTAATCTCACTGCAGCCACGGCGACAGCTGTCAGAGGGCCTTTAAATCTTGTACGATCATTCACATTCCTAAATTTTTATCCTGGTCGCCATCCCAAATTGAATGGCAATCTGGGAAGTGGATGCCTTCTGAAAGATTGCAGCAGAGGTCCCACCAATCACATGTCTGGGTTTATGACCCAGAAAAGACCAAGCCACCCATGAAAAATGTAAATCAAGACTCCACTCATGGTTGCAAGGTGACCAAGGTTAGGAAATAAATGTTCCAGGATACTTCATATTTCAAACAGACAAGCATAATGAAAAAAGGAGGTGCAGTCCTGATGATAAAGGATGCGTAAGGACTGTAACAAGAAATGATCTTGGCTGAGAAGATCAGGAGACAGAATCAGTATGGGTGTTGATTAGGAATAACAAGTGTCAGGAAGCTTTGCTGGGAGGAGAGTATAGACCCAATAACAGTAGTTACACCAATTGACAGAGAGTTAAGTAACACATAATTGGCTTTTGGACTAAAGAGTCATGGGGGTCTTAAGAGACAGGGCAAATCAAATTGGAAAAGGTATTCTGGAAGATGAGTTTATAGAATGCTTTCCTGACAAGAACAATATGTTTTGGAATCAACTAGAGATAAAGTTATTTTAGACCTAGTATTGTGTAATGAGGCATGGTGAATTATCAATCTCAGTAAAAGATCCTCTGGAAAAAAGTGATCATAATACATTTAAATTCCATGTTAAATTTGGGAGTGACTACAGACAGTTAGCCTGACATCAGTCATCAGGAAAATGTTGGAATCCATGATTAAGAAAGTTTTAACAACGCTTAGAATATCAAAGTATGATCAGACAGAGTCAACACAGTTTTAGGAAAGGGAAATCATGTTCAAAAAATTAACAGAGCATTTTTGAAGATGCAACTTGTTGAGTAGATAAAAGAGAAGTCGAGTGCTGCTTTGAGCTGCATTTGAGTGCTTCACAGAATCACACAGTGCAGAAGAGGCCCTTCGGCCCATCGAGTCTGCACTGACACGTGAGAAACACCTGACCTATCTACCTAATCCCATTTACCAGCACTTGGCCCATAGCCTTGAATGTTCAGACGTGTCGCGTGCTCATCCAGGTACTCTCTAAAGGATGTGAGGCAACCCACCTCCACCACCCTCCCAGGCAGCGCATTCCAGACCGTCACCACCCTCTGGGTAAAAAATATTTTCCTCATGTCCCCCCTAAACCTCCTGCCCCTCACTTGAACTTATATCCTCTCGTGACTGTCCCTTCAACTAAGGGGAACAGCTGCTCCCTATCCACCCTGTCCATGCCCTTCATTATCTTGTACACCTTGATCAGGTCACCCCTCAGTCTTCTCTGCTCTAACGAAAACAACCCAAATCTATCCAACCTCTCTTCATAATTTAAATATTTAATCCCAGGCAACATCCTGGTGAATCTCCTCTGCACCCCCTCCAGTGCAATCACATCCTTCCTATAATGTGGCGACCAGAACTGCACACAGTACTCCAGCTGTGGCCTCACCAAGGTTCTATACAACTCCAACATGACCTCCCTACTTTTGTAATCTATGCCTCGATTAATAAAGGCAAGTGTCCCATATGCCTTTTTCACCACCCCACTAACATGCCCCTCCGCCTTCAGAGATCTATGGACATACACGCCAAGGTCTCTTTGTTCCTCAGAACTTCCTAGTGCCATGCCGTTCATTGAATTCTTCCTTGTCAAATTATTCCTTCCAAAGTGTATCACCTCACACTTTTCAGGGTTAAATTCTATCTGCCACTTATCTGCCCATTTGACCTATGTCTTCCTGTAGCCCAAGACACTCAACCTCACTGTTAACCACCCGGTCAATCTCTGTGTCATCTGCAAACTTACTAATCCTAACCCCCCACATAGTCATCTATGTCGTTTATATAAATGACAAATAATAGGAGATCCAGCACAGATCCCTGTGGTACACCACTGGACATGGGCTTCCAGTCACTAAAGCAGCCTCTGTCATCATCTTCTGTCTCCTACAACTAAGCCAATTTTGAATCCACCTTATCAAATTACCCTGTATCCCATGTGCATTTGCCTTCTTTATAAGTCTCCCATGTGGGACCTTGTCAAAGGCTTTGCTGAAATCCATATAAACTACATCAACTGCACTACCCTCCTCTACACACCTGGTCACCTCCTCAAAAAATTCAATCAAATTTGTTAGGCATGACCTCCCTCTGACAAAGCCATGCTGACTATCCCTGATCAAACCTTGCCTCTCCAAGTGGAGATAGATTCTCTCCTTCAGAATTTTCTCCAATAGTTTCCCTACCACTGACGTGAGACTCACTGGCCTGTAGTTCCCTGGTTCCACATTAGCTGTTCTCCAGTCCTCTGGCACCTCCCCCATGGCCAGAGAGGAATTAAAAATTTGGGTCAGAGCCTCTGTAGTCTCCTCCCTTGCCTCCCTCAGCATTCTGGGACACAAATCATCCGGACCTGGAGATTTGTCCACTTTTAAGCCTGCCAACCTCCAATACCTTGTCACTGCCTATATCAATTTGCTTAAGAACCTCGCAGTCTCTCTCCCTGAGTTCGATACCTTCATCTCATTCTCTTGGGTGAAGATGAATGTGAAGTATTCATTCAAAACTCTAGCGATGTCATCTGGCTCCACCCATAGATTGCCCCCTTGGTCCCTTATGGACCCTACTCTTTCCCTGATATCCTCCTCCCATTGATATACTTACAGAATATCTTGGGATTTTCCCATCTTTTACCAGGCAGAGCTTTCTCATGTCCCCTCTTTGCTCTCCTAATTGCTTTCTTAAACTCCAACCCCTCTCTTTAGTTTGGGAGAAGGTGAATTTTAGTCAACGCAGGAATTTTACAGGCTCTGCTTGCAGCTGCAACTAGTTAATTAGTTAACTGGCTTAAACAGATTTTCAGAATCTAGATTCAGACAGAATAAAAACAAGCCATCTACATTGCTGCTTTTGTCTGCATTAGAGTGCTTCAGTTGGAGTTTGGCACAAGTGGAATGCTCCTGCTGTATGATGTGGGAAGTCAGGGACATCTCCAGAGTCCAGGGCAACCAAGTGTGCAGGAAGTGTCTCCAACTGCAGCTACTTGAAATCTGTGTTTTGGAGCTGGAGTCGTGGCTGGAATCACTATGGAGCATCCGCAAGGATGAGACCTTGGTAGATAGCACGTACAGTGAGGTGGTCACACCGCAGGTAAAGAGTGCACAGGCACAATACCAAAGGCTGGGGACTAAATATTCAGGGGTTCTTGATATTTAGGACAGACAGGCAAAAAGAAAAAGAAGGTTGCATGGCATTGTTAAAGATGAAATCAGTACAATAGTGAGATACGATATTGGCTTAGAAAATCTAGATGTTGAATCAGCCTGGGTGGAGCTAAGAAGCAACAAGGAGCGGAAAACGTTAGTGGGAGGTGTCAAAAGGCCTCCAAACAGTAGTGATAAGGTAGGGGACAGCATTAAACAGAAAATTAGAGATGCATGTAACAAGGGTGTTACAGTAACCATGGGTGACTTTAATCTACATATAGACTGGGCAAACCAAGTTAGCAATAATACTGTGACGGATGAATTCCTGGAGGGTGTACAAGAGATTTTTTCGATCAGTTTGTCGAGGAACCGACTAGGGAATAGGTTATCCTAGATTTGTATTGTGCAATGAGAAGGGGTTAATGAATAATCTTGTTGTGCGGGGTCCTTTAGGGAACAGTGACCATAACATGATAGAATTCTTCATTAGGATGGAAAGTGAAGTAGTCCGATCTGAAATTAGGGCCCTAAACCTTAACAAAGGAAACTACAAAGGTATGAGGTGTGGGTTCGCTAAGATAGATTGGGGAAATTCATTAAAAGGCATGACGGTGGATAGGCAATGGCTAACATTTAAGGAATGAATCCACAGTTATACATTCCTTTCTGGCGCAAAAACACAACAGGACAAGCGGCCCAACCATGACTAACAAAAGAAATTAAGGATAGTATTCGATGAAAGAGGAGTCATATAAAGTTGCTAGAAAAATTAGCAAGCCTAAGGATTGGGAGGAGTTTAGAATTCAGCAAAGGAGGACCAAATGATTGATTAAGAGGGGAAAAACAGAATATGAGAGTAAACTTGCAAGGAACATAAAAGTGGGCTGCAAAAGCTTCTATAAGTATGTAAAAAGAAAAGAAATAGTAAAGACAAATGTAGGTCCCTTATAGTCTGAAAGGGGAGCATTTATAATAGAGAACAAGAAAATGGCAGAGCAATTAAACAACTACTTTAATTTTGTCTTCATGGAGGAAGACACAAATAACTTCTCAGAAATACTAGGGAATCAAGGGTCTAGTGAGAAGGAAGAATTGAAGGAAATTAGTATTACTAAAGCAATAATGCTGGAGAAGATAATGGGACTTAAAGCTGATAAATCTCCAGGGCCCGATAATCCACATCCCAGGGTACTAAAGGAGGTGGCCATGGAATAGTGGTTGCGTTGGCTGTCATGTTCCAAAATTCTGTAGGTTCTGGAACAGTCCCGGCAGATTGGAGGATGGCAAATGTAACCCCACTATTTGAAAAAGGAGGGAGAGAGTAAACAAGGAATTACAGATCAGTGAGCCTAACATCAGTAATAGGGAAAATGCTTGCGTCTATTATAAAGGATGTGATAACAGGACACTTAGAAAATATCAACTGAATTAGACATAGTCAATATGGATTTATGAAAGGGAAATCATATTTTGACAACCTACTAGAGTTTTTTGAGGACATAACTAGCAGAACAGATAAGGAAGAACCAGTGGGTATTTGGATTTTCAGAAAGCTTTTGATTCAGTCCCACATAAGAGGTTAGTGTGGAAAATTAAAGCACTTGGGATTGGGGTTAATATATTGGCATGGATTGAGAATTGGTTAGCAGAAAGAAAACAGAGAGTAGGAATAAACGGGTCTGTTTTGGAGTGGCAGGCAGTGACTAGAGGAGTACCGTAGGGATCAGTGCTTGGGCCCCAGTTATTCACAAAATATACATCAATGATTTGGATGAGGGAACCAAATGTAATATTTCCAAGTTTACTGATGACTCAAAACTTGGTGGGAATGTGAGCAATGAGGAGGATGTTAAGAGGCTTCAAGGCAATTTGGACAGGTTGAGTGAATGGACAAATACAAGGCAGATGCAGTATAACGTGGATAAGTGTGAAGTTATCCACTTTGGCAGGAAAAACAGAATGGCAGAGTATTACTTAAATGGTGATAGATTGGGAAATGTTGATGTACAAAGGGACCTGGGTGTCCTTGTACACCAGTCACTGAAAGCAAGCATGCAGGTGCGGCAAGCAGTTAAAAAGGCAAACGATATGTTGGTCTTCATGGCAAGAGGACTTGAGTACAGGAACAAAGATGTCTAATTGCAGCTATACAGGGCCTTGGTGAGACTACACCTGGAGTAGTATGTGCAGTTTCGGTCTCCTTACCTAAGAAAGGATATACTTGCCATAGAGGGAGTGCAGTGAAGGTTCACCAGATTGATTCCTGGGATGGTAGGATTGTCTTATGAAGAGAGATTGAGCTGACTAGACCTGTATTTACTGGAGTTTAGAAGAATGAGAGGGGATCTCATTGAAACGTATCCAATTCTGACACAGATAGACAGACTGGATGCAGGAATGATGTTTCCTCTGGCTGGGGTGTCTCAAACAAGGGGTCGCAGTGTCAGGATACAGTGTGGACCATTTAGGACTGGATAAGGAGAAACTTCTTCACTTTGAGGGTGGTGAATCTATGGAATTCTCTACCACAGAAGGTTGTGGACGCCAAGTCACTGAATATAATTAAGAAGAAAATAGATAGATTTCTGGACTCCAAAGGGGTATGGGTAGAGCGCAGGAGTATGGCTTTGAGATAGAGGATCAGCCATGATCATATTGAATGGCGGAGCAGGCTTGAGGGGCCGAATGACCTATTCATGCTCCTATTTTCTATGTTTCTATGAGAACTTGCAGATTTATTTGACTTGGATTTCCATAATGCATTTGATAAGGTGCCACACAAAAGGTTAATATGTAAAATAAAGGCTTGTGGAATTAGGAATGAAATAATAGCAATGATGGAAGCTTGGTTAATGGACAGGAAGCAGAGAGTATGGATAAACGTGGCATTTTCAAGTTGACAGGCACTAACTGGTGGAGTGCCGCAAGGGGCCTCAGCTATTTCCAACCTATAGTAATAACTAAGATGAAGAGACCAAGGATAATGTATCTAAGTTTGCCATTGATTCTTGATGGGAATGTAAGCTGTGAGGACACAAAAAAGTTGAAAAGTGATATAGACAGGTTAAGTGAGTGGGTAACAAGGTGCTAAATGGAGTAGAATGGGGGAAGGGTGAGGTTATTCACTTTGTTAATAAGAATAAAAAAGCAAAATGATTTTAAAAAGAACACAAACTTTTAGATATTGATGTTCAGAGAGAATTGTGTGCACTCAATCAAGGAACACAGAAGGCAGGCATGCAATTATGAAGGCAAATGACATGTTAGGCTTTATTGCAAGAATAAGCTTTGCTACAATTGCACGGGGCATTGTGAGACCACACCTGGAGTACTGTGCGTAGTTTTACTTGCATTGGAGACAGTACAGTGAAGGTTCCCTAGATTGGTTCCTGGGTTGAGATTATCCTATCATGAGAGACTGAGTAAATTAAGCCTATACTTTCTGGCATTTAGAAGAATGGGAAGTGATCTCACTGAAACATACCAGATTCTGAAGGGAATTGACAGAATAGACACTGACTGGGGAATCTAGAACATGGGGGCACAGCCTCAGGATAAGGGGTCAATCATTTAGGAATGAAATGAGGAAACGTTTAGTCACTCAGACAGTTGTGAATCTTTGGAATTCTGGTCAATGGTAACCCTCAGGATGTTGATCATGGGGTTTCAGTGATGGTAATGCCAATGAATGTCAAGGGGAATAAGTTAGATTCTCTCTTGCTGGAGATGGTGCTGAACATTGTGTGCTCATCAGTGAACATCCTCACTTCTTGATGGAAGGAAGGGCATTGATGAAGCAGTTGAAGATGGTTGTGCCTGGGACACTCCCCTGAGGAACCCCTGCAGTGATGTCCTGGGGCTGAGATGACTGACCTCCAACAACCACAGCCATCTTCCTTTGTGCTAGGATGACTTTCAGTGGAGAGTTTTCCCCCTGATTCCCATTGACTCCAGTTTTGCTAAGGCTCCTTGATGCCACACTCGATAAAATGCTACCTCGATGTCAAGGGAAGTCATTCTCACCTCCTTTTGAATTTGGCTTTTTTGTCCATGTTTGGACCAAAGCTGGAATGAGGTCCAAAGCTGAGTGGCCCTGACAGAACCCAAAATGAGCATCAGTGAGCAAGTTATTGCTGAGCAAGTATCACTTGATAGCACTGTCAACCACCCCCTTCCATCACTTTGCTGATGATCGAGAGTAGAATGATGTGGCAGTAATTGGCTGGATTTGTCCTGCTCTTTGTGGAAAGGCCATACTCGAGCAGTTTTCCATATTACCGGGTAGATGTCAGTGTTGTAGCTGTACTCGAACAGCTTGGATAGGGGCACAGCTAGTTCTGGAGCCCAAGTCGTCAGTGTTTTTTCTGGAGTGTTGTCAGGGCCAAGAGGCTTTGCAGTATCTCATGCCTTCAGCCATTTCTTCATATTATGTGAGGTGAATTGAACTGACTGAAAACTGGCATCTGTAATGCTGGGGGCCACAGGAGAAGGAAAAGAAGACCAAGAAACTGATAAAGAAAGGGAGAATAAAATATGAATGCAATCTAGCAAAAAACATAAAAACAGACTGTAAAAGCTTCTATAGGTATGTAAAAAGGAAGTGTTTGGCTAAGACAAATGTGGATCCATTACAGGCAGAGTCAGGAGAGTTCATAATGGGGAATAGAGAAATGACAGAGAAGCTAAATGATTACTTTGGGCAGTATTTTATGTCCTGCTGGCAGGCGCATGCCGGACCTGAACAGGTGTAAAATAGTGCGTGATGATGTCGGGTTAGCGTCCCAACATCATCGTGCACTTGTGCGATATTTTGGTCGGCGGCTCACGTGAGAGTGGGCATCGTGACCACCGACAATTAAGAGGCCTATTAAGGCTCTTAATAAATTAATTGAAAGCTATTTTTTACTGCCCGTCCAATCTTATGGTTGGCAGGTGGGCAACTCAGCCACGCGGCCTTTTGATTTTTTTAGCGAACCTCATCCATGATGAGGTTTCCACAATTAAATTAAAAAATGAATATACATTTTTGGGCAGAATTTTTATTCTGAGAGTAAATGAGTAACCTGAGTAAATGTGACTGTAATATGGTCCATTTCCTTTCTGGCACAGATAATGTGATTGAAATGTTTATTTTTTATGGTAAGTTATTGCTTTGTAGCTCTTTAATCATTTACAACTCATTTACTGAGAGTGAGTCCCATGTTGGGATATTTTTTCAAGTTTTAAAAATCTTTACTTTTGATTTAAAAATTGTTCAGCGCCCTGAGGCAGCTCCCTACCTTCAGGGAGCTTTCAGTGCGTGCTCCCCTGCGCCAGTGCAGGCTTTTGCACTTGCACTCCTCCTGCCCCACCCCCCACCCCAGCAGTGCTGAGCCTTTCAGTGCACCTTTCATGCTGGTTGGCCGTTAATTGGCCAGCTGGCATGAAATCGCAGTCGGAGGCCGATCGCGGGCAACTGACTATTTCCCGGCCGCTCCTGGGCCCACCCACTGCAACTGCAAATCCTACCCTTTGTGTCTTTTTTCAGAGGAAGATGCAGAAAATCTCCCAGATTTAGGGGTCCAAAGGACTAGGGAGGATCAGGAGTTAAAGGGGATTAGAATAAGTAAGAAGATTGTATTGGAATAATCGATGGCACTGAAAGTTGATAAGTCCCTGGGACCCAATATTCTGCGTTGAAGGAGGTTGCTATAGAGATAGTGGATGCATTCCAAAATTCTATAGATTCTGTTAATGGTTCCTGAAGATTGGAAGGTAGCAAATGTCACCCCACTATTTAAGAAGGGAGGGAGAGAGAAAACCTGGAACTACAGACCTGTTAACCTTACATCAGTAGTGGGGAAAATGCTAGAATCGGTTATAAAGGATGTGATAAATGGATACTTGGATAATCATGATCTGATTGGGCATAGTCAGCATGGGTTTGCGAATGGGAAATTGTGTTTGACAAACTTGTTGGAGTTTTTTGAGGAAGTTGCTAACATATTGATAAAGGAGAGTCGATGGAAGTAGTATATTTGGATTTTCAGAAGGCTTTTGATAAAGTCCCCAACAGGAGGTTGATTAGCAAAATAAAAGCACATGGGATAGGCGGCAATATAGTGGCACGGATTGAGGATTGGCTAACAGGCAGAAAACATAGTAGGACTAAACGGGTCATTCTTGTGTTGGCAGGTTGTGACTAGTCGGGTGCCACAAGGGTCAATACTTGGGCCCCAGCTGTTCACAATAAATATCAATGATATGGAAATGATATGATGTGGAAAAATATGAGGTTATCCACTATGGTAGAAGGAACAGATGTACAGAGTATTTCCTAAATGGTAAGAGGTTAGAAAGTGTAGATGTACAAAGGAACCTGGGTGTCCTAGTCCATAACTCACTGAAAGCTAACATGCATGTGCAGCAGGCAATTAGGAAGGCTAATGGAATTTTAGCCTTTATTGCGAAAGGATTTGAGTACCAGAGTAGTGAAGTCTTGCTTCAGTTGTATAGAAGCTTGGTTAGACCGCTTCTGGAGTACTTGTGCAGTTTTGGTCCACTTAGAAAGGGTATTATTACCATAGAGGTACTGCAATAAAGGTTCACCAGACTTGTTCCCAGGATGGCAGGACTGTCTTATGAAGACAGATTGGGGAAACTGGGCCTGTATTCTCTAGAGTTTCAAAGAATCAAAGGTGATCGCATTGAAATCTACAAAATACTTAAAGGAATAGACAGGGTAGATGCAGGTAAGATGTTTCCCCTGATTGGAGAGTCTAGAACCAGGGGAGTCAATTTCAAAATAAGAGGGAAGCAACTTAGGACTGAGATGAGGAGAAATTTCTTTACTCAGAGGGTTGTGAATCTTTGGAATTCTCTACCCCAGAGGGGTGTGGAAGCTCAGTCATTGAATATGTTTAAGGTAGAGATTGATAGACTTCTGATTAAAAATAATGTAAAGGGTATGGGGATAGTGCGGGTAAAATGCATTGAATTGTTTGATCAACCATGATCGTATTGAATGGTGGAGAAAGCTCGGTGGGCTGAATGGCCTTCACCTATTCCTAAGGCCAAGATAGATCATCCACTTGGCACTGCTGCTGAAAAAGGAGGCGGAAGATCAGCCATAACCACATTGAAAGGAGAAGCAGTGTTGAGGGGCAGTATGATCTACTCCTGCTCCTATTTCTTATGTTAAATTAGTGTAAGCAATGTGTGCTCTTCTGGTGGAAGTAGCTGCAAATCTTCAAAAAGCAATTGGCACATTTCACCAATAACCTCCCAACTTTCTGAGGCACCGACTGTCAGAAAAGATTAAGGCCTGGATTTTCACAACTCTGTGCCTTATCAAAAATGGCACAGGGCCCCAAATCTGGAAGTCCCACCCCCATGTTTAGCACAAACCATTTTTGCCTGGGTGGGGAATGGGGGTGGGATGGATTTTTCAAACGTGCGTTTCACAGAGACTGCAGCACGTTTGAAAGTGCAGCTGACCGCAAACAGAAGCGATTTTTGTCATTGGTATTTGTGGAACATGTCTTGTCTAACTTACAACTTTGTGGAAAAGTCAAAAAGCTAGTGGAAGGTTTTTGAGGAGGTCAGGTACCCTTTAGAGAGTACAAAATGTTTCAATAAGTGCCACAGAGGTTCAACCATTCTAATTACAGGTGTGTGGCTGACACCGAAGGGGAGGATGGGGCCTGTGGCCTTGCAAGGGCTTATCTCTTCAGCCCTCTTGACTTGGGTATCCAGGTAGGAGGAAGGAGAATGTCCCAGATAAGAGGATGAGTGCGCATTGTACCAAAGAAGTTGCAAAATGGGGATGTCATCATTGCATATTCGCACCATATAGGCACGTGAGCAAGAGCAACATGCAGCCAGAAGGAGGAGACAAGACAAGAGGTTGGAGGCAGCACAGTGTGTACCAGCCAGGAGGAGGAGGAGAACAAGGTTTTACCCAGAGGTAAGAGTATACCAACTCCTGAGATTATATCTTGATATGACAGGAAACCCAATGAAGAAGGCAGCTTCTTGGTAACCGGGAATTGGTTACCAAAATATGTGCCATGGTGCAACAAGATCTGGCACCACAGTCTGTAAATCCACATGTTCTGCCAGTCGCAGTGCAGGTCAGTGGTGCTGAATTTTTATGCTGCCAGCTCTTTTCAGGGGTCAGCCACAGGCCTCTTTGGCATTTCACAATCAGCTGCACATGGATGCATCAAGGCAGAATCAATTGCTTGAGAGGTGGGGGGGCACATAAACTTCTCAATGGATGTGGCAACATAGACGCAGAGGGCCAGAGGTTCCTTCAAATACAGGGAGCTATAGGCCTACAACCAAGTCATCAATCAGAGACCTTCATTAACAGGAAATCCTTCCACTCCTTGAATGTGCAGGTGGTGTGTGACCACTTCAAGCTGCATCCTGCACGTATGTACACAGCATCCTGGAAGCTGCCATGATTCTTATTATGTTGAGGAATTCGCATCTGCCTCAGCTTTTTCAGACCCCAACTCAAATGCATGGTTAGCCCCTGGGGTACGGGGAGTACCCATTAAGGAGGTGGCTGATGACCCCCTTTAGGTGGCTGCACAATGTGCCCAAAAGGCACTACAACTACAGCCATGTGATGACCCGCAACACAAAGGAGCAGGCTATTGGCATCTTGAAGATCTGGATGTCTTGGCCATACTGCAGGAATACTACAGTATTTCCCTGCAAGGTACTTCTGGAGACATTGTCACGGGCTGCATTCTCCACAATATGGCACAGCAGAGGAGGCAGAAGCCAGGCATATGGTTATGACATCTGAGGAGAGGATGACGAATTGAAAGTAGAGGAGGAGGAGGCCCCTACTGAGGTCATGGAGATGACATGGAGGAGGAGGGCAATGAGAGATCACCTGAGAGGCATGCCCATATAGCCAGGGCAGATTCTTTACAGGAGGGGGTCATCACTAGAAGCCTCTTAATACAGAACAAATTCTCCAAGGTACTTAAAGTCAGCAAGTACATCAAGCAATCCCCAGGTGAGCAGCTTGCACATAATTTACCTTTAACGTGGAAGCTACACTTTTTCAGGGAAATGCCCATACCCAACATAAGAGAAAACCAACAGCACATGCTGAAGTCATTGCCCTCAGCATAGCTGAAACCATGACCATTATAATTCTTGGCCTCAACATAATGTACAAACACACCTTAAGAAGTCCTTCACAACCTGGGGCGTTCACGTATATGAGACTGGGAAAACACCACTGCATTTCTGTAGGGGCAGCTGTTGTCACTGGGACAATTAACGCCGACAAGGGCTCTGGTGGTGGAGCTGGAGAGTTAGAAGAAGGTGAGGGTGCTGAGATGCTCTCTGAGCCTTCACCCTCCTCAGCAAGCTCCACAACCCTAGATTGGCTTTCAGATGGGTTAGCTGGGGCTGGCTCCTGGGGAGCAGCAGTCATCCATTCCAGCAACTGCTGTGCCAGTGCAAACGTCCTGTTTTGAGAACGCATTCCACGTATATCCATGCTCATGCTCCGAGCAGACTACTCCAGGCTACTAAATGTGACTTGTACCCTTTGCAGCGAGTTATATTGCTCTTGCATCATTCTGATTGACGTTGTTGCATGTGTTTCTTCATGACATTGGCCATTCTTTCATGGTTGGAGATCATGCAGTTGAACCCCCATGTAAATTGTTCTGAAAAGACAGAAATTAGTGTAACGGATTAATTTTGGCTGCATATTATAGCTACAGTTATGCCTGTTATGCTGTGAGAATGTGCATAACACAATGGGATTAAGTCAAATTGGCCACTGTTGAATTTGCTAGCTTGATTTTTGTGGGAACACAAGGGATAAGTGAGTGAAAAATAGTAATGGTCAGTTCACCTGTGCAGGCAAGCACTTAAACAAAAATGCATTCCATAGGAAGGACTTCATTAAGGAAATCTTGAAATTTCTGATTTCATGTGGTCCTTATTATGGTCAGAGGAGCAAGAAGCCTTGAAACAGTGAAAAGATGCACCTATGTGATGCTTGTCAACCGTATGGAATGTTTGGGGGTCTTGTAACAGTCAAAAAGGGCATTTTGAAACAGTTCATAGGTACTGTGTCTATGAGGGGTGGCATTGCCGTTGACCATTTACAGAGTTTACCATGCAGAGATACCAATCCCTGATCACCATAGGTTTTGAACACATGCACAAAGGGGTATAAGAAAGGTCTACCTCTCCTTTGTGTTTTGCTGTAGGCCACATGTCAGAAGTTACATCTTTTCCCCTGGATGTCCGATTAGCACTCCAGGAGTGAATGGAAACTCGGGTATTGTGAATATCGTCGAGGGAACATATAACCTTTAGTCTCAAGGTTGAGTTAAAGACAGAAGGCTTGGGTAAAAAAGACCAGTAGTTTTTCTGTGGGTTAAAATAGAGATTGTTGGGAGTGGGGGTGCAAGGCTGGGGATTGTGTGAAATATTTGGCTTTGTGGGTATCGTCCAGACAACTGGATGTATAAACTTTTGATCTCATAGTTTAAACTAAGACAGGGAGCTGGATGAAAGAGACTAGTTGTCCTGTAATTTAAAACACAAGCTGGTTGGGAGGATTCAGCTTTTGTGAGTGATTTATAAAATGAAGACACAATTAAAACGAAAGAAATCAGTTTGTAAGTTTTGTTTTTCATTGTTTCCTGCATGATATTAATCGCCTGTTCAACTATGTGTGCTGCTTGTGATAACAGTTCCATAAAATTAGTTCAAGAATTTTATAATCCTATACCTTTGCTAGCATCACTATTTACTCTATTCAGGTCTGAATTCTCATAAGTTCAAGTGTTACACCCAAGACAAGGTACAGCTCATCACAGCCATGGACTCCTCCACATACAGTGCTTGAACTTGCATTGCCCAAGGGAAATCTGCCAGATGTCCACACATCTGTTGCTGATGTTTCAAATACTGTGCCCCATAAGGTGACTCCTGAGGCTCTACCTCACTGCCTACAGAGCATCATCGTGACTTTCCTTCTTCCTCCAAGGGGGACTGCGCACAGATGTCTCTGACTCATACACCTTCTCTTGCACTCTGGTGCGGTGCCCCTCCCCACATGCCACCAACTCTAAATGTGCACTACGTCCCTCTGATGTGCTTAAATCTGTGTTAGCGGAGTGTGGGCAAGTCAGATGTGATGCTGCCTCCTCCGGTATCTCCTCCCCCTCCTGGTGCCCAAGGGATGAGTTAGCTCTGCAGCAGGGTGAGCTAAAGCCTCTGGGGTCTGCATGAGACACAAAAGGAAGTAATGAGATTTAGCCCTTTACCTTGTGAAAGCAGATGCTGATATACGCCATTGTTTTAATCATAATTGTGGTGCCCTTGTCATGCAACCTAACCTTCACACTCCCTCTGATACCAATGCCCCCTTCTGCTTAACGCACTAACAGCATCACTGCCACCATTACCACCATGTCCCGCTGCCTTTAGCACCTGCTAACGGGCGATTCTCCAACCCCAACAATAGGCCAGGCTGGCACTCTTGCTACCTCCATGGCTGTCCCCTTGATGTTTCTAATTACCCATAGCCTCACAGACCCATCCCCAGTCTGGGCCATCATCCTGGCATTGTGGGCCCTCTTGTCCTGCAAATGCAACATACAGAGTGGTATTAGCTTAATATATAGTGCCACCAGGGATAAATCTCTTGAATCTGGCAGTGCATCACCGTGTACATTCACATCTCTACCCATTTTACTATGTGCACCTACAGGAATGGATTAAACCTAGAAGTCTCCATGCTATAGGAGAGATATGTGCCAAGTTTCCTCTCATAGGTACAGCATTGAGGTGTGAGCCATCACCTGGATCTTTGTGCATTTCTTCCCAGAGTGCAGCAGGTTGTAGAATGTCTTCCTGTACTGATTCCATGATCTTACATGGTCCCCTGCTGTGCTTATGGTGCAGGCTATCTCTTATCATGCCCTCTTGGTCACTGTGGGCAGGTTCCGCCAGCCACTCAGGTACAATGTGTTGTGGTGTCTCTGGACCTCCTTGACCAGGATCTGGATGCCCTGGCCACTGAAGAGGGGTGCAGCCCCTCCCACTTCTTCTCCACTCAGCCTTGCATGAGACATTCTGGCATCACAAATAAAAACAAACATAGGCATGTAAGCCTTCCAGCTTCAACTGGTCTCTCACAGAAGGTACATCTGCTTACATACACAAACCATGTTTTCCAGCTCAGCAATGCCTGATGTTGGGTGAGTGTGAAATGCGGCTGCGTGAATGAATGGTGGCTTGGCATCTGTTCCTGTCACTCCAATATGGCATGCTATGCTCCCGAACACAAACTACCCTGCTGGCCTGCTCCTTCTGAGTCACACTGTACTGCCACAACAGTGTGCAGTTGTGAGGGTCTTGGGAAAAGCTCAATTGCATGGTCACACCTTGAGAGATGGGTGGAAAAAGGGAAGGTGCTAGGTCAAAGGTTCTGCATGTTGTGTCTCAATCATCCCCTCAGGCATTATGGTAATCGCAGTCAGTACAGAATGTTATGAGCAACTGGTAGTGCCAAGATGCTGCCATGGCTGCATCTTGTGAAACTTTCCCATTCTTAACTTTGTAGAGTGTGCTTCTTCATTACAAGGGAAATAAGTAGTACTAATCTCTACATTTTCCTCTGGAAAGTCCATGATTAGCCATCGCTTCTAGTGTCAGCAACCAGTTGGACAACTATTACAGTTAGTGCTTATCTGAATCTTGATGGCGTTTCCTCCCAGGACGAGCAGCATTTCTATACACTTCCTGCCTCACAGCAGTAACTCCTCACAGGCTTTCCTTTTATATTGTGCCTGAGATTTGTTACCCACACAGGTCCTGACTCCACATCTGCATGCTTCTGGGGTTGGCAGGCCTGACTCCATCCTGCACCCACACCCTCCCGGAGCAAAAATCCAGCCCTACAGGACTATTTCTCCCAAAGCAGGTGCAGGAAATTTCCCAACTTTGCGCAGCCACCCTGGAGCGAAAATCCATGCCTAAGTGAGACTTAGAGTGATTGAGTATGAGTACATAGGGAAGTGATACCTGCTGTGATGCCTGATTCTTGGAGCTTCCATTCTAGTCTCATTTATTTTCACCATCCTCCTCTTCAAAGTATTGGAAGAATTCCCATTGAATCCCAGTGCAAAGCAGTACAATGAGCATAGCTCATTAAATAGTAGCAGAAGTCCTGATCGAATCTTCAAATCATAGAATAGTTACAGCAGAGAAAAAGACCATTTGTGTCTATGCCAACTCTCTGCAAAAGCAACCCAGCTACTCCCTCCCACCCAACAATTTTTTTCTCTTCAGATGATTATCCAATTCGCTTTTGAAAGCCATGGTTGAATCTGTCTCCATTTCAGGCATCAATTTCAGATCCTAACCATTCACTACATCAAAAGGTTTCTCCTCATATTGCCTTTGGTCCTTTTGCCATTCAACTTAAATCAGTGTCTTCTGGTTCTTGATCCTTCCATCAGTGGGACACTTTTTCTCTAACTCCTTTTGTTCAGGTTCTATCGAATCTCAGCTCAACGTTGTCATGAAGAGATATTAATGTCTATAATGTTATTGGAAATTATTTTCAAATTGGAATTGTAGTAGGGTCTGTGTCTATGTGTGCGTCTGTGCGTGGCTTCATTGGATTAAAGCCAGCTAGTCTGGGTGCTTTGATATGTAGTAGTTTTAAGATGTTAATTAGATAAACGTAAGGAAGTTAAAAGGCAAAGTGCAATTTGCATTTGTTTCTGAGTAAGCTTTCCGATATAACTGGTTTAATTGCAAATCATTTTTCTGTAACTCCACTAACCTCCTTGAGTTAAACACCTCAGCTCAATTGTCCTGCAGTCTTTCTTCCTGAACAATATTATCAAACACAGTGCCAACTAATTGGATTTCAACACCTTCTTCTTGCCTTTGAACTGCCTGCCTTTCTTGTTTCAATCTGTGTGCCAGTAATCTCGTTACCACACAATCTGGAAACAATCCTGGATGCTCCTTCTGTAACACCTCTGTTAAAAACACTTCTACAGGCTGCTCAACTACCATAGGCATCACCCAAATCGGTGACCCAGCTACATCATTACCCAAAATAAATTGAAACCCTGCAATGGGCAATTTTTCCACTACTCCAACAATAACTTCACCATTCTTCCATTTGCTCTTTAAATTTATGTTCCACAATGGAATAGGTCTAGCATCTCCATGAACCCCACTTATTATCATCTGCTCCTGCAATACTCCCTCTGAACAACAAATGTCACTATCCCACAACATTAAGGGTTGACTAGCCCCTGCGTCTCTTAAAATTTTAACATCTTTACCTACTCCGCCTTGTACAAATGGAAAGACCTTCCCTTCACACAGAAAGTCTTTAAACATTTCTGCAACCTGCTTCTCAGAATTCTCTTGGACAAACTGTGAACACATTCCCAATTCTTTACCTATCACTGATTCTCCCTGTTTTACTTGTACACAAACCACTGGTTTCTCCTGTGCCTGAACCTTAGAAGGCACAGTACTTTACTTCCAGACTTTTCTGCACCCCAATAATTCCAACAGATTTTCCCTGCAATTTCCAATACACTGACTTTGTATGCCCCACTTTATTACAATAAAACACCGCAACTTTTGAGTGTCATTTCTACCCTCAACACCTTCTTTTTTATTCTGAGAAAAAAACTTCCTGGGAATTTCCAGCTACTCCTTCTCTTCCCTGACTACCCTTTCAGTTTCTCACTTTCTATCCTTTTCTGATTTGAAAGGGTGATTAAAAAAAGGTTTAGCTCTATGAACTAACTCATAACATCAGCTATCTCTGTTGCTTGCCTTACAGAATCAACCCTCTGTTCCTCCACATGAGTTCTTACTACCGAAGGAATTGAATCTTTAAATTCTTCCAAAAGAATTACTTCCCTAAGAGCTCCATATGTTGTCTCTATTTTAATGCCCGTATCCACTGGTCAAAATTACTTTGTTTTACTCTCTCAAACTTAATATAAATTTGCCCAGGCTGTTTTCTCATATTCCTAAATTTCTGCCTGTATTCTTCAGGAACCAATTTATATGCACTCAAAATAGCCTTTTCCACCACATCATAATTCCCTGATACTTCTTCAGACAGCGAAGCATATACCTCATGCGCTCTACCCACCAACTTAGACTGTAACAATGACATCCAGTTTTCCTATGGCCATTTCATCTGTTTAGCTATCTTCTCAAATGAAATAAAGAATGCCTCAATATCTTTTCCCTCAAGCTTTGGAAGAGCTTGTACAAATTTAAACATCTCCCCACTGGGTTCTACTCTGGAGATAAGTCCTTCCTCACCTCCTAGCATCTCTTTTGTAACTGCCAACATTTTCAGTTGAAATTCTCTCTTTTTCTCTTTCCTCCTTCTCTATCTTCACAATTTCTAACTCCCTTTGAAATGGCCCTTCTCTTTCCTTTGCTTCTAATTCATGTTTTTTTCAGTTCCTTTGCTTGTTCAAGTTCAAGCATCTTCATTTGTAACTGAAGTCTCACTACCTCCAGCTGTGACTCATTAACATCAGGTATCAATTCCAACTGTAGATACTGTGCTATACCTTTAATTATACCTGATTTCCTAGCCCCCGCAGGTAACCCCAATTGTAATTTATCCGCCAACTCTGTTAACTTACTCTTGGTTACTTTTTGTAATCCAATCAGAGTTATTACTACTACACCCAGACAAGTTTTAGCAATTGCCCAAGCCATCTTGCAGTCTCTGCACTTATAAAAATACCTCATCAACTCCAAAATGCAAAGTGCTTCTCATACTCATAACCTTAAGATTCACAAATTCCAAACTAATCAAAGAATTACAAATATTATCCTGCCTAGAGCACCCAATTGTTATGACACGGTAGTTTATAAAGGCTGAGTTGTTTAAATCCCAGAGGGAAACTTGAACAACTGACATAGCCTATATTTTCAATTGGTATGTTTGAGATGCAGCTCCAAATTTAGGAATAAAACCACCAAGCCTCAAGAGGTTTTTTATATAAAACTAAATTAAATCTTTATTAATTTAACAACAAATTAAACTCATACATATGTCTACAAATTACTACCATAATAACTTTTAAACAAATCTCCAAATTAATCACTCTCAGGTATATCTTTACCAAGTCAAAAATAACCCATAGTCTTTAAACAGACACCAGGCAAAGCATATTTAACCTTACAAATTCAAAATGAGGTTCCTTGCAATTTGGTTCCTTTACAGGCACAGTTGTCGGCCTACAGGCTGGTTACATCTTAAATGCCTAACTCACACACAAACTCCTTTCTGGTTATGCCTAGCTTCCCCTTTGAATCTAAATTTTCCATTGTATTGCTCGGTTTTTTAAAATTTACCTCTCCTAACAATAATCCTTTCATTCCACCAATTTTACTAGTAATATAAACACATTGCTTGGCATCTCCTAGCTAGGTGCAAGATTTTATCCATTCTTTTGAGTGGTTTATTCAACAAATGCAAATTACACTTTACCTTTTAACTTACTTATGTTTATCTAATTAACATCTCAAAACTACCATACATCAAAGCACCCAGACTAGTTGGCTTTAATCCAATTAAGCCACACACAGACACACACATAGACACAGACCCCACTACAATTCCAATTTAAAAATAATTTCCAATAACATTACAGGCATTAATCTTTACATGACAACATTCTCTTCCCTAAGGAGAATGGCCCCAGCTTTTCCAATCTATCCACATAACTGAAGTTCCTCATTCCTGAACAAAAACAGAATTACCTGGAAAAACTCAGCAGGTCTGGCAGCATCGGCGGAGAAGAAAAGAGTTGACGTTTCGAGTCCTCATGACCCTTCGACAGAACTTGAGTTCGAGTCCAGGAAAGAGCTGAAATATAAGCTGGTTTAAGGTGTGTGTGTGGGGGGCGGAGAGATAGAGAGACAGAGAGGTGGAGGGGGTTGGTGTGGTTGTAGCGACAAACAAGCAGTGATAGAAGCAGATCATCAAAAGATGTCAACAACAATAGTACAATAGAACACATAGGTGTTAAAGTTAAAGTTGGTGATATTATCTAAACGAATGTGCTAATTAAGAATGGATGGTAGGGCACTCAAGGTATAGCTCTAGTGGGTTTTTTTTTTATTTTATATAATGGAAATAGGTGGGAAAAGGAAAATCTTTATAATTTATTGGGAAAAAAAAAAAGAAGGGGGAAACAGAAAGGGGGTGGGGATGGGGGAGGGGACTCACGACCTAAAGTTGTTGAATTCAATATTCAGTCCGGAAGGCTGTAAAGTCCCTAGTCGGAAGATGAGGTGTTGTTCCTCCAGTTTGCGTTGGAACGCAAACTGGAGGAACAACACCTCATCTTCCGACTAGGGACTTTACAGCCTTCCGGACTGAATATTGAATTCAACAACTTTAGGTCGTGAGTCCCCTCCCCCATCCCCACCCCCTTTCTGTTTCCCCCTTCTTTTTTTTTTCCCAATAAATTATAAAGATTTTCCTTTTCCCACCTATTTCCATTATATAAAATAAAAAAAAAAAACCCACTAGAGCTATACCTTGAGTGCCCTACCATCCATTCTTAATTAGCACATTCGTTTAGATAATATCACCAACTTTAACTTTAACACCTATGTGTTCTATTGTACTATTGTTGTTGACATCTTTTGATGATCTGCTTCTATCACTGCTTGTTTGTCGCTACAACCACACCAACCCCCTCCACCTCTCTGTCTCTCTATCTCTCCGCCCCCCACACACACACCTTAAACCAGCTTATATTTCAGCTCTTTCCTGGACTCGAACTCAAGTTCTGTCGAAGGGTCATGAGGACTCGAAACGTCAACTCTTTTCTTCTCCGCCGATGCTGCCAGACCTGCTGAGTTTTTCCAGGTAATTCTGTTTTTGTTTTGGATTTCCAGCATCCGCAGTTTTTTTGTTTTTTTCCTCATTCCTGAATCTATTCTCATCAATCTTTTCTGCACTCTCTCTAATATCTTTAATTCAATTCAATTCAATTTCAATTTACAGTCCGGACTGAAATTCATTTCGGATACAGTGCTCGATTATTAAAAAAAAAACATATAAATGAATAATAACAATAAAACAAAAGAAAATTACTCTATTACAAATGTCTAACTTTGATTAAAATATACATTAAAAACTATTTCAGTACATTAAAATAGTCATTCATAAGTCCCATCATGAGTGCATATCCTCATCCATTCATCAAGTTCCTGTTAAAAGTTCTCATAGAGAAGGGCACAAGCAAGTTCAAGAACTGATTTGTCTCGCATCTGGGGCATTTTAGCCTTTTCCCTGAATGCATCCAATTGTAATACCGAGACTAATGGTGATTCTCATTGTTCATCACACTTTTTACTTATGTCAGGATTCTTTGAGAACTGATTTAATCAAGAAAGGTGGGCTCATCATATACTCCTCCTGTCTCATTCAATAATCTCTGTACCCTTAAAGAGTCTACTTTCCTAAGACAACAATACCAGGAGAGACATCCAAAAATGATAGCACTCTCGAATACAACCATATAGAAGAGCTTCATAATTGTAGGATTTACTCAAAAGAATTTTAAGTTTCTGAGGCCACTGCCTTGGCAGGATTTGAACCTGGGTCCCAGGACATTATTAGTCTAGTGACAATACCACTACGCCATCACCTCCCCTTACTTCCTGATCTCCAGAATCAAGGTCATCTCTAACCAATGCACCAATGTCATCTTTGATTAACAGTGCTACCCCTTTACCATTACCTAGCTTCCTATTCTTCTTGAATGTCATATATGACAATGTTAGAAATGCAGGTCCCTTTAACAGCAAAGCAGGACAAGCTTTAGAGTGAATCGAGAGCAGGTGATGCTGTACTTAAGAGCTGGGTTTTTCCCAGGTAGGGGTCTGCTTCTAGAGAAGGTGAGGATCTAGAAGGGAAGAGTGGAAACTGATATTTGTAGTGAACTATAGTTTAACAATAAAACAGTTGTGAACCACAGAATGGCTTCTGCTGCCTGATTTGGTTAATGGAACCTATTAAATATGGCAGCAGAAGATTGGCCTCAATCTCTTCAGATGGGAAGATTAAGAAAATAGTAAGAAATCCCTGTTTCTGACAAAAGCAAAGCTCCCCGGCAGCTTTTAAGGTGAAATGGCGGAGTCATGCCGCAGATCACAAACCATGTTACCCACCAGTCTTTTCGGAACTGGAACCATACGAACAATGGAAGAATGGGGTGGAGATGTGGACTCGGGTCACTTCTCTAATCAAAAAGAAGCAAGGTATGACTTTGGCCTTGTCGTTACCAGGAAAAAGTAAGATTAGAAATAAAATATTTTCAGAACTGAATGAAACTTAGATGCCGAAGAGGGATTGCTGATTCTAAAACAATTTATGGACTGAATTTACAGAAAAGATGACTTATTAGAAGCTTCCAAGGGTTGGTCAATATTTGATAAATTTAAGAAGATGGATGATCAGTCCATTGAAGAATATGTCATGGATTTTGAGAGTTTATGTAAAATACTAAAGAAATTTGATCTGGAGTCTGTAATTGCATTCAAATTATTAGACTGCATACAAATCTTACACATGGATAGACTTTTGGTTTTGACAAGTATTCAATTTCATGGTGATGATTCTGTTTGAACAAATGTCTGCTGCTCTAAAAAAAACTTTGGGGGAAACAAATGTTTCCAGCTACCTTCGCGAGAGCTGTTCAAAACTCTGCAGTGGTATAGAGAATGGAGGACTGCATGACTACTGACTCTCAAAATCATTGGGGGCCTAGTCGCAGGCGCTTGTACAAAGAAGGAATTGCTGGAAGGTGTTCTGAGGTAGGTCGTACTTTTAATAGATTCACGCTCAAGGCGAAATGCAAGATTGGGGTGATAGCCAACAGTGAATGAATCCCAAAAATACACGAGGAATCATTAATAGGTGTTTCCGGTGTAACTCTAAATGTTACTACGTAAGGAATTATCCAAAAATCAGGAATCAAGTATTTGATGCAAACCATTAATCAGACGGCTCTGACGATGAAGATGATAAGGATGAAAGGCAAGAAAATATTGTATTAGTGACTGAAAACTTAAGTTGGCCCATGTGTATCATAGTTGTTGATTCATTCAATTATACTGAACTAGATAGTGGCTGTAGCTCAACAGCGTGTGGGGTCAGTTGGCTAAACTGTTATTTGGAAACCCTTGACAAAGCGGAAAAAATAGAGTCAAGGAATATGAAGGCATTAGCTGCTTTCGATCTAGGGTCAATAATATATTAACATCTTTAAAGAAAGTGGTCCTCCAATGCGAAATTGCCGAAATGCATCATTTCATCAGCACTGATGTGGTTCCGAGTGACATACCATTATTGCTGAGTAAGTCTTCAATGAAAAAAGCAAAGATGTGATTGAACATGGAGAATAACAAAGCATTTCTCTTTAGTAAGGTGGTAAACTTAAAGTTCAATGGATCTGGACATTATCATATTCCGTTGAGGAAACCGGGAGTCTCTAGTCAAGAAGTTCAAGAATTATTGTTCATCTCTGGAGATAAGAGTCTGGCTAACAAGAAGAGAATTATCTGGAAATTACATAAACAATTTGCCCACCCTTCTTCACAAAACTTAAAGCTGCTGCTAAAGGATGCTGGAGTTGTGGATAAAGAATATGAATCCCTTGTATAACAGATCACATCCCAATGTGATATATGTATTAAACATTGGAAGACACCACTGTGCCCAGTCGTAAGTGTTCCATTAGCCGGGGAATATAATGAAGTGGTAGCCAGAGGCTTTGAGCAATGTTTGGGGGTTGGAGATCAGGGTAGATTCTCCCAGAGCTGGAAAGGCGATTTTGATCTTTTTAGCCATTTTAACAACTTACTCTTGGAAATATAACTCGATTGATATCAAAGCGGCTTTCCATCAGGATAATCTGCTCAAGAGGGAAGTATGCTTATAACCTCCAAAGGAAGTACCAGGAAAAGAGGGGAAGCTCTGGAAATTGAATAAATGGGTTAAATGATGCTTCTCAGGTGTGGTTAAAGTTAGGGTGTTCACAACTGAAGGTGGACCCAGCCATGTTCTATTGGTACTGTAATGGAAAAGCTTTCAGGCATCTTTATGATGCGTGTGGACGATTTTTTGTGGGGAGGCACGAATGACTTTGAAGAAAGTGTTATTAATCAAATTAGGAAGGAATTTAAAATTGGAAGTCAAGCTTCTGGGGCTTTCAAGTATGTGGATTTGGAGATCAAGCAGGGTGAGTCAAATTTCTTACTTGGACAATATTAATCCCATCACAATTAGCTGTACAGGTCCGGACAGAAAGATGCAGATGCTACCAAGGATGAGATGGAACAGCTGAGGAGTCTTATCAGACAACTCAATTCTTTAGGCACACAGACAAGACCAGATGCAAGTTTTGATGTGCTGGAACTTAGTCTTGTTATGAAAAATCTGAAGGTGGAGGACATCTTGAGAGCAAATGAAAGTTTAAAAAAATTAAAAATAGAGAAGTGTATGCTGAAGTTCCCAGCTTTGGGTGATCCCAATAACATGAAATTAATCATTTTTAGTGATGCCTCGCATGCAAACCATGGCAACGGATTTTCCAGTGCAGGAGGATTCGTGATACTTCTCGTGGGAGAAAATGGGAAAAGTTGCCCCTTGGCATGGGAAACAAAGGAAATAAGAGTGGTAAAGAGCACATTAGCTGCTGAAACTCTTGGTCTCATTAATGCTGTTGACATGGTATTCTATTTGTCCAAGATCATGGAGGAAATGCTATATAAAAAAGAAACTGAAAGAATAATACCAGTAGAATGTTACATAGGTAACCAATCTTTGTGGGGTAATGCATATTCTACGAAAAGTGTAAATGAGAAAAAGTTTAGGATAGGCAAAGCCACTTTAAAGCAGATGTTAGGGAGGAAATAAATCACTAAGCTAAGGTGGGTAGAGACTAGTCATCAACTTTCGATTGTTTCACTACCAGGAATGCCTCCACATAAAAGTTGTTGAAGGTTCCAGAAGAAGGATGTCTAGCTATTTAACATAGGGGAATCTGTAATTAGTTTCCCATAGTTATATCTATGTGCCTTTGTCTAAATATAATTGCTTTTTTTTCTTAGAAAGGGAATCTGACAATGGTAGAAATACAGGTCCCTTTAAGAGGAAACCAGGAAAAGCTTCAAAGTGGATTGTGAGCAGATGATGCTCATTGATGCCTGGACTTAAGAGCTGGGTTTTTCCCAGTAAGGGGCTACTTCTGGCAGTGATCTACCAAGTGAGGATCCGGCAATGCAACATCCATCAGACAACTAAGTGTGAGTGGTGTAACCTGTTGCACAGGCCACTGCCATGCACTAGTTATCTCCCCTTGCTTCTGTGGCACATCTGGGAAACAGCTGAAGGAGTCCACGACCCAGGGCTTCCAATCAAGCCCCAAAGAAACCTCTGCAGAGGGATCTGCAGGCACCCTCCTTGCAGTCCTGTCACAGCGCTCACCCACACCCTCCACCAGTGCAGAGACACATGCCTCTGTGGGACCTAGCTTTACAGTAGCCTCAGGATCACAATCTGGTGAGCACATTGCACTGTCTCATCCGCAGCAGACTCAACAGGTTTCTGGCACTTGGATAACGGCTGGAGGCCAGAAATTTGCTGAGTTCGAGTCAGATGATGAGTTCTGTTGAAGGGTCATGAGGACTCGAAACGTCAACTCTTTCCTTCTCCACCGATGCTGCCAGACCTGCTGAGTTTTTCCAGTTTTTCCAGGTAATTCTGTTTTTGTTTTGGATGAGCCTCTGGACTCAGTCATGTCACAGTTGTTGTAGCTGCAAAAACAAGCTCGGGAACATCAGGAAGGGGTGTCTGCTGCACTCCTCAAGATACAAGGCACGAAGAAGGAGTCTGTCCGCCTTCAGGCTGAGGTGATAGCGCCGGCATGCCAACGCACCGAGGTCAACACTGGTAGGATGGCAGCCACCATGGACACCTTGGTCCAGGCCATCGCTGCTGCACTGCTACACAAGCTCAACTCCATCCCTGATGCCATAGCTGGCCTCCAACAGTACACAAGAAGAATGCGGGGCAGTTCGATCTCACTCCGGCTACCACTTCTCCTCAAGGAGTCAGCCGGGGCCCTAGGGCACTCATTGGAAAGAGGATCAGCAGGCGTACCTCCTGGGGCCATCCGTCCAGGTGACTCTGGGAGTGTCCAGCCCATCCGAATCGCATCTTCCTGTGACCTCAGCAGCGTCAGCTCCACAGGCTGAGAAGAGTGTCATTGCCACACAGCAGGATCCCGAAAGCAGGCCAGGGCCCTCCAGGTCTTGGCCCTCGATAGGATGCCCACCAAGGTCATCACAGATAGGGCGTAGCAGTTAGCAGGTTGCCTCCACCTCCGCCAAGTATGTCTGGGGAGCATCAAGACATAGTGGCACGGTTAGGAAAGTTAAGAAGATGCAAACTCTTTTTTGAGTCAACCAAACAAACTAAATTAATAAATCAAGGGACAAAGTAAAAGGCAGCTCCCGAAAGGGAAACTGCAAAAACAAAAGACAAAATTTAAAGAAAGTTACAAACATTAAAGCAAAATGTGAGTAAGCGGGTCAATAAAATACCCCAATCTCCACCGGTGTCCACTGAGCACGGAAGGCCTCGACAGTGTCGGCAGACACAGTGTGCTCCCACTCCAGGGGCACCCGGCTGTGAACATAGCCATGGAAAAGGAGCAGACAGTCAGGTCGGACGACCCGCCCGATCACCTACTGCCTGGACCTGTTAATGGCCAACTTGATAAGGCCCTGGAGCAGGTTCACAAGGAGGTCCTCCTCCCTCCCGGACCCTCTCCTCACAGGATGCAAGTAGATCAGGAGCGTGGGACTGAAGTGCAAACAAAATAGAAGCAGAAGGTTTTTCAAGAAACTAAAAAAGGGGTGCAGCCTACAACTTACATATGCGTGATCCATGGACACCACAAGGCCACAAAAAACGCAAACATCTTGGAAATCCGTGAACCGACACATCCTATGGTTGTATGGGACTGCTGCATGCAATACCCTTCATGCCAGGTCCCCGATGGGAAATGGGAGGACGTTCCTGTGAGGGGCCCCCACTGGCAACAAGGCATGCCAGGGAGTGTCTGAGTGGTGGGCGAGAGTAAGGAAGTGAAGGGTGTGCAGCAGCAGCTAATACGTGCGTAAGGGCACAGAGGGAATTTCCATGAGGTGACTCAGGTTGCGGGGCACTGGTTCCCAAGGGAGGGTTCGGGGCGTGGGGCCAATATGGAATTCCATCCGCATATGGGTACAGAAGACCACCACGCACCTGAGCCTCCTTGAGACCCAGAATGACGTTGGGGCTGAGCACAACTGTCCTAAGGTCCTGGATGGCATTGGCCACAAGCCAGATGTCCACCAACACACATTGCGCCAACTCCTGGGGAATCATCCAGCCCACTCCTCTGCCACCCAGCACGTCCCTGATCCTGGTCACCATGGCAGCTATAGCCCTCGTCTCCGCCAGCCACTTAAAAGGCTGGAGGTGCAGATTTCTGAGCAGCGGCTCTCTGATGATAGCCGCTACTCCTGACGGCAGAGAGCTGCGTAACGAGGCGACTATGTTCCAGACTTTGATCAGGTCCTGGTAAAAGATGGGCAATGTCTGCAAGGAGCCACGAAAGCCCCTCAGGTCTACAAGCAGGAGCTGCACGTTATAATTCAGGCCACGCACCTGGCGGAAGGAATACGTCACCAGGGCACACCATATAGGAGGGGGCTCTCTGTAAAGGTATCGCTGCAGGGCCTGAGGGCAGAAAGTCACCACCTGGGTGCGTAGACACACCAGCACCTGACTGTTCTCCCTAAGTGGGAGACTCAGAACCTCAGCAGCCTTTTGTCCCAGAAGAAGTCGATGAGGATTCTCTGGATTTTTGTGACAAAATCTGGGGAAGGGGTCAAAGTGATCAGCTGGTACCACAACATGGCGGCAATCAGCTGGTTTATGACCAGCACTTGATCCCAGTAAGACAGCACTCGGAGCAGTCCTGTCCAGAGCTGCAGGTGGGTGGTGATTTTGGCCTTCAGCACCGGACAGGGTTCCTCAGCAGAGTTGGACCCCCAGGTGGAGGAGACTAGTCCTGTTCCAGGTGATAGGTCTGAGCTCCTCGGGTAGGGGATCCATCTGCCACTGACTGACCAGGAGTCCAGAACACTTGCCCCAGTTGATCCTGGCAAAGGATGCGGCAGAGTAGACCTCCTGGCACTCATGCATCCTCCGCAGGTCAGCTGGGTCGGTGAACATAAGGAGTATGTCATTGGCGTAAGCTGAGAAGACCACCCCGATGCCCAGCCCATGCAGAACCAATCCCAACAATCTCCTCCGCAAGAGGCGCAGGAAAGGCTCCACGCAGATGGAATACAACTGGCCAGACAGGGGGCAGCCCTGATGCACCCTTCTTCCAAAGTGACACTCTGCGGCAGCGTACAGAAGTCGGATCGAGGCGATGAAATGCATCCCTAACCCGAATGCTCACAGGACCCGAATAAATATTTGTGATCCACCCTGTCGAATGCCTTTTCCTGGTCAAAAGACAGGAAGACGCTCAGCAGACCAGTCCTCTGGGAAAAGTGGATGACATCCTGGACCGGATATTATCAAAGATAGTACAGCCTGGGACCATGTAGGGCTGGTCAGGGTGGACCATGTGGTCCAGCACGGTGCCAAGGTGAGAGGACATTACCCCAGCAAAGATCTTGCCATCTGTGCTGAGGAGGGAGACTGGGCACCAGTTTTTAAGAAGGCGGAGATCGCCTTTCTTTGGCAGCAGGGCAATGACTGCCCTGCACCACAAGAGGGGCATCTCCTCCGTCATGATTCTTTCCTCCAGGACCCCTGCATAGTCATTTCCCAGAATGCCCTGAAGAACTACACAGTCACTCCATGTCCAGCCCTGGGGACTTGTCCCTGGAGGGGCTGTCGAGGGCACCGGTCAGCTCCCCCAGACTAATAGGGGAGTCAAGCTTTCCGGTGCCCTCCGAGCCAACCTGTGGCAGGTCTTCCCACAAAACCCTGCGAGTGTCCTCACTGGATGGATTCGAAGAAAACAGGGCAGTGTAGTAGGATTTGGGAATGGCCCTGGTGTGCTCCGAATCTGAGACAAGAGAACCGTCATTGACCAGAAGCGTAAGGAGCTGCTGACGGACCTCGTACCGTTTCCCCAGCGAGTAGAAGAAGGGGAGCCGCGGTCCAGTCCTTGAGGAACTGGATCCGTGACCTCATATACAGGCCGCAGGATTCGATGAGTTTCAGATTCCGCAGCACGCCCTTCTTCTCTTTGTATGCCAGCCGGAGGGCTGGGTCCGCATCGAGCTGACGGAGATGTGCCTCCAGTTCGAGCACCTTCTTCACCAACTCCTCGATCCTGGATTTCGGCCTCTTTGTCAACTTCCTCGTGTACTCCTGAAAGAAGACGTGGACGTGAGCCTTGCCCACGTCCCACCATAGCCTCAAGGAGGAGAAGCCTCCGCTTCCTTCTCCAGCCGGGCCAGAGATGACAGAACGAGTCCAGGAACTGCTCATCCTCCAGCAGCAGGTTGTTAAAGTGCCAGTATGAGGACACCGGTCCAAGCACAGAATGGTGACATTAAGAGTGGAAAGCAGAATGTGATAATGGTAGGACCAGGGTAAGCACTCTGGAAAGTGACTGATGGCCTTGGTGGGGGTGGGATGGGGGAAGGGGACAGTTGTGGGAAAAAAAGATCAAAAAGGCTAAAAAAAAGCCAGGGATAAAACAATGAATAAAAATGGAAATAAATTTCAAAAATAATACTAATGAAAATATGTGGGGGGAAAATAAATAAAAATAAAAAAATTAAAATTAAAATAGAAAAAGGGAGGCATCAAAAAAGGGTGGGGATGGAGAAGAGATTCATGGTCTGAAGTTGTTGAACTCAATGTTAAGTCAGGAAGGCTGTAAAGTGCCTAATCGGAAGATGAGGTGCTGTTCCTCCAGTTTGCGTTGAGCTTCAATTGAACATTGCAGCAGGCCAAGGGCGGACATGTGGGCATGAGAGCAGGGTGGTATGTTGAAATGGCAAGTGACAGGAAGGTCTGGGTCATGATTGCGGACAAGCGGTCACCCAATCTGTGTTTGGTCTCTCCAATACAGAGGAACCGCATTGGGAGCAGTGAATGCAGTGGACCAAATTGAAGGAAATGCAAGTGAAGCGCTGCTTCACTTGAAAGGAGTGTTTGAGCCCTTGGATGGTGAGGAAGGGGAAAGTAAAGGGGCAGGTGTTGCACTTTCTGCAATTGCATGGAAAGGTGCTGTGGGAGGGGGTTGAGGTGTTGGGGGTGATAGAGGAGTGGACCAGGGTGTCCCGGAGGGAACAGTCCTTACGGAATGCTGATGGGGGTGTTAAGGGAAGATGTGTTTGGTGGTGGCATCATGCTGGAGTTGGTGGAAATGGTGGAGGATAATCCTTTGAATGCGGTGGGGTGAAAAGTGAGGACAAAGGGGACCCTATCATGGTTCTGAGAGGGAGAGGAAGGTGTGAGGGTAGAGGTGCGGGAGATGGGTCACACACGGTTGAGGGCCCTGCCAACTACCGTGGGTTGGAAACCTTGGCTAAGGAAGAAGGAAAACATGTCAGAAGCACTGTTTTGGAAAGTGGCATCATCGGAACAGATACCACGAAGACGAAGAAACTGAGAGAATGAGAAGCAGGGTGTGAGGAGCTGTAGTCGAGGTAGCTGTGGGAGTTGGTGGGCTTGTAACGAATATTGAACAGTCTCAACAAATAGTCAGACAGAGAGGTCAAGGAAGGGAAGTGTCGGAGATTGACCATGTGAAAGTGATGGGGGGTGGAAATTGGAAGCAAAATTAATAATTTTTCCAGGTCCAGACGAGAGCCTGAAGCTGTACTGGTCCAGCCATTATCACATTCTGCTTTCCACTCTTAATGTCACCATCAGCACCTCCTTTAGCCACTACCACCACTATTAACAATCCTTGACCTTCTGTTTATGACATCTTTCGCAATCTCTCCTTTGCCCCCACCTATTGCTGGCCTTCTATCCAGCTTCACCAATTTCACCTCCCTTAAACAGTATATATTTCACCACATTTCTACTTCCTTTTAGCTCTGAAGAAGAGTCATACGGACTCGAAACATTAACTCTGCCTTTCTCTCCACAGATGCTGTCAGGCCTGCTGAGTTTTTCCAGCAGTTTTTGTTTTTATTATGACAATAACAGCTTGTTTGATTCTGCTAGAATTTATTTTAAAAGGGCAGGATAGCTGGAATAGGTTAGTCAACCATCTTGGACACAAGGATTGCATTCTGACTATTAGAATTCCCCTAAGGTTAAGGCAAAGACACTTAATATCATTAAGAAATTATACTGGATGGTAAGTATAATTTTCTTTAATCAATATTTATTTGTATATCCAAACTGTTTACTAAGTGGATTTAAAAATTGTAAAAGCAAAATACTGCGGATGCTGGAAATCTGAAACAAAAACATAAAATGCTGGAAAAATTCAGCAGGTCTAACAGCATCTGGCTCTTCTTCAGAGCCATACAGACTTGAAACATTAATAAAAACAAAAACAGAATTACCTGGAAAAACTCAGCAGGTCTGGCAGCATCGGCGGAGAAGAAAAGAGTTGACGTTTCGACTCCTCATGACCCTTCGACAGAACTTGAGTTCGAGTCCAAGAAAGAGTTGAAATATAAGCTGGTTTCAGGTGTGTGTGTGGGGGGCGGAGAGAGAGCGAGAGAGAGAGAGGTGGAGTGGGGGTGTGGTTGTAGGGACAAACAAGCAGTGATAGAAGCAGATCATCAAAAGATGTCAACAACAATAATACAAAAGAACACATAGGTGTTAAAGTTAAAGTTGGTGATATTATCTAAACGAATGTGCTAATTAAGAATGGATGGTAGGGCACACATGGTATAGCTCTAGTGGGGGTGGGGAGAGCATAAAAGATGTAAATAAATAAATAAATAAATAAATAAATAATTTTTTTTTCTTTTTCTCTTCTTATAATGGAAATAGGTGGGAAAAGGAAAATCTATATAATTTATTGTAAAAAAAGAGAAAAGGAAGGGGGAAACAGAAAAGGGGTGGGGATGGGGGAGGGAGCTCACGACCTAAAGTTGTTGAATTCAATATTCAGTCCGGATGGCTGTAAAGTGCCTAGTCGGAAGATGAAGTGTTGTTCCTCCAGTTTGCGTTGGGCTTCACTGGAACAATGCAGCAAACCAAGGACAGACATGTGGGCAAGAGAGCAGGGTGGAGTGTGAAAATGGCAAGCGACAGGGAGGTTTGGGTCATTCTTGCGGACAGACCGCAGGTGTTCTGCAAAGCGGTCGCCCAGTTTACGTTTGGTCTCTCCAATGTAGAGGAGACCACATTGGGAGCAATGAATGCAGTAGACTAAGTTGGGGGAAATGCAAGTGAAATGCTGTTTCACTTAAAAGGGGTGTTTGGGTCCTTGGATGGTGAGGAGAGAGGAAGTGAAGGGGCAGGTATTGCATCTTTTGCGTGGGCATGGGGTGGTGCCATAGGAGGGGGTTGAGGAGTAGGGGGTGATGGAGGAGTGGACCAGGGTGTCCCGGAGGGAGCAATCCCTACGGAATGCCAATAGGGGGGGTGAAGGGAAGATGTGTTTGGTAGTGGCATCATGCTGGAGTTGGCGGAAATGGCAGAGGATGATCCTTTGAATGCGGGCCTCCGCATGGTGGGGTGATAAGTGAGGACAAGGGGGACCCTATCATGTTTCTGGGAGGGAGGAGAAGGCGTGAGGGTGGATGCGCGGGAGATGGGCCGGACACGGTTGAGGGCCCTGTCAATGACCGTGGGTGGAAAACCTCGATTAAGGAAGAAGGAGGACATGTCAGAGGAACTGTTTTTGAAGGTAGCATCATCGGAACAGATGCGACGGAGGCGAAGGAACTGAGAGAATGGGATGGAGTCCTTACAGGAAGCGGGGTGTGAGGAGCTGTAGTCGAGATAGCTGTGGGAGTTGGTGGGTTTGTAATGGATATTGGTGGACAGTCTATCACCAGAGATTGAGACAGAGAGGTCAAGGAAGGGAAGGGAAGTGTCAGAGATGGACCACATGAAAATGATGGAGGGGTGGAGATTGGAAGCAAAATTAATAAATTTTTCCAAGTCCCGACGAGAGCATGAAGCGGCACCGAAGTAATCATCGATGTACCGGAGAAAGAGTTGTGGAAGGGGGCCGGAGTAGGACTGGAACAAGGAATGTTCCACATACCCCATAAAGAGACAGGCATAGCTGGGGCCCATGCGGGTACCCATAGCCACACCTTTTATTTGGAGGAAGTGAGAGGAGTTGAAGGAGAAATTGTTCAGCGTGAGAACAAGTTCAGCCAGACGGAGGAGAGTAGTGGTGGGTGGGGATTGTTCGGGCCTCTGTTCGAGGAAGAAGCTAAGGGCCCTCAGACCATCCTGGTGGGGGATGGAGGTGTAGAGGGATTGGACGTCCATGGTGAAGAGGAAGCGATTGGGGCCAGGGAACTGGAAATTATTGATGTGACGTAAGGTGTCAGAGGAATCACGGATGTAGGTGGGAAGGGACTGGACAAGGGGAGAGAGAAGGGAGTCAAGATAACGAGAAATGAGTTCTGTGGGGCAGGAGCAAGCTGAGACGATCGGTCTATCGGGGCAGTTCTGTTTGTGGATTTTGGGTAGGAGATAGAAGCGGGCCGTCCGAGGTTGGGCGACTATCAGGTTGGAAGCTGTGGGAGGGAGATCCCCAGAGGAGATGAGGTCAGTGACACTCCTGGAAACAATGGCTTGATGTTCAGTGGTGGGGTCATGGTCCAGGGAGAGATAGGAGGAAGTGTCTGCGAGTTGACGCTCAGCCTCCGCGAGGTAGAGGTCAGTGCGCCAGACAACAACAGCACCACCCTTGTCAGCGGGTTTGATGACAATGTCAGGGTTGGACCTGAGAGAATGGAGTGCAGTAAGTTCAGAGAGAGACAGGTTAGAATGGGTGTGAGGAGCAGAGAAATTGAGACCCGCTTCTATCTCCTACCCAAAATCCACAAACAGAACTGCCCCGATAGACCGATCGTCTCAGCTTGCTCCTGCCCCACAGAACTCATTTCTCGTTATCTTGACTCCCTTCTCTCTCCCCTTGTCCAGTCCCTTCCCACCTACATCTGTGATTCCTCTGACACCTTACGTCATATCAACAATTTCCAGTTCCCTGGCCCCAACCGCTTCCTCTTCACCATGGACGTCCAATCCCTCTACACCTCCATCCCCCACCAGGATGGTCTGAGGGCCCTTAGCTTCTTCCTCGAACAGAGGCCCGAACAATCCCCATCCACCACTACTCTCCTCCGTCTGGCTGAACTTGTTCTCACGCTGAACAATTTCTCCTTCAACTCCTCTCACTTCCTCCAAATAAAAGGTGTGGCTATGGGTACCCGCATGGGCCCCAGCTATGCCTGTCTCTTTATGGGGTATGTGGAACATTCCTTGTTCCAGTCCTACTCCGGCCCCCTTCCACAACTCTTTCTCCGGTACATCGATGATTACTTCGGTGCCGCTTCATGCTCTCGTCGGGACTTGGAAAAATTTATTAATTTTGCTTCCAATCTCCACCCCTCCATCATTTTCACGTGGTCAATTTCTGACACTTCCCTTCTCTTCCTTGACCTCTCTGTCTCAATCTCTGGTGATAGACTGTCCAACAATATCCATTACAAACCCACCGACTCTCACAGCTATCTCGACTACAGCTCCTCACACCCCGCTTCCTGTAAGGACTCCATCCCATTCTCTCAGTTCCTTCGCCTCCGTCGCATCTGTTCCGATGATGCTACCTTCAAAAACAGTTCCTCTGACATGTCCTCCTTCTTCCTTAACCGAGGTTTTCCACCCACGGTTGTTGACAGGGCCCTCAACCGTGTCCGGCCCATCTTCCACGCATCCGCCCTCATGCCTTCTCCTCCCTCCCAGAAACATGATAGGGTCCCCTTGTCCTCACTTATCACCCCACCAGCCTCCGCATTCAAAGGATCATCCTCCGCCATTTCCGCCAACTCCAGCATGATGCCACCACCAAACACATCTTCCCTTCACCCCCCCTATCGGCATTCCGTAGGGATCGCTCCCTCCGGGACACCCTGGTCCACTCCTCCATCACCCCCTACTCCTCAAACCCCTCCTATGGCACCACCCCATGCCCACGCAAAAGATGCAATACCTGCCCCTTCACATCCTCTCTCCTCACCGTCCAAGGACCCAAACACCCCTTTCAAGTGAAGCAGCATTTCACTTGCATTTCCCCCAACTTAGTCTACTGCATTCGTTGCTCCCAATGTGGTCTCCTCTACATTGGAGAGACCAAACGTAAACTGGGCGACCGCTTTGCAGAACACCTGCGGTCTGTCCGCAAGAATGACCCAAACCTCCCTGTCGCTTGCCATTTTCACACTCCACCCTGCTCTCTTGCCCTCATGTCTGTCCTTGGCTTGCTGCATTGTTCCAGTGAAGCCTAACGCAAACTGGAGGAACAACACCTCATCTTCCGACTAGTCACTTTACAGCCATCCGGACTGAATACTAAATTCAACAACTTTAGGTCATGAGCTCCCTCCCCCATCCCCACCCTTTTTCTGTTTCCCCCTTCCTTTTCTCTTTTTTTTTCCAATAAATTATATAGATTTTCCTTTTCCCACCTATTTCCATTATAAAAAGAGAAAAAGAAAAAATTTTTTTTATTTATTTATTTATTTATTTACATCTTTTATGCTCTCCCCACCCCCACTAGAGCTATACCTTAAGTGCCCTACCATCCATTCTTAATTAGCACATTCGTTTAGATAATATCACCAACTTTAACTTTAACACCTATGTGTTCTTTTGTATTATTGTTGTTGACATCTTTTGATGATCTGCTTCTATCACTGCTTGTTTGTCCCTACAACCACACCCCCACTCCACCTCTCTCTCTCTCTCTCTCTCCGCCCCCCACACACACACCTTAAACCAGCTTATATTTCAACTCTTTCTTGGACTCGAACTCAAGTTCTGTCGAAGGGTCATGAGGACTCAAAATGTCAACTCATTTCTTCTCCGCCGATGCTGCCAGACCTGCTGAGTTTTTCCAGGTAATTCTGTTTTTGTTTTTGTTTTGGATTTCCAGCATCCGCAGTTTTTTTGTTTTTATCTTGAAACGTTAATTCTGTCTTTCTCTCCACAGATGTTGTTAGACCTGAGTTTTTCCAGCATTTCTGTTGTTGTTTTAAAAATTGTATGTTATCATAAGTAGAATTGGCATATTATAACTTGCTTTAATTATCATTTATGCTATGAAATAATTCTCTTCCATAAAATGTAATCCATAATTGGTTTTTATAATAAATACTTATTCAACAAATTTAAAAGAATTGCAGTCTCACACTCACATCCTCACGAGCCCACATAAAACAACAATGTGCTAGAATTCTAAGTTAGGATTCTAAGAGCTGATATTGGTAAAATCAACAATAGTTTAATTTGCTATAATATACCTTTATGTATATTCTATCCTAAGATAACTTTGCGAGTTTGGAAACTCCTGGCAGAAAGGGCTTGTTATTTCAGGACCCAGTCTATAGCTGATAAAGTAGACTAAGCTCCTTGAAATGATTTGAAATTTCTTTTAGTTGAGGTTCTAAGCTAACAATAAGTTTACCTTGCTGGGGGGGTTAAGATAGTAAAACCATTAACATGGATAACTTCCATTGTACTGTGTGGCACTACTAATGTGCTAGATGGGATAGATTTCAAACACATCTCTCAACTCAAAACTGGGCATCCACGAGGCACTGTAGGCCATCTGCAGGAACAGAATATATTCAACCACAAATATGTAACCTCATGGTCTGGCATTTCACCCCCACCCCAACTCGACAATTACCATCAAGCCGGAGCATCAACCCTGGTTCAAAGAAGAGAGCAGGAGGGCATGCCAGGAGCAGCACCAGGCATACCTAAAGAAAATTGAGGTGTCACCCTGGTGAAGCTACAACACAGGACTGCTTGCCTGCCAAAGAGTGGAAGCAGCATGTGATAGACAGTGCTAAGCAATCCTATAAATGCCCACGAGTCCCTTAAGGTAGCAGGACAGGTAGATAAGGTGGATAAGAAGTCATATGGGATACTTACCTTTGTTAGCCGAGGCATAGAATATAAGAGCAGGGAGGTTATGCCGGAACTGTATAAAATGCTGGTTAGGCCAGAGCTAGAGTAGTGCATGCAGTTTTGGAATTCGCATTATAGGAAGGATGTGACTGCACTAGAGAGAGTGCAGAGGAGATTTACCAGGATGTTGCCTGGGCTGGAGTTTTAGTTATGAGGAGAGATTGGATAGACTGGAGTTATTTCCCCTGGAGCAAAGGAGATTGGTGGGGGGTGGGGGTGGGTGGGGGGGTGGGGGGGTGGGGGGGTTGGTGTGGGGGGATACATGACTGAGGTATACAAAATTATGAGGGGCATAGATAAGGTAGGAAGGAACTTTTCCCCTTGGTGGAGGGGATCAATAACCAGGGGGCATAGGTGTACGTTAAGGGGCAGTAGGTTTACAGGGGATGTGAGGAAGAATTTTTTCACCCAGAGGGTGGTGGGAATCTGGAACTCACTGCCTGAAAGGGTGGTAGAGGCAGAAACCCTCATAATATTTAAGAAGTATTTGGATGTGCACTTGCGATGCCATGGCACACAAAGCTATGGGCCTAGTGCTGGAAAATGGAATTAGAATAGTTAGGTACTTGTTTGACCGGCGAAGACTCGATGGACCAAAGGGCCTTTTTCTGTGCTGTAGACCTCTAAGGCTCTATGACTATGACTCTAACTAATGAATCAGACCTAAGCTCTGCAGTGGTACCACATCCAGTTGTGAATAGCGGTGGATAATTAAACAACTAACAGGAGGATGAGGCTCCACAAATATCCTCATCCTCAATTATGGGGAAGCACAGCACGTCAGAGCAAAAGACAAGGCTGAAGCATTTGCAACCATCTTCAGCCAGAAGTGTTGTGTAGGTGATCCATCTTGGCCTGCTCCTGAGGTCCCCAGTATCACAGATGCCAGTCTTCAGTCAATTCGATTAACTCCGCATGATATCGAGAAATGGCTGAAGACACTGGAAGGCAAAGGCCAAGGCCCCTAACAATACACTGCCAACAGTACTGAAGATTTGTGCCCAAGAATGAGCCGCAGCTCCAGCTAAGCTGTTCCAGTGAAGCTACAACACTGGCATCTCCCCAGCAATGTGAAAAATTACCCAGGTATGTCCTGCCCACAAAAAGCAGGACAAATCCAACCAGGCCAATATCAGTCTACTCTTGACGATGGAAGGTGTTGTCTACAGTGCTATCAGGTGGGGCTTACACAGCAATAACCTGCTTCCTGATGCTTAGTTTGAGTTCTATCAGGGCCACCCAGCTCCTGACTACATTATAGCCTTAGTCCAAACATGGACAAAAGAGCTGAACTCAAAAGGTGAGATGTGAGTGACTGCCCTTGACATCAAGGGAGCATTTGACTGTATGTGGCATCAAGGAGTCCTAGCAAAATTGAAGTCAATGGGAATCAGGGGGAAAGCACTCCACTGGTTGGAGTTATACCTATCTCAAAGGAAGATGGTTGTGGTTGCTGAAGGTCAATCAACTCAGCCCTGGGACATCGATGCAGGAATTCCTCAGGGTAGTGTCCTAGGCCCAAATATCTTCAAATACTTCATCAATGACCTTCCCTCCATCATAACGCCATAAATGGGGATATTCAACATTATTCGCAACCCCTCAGGCACTGAAGCAGTCCATGTCAATATGCAGCAAGGCCTGGACAATATTCAGGGTCTGGGCTGATAAGTGGCAAGCAACATTCGTACCACACAAGTGCCAGACAATGACCATCTCCAACAAGAGAGAATCTAATCATCTCCCTATGACATTCAATGACATTACCATCGCTGAATCCCCCACTATCAATATCCTGGGAGTTACCACTGACCAGAGCTTGAACTGGACTAGCCATATAAATACTGTGGCTGCAAGAACAGATCATAGGCTGGGGATTCTGTGGAGAGTAACACATCCCCTGACTGTCCAAAGCCTGTCCAAGGCAGTGTGATGGAATACTCTCCACTTGCAGCTCCAACAACACCAGCGCAGACAAAACAGCCCACTTGATTGGCACCCCATCCACCACCTTAAACATTCATTCCCTTCACCAACAATGTGACATCAGTGTGTACCATCTACAAGATGCACTGCAGCAACTCACCAAGGATCCTTTGACAGCATCTTCCAAACCCGCAACCTTCACCACCTAGAAGGACAAGGGCAGCAAATGCATAGGAATACCATCACCTTCAAGTTCCCCTCCAAGCCACACACCATCCTGACTTGGAACCATGTCACTGTTCCTTCACTGTCATTGGGTCAAAACCTTTTGACTGCCTTCCTAATAGCACTGTGGGCATTCCTACAACACGTGGGCCAGAATTTAAAACGCAAGTAGCGGGCATACGCCCAACCTGAAAGAGCATTAAATCTCAAAAGGTGTCACTGTGCACTCGTGCGATATTTCGGTTGGTGGGCTACAGAGGACTCGGAGGTGCGCCTGCCAACAATTAATCAGCCATTTAAGGTAATTAAAAGTGCCACTGAAGTAAATTTTATGTTGCCCGTGCAATTTTGCGCTTGTCACACAGGCAACATGGATGGGCGGCCAACTCGTTTTTTCACTTTTCTTGCCCAAGGGCGGGGTAAAAGGGGAGCAGAGTATTGGGTGTGTGAGTTGTTAGGTGTTCTGATGAGAGTTTACTGGGATTTCATTCTTTCTCGTGGTTTCTGCTGAAGGTTTTGCTTTGTTAGCTTTGTTTTGAGGGCTATTTTGTTTTGTCAACTCTCTTGGAGCATTTCTGCCAAGTGCAGCCTTTTGTGCATTGGACAGTGCCATCTCCATTTCAGCAGATGATGATTGTGTACTCTGCTGGGAGGCCCTCCTCTGAGGAGGAAGAGAGAGACAAAAGGGAGAGGAGGACAGATATCTGCAGGCAGTGTCGCAGGGAGAGACCTGTAGGAGGAGATGTGCTGGCACAAAGTGTGCAGGACCAGCAGGAAGAGCAAGGCTAAAGGGACCACAGAAGACGCCACCATCCAACTGCCAGAGTGTACAAGCGGTGATCCAGCTTTTTTTCAATTATTCATTCACGGGATGTGGGCTTCGCTTGGCTGGGCCAGCATTTTTATTGTCCATCCTTAGTTGCCCTTGAGGAGGTGGTGGTGAGTGGCCTTCCTGAACCGTTGCAGTCCATGTGGTGTAGGAATACCCACAGTGATGTTAGGAAGGGAGTTCCAGAATTTTGACCTAGCGACAGTGAAAGAATGGCGATATATTCCCAAGTCAGGATTGTGAGTGACTTGGAGGGGAACCTCCAGGTGGTGGTGTTCCCATCTATCTGCCATCCTTTTCCTCCTAGGTGGTAGTGGTCGTGGGTTTGGAAGGTACTGTCTAAAGAGCCTTGGTGAATTCCTGCAATGCATTTTGCAGCTGCTACTGTGCATCAGTGGTGGAGGGAGTGAATGTTTGTGGATGTGGAGCCAATCAAGCAGACTGTTTTGTCCTGGATGGTGTCCAGCTTCTTCAGTGTTGTGGGTGCTGCACTCAACCAGGCAAGTGGGGAGTATTCAATCACACTCCTGACTTGAGCCTTGTCGATGGTGGACAGGCTTTGGGGAGTCAGGTGAGCTACCTCAACATGTCTGAGGTCCAGTGCCACAGGAGGCTCCACCTCTCTAGGGTCTTCGTTACATCAATATGCCAAATGAGATCGCCTCCAACTCTGTGGATTGGCACCCAATGCCAGTGGTCACAGCGGCCCTCAATTTTTTTGCTTCCACATTTTCCAGGGTCAGCGGGGGATACATGTGGAATGCCCCAATCAGCTATCCATAGTTGTGTCAGGCTCATCACTGACGCTCTGTTCAGCTGAGTCCTCACATTCATTCATTACCAACTGGACCAAGCCAGCCAGGCTGAGCGAGCTAGAGGCTTCAGGGCTATTGCTGGGTTCCCCTGCATCCAGGGTGCCATAGACTGCACTCATGTGGCCATCAAGGTGCCAGCGGGTCAGCCGGGTGCCTTCGTGAATAGAAAGGGTTACCGCTCCATGAACGTGCAGATGGTATGTGACCACAAGACCCAAATTCTGCAAGTCTGTGCAAAGTACCCTGGCAGCTCCCATGATGCCTACATCTTACAACTCTCCCAGATGCCAAGGTTTTTGTGGTTCCAGCTTGGCTCGATGGTTTGCTGCTGGGTGACAAAGGATACCCCTTGAAAAGGTGGCACAAGATGCCACTCTGGCACCCAAGGACAGAGACGGAAGAGATGGTCCCTTCCGCCTCACTCTCCCTGCTGGCCCTACACACCCCATGCCAGTGACTCTCCTCCCACAGGTCTGTCCCTGCAACATTGCCTGCGGTGGTTGACAGGAATATTGGTCTGCTGAAGATGAGGTCCCACTGCCTGGACTGATCAGATGTGCCCTTCAATGTCCTCCGGAGCATGTGTTGCTTATCATCATTGTCTGCTGAGCTCTGCACAATCTGGCACTGCCAAGGGAGGGGGACCCACTGGAGGAAAAGCATAGCAAGGCAACTCCACAGTCCACAGAGATGGCTCTACTGATGGATCTGATAAGGAGCCCAGGCAGGGATAGGGTGAGGACATGGAGGCTGACTTAAGGAACCTTCAGGCAGGCAGGGACACCAGGGAGGCCCTAATTTAATGCATCTTCGGCTAGGCTGCCAAGTCATGGCTTCGATCTCATGGCAACGGCACCATCTCCTTCACACACATTTCTGAGGAGGCAATCCCATGACCACAATGTTGCCTCACAACCTCTGTAATAAGGTTTCCTGCCACTGCCATCTATCATAATGCATTGATGAGGCCTGCACCTATGGAAAACATGAAGGACACTCAGGACATTGAAACAAAATCTAGATTTATATCTTTTCCAGAGTTGCAAAAAAGCAACATAATTTTGTTGTTACTGTCACACAAAAACAATATATAACACTGATGAAATGAAAGAACCTTGAGAACCCCTTGCTGTGCCCAAGGTGCCTTAAACCTGTGCTCGTGAGTGCTATGTTGTGGTCCCCATTCGCTGGCAGCGGCATTGGAGTTTGATTTATGACTATACTGTGCCATCACATCGGCCCCAATGACTTTGGCAGGTGTCCTCTGGCCAGTGGGGCCTGAGACAAGCTCTGCCTGGGTGGGTGCAATCAGCGACATGGCTGGACACTCATCAGTTGTCGTAGCCTTAAAAGATATCACTGGAGCTGCCGTCCTCACCTGGAGCGCCATGAAAGGACCCCACAGAGATGGCAAGCAGCTCATCCATTAGTGCATCTGTACCTCTCTGCTCACCATTGATGGACGGGAACCTAGCAAAGAGACTAGGTACCTCATCCATCTCTCACAGTGGCAATGACTTCCTGGAGTCACTGCCGGTGTGTGGGAGTGCAGGTACAAGCACGGCCCCAGGAACCCCTGATTCTGATCTTGGAGCTGCCTCTTCATGAGTCACCAATCTTCAAAGGAGAAGGCTGTGTGCTTGGTTCTCAGAGTCAACACAGTGCTCAAGCTCTTCAAGGACTCCTCCATGACAGAGACCATGACACGCAAACCCTCAGAGATCTCCACCAGATCTTCCTGAGCATCCCGCTGGACATCCAGCATCTGCCGCCTGATGGATGATTCCAGAGGCTCATCATGTGTCTCTGACTCAGCACTGTCCTGGTCTCCAGCAGTCCTCTGACAGCTGGCGCCTTGGACACTCTGCCTCATGCAGCTACTCATGCAAGTGTGCCATGACCTCCCCACAGTGCACAATCATCTGGAAAGCTCTCCAATGGTTGGAGTCATACCAAGCACAAAGGAAGATGATTGTGGTTGTTCGAGGTCAGTCAAGTCAGCTCCAGGACATCACGGTAGGAATCCTCGGTGTAGTGTCCTCAGCCCAACCATCTTCAGCTGCTTCATCAATGACCTTCCTTCCATCATAAGGTCAGGAGTGGGGATGTTCACTGATGATTGCACCATGTTCCGCACCATTCGCAACTCCTCAGATGCTCAGATGCCATGTCCAAATGCAGCAAGACCTGGACAATATCGAGGCTTGGACTGTGAAGTGGCAAGTAACATTCGTGACACACAATTGCCAGGCAATGACCATCTCCAACAACAGAGAATATAACCATTGCCCCTTGACATTCAATGGCATTACCATCACTGAATCCCACACTATCAACATCCTGGGGATTACCATTGACCAGAAACTCAACTGGACTAGCTATATAAATACTGTGACTACAAGAGCAGGTCAGAGGCTAGGAATCCTGTGACAAGTAACTCACCTCTTGACTCCCCAAAGTTTGTCCACCATCTACAAGGCACAAGTCAGGAGAGTGATGGAATACTCCCCATTTGGCTGGATGAGCGCAGCTCCAACAACTCTCAAAAAGCTTGACACCATCCAGGACAAAGTAGCCTGTTTGATTGGCACCACATCCACAAACATTTTTTCCCTCCACCACTGACGCACAGTAGCAACAGTGTGTACCATCTACAAGATGCACTGCAGGAATTCACCAAGGCTCCTTAGACTGCACCTGCCAAACCCACAATCAATACCACCTAAAAGGACAACGGCAGCAGATAGATGGGAACACCACCACCTGGAGGTTCCCTTTCAAGTCATTCACCATCCTGACTTGGAAATATATTGCCGTTTTTCACTATCAATGGGTCAAAATCCTGGAACTCCCTTCCTAACAGCACTATTGGTGTACCTATACCACAGGGACTGTAGCGGTGCAAGAAGGCAGCTCACCACCACCTTCTCAAAGTTAACTGGACTGGGCAACAAATGCTGGCCCAGCCAGTGAAGCCTACATCCCATGAATGAATAAAAGAAATACATCAATAATCACTTGTTGAATGTGCATGCTAGGTGGCTTGGTGAGACTATGGACAGCAGCATGATGGTGTTATCATCATTCCTGGATCACCGGGGACTCTTGATTAGAAGTTATCTTTTAAGATGAGAGGAGCCTACATTATTTGCAGTCTCCGCCTGTCCTGCATCTGTCCACTGGACTCTTACCTGTTTTCGAGATGCCTGCCTCTTCGCAACTTGATTACCTTGGTGTGCGCTTGCACTTGAGCTCTAGGGCGTCCATCTCACATTTGTTCAAAATGAGCAGGCGATCCCACCACCCATTCTTGTGCTTTCAGCAGCATTATGCCTTCTCTTCTCCTGTATGAATGTTCATTAGTCAACCCTCTACCCGCAACACCATACCAGTCTCATACCACCACCCTCACCCCGCCCAGGGAAGCAGGTTGAAGTGGCCATCATTTTTACACACCTGACTCTTATATGCACCCAGGGCTTTCGGTCTGATCTCCCAGCCTTAACAGGTATATGTGCCTTCTGAGTCTTACACCCCTTAATGTCACGAAGCATTTTCCACACAGTACCATGCCAAATTGGTACTCAACCTTCCCGAGCACAGATCATTATTAAACCTTTTTCGGTACTGAATCCAGCTGCGGTGCACAATGTCGTGCCCAGCCTTCTTTGTTTTGTGTGGTGACCACCTCTTGCCATCCTGTGGATCAAGATATCCCGCCTAGCACTAACTGCCTCCATGAGAGTACGCAGGCGCTCATCCGAGAAGTGGGGGAGCAGGGTGTCTGCTCGTATTGCCCTCCTGTCTGGCATGTTGAGCGAGTGCCAATGCCATACCTTCAGCTTAGGTTTGGACAGCGCCCTGTGTCTCCTCTGGAGATCCTGGCAGCCTTCAGGGTGCTGCCTCAGCATTTTAAAACCCACCACCTCCGGCTCCCCATTGGATCCAGTGCCTTCCATGCTCCCATCTTTGCCTGCTGCCCTTCCCCAAGTGGGGGACGTGCTTCACACTGGCCAGCCTTTAATTAGCCGACCAGCGTGAAATCGCATTCTTCTGACATTCATGGGCAGAAGCGGCAATCGGGGCCACTTCTGGGCCCGCTGATCACATGAGCAAGATGTGCTCAAAATTCAGGCCATGGGCTTCAGTGGTTCAAGAAGACAGCTTACCACTTCAAGGGCAATTAGGGATGGGCAATAAATGCTGGTCTCACCCGCATCCTGTGAATGAATGAAAAAGATCACTCTCAATCTAATACCCTGAGGGCATATAAGGGTCGGGTGTGCAAAAATGACAGCCACTTCAACCTGTTTCCGGGGGGGAGCGTACAAGCTTGGTACGGTGTTGCAGGTAGAGTCAGAGTATTGTGGCTTCCAGTTGAACACAAATTCCAGGTTGGTATTTCAGTGCAGTATTAATGTAATAATGCTGTTCAGGTGGACATGAAATGGTATTTTCCCTCCTTGCCTTTTTCCATTGTCGGTCAACAGCCTTCTCTAGTCCTACATCCCAGCATGCACCTTCAATTCTACCAATTCTGGCATTCTGTGCCTCTCCTTTCACTCTGGTCCACTCTTAGCAATGGAGCCTTGAAGCACATGGTCCGGCACTCTGGAACTCTTTTCTTAAGGTTCTCCGCATCCCTATTTACTTTCAGACGTTTGGATTTGGAGTTAACCCTTAATTTATTCAATTGTTCCTTTGCCCCTTCCGACACCATATCCCAACATTCTGCTCAGTGCCTGCTCTTCATGACAAGTCTTGTAGCATTTTGATTATTAAAATAAGCTATATAAGTGAAAATTGTTGTTAACATGTAACATACCTTAGAATATTAAGGACAAATTTACACAATGTTGCTATTTGATATATCACATTCTTTATAAACAATATTTGATCCTTAAATTTTAACAAAATTTGAACAAAACTTTGTCATTAATTGTCTTTGCAATCACTGTGGCAAAGTTTCAAGAAAAAATACTACATTTGACTGTGGTACCCTTTACCTCTGTTTTTATTCAGTTTCTCTCCTTTGCTTTCTACTCTTTTTCTTTCTTGATTCAAGTAAACACTCAAATTCATGGATTTTCAACCAATGACGTGCCTAGATAGAGGGATACGCCACAGTTACTGCTTCTGTTCTAAGTGTTGTTGCAAGGCTAACATGCAACTGATAGCCAACACATTCCCTGTGATGTAAAATGAGGAAAGACTTTTCAACTTCTTCATCAGCTTAACACTAAAATGCAACACATTATTGCTTTCAGTAGAAAACAATTGCATGAGTCTAGGCTATCAAACCATTCTTTAGACAAATTTATTGATGATTCAAGTGGTTCTGCAACTTATGCAAGAAGCAAGTATAAATGAACCACAGTCTGAAACAACAGAGATTTGGTGTTTATTAGCATGTTTTTAATAATGAATGCATTGCAAACTGTACACTTTGTTCTCTAAATGAGGAAGCATTCAATAAATTGCTACGGTTATGTTTCTGAGAAAAAGAAATAGAAAAATTATTAGTAACAACTAACTTCAGACACAAATTTAAATTGCAAAAAGATCTGACAATCAATCTGTACGTTAAGTAGTATAGTTAATCTTGTATCTTCTTGTTTATTTGAATTAATGTTCTCATGCATTTGGGTGCTTGGCAATATATCCAAGCATGATTCATCTTCCTTTGCGTACAATTTGGTTTACTATTTTAGTTTGTGTTTCTCCATGGATAATTCCAACATTCTGATGAACATCCCTATTCACATATTCTCAGTACAAGATCTCTTCAGGGAAGCAAAAGATGCTATTTGCATACTGAATTGGTTTAGGCACCTGCCAACTGAGTACATGTTTGAATGGCAAAAACTCTTTTAATCTTTACAAACCAGATGTTGGTCTCATTCAATCATCTCATGTGCACTTATGAGTTTTAACCATGAGTCAAATTTAAATGGGTAGGAAAGCAAAATTCTTACTCTTTTAAAAAAATCTTTAACTCAAACCTGTATAATATTCTCTTTATCCACATTAATTTCTTATTTAATATTTGTGAGTAGTGCACAACAATCAGATCAAACAATTCCTCAAAATTTTGCATACCCTTCTAACTTAAGCACTTTACACTTGTGCTTGGGACATTTTGGAGGAGTAAAACTGCATCTCACTGAGAAACAGTTTTAAGGTCATTTTTTGCAAAATATTTAATGATTCTCTAGATATTTTTCCCTGTTCAATCTTTTCATTGAATGTGTTAATGTGTAACATCGAAGACCACTATCAAATCCATAAGACTGTCCGACATCATTTTAGGCCTGTATATTCATTCATGGGTCTAGTTTAATCTTAGTATTCAAAGAAAAATCCTCTCATGCAAATAAATGCATTTAAGTTTCTCAATAAAGGCATACTTAAGGTACATAAAGGATTATAGAGTTATTAGCTTTCTGTTTTACATTTTCCCATTCTTTTTTCAAATATATTCTGTCCGGTATAAAATTCTCCTGCAGGGGTTGCGACCTATAGGACCATAAGACGTAGGAGCAGAATAGGCCATTCGGCCCATCGAGTCTGCTCCGCCACTCAATGAGATCATGGCTGACCTGATAATACTCAACTTCACTTTCCTGCCTTTTCCCCATATCCCTTGATTCCCTTACTGATTAAAAATCTGTCTATCTCAGCCTTGAATATACTTAACGACCCAGCCTCTACAGCCCTCAGCGGTAAAGAATTCCACAGATTGAGAGCAGAAATTCCTCCTCATCTCTGTTTTAAGTGGGTGCCCCTTTACTCTGAGATTATGCCCTCTTGTCCTAGACTCTCCGACAAGGGGAAACAACGTCTCAGCATCTACCCTGTGAAACCCCCTAAGATCTTATATGTTTCAATAAAGTCACCTCTCATTTCTCTAAACTGCAATGAGTACAGGCCCAATCCACTCAACCTCTCCTCATAAGAAAATTCCTCCATCCCTGGGATCAACCTAATGAGCCTTCTCTGGACTGCCTCCAATGCCAGTATATCTTTCCTTAGATAAGGGGACCAAACCTGTTCACAGTATTCTAGGTGTGGTCTAACTAGTGCCTTGTATAGTTTTAGCAAGACTTCCCTATTTTTATACTCCATTCCCTTTGAAATAAAGGCCAACATTCCATTTGCCTTCCCTATTACCTGCTGAACTTGTATGCTAGTTTTTTGGGATTCATGCACGATCATGCAGAAATCCCTCTGTACTGCAGCTTTCTTCAGTCTTTCTCCATTTAAATAATATTGAGCTCTTCTATTCTTCCTGCCAAAATGCATTACCTCATACTTGCCCACATTAGATTCCATCTGTTAAGTTTTTGCCCACTCACTTAAACTGTCTGTTTCTGTCTGTAGACTCTTTGTGTCATCCTCACCACTTGCCTTCCCACCTATTTTTGTGTCATCCGCAAACTTTACGATAGTACATTCATTTCCCTCATCCAAGTCATTAGTATGTATTGTAAATAATTGTGGCCCCAGCACTGATCCCTGTGGCACTCCACTAGTTACAGGTTGCCATCCTGAAAATGCCCCCTATATCCCAGCTCTTCTATTAGTTAGCCAGTCCTCTATCCATGCTAATAAACTACCCACAACACTATGGTCTCATCTTATTAAGTAGCCTTATGTGTGGTACCTTATCAAACACCTTTTGGAAATCCAAATATATTACATCTACTGGTTCCCCTTTATCTATCCTGCTTGTTACCTCCTCAAAGAATTGTAATAAATTTGTCAGGCATGATTTCCCCTTCATGAAGCCATGCTGACTCTGCTTGATTATATTATGCATTTCTAAATACTCTGTTATTACATCCTTTATAATAGACTCCAACATTTTCCCAATGACAGATGTTAAGCTAACTGGCCTATAGTTACCTGTTTTTTGTCTCCCTCCCTTTTTTGGCAGTTTTCCAATCCTCTGTGACTTTTCCAGAATCTAAGGATTCTTGGAAGATTACTACCAGTGCATCCACTATCTCTGCAGCTATTTCCTTTAATATCCTAGGATGCAGCCCATCAGGTCCAGGTGACTTATCGGCTTTTAGCCCCATTAGTTTCCCTAGTACTTTTCCTCTCATGATAGTTACTGTATTTATTTCCTCCCCACCTTTTGCCCCATGATTATATAGTATTATTGGTGTAGTATTAGTGTCCTCTAACTTGAAGATTGATGCAAAGTATTTATTCAACTCCTCTGCCATTTCCTGGTTCCCCATTATTACTTCCCCAGCCTCATTCTCTAAGGGGCCTATATTGATTTTGACCTCTCTCTTCCTTTTTATATATTTAAAGAACATCGACTATCCATTTTTATATTACTTGCTAGTTTACCCTCAAAGTTTATTTTCTCCCTCTTAATTTTTTTTGGTCATCTTTTGTTGGTTTTTAAAACTTTCCCAGTCCTGTGGCTTACCACTAATCTTTGCCATATTGTATGTTTTTTCTTTCACTTTGATACTATCCTTCCTACAATCCTTCTTCCTCATTGGGATATATCTTTGTTGTGAGTCATGAACTATTTTCTTAAACGTCTGCCATTGTTCATCAACTGTCTTTTCTGCTAAACTGCTTTCCCAGTCCACTCCAGCCAACTCTGCCCTCATTCCTTTGTAATTATATTTATTTAAGTTTAGCACAGGTGTTTCCAAACCAAGTTTCTCACTCTCAAACTGAATGCTGAATTCCACCATGTTATGGTCACTGTTTCCTAGGGGATCTTTTCATCTGAGACCATTTATTAAACCTGCCTCATTACACATTATCAGATCAAAAATAGCCTGATACCTGGTAGGATCCACAGCATATTGTTCTAAGAAACTGTCCCTATCCAAAGCTTTATCCTGGTAATGCTTTTTAAGGTGCTTTGCTATTTATCACAATTTGAGAAGTATTCATTTTTTCAGTTCATTTTTCATATTATTGTTCATATTAATTATTTTAATGCATATTTTGTATAAATCAAATTACATTTTTTACATTTTTTTCTAATCAAAATCCAGTTAAACTGAAATATGGGCCGGAATTTTACGGGCCATTTAGAATGAGTTTGGAGGTTTGGGGGGAGGTGGGGGGGCGAGGTAGTTGGTGGTTGGTGGTGGGGGAGCTGGAGCAGACTGGATTTGGCTGGAGGTCTGACACCTTGATGTCCCAAAATGGGAGCAGACTGCACTTGGCCAGAAATCCAACATATTGATATCCCTTCTGGATTTTAGTATTTGTGGGAACCATGGAGGGTGGACTTTGGATATTGAGGCTGCAGGTCACAAATTAAGATAGTTGAAAGGCAATTAACTCTAATTTTACAGCACATTTCTATTTTTATTACTGGTGCATGGGGACCACAGGGCTTCAGAGCCCCACCTAGTGAAATGAGGTGGCAAGTGGGGATAAGTCCTGTCTCTCTCATGAAGCCTTCGGGAAGGAAGGGTGGTGCACAATAGTAAATGCCAGACATTGGCAAAAAGAGGGAAAAGGTCCCCAGGACTGTGGTTGGGGGCGGGGGGGGGGGGGGGGGGGGGGGGGGGGGGGGGGCTGGTGTTGGTGGGTGGAAGGAGTAGAGTGGTAATGGTAGAAGGACCCCAGGAATCAGTGAGAAGATACCTGCTGCTGGCCTTTTCTGCCCGGACCCCGTGGCCCCTGATTAGGAGGAGGGGCAGCTCAGTGGGACAGAGGTCCAGGCACTGACAGGGATACAACACCAATCTCACAAACAGCAAGAGGGCCAGACCTCAGGGTGGGCATGCCAGAGAAGAGCACGGAGGGCTATGTCAAAAGACAGGCACATGCGCAGAAAAGGCTATTCCTAGGACAGAATTTACCACCCAAAGCTAAACTTTCTCCAAACGTTCCAGTGATAATGTTAGCGAAGACAGTGCATTTTTAGGGACTGATCTCTGCATCATGCTGCAGGGTGACCCATGGGGGTTGATGGGTACTCAATGCCAGTGGTGTTGAAAATTACCATGGCTCTCAAGTTCTACACCTCCAGGTCTTTCTAGGGATTCACTGGATACATTTATGAGATCCCCAAGTCTGCAGCCAAACAGTTTTTCAAGGAGGTGCCCAGTGCTATGTTCAAGAGGGGCGATGACTTTGTGTGCTACCGGACTGACCGGACAATCAAGCAGAGAGGTTCAATGGCCATCGCTGAATTCTCCAAGGTGCAAGGTATCATTGACTGCCCGTACGTAGCCATCAAGGCTCCCACCACCAGCAGCAGTTTTCATTGATAGGAAGGGTTTCCTATCCACCACTGTCCAACTGGTCTGCAACCACTGAAAATGGATCCTTCAGGTGTGTTCATGGTTTCTGGGAAGCAGCCATTCTTCGTACATACTCCATTCTTAGGTGCCACAGTTTTTCCCTCGTGTGCCTTCAGAGATGCATACTTGGAGACAAGGGCTACCCATTAAAGACATGGTTACTCATGCTTGGGAAGAACCCATACACAAATCGGCAGGAAAGGTACAACACTTGCTACGGGTCAACCCAAGTGACTATCAAATAGGTCACTGGATTTCTGAAGATACGATTCAGGTACCTAGATCAACTCGTGGAGTTCTTTGGTATCATGGCGGTCTGCTGTGCACTGCACAACCTAGAACTGCAGAGGGGGGAAGTTTTGAACCATGAGGACATTGCTGATTGTGATGCCTCCTCCAACATGAGGGTGCAGAGGAGCCAGCTGACCAGTCGGACCACAGGCAAAGAACAATGAGATAAGGGAGGGTCGGGATGCCCTATTACATATCTGTTCCCTGGGATCCTTTTCCTTTTTCAGAAAAATTCCAATAAAGAGTCACCTTTAATCAAACCCCTTCATTTTGCACTCCATTTCTCAGTGCTCAGGTGCACAGTGCCCATTGGCAAAGCTGAGGAGCTGAGCAGATGTGCCTTTGTCCACCACTTCAAGCCCATTGTAGATGAAATCTCAGAGAGCAGCAATAAATAGAACGAGAAGCAGCACCAGTAAGTGAATTATTGACTTCTACATGAATAATATTTTCAAGGGGATTACATATATGCTTGATTTGGGTCCACACAGTATGTTTTCTTTCATTCATAGGATGTGGGCTAGGCCAGCATTTATTGCACATCCCTAATTACCTTGCTCAGAGAGCATTTAAGAGTCAATCACATTATTATGGATCTGGAGTCACATGTAAGCCAGCAGATTTCCTTCCCTAAAGGGGCATTAGTGAACCCTATGGGTTTTTAAGACAATCGATTACAGATTTTTATTAAATTCAAATTCCATCATCTGCCACAGTGGGGTTCAAACCTGGGGCCCCAGGGCATTGTCCTTCATCTCTGGATTACCAGTCCAGTGACAATACCACGATGCCACCACCTCCTGTACATGAATTGATAGTTTAGATAAGTCCACTGATTGGCCAGCTACCCCTTACATGGTTGGATGTACCCTGGCAAGGTCCAATCTACTGCAGTCAGATAGATAAGATGTTTCGTTCTGAGCCCAGGTGCGGTGGGGTGAGATTAGCTGATTGTTCAGTTGCAGATATGCCTCCTCATGGAGGGTTGAGATTTGGGCTATTGTGATGGCAATGTTAATGGAACATCAGTTCAAGCAGCTCCTTGAGGGCCCTTGCATGTTGAGGGGCTCTTGCACAGGTGCAGGACCCTCCTCTGGTGCCGCAGCTTCTTTGGGTGATGTTGTCATTGACATAAGGGCTTAGGAGCCACTGTCCACACCAGGCAGGCCCCGAGAGGATTTGAAGTCATCCACAGCTTCTTTCATGAAAGGCACACTTGTACCTTCCGGCTCACCTGAGGAAGAGGAGGACCTGGTGGAAAATCCACATTCATTGAACCCCTCGCTTTGCCACTACTGTAAAGGGCACATGGGCAAGGTAATCACATGCAGATCTGTGCAAACCTCTGGCATCCACTGACCGGTCTGCTGGATCTGGCTCTCCATGAGGGTCACCAATCTCTCAATGGCAGAAGCCAAGCATACACCCAGCAGAGGCATGGCAGCACTGAAGTCTTGACTGTACTCCTCCATAGTCCGCACATGGTTTCTGGAAGCTCTGCCAAATGTTCCATTACCTCACGCTGTAGCTGCAGCAGTTGTTATGTTGTGGCTAAGTCCAAAGGCGTACTATCAGTCTGGGGCTCAGTAAGGGGCCAGGCTTCCAAGTGCCAGTGACCTTGACTAGCACAGCCTCCATCACGTCTGTCATGTGCTCATCAACTTATGACCTTGAATCTAATCGTGAACTAATACCCACCAGTATGAGTGCATCTGCACTGGCGGAGAGTGCAGGGGAATGACATGACAATGCACTCTCTGAGTATCCCTTCTCCTGCTCAGAGGTGGCTGGCTGACCCCTAGTCTCGCAAGCTCTTTGTGCCTCTGTGTTATGATATGGCAGGTGGTATTCACCAGGCTGACCAAATCTACAAGGGAAACTTGGTCACGCTATCACAACGATTGTGCAATTTGTATTTATTACGGGAAGGCTTGTGCACTGATGTCAGAGGTAATGAGTCCATTACCACCTTTAGAGATTTTAAAGATTAAATTAAAACATTTATTAACAAATGAGCAAACTTAAACACACAAAAGATTACAGCTACACAGTTGTAACAGTTCCCAAAATTTCTACTTAACCAGACTCCCAACGACACGCCCCCTTTAAAGCAACAGTCCAAATAGGTGTCAAATTTTATAAAGTCATCCAGCAATTTTACCACAAGCACCCACTGGACAATGGACTTCCAAAGGCTTTTAACACAACTTTGGTCACTGGAACAGCAAATTACTGCATAGTGGCTAGAGGCTTTTTCCCCAAGTCTGTTCACACAGTCACCTTTCGAGATCTCACACGGCTACACCTCACACAGCCTTCCATCCTTCTTTAAATATATTTTATCCCTTTTGATTGGTAAATCCCCTTGCTTCCACTTGTCTTTAGAAGTTACTTTTCTCAGAATATAAAAATCTTTCATGTTATCATTATGGCCAGCATTTCTAGGAAAAATCAATGTAATAACCTTGCCAGTTGTAAAAATTTCCCATATCCCTTTGAAAAGCAAACACTTCTCCACTATCTAAAAATGCAAATTTCATTCACACCGTATCTGCTGAGACTTCACCCTAGCTTTACTTATCTCCATTTCAAACACCTGTTTTACACCTCACTTCTTTGATAATTTAAACCTTGCAGTCTAATCGTCCCTAGTTTAATTAAATTAGCCACACACACAGAGCCACATACACACACACATAAGCCTGCTTTAAGATTTACCACAAGAATATTAGGAAAATATGACAGTTTCTTGATACCTTCAACCTTATGGAAAAATGAACCATCATAACTTTAAAAGACAGTTTCGTTTTCTCAACCCATCTTACATTGCTTAATATACTTATATATATATACACAAAACTATTACACTACCAGGTACGTGCATTAACATGACAATACATACAAATCCTTTGTATCCACTGAGGTCATTTTAGTCCAATGTCCATGTTTCAAATGTCCAATCTCCTTTGAATTTTAAACTATTGACAATGTATCCGCAGTTAAATTTTCTTGTCCAGCCACACATATAATCTGTAAGTTAAATGGTTGCAGGAAACTCCATCTGAACAATCTTGCACTTTGGTCTTGAAATTTGTCCAGAAATTTTAAAGGATTGTGGTCTGTATAAACAATTGTTGCTGAAGAATTGCTTGCAACATAAACCTCAAAATGCTGCAATTCTAAAACCAGACCTAGAGTCCCTTTTTTGATGGTTGAGTATCTTTTCTGATGTACATTCAGCTTTTATGAAAAGTATCCTACTGGCTTTTCAATTCCTGTTTCATCTCCTTGTAACAACACAGCACCAATTCCCAAATCACTTGCATCAGTTGCCAACTTAAACTGCTTGGCATAATTAGGTGCTGCCAAAACTGGTGTAGTTGTCAACACAGTTTTTAAACTGTCATATACATCCTATCACTCCTGAGTCCATTGAAATTTCTTGTTCTTTTTTAGTAGTTCAGTCAATGGAACAACCACACTGCTAAAATTTGGTAAACTTCTGGTAAAATCCACTCATGCCCAGGAATCTCAAAACTTGCTGTTTTGTTGCAGGAGAAATTCATGATGGCTTTTACTTTCACATCTCTTGGACCCACCACATCCAATGGTATGGCCTAGATGTAACTTGGGCTTTTGCAAATTTACTCTTAGTCAAGTTCACCACGAAATTAGTTTCTTGCAGTCGATCAAATAGTTGTAATTGCTCCTCCCACGTTTTACTGAAATCTACCAAGTCATCAATACAAACAGCACAATTGCTCAGTCCTACAATTATTTTGTTTGTCGGTCTTTGAAATGTTGCTGGTGCATTCTTCATACCAAAAAGCATAACTTTAAACTGATATAGTACATCTGGCATTACAAAAGTCGACATCTCTTTTTCGTTTTCCAAGAATGGGTACTTGCCAATATCTTCGCAGCAAGTCAAACTTTGTGATAAACTCGGATTGTCCCACTTTCTCATTACAATCTTCCAAACCTGGAATAGGATACGAATCCACTTTTGTCACTCCGTTTACTTTTCGATAATCCACACACTCAGTGTCACAGTATCTTTATACTGCAGAAGGAGGCCATTCAGCCCATTGAGTCTGCACTGGCTCTCTGAAAGAGCATTCCACCTGGTCCCACTCCCCTGCCTTATCCCTATAGTTTTACTTTATATTTTAAACTGTGACTTAATTTGGAAGCCAGGCGTCGCAAGTCCCCCAGTACCCTTGGACATTCTCTCCTTTCAAGTAGAAATCCAATTCCTTCTGAATGCCTCAATCGAACCTGCCTCGACCACTCTTTCAGGAAGTTTGTTCCAGATTCCAATCACCCTCTGGGTGAAAACATTTTTCCTCACATCACATTTACTCCTTTTGTCAATTATTTTGGATCTGTGCCCTCTAGTTCTTGATGTTCTCTTGAGTGAGAACAGTTTCCCACTATTTACACTGTCCATACTCCTCAGGATCTTCAATACCTCTAACAAGTCTTCTCCCAGCCTTCTTTTCCCCAAGGAAAACAGTCCCAACCTCTCCAATCTATCCTCATAGCTACAGTTCTTTATCCCTGGAATCATTCTTGTGAATCTCCTCTCTACTCTCTCCAATGCCTTCCCATCCTTCCTCAAGTGTGGTACCCAGAACTGGATGGAGTATTTCAGATAAGGCCTAACTAGTGTGTTATACAAGTTCAGCATGAGCTCCTTACTCTTGTACTCAATGCCCCTATTAATAAAGCCTGCTTATTAACTGCTCTCTCAACATGCCCTGCCATATTCAATGGCCTACATATGTATACACTGAGGTCCCTCTGTTCCTGCAACTCCTTTAGAGGCTCTCCCATTATTTTATACTGTCTCATCACACATTTCCTACCAAAATGAATTACCTCACACCTTTCTGCATTGAACTTCATCTGCCAATCCACCAGCATGTCTAAGTCCTTTTGAAGTTCAAGACTATCCTCATCACAGTTGACAACATTTTGAATCTTTGTATCATCTGCAAATTTTGAAATCATGCCCTGCAGATCCCTGTGTAAGTCATTAATATACATCAGGAAGAGCAAGGGTCCCAACACTGACCACCAGGGAACTCTACTACAAACCTTCGTCCAATCTGAAAAATAACCATTTATCACTATTCTGTTTCCTATCATTCAGTCAATTTCATATCCAAGCACCTATTTTCCTTTTTATTCCATGGCCAAGAAATTTGCACACAAGTCTGTTGTATGGTACTGTATCAAATGTCTTTTGAAAGTCCATATACACCACATCAACAGCATTTCCCTTTTCAACCTTCTCTGTTAACTCTTCAAAAAATTCCAGCAAGTTAGTTAAACGTGATTTTCCCTTAATGAATCCATGCTAGCCTTCCTTAATTATCCTGCAATTGTCCAAGTGATTATTAATTTTATCCTGAAATATAGTTTCTAGAAGTCGCATGACCACTGATGTCAAACAGACTGGTCTGTAGTTGCCAGCTTTATCCTTGCACCCTTTTTTGAACAAGGGTGTAACATTTGCAATTCTCCAGTCCTCTGGCACCACCTCTGTGTCTAAGAAAGACTGAAAGATTATCACTAGTGCCTCTGCAATTTCCACTCTCACTTCCCCCAGTACCCTTGGATGCATCTCATCCAGTCCTGGTACCTTGTCTATTTTAAGAAATGATAGCCTCTCCAACACCTCCTTCCTCTCAATTACAAGTTCCTCCAGTGTACCAGTTACCTCCTATATCACCATGGCCTGGCTAGGATCCTTTTCCTTTGTAAAAACAGATGCAAGGTACTCATTCAGCACCTGCACTATTTTTCCAGCCTCCACATGGAGGTCCCATTTTTTGATCCTAATCAGTCCTACTCTTTCTTTTACCACCCTTTTATTACTTACATGCTTACAGAAGATCTTGTCTTTGTGTTCTACATGGCTTCAGCACTATCACAATAGGTGAACTCCAGTCACTGCAGCTAGACTCTATGATGTCATTCTAAAGCATGATTTGATTTCTTTTTGTACTTGAGCTAATTTTACTGGATTTAATCTACAAGAGCGTTGTCTTATTGAAACTGAATCTCCCACATCTATGTCACGTGTAGCTAAATTTGTTTTCCCCAGCTTATTTCCACAAATAGCTTTGTGTGACTGCAATAGTTTTGCCAAATCACTTTGCCACTTGTCAGGAAGGTAACTCAATATTATATTTAGAGCAAAATTTTTCATTGGTGTGTGGGGGCGGGCTGAACACATCGACCCGTAAAATGACGCACGATGACATCAGGTGTGTGTCCCGACGTCATCGCGCAGAATCGGCTGTGCGCCCGCCAGTATGTAAATGGCCTATTAAGGTCATTAAGAAAGCAATTTATGTAATTAGTAACGCTGCCTGTCCAACCTTAAGGTTGGTGGGCAGGCGAAAAGCCTAAGCGGCCTTTGCATTTTTTAGGAAACCTCATCCACGAGCGGGATGAAGTTTCCTAAAGCTTTTATTAAATAAATAAAAAGGTCTCATAAAAATAAAAACATGTCCCATCTCATGTGACTTTCAGTCACATGAGGGGACATGTTTAAATTTTTAAATCATTTAATTATTTTAATGTCCATTCAATCTCCCTGAGGCAGCTCTATGCCTCAGAGAGATTGTTGCGCTCTTTCATGCTGGCCCCAACTCTCCCTCATCTCCCCACCCATACAGGTAGCGCTGAACACCACTGGTCACGTATTACGCTGGGCAGGACTTAATTGGCCCGCCTGCATAAAATTGCGGCATGGAGCTGATTGCGGGCGGCGGGCGGCTCCGCGCCTGCCTCCATCCACTCCTGTCCAGCCCGCCTGCCACATGAAAAATTCTGACCTTAAATTTTTAAGCACCCCCTCATTGTCCAATTTGATTAGAGGAAACTCAATTTCAGAATCTTTTATTTCTACCTGTTTCTCTTTATCTTCAACTACTAAGACCTCCTTTGGTTATCCTCCTTGTCAAAGTACTTATTAAGCATATTTACATGACACACCCTCTGCTTCTTTCTTCTATCTGGAATATTTATTCAATAATTGACTTCACTCAGTCTCTTTTCAATCCTGTAAGGCCCACTAAATCTTGTCTTTAATGGTTTACCTTACACTGGTAACAAAACTAACACCTTTTCCGCAGCCACAAAACTATGAGCTTTTGCCCTCTTATCTGCATTTGTCTTCATTGCCTGCTTTGACATCTTTAAATACTCCTTAGCTAACTCACATGCTCTGTTTAACCTTTCTCTGAATTTTGTCACATAGTCCAACAGAGTAGGTTCTGAGCTCTGACCCACTAGTTTCTCCTGAATCAACTTAAATGGGCCCCTTACTTCATGACCATTGACAAACTTAAAAGGACTAAATCCTGTTAATTCATTAGGGGCATCCCTAATAGCAAATAACAAAAATGGAATCCCCCAATCTGGATGAGAAGCTATCATCATGGTTTCTAAAGTTTGATGCCATCTCTCTAAAGCACCTTGTGATTCAGTGTGATAAGCTAATGACTTAAACTGTTTTATCCCCAGGCTGTTCCTTACTTCCTTAAACATGAAATTTGAGCCCTGATCCAACTGTATTTCTTTTGGAAATTTTGTAAAAGAAATTGATCAACTCCTCCACAATTCTCTTTGCTGTAGTACTTCGTAAAGGTATCGCTTCTGGAAACCTTATAGACATATCCATGATTGTCAGCAGGTGCTGATTTCCACTTGTGGTCTTGGGGAGGGGCCCTACATAATCAATCAGGACCTTGGTAAAAGGTTCCTCAAATGCTTGAAACAGAGCTAAAGGTGTAAGTTTAATCACGGCTTGAGGTTTTTCTGTCACCTGACATGTGTGACATGATCTACAGAAGTTCATGGAGTCAGAGAAGTCGACAGCGCAGAAAAAGGCCCTTTGGCTCATCGAGTCTGCACCGGTCAAACAAGTACTTAGCTATTCTAATCCCATTTTCCAGCTCTAGGCCCATAGCCTTGCATGCCATGGCATCACAAATGCACATCCAAATAATTCTTAAATGTTATGAAGGTTTCTGTCTCTACCACCATTTCAGGCAGGTTCCCACATACCCTCTGGGTGAAAAAATTCTACCTCACATCCCCTGTAAACCTCCTGCCCCTTACCATACACCTATGCCCCCTGGTTATTGATCCCTCCGCCAAGGGGAAAAGTTCCTTCTTACCCTGTCTATGCCCCTCATAATTTTATATACTTCAACCATGTCCCCCCATCAATCTCCTCTGCCCCAGGGAAAGTAACCCCACTCTATCCAATCTCTCCTCATAACTAAAACTCTCCAGCTCAGGCAACATCCTGGTAAATTTCCTCTGCACTCTCTCTAGTACAATCACGTCCTTCCTATAATGCAGATTCCAGATCTGCATGCAATACTCTAGCTGTGGCCTAATCAGCATTTTATACAGTTCCAGCATAACTTTCCTGCTCTTATATTCTATGCCTTGGCTAATAAAGGCAAGTATCCCATATGCCTTCTTAACCACCTTATCTACCTGTCCTGCTAACTTAAGGGACCGGTGGACATGCGCACCGAGGTCCCTCTGATCCTTGGTACTTCCCAGGGTCCTACCATTCATCGTGCATTCCTGTGCCTTGTTTGTCCTGCCCAAGTGCATCACCTCACACTTATCCGCAATAAATTCCATTTGCCACTGATACGCCCATCTGACCAGCCCATCTATATCCTCCTGTAATCTAAGGCTATCCTCCTCACTATTTACCACCCCATCAATTTACGTGTCATCCACGGACTTACTGATCAACCCTCCTACTTTCAAGTCTAAATCATTTATATATACCACAAACAGCAACTGACTCAACACCAATCCCTGTGGAACCCAAATTGCCTTGGATCCTATGGGCTCTTACCTTCGTTATCAGCCTCCCACGTGGGACCTTATCAGAAGCCTTGCTGAAGTTCAAGTAGACTACGTCAAATGCATTGCGTTCATCTAGACACCTGGTCACCGCTTCGAAAAATTCAGTCAAATTGGTCAGACATGACATCCCCTTAACAAAACCATGCTGACTGTCCTTGATTAATCCCTGCCTCTCCAAGTGTAGATTAATTCTGTCCCCCAGAATTGCTTACAATAGTTTCCCCACCACTGAGGTTACGCTGACTGGCCTGTAGTTCCCTGGTTTATCCCTTCCTCCCTTTTTGAATAGTGGTACCACATTGGCTGTCCTCCAGGCCTCTGACACCTCTCCTGTTGCCTGAGAGGTATGAAAATTATTGCCAGTGTCCCTGCTATCTCCTCCCTTGCCTCACTCAACAGCCTGGAATACATTTCATCCGGGCCTGGAGATTCATCTACTTTTAAGCCTGCCAGACCACTTAGAAACTCCTCCCTTTATATGCTAATTTCTTTAATTACATCGCAGTCCTTCTGCCTGATTTCCATACCCATGTCGTCCCTTTCACTTGTGAACATTGACACAAAGTACTCATTTAGAACCCTACCTATGTATTCTGGCTCCACACACAAATTACCACTATTGTCCTTAATGGGCTCTACTCTTTCCCTAGTTATCCTTTTACTCTTAATGTACTTGTAAAATAACTTTGGATTTTCCTTTATTTTACCTGCCAATGTTTTTTCATGTCCCCTTTTTGCTCTCCTAATTTCCTTTTTAAGTTCCCCGCTACACATTCTATACTCCTCTAGGGCTTCTGCTGTTTTGAGCACTCGGTATCTGCCATAAGCCTCCCTTTTTCTCTTTATCCAATCCTGTATATCCCTCAACATTGAGGGTACCCTGGATTTATTGGTCCCACCTTTTATTTTTGCTGGAATGTGTTGGCCCTGTACTCTCCCTATTTCCTTCTTGAATGAGTTCCACTGCTCTGACGCAGATTTACCTAAAAGTAGCTGCTCCCAGTCTACTCTGGCCAAATCATATCTGATTTTATTAAACTCGGCCTTCCCCCAATTTAGAACTCTGATTTCTGGCCCATCCTTGTCCTTTTCCATAACAACCTTGAATCTAATGGAGTTATGATCACTATCTGCAAAATGCTCCCCCACTGATACCTCTACCACTTGCCTGGCTTCATTCCCTAAAATTAAGTCCAGGACCGCCCCCTTTCTTGTAGGACCTTCTATGTACTGGCTTAAAAAGCTCTCCTGGATGCATTTTAAGAATTCCGCTCCCACTAAACCTATCACACTATGACTAATCCAATTAATGTTGGAGAAGTTGAAACCCCGACTATTACTACCCTATTATTTTTATACTTCTCTGAAATTTGCCTACATATCTGCTCTTCTATTTCTCTCTGACTGTTTGGGGACCTATAGTACACTCCCAGCAATGTGATTGCTCCTTTCTTGTTTTTCAGTTCTACCCATATGACTTCATTTGAGGAGCCTTCTAAGATGTCATCTCTCCTTACTGCTGTAATTGATTCCTTGATCAATATTGCCATACCCCGTCCTTTTTTTACCTCCTTTCCTGTCTCACCTGAAGACCCAATATCCTGGAATATTGAGCTGCCAATCCCGCCCCTCTCTCAACCATGTCTCTGTGACAGCAATGACATCATACTTCCATGTGTTAATTTGTGCCCTCAACTCATCTGCCTTATTTGTCATCCAACCTTGCCAAACTCCCTTGTGCCTTAACTGGCCTATAATTTCTATGGCTTCCAGACTCACTTGCTCTCTCTTCTAATTTTGGCTGTGCATCTCCCCCTGCTGAACCTCCTCTCAGGATCCCACCCTCCCTGCTAAGTTAGTTTAAACCCTCCCCACCAGCACTAGTAAACCTGCCCTCATGGATGTTGGTCCCATTCTGGTTCAGGTGCAACCCATCCACCTTTTACAGGCCCCACCACCCCCAGAAACGGTCCCAATATCCCAGAAATCTAAAGCCCTCCCTCCTACACCATCTCTCCAGTCACGCATTCATCTGGACTAACCTCCAATTTCCATACTTAGTAGCTCATGGCTCTGGAAGGAATCCAGAGATTACTACCTTTGAAGTCCTGTTTTTTAATCTGCTTCCTAGCTCCCTAGATTCTGCTTGCATGATCTCATCCCTCTTTCTACCTATGTCGTTGGTACCAATATGTACCACGATCTTTGTCTGTTTGCCCTCCCCCTTTAGAATGCCCTGCAGCTGTTCAGTGACATCCTTGTCCCTGGCACCAGGGAGGCAACATACCATCCTGGAGTCACGTCTATGGCCGCAGAAACACCTGTTTGTTCCCCTTACTATAAAATCTCCTACCATTATTGCTCTTCCCCTCTTTTTCCTCCCCCCTACCCGCCACCCCCCCCACCATGCAGATGAGCCACTCACAGTGCCATGAGTGTGGCTGCACCCCCCAGAGGAACCGTCCAACAGAGAAAAACAGTTCTCAAGTGAGATGCACCTTGGGGATTTCCTGACTACCTGCCTGACACTTTTCTTCTGACTGATGGTCACCCATTCCCTCTCTGTCTACACTTCCGTAAGCTGTTGGGTGATCACGACTAATAACATGCTATCCAAGAAACTCTCAGCCTCTTGGATGCCCCTCAGTGCCTCTAGCTGCTGCTCAAGCTCTGAAACTTGAAGCTCAAGTAGCTGCAGCTGGTGGCACTTCCTGCACATGTGGTCAGTCAGAGGGCAAGGAGCATCTAGGACTTCCCACATGTTGCAGGCAGTACATAACACGGGACTGAGCTGCCCCGTCATGCCTCTAGTTGATAAGAAAACTCTTACTTTAAGTTAAATACAGTAAAAAAATTAATTATTTATGCACTTTAAATAAAAACTAGAACTCTTACCTTTCCTTAGTTTAATCTATTTTAAGCTGGAGGAAAACTGGAGAAAAACACTTACCATCTCACCAATCAGCTCTCACCTTTGTGCTGACGTCATTTTTTGAACTTCCCCGCACTCGCGCTGGTTCTGATCTCTCCGCCGCTCTCTTGTGTTGTTTTGTGATGTCACTCCTGTTATTTTCAACAAGAACTGACTGCAGGACACTCTTCCCAGACTGCTTCACCGTGATGCTGACTGCAGGACACTCTTCCCAGACTGCTTCACCGCGATGCTGACTGCAGGATACTCTTCCCAGACTACATCTTTATGCAGTCCAGGCCATTAAAAATGTTTTTGTATTTTTGCCTGAGTTTTTTCTAATTCTTAAATGTCCAGCTATTGGAATTTCATGAGCTGCTCTCAATATTTCATTTCTGTATCCAGATGTTATAACTATTTGATATGTACTACCACCCACTTCTCATCTGCTGGAATATGAAATGTCCTCCATTTCCTCATTAACACATTACCTTTAAGATAATAATAACCTGGAATACAATCTGCCTGTTTTCAAATAAGCTGTCTGATATAACTACTTTATTTGTGCATCCTTCTGATGTAACTCTACCGATTTCACAGAGCTAAAACTTGTGCCTCATTCTCTTCAACCTTCTCTTCCTGTGGTGAAAGCAAAACATAAAAACAAGTGATAGGTGGCTGGGTTCAACAACTTCAGACCATGAACTCTCTCCTTCATCTTGACTCCTTTTTTAATCGAATTTTTTTTATTTAACAGTTTGTTCATTTTTTATCCTTTTCCTCAACCCCCCTCCCCAGGGCCACCTGTAACTTGCTTTTATGTTTTGCTTTCACCCTTGCTGACCCTTGTCCTGTTATTAATACCTTCTGCTATCTTATCTTTATGCCACTCTCAGCACCTTCTTTACTCTTCACCACATTAACATTCCCTTTGTCTTGTGTCCATGACATCTTTGTCAATCTCTCCTTTGCTGTCACCTATCCCTGACCTTCTATCTCATTCCACCTGCTCCAACCCCACTTAAACAATAGGAAATCCATCATATTTCTACTTCACTTTAGCCTGAAGAGTCATATAGACTCAAAATGTTGGCTCTGTTTCTCTCTCCAAAGATGCTGTCGGACCTGCTGAGTTTTTCCCGCATTTTCCGTTTTTGTTGCAGATTTCCAGCATCCGCAGTATTTTGCTTTTATCCAGCTAACTGGATGTCAGCATCCTTCCCCTGCCTTTTAGATTGCTCCTCTTCCTGTTTCAACCTGCAAGTTTGTGATCTCGTTACTACACAATCTGGGAATAATCCAGGATGTTATTTCTGCAATATTTCTGTTGAATGCATTGCCACAGGCTGCTTGACTACAGTAGGCATCACCAACATGTGACCCAGCTTTATCATTACCTAAGATAAATTGAACCCCTGCAATGGTCATTTTTTCTACTACTCCAACAATCACCTCAACTGTTTTCAACTTACTCTTTAAATTTATCTTCTGCAATGGAATAGGCTGAGCATTTCCATGAATTCCACTTATTAAAACTTTTTCCTACAATACTCCCTCTGGACAACAAATAGTGCTATCCCATATCATTAAGGACTGGCTAGCCCGTGCTCCTTAAAATCTTAATATCTTTGCCTGCTCTACCCTGTACACATAGAAAGACTTTCCCTTCATACACACAATCTTTAAACATTTCTGTAACCTGCCCTTCAGAACTCATTTAGGTAAACTGTGAACACATTCCCACTTCTTTACCTACCACTGATTCTTCCTGCTTCACCTATACACAAACCAGTGGTATTTCTTGTCCCTGGACCTCAAGCTATAGTACTCTTATTTCCAAAACATTTCTTTGTTCCAACTATTGCAATAGGTTTTCCCTGTCACCTCCAACACATTGACTTTGTGTGCCCCACCTTATTACAGTGAAAACATTTAAATCTTCAAGTGTCACTTCTACCCTCAGCACCCTCCTTTTTGATCTAATGGGAAACTTCCTGCAAATTTCCATCTACTTCTTCTCTTACCTGACCTCCTGCCTTTCTTTCACCCTCCCACTTTCTATCCTTCTTGGATTTAAAAGGGTGATGAGAAAAGGTTAGATCTATAGGCTAACTCATAATCATGAGCTATCTCTGCTGCTTGCCTGGCCATTTTAACCCTCTGTTATTCTAACTACCGAACGAATTGATTCCTTAAATTCTTCCAGAAGAATTACTTCTCTAAGAGCTGCATATATTGTCTCTACCTTTAATGCCCATATCCACTGGACAAAATAACTTTGTTTTACTCTCTTGTTTCACTGACTCAGGCTCAGTATAAGTCTGGGCAGGCTATTTCCTCATATTCTGAAATTTCTGCCTGTATGCCTCAGGAACCAACTCATATGCACTCAAAATAGCTTTTTTTACTGCCTCATAATCCACCAATAATACTTCTGACAGCAATGCATATACCTCATGAGCTTTACCTACTAACCTAGACTCTAAAAGCAATGTCCAGATTTCTTGTGGCCATTTCATTTGCTTAGCTATCTTCTCAAACGAAATAAAGAATGCCTGTCCTCAAACTTTGGGAGTGCCTGTACAAATTTAAACATTTCCCCACTGGGTTTTCAGTTAAAAGTGGTTGTTTCCACATCAGAGCCTTCCTCTGTATCTGAAGTCTCTTTTTAAACTTTCAGCCTTTAAAATTGATATTCTCTTTCCCTTTCCTTTTCTCTTTCCTCCATTGTTAATTTCTCCCTCTGAAGGTCATGTTTTCTCATTTCCATTGCTCTTTGAAATGTTCTCTCTTTTTCATTTTCCCTCTCGTTTGCCTCCAATTCAAGTTTTTTCATTTGCAACTAAAGTCTCCAGTTTCAAATGCTGCGCTACAACTTCAACTATGTCCACTTTATTTGCCCCTGCGGTTAATCCTAACTGCAACCTATCTGCCAATTCTGTTAAAAATGCCTTAGTAACTTTTTGTAAACCAATCAGGGTTACATCTGCTACTCCCAGCAAAGTCTTAGCAATTGTTAAAGCCATATTTGCAGTCTAACCACTTTAAAATCCTTCAACACCAACACCTGGGGCAGAATATTGCCATCGGCATGCAGGTGCAGGCCCGACAGGCCAACATGGAAAATGACGTGCAATGACATCAGGCATGCATTTCGATATTTTCGTTTGGCAGGCGTGTGCCAGAGGCGGCTGCGCACCCGAACTATCAATGGCCTATTAAGGCTATTAAAAAAGTAACTTAACTTGTTAACAATGCTGCCTGTCCAATCTTGGCAGGCAGGCGAAGAGCCCAAGCGGCCTTCATGTTTTTCAAGAAACTTCATCCATAGGCGGGATGAGGTTTCCTGAAGGTTTTATAAAATGAATAAATCATTTTTACTTACTTCACAAACATGTCCCAGCTCATGTGCACTCATTGTACAATAAAATTTCAAAGGCTCTTAACTGGTTACTGGAACAGCAAACTTCTGTACAGTGGCTAGAGGCTTTTTCCCCCCAAGTCTGTTTCACACAGTCACCTTTCAAGATCGCACACGGCCACACCTCACACAGCTTTCCATCCTTCTTTAAATATATTTTATCCCTTTTGATTGGTAAATCCAATTGTTTCCACTTGTCTTTGGAAGTCACTTTTCCTAGAGTATAAAAATCTTTCATGTTATCATTATGGCCAGTACTTCTGGGAAAAATCAATGGAATAATGTTGCCTTATTTATCTTGCCAGTTGTAAACACTTCCCATGTCCCTTTGAAAATCAAACACTTCTCCACTATCTAAAAATGCAAATTTCATTCACATCATATCTGCTGAGACTTCACCCTAGCTTTGCTTATCTCCGTTTCAACCACCTGTTTTACACCTCACTTCTTTGATAATTTAAACCTTGCAGTCCAATTGTCTCTAGTTTAATTAAATTACCCCCCCCCCCCACACAGAACCACATACATACACATATGCCTGTTTTAAGATTTACCACAATAATATTAGGAAAAATATGACAATTTCTTGACATTGGGCTTGACCCTGATCTGCATGACAGAACATGAAATTCTAAGCGTTATGAGCTTCCCATTTTCCCACCCCAACCATGCTTGCTTTGGAACTCCATCTGACCAGCATTGACCACACGAGCAGCATGCCTTGTATGTGCCAGATGCACCATTGTGCTCCCTCAAAAGTGGTCACACATTTTTGGGTTGACACTCCTGTCTTGCTATCAGCAATTGCACAGCCATTTGGTGCCCTGCCAATTCCAAGACCTTCTTCTCCTCCTCAAGTCAGGATATGGAGATACAGTACTCCTCTGCCAGTCTTGCCCTCTCTTTGTTGTTGTGTGCTTTCTTCTCTTGCAAGCGTCAGAAGAACGACTGTTAGTTTCCCCACGGAGACAAGCACAAAACCTATGCTGCTGGCAGTCAAATGGTCCATGACGGGGCACACAAAGGGATCTTGCGGGGGTCAGCAAAAGGCAAATGAGCACCTCTCACTGAAGTGCAGCCATGCCTCTGACAGGGTATACTGCTGCATAACCCTTCGCCATTGACTAACTGGTCATTCGCTCAACACCAAAAGTGCCTGCTTGCATTACCATACACAAGCCCCAAGGGAAAAGAGGAATGGAATAGCCACCATGACAGACTGAATGACATGCTTGCGGCACTGGATCCAGGTTCAGGGCGGTGGGGGTAACTCCATGGCTGTTGACCTCCTCTGCGATCGTCTTTCCAGGCTTGTTTGGTCAGGCCAGGCCCTCTCCTCCTATCCCTGGGAAAGAAACGTAGAAAATAGGAGCAGCAGTAGGCCATTCGGCCCTTCGAGCCTGCTTCACCTTTCATCAATATTCATGGATGATCATCCAACTTAATAGTCTGCTCCCGCTTTCTCCCTATATCTTTTGATCCCTTTTGCCCCAAGAGCTAACTCTAACTCCTTCTTGAAAACTTACAATGTTTTGGTCTCGACTACTTTCTGTGGTAGCGAATTCCACAGGCTCACCACTCTCTGGGTGAAGAAATTTCTCCTCATCTCAGTCCTAAATGATCTACCCGTATCCTCAGACTGTGACCCATGGTTCCCGACTTCCCCACCATCAGGAACGTCCTTCCTGTATAGTCCTGTTCGAATTTTATAGGTTTCTTTGAGATCCCCTCTCATTCTTCTGAACTGCAGTGAATATAATCCTAACCGACTCGATCTCTCCTCATATGTCAGTCCCACCTTCCCAGGAATCAGTCTGGTAAACCTTCGCTGCACTCCCTCGATAGCAAGAACACCCTTCCTCAGATAAGGAGACCAAAACTGCAAACAGTATTCCAGGTGTGGTCTCAGCAAGGTCATGTATAATTACAGCAAGACATCCCTGTTCCTGTACTCGAATCCTCTCGCTATGAAGGCCAACATACCATTTGCCTTCTTTACCACCTGCTGCACCTGCATGCTTACCTTCAGCGGCTGGTGTACGAGGACACCCAGGTTTCGTTGCACATTCCCCTCTCTCAATTTATAGCCATTCAGATAATAATCTGCCTTCCTGTTTTTGCTACCAAAGTGGATAACCTCACATTTATCCACATAATACTGCATCTGCCATGCATTTGCCCACTCACTCAGCTTGTCCAAATCACACTGAAGCATCTCTGCATCCTCCTCAATGCTCACCCTCCCACCCAGCTTTGTGTCGTCTGCAAATTTGGAGATATTATATTTAGTTCCCTCATCTAAATCATTAATATATATTGTGAATAGCTGGGGTCCCAGCACCAATACCTGTGGTACCCCACTAGTCACTGCATGCCATTTGGAAAAAGACCCATTTATTCTTACTCTTTGTTTCCTGTCTGCCAACCAGTTTTCTATCCATCTCAATACACTACCCCCAATCCCATGCGCTTTCATTTTACATGCTAATCTCTTATGTGGGACTGTGTCGAAGGCCTTCTGAAAGTCCAAATAAACCACACCCCACTGGATCCCCCTCATGAACTCTACTGGTTACATCCTCAAAAAATTCCAGTAGATTTGTCAAGCATGATTTTATTTCCCTTTCATAAATCCATGCTGACTCTGTCCAATTCTGCCACTGTTTTCCAAGTGCTCAGCTATTAAATCATGGATTCTAGAATTTTTCCCACTACCGATGTCAGGCTGACTGGTCTATAATTCCCTGTTTTCTCTCTACCTCCCTTTTTAAATAGAAGCGTTACATTAGCTACCCTCCAATCTGTAGGAAGTGTTCCAGAGCCAATAGAATCTCAGAAGATGACCACCAATGCATCCATTATTTCTCGGGCCACTTCCTTAAGTACTCTGGGATGTAATTTATCAGCCCCTGGGGATTAATCGGCCTTCAATCCCATCAATTTCCCCAACTCTATTTCCCTACTAATACTGATTTCTTTCAGTTCGTCCCTCTCACTAAACCCTGTGTTCCTCAACATTTCTGACATGTTATTTGTGTCCTCCTTTGTGAAGACAGAACCAAAGTATGTATTTAGTTGCTCAGCCATTACTTTGTTCCCCATTATAAAATCCCCTGTTTCTGACTGTAAGGGACCTACAATTGTTTTCAACAATCTTTCTCTTCACATACCTATAAAAACTTTTACAGTCAGGTTTTACATTCCCTGCAAGGTTACTCTCGTACTCTGTTTTCCCCTTCTTAATCAATCCCTTGGTCCTCCTTTGCTGAATTCTAAACTGCTCCCAATCTTCAGGTCTGTTGTTTTTTCTGGCCAATTTGTATGCTTCTTCCTTGCATCTAATACTATCTCTAATTTCCCTTGTAAGCCATAGTTTGGCCACCTTTCCTGTTTTACTTTTACTTTTTACTTTCCTGTTTTACTTTTGCACCAGACAGGAATAAACAATTGTTGCAGTTCACCCATGCGCACTTTGAACGCTTGCCATTGTCTATCCACCATCATCCCTTTACATAACTTTTTCCAATCTATCATAGCCAACTCGCGCCTCATACCATTGTAGTTTCCTTTATTAAGATTCAGGACCCAAGTCTCAGAATCAACTACGTCACTCTCCATCTTGATGAAAAATTCTATCATATTATGGTCGCTCATCCCCAAGGGGCCTTGCACAACTAGATTGCCAATTATTCCTTTCTCATTGCACAATAACCAATCTAGGATGGCCTGTTCTCTACCTGGTTCCTCAACGTATTGGTCCAGAAAACCATCCCGTATACACTCCAGGAATTCTTCCTCTATGGTATTGTTACTAATTTGATTTGTCCAATCTATATGCAGATTAAAGTCACCCATAATTACAGATGTTCCTTTAGTGCATGCATCTCTAATTTCCTGTTTAATGCCATTCTCAACATCACCACTACAGTTTGGGGGTCTATATACAACCCCCACTGACGTTTTTTGCCCCTTAGTGTTTGTCAGTTCTACCCATACAGATTCCACATCATCGGAATATCTTTCCTCACTATTGCGTTAAATTCCTCTTTAACCAGCAATGCAACTCCACCGCCTTTTCCTCATTGTCTGTCCTTCCTAAATACTGAATACCCTGGATGTTCAGTTCCCATCTCTGGTCACCCTGCCGCCATGTCTCCATAATCCCGACTATATCATGCCCGTTTACATCTGTTTGCATGGTTAATTCATTCACTTTATTGCAAATGCTCTTCACATTAAGGCACAAAGCCTTAAGGCTTGTCTTTTTAACATTACTTGTCCCATTCCCACTATTTTTCACTGAAGCCCTGTTTGATTCTTGCCCTTGGTTTCTCTGCCTATCACTTTTCTTATTCTCCTTTCTGTCTTTTATTCTTGTACTAGATTCCTTCTGCTCTGACTCCTTGCATAGGTTCCCATCCCCCTTCCATTTTAGTTTAAACCCTCCCCAATCATTCTAGCAAATATTCCCCCTAGGACATCACTCCTGGTCCTGCCCAGGTGTAACCCATCCAGCTTGTACTGGTCCCACCTCCCCCAGAACCGGTCCTAATGTCCTAGGAATCTGAAACCCTCCCCCTCACGCCATCTCTTCAGCCACGTATTCATCCAATATATCCTGCTATTTCTACTCTGACTAGCATGTGGCATTATTGATAATCCTGAGATCACTACCTTTGAGGTCCTACTTTTCAACTTACTTCCTAACTCCCTATATTCTGATTTTAGGACCTCATCCCTTTTTTTACCTATGTCTTTTGTACCAATGTGTACCACGACCACTGGCTGTTCACCCCACCCCCCCCCTTCAGAATGTCCTGTAACTGCTCTGAGACATCCTTGACTCTAGCACCAGGGAGGCAAATACCATCCTGGAGTCTTGTTTGTGGCCACAGAAACACCTATCTATTCCCCTTACAATTGAATCCCCTATAACTATTGCATTCCCACACTTTTTACTCCTCCTCTGTGCAGCAGTACCAACCATGGTGCAATGAATTTGGCTGTGGCTGCTTTCCCCTGAGAGGCCATTCCCCTCAATAGTGTCCAAAGCAGCATATCTGTTTTGCAGGGGAATAGCCACAGGAGATTCCTGCACTGCCTGCCTATTCCTCTTGCTCTGCCTGGTGGTCACCCGTTCCCTTCCTGCCTGTGGACTCTTAGCCTGCGGTGTGGCCACCTCTCTATCTGTGCTATCCATGATACTCTCCATCTCATGGATGCTCCACAATGTCCCCAGCCGCCATTCCAGCTCTGAAATCCAGGCTTCCAGGAGCTGCAGCTGGAGGCATTTCCCGCACACATGCTGGTAACGGGCACTGGAAATGTTCCCAGCTTCCCACATAGAGCAGGAGGAGCACATCACAGCTTTGAGCTCTCCTGCCATGTCTTATCCCTTTAAATTAAATTAAACCTTTTGGACGATACTTAATATCAAATAATATCAATTTCTTTCGGGCCCTTCTGCTCTGCTGCTCGTTGTTACAGAATATAGCCCTTACAAATGAAGAACCACAAAATAAGACCTTAAAGACTATAAGTGACAAAAGTAGTAAATACTTACCTGACCATACTCACAGTACTCAAAAGATCACTTTGTTCCCTCCTCACCGAACTCCCTCAGTCACCAACTCCAACTTAAGCACTCTACTGCGGTCCAAAGCAGCACTCCAGTGCAGACAAAGTCAGCACAAGGCCGTTGCTCTTCTTTCTGAAGAAACATAGAAAAGGAAAGAAGCCCCTCCTCCCTCTTCACGAAACTCCCTCAGTCACCTCTGCTCTCCCAGCTCCTTTTCAACTCCCAGCTCCTCTTGCGCTCCTTTGCAACTCCCGACTCCTCTCACACTCCTTTTGGTGGAAGAACCTCTCACCACGTTCCTGCAGCCAGGAAGAAAACCTGCAGGGAGGCAACACTGAATCATGGGGCCACCTGGGGTTTTCCTTCTGCCAGCGTTGCTATAGCATTTTGATGAGCTCCTTGGCTGGTTCGAGTCTTCAGTCAAGGGAGCAGCAGCAGCAGAAGCAGCAACAGTGGGGTGGCTCAAGGCAGAAGAAACAGGGAGGAGTCCTTTGTTCAGGCAGTAACTATGGCAGAGCCAGCAGCCATATAAATGTGGCATCAACTCCTGCCACAGTGTTTTTTTCATTCTTTCGTGGGATTTGGGTGTCATTAGCAAGACCAGGGTTAGCTGCTCATCCCTAATTGCCCTTGAACTGAGTGGCTTGCTAGGCCATTTCAGAGGGCAGTTAAGGATCAACCATATCGTTGTGGGACTGCAGTCACATGTAGGGACAGCAGATTTCCTGCCTAAAATATATTAGTGAACCAGAAGGGTTTTTACAATAATCAATGATAGTTTTAATGGTCACCATTGCTGAATCCAGCTTTCAATTAAATTCCACCAACTGCCATGGTGGGATTTGAACCTGTGTCTCCAGAATATTTTCCTAGGCCTCTGGATTACTAGTCCAGTAACAATACCACTACACCACTATCTGCCAGTCACCACCATGATAGTTGATGTTCACTTCACTGCCTGCGTTGCCGTCTCAGGCCCTGAATCGGACCGCCCCACACCCCGCACTCCTTAGTTGGATGACTTATGCATCTATCATTCCTCTGCGAGATCGCATTCGCTGGTTGCTTAATGACCAAATAGAAATGACACCCAGTTGCAGTGCCGCTGCCATGACATTTGCCCTTAGGACCAAATTCAGCCCATAGTTTTATTTACATAAAATTGCAATTTTTAACTATTGAACGTTTAATTCAGGAACAAACCAAACTACGTGACCTCAGTTAGATATAATAAAAGTATCTGATACTAAATTCAGTTTTGGGATAATAAAAGGCAGTTTTATTTCACCATTCAAACTTTAGCTTATCTTATCTCCTAAAATCAATGAGGTAGATTTTCAATTTGTTGCCAAGGTATTACACTGACATTGCAAATTGGCCACCCAGTGTAGAAACCACCTTAGTTGCATTTCCAGCGACTTCAATGGAATGAGAATCAAACGGTTCCTGTAATGGGGGCTTTCACAACACCAGTTTAACACCAGGACAGGAATTTGAAAACCTATCCCACTAATTCACAAAGTTTATCTAACTGAATACACAATTATTTTTCAGTTGCAGTATTCTTCACTTATAACTTCTTATTAATTTCTTAACATGCATTTCCTGACTGAAGTATTGGTTTTGTTACAAAAATATATCTTGAAAAAATAAAAAATAGATTGGATATTTATTCAGCAGCTCCTACAAGTGTTTAATCTTGTCATGAGATCGTAATTTGGAGCTAATAATTGATTATCAGTTCCATTATGAAATACCTGTTGTAAGTATAAATGCTTATCTCTAATGATAAATTTTGAGCCACAGTAAACTGAGTTCATCATCTTTCAAACAAAGAATGCCTGAACAGTCATAAATGCTTCAGAAACTGTTTATAAAAGTGACATAAAGGCTCACTCTTACACAAATTAAATGCCTTGTTCAACAAATTCAACTGACTTTTTCTCATTCTCAATCGATAACTTTTTACATTCACATGCTGTACCAAAAAATTAAACAAATTTTATATAAACTTTTATTCTTAGAATTTTTTTCTTGAGGCCATCACATCTTCCCACCAACTGCTTTGCTTTTCATTCTGGTAAACTATATAAAATGTGCATTAATTCTTCAAGTCAAATGTATTCATAGGTTGTCACAGATGATTTTACAGAAAATCACTTTATATTTTGATATCAGAATGTATTTTTCAATCAAAAAGATCTGGATTGTCATTTTGTTAGAACAACCTTGATACATTGTGATAGAAAATCAAAAGTACTGAACAGTCACTCGTGATGCTTCATACTCCATGACTAGATATATATGCATAATAATGAACCAGTCTCAGAAACAAAGTATAGCAATCGGTGATAGAAAACATTAGTTATATGTACTGAGCTTGGGGTAGTAAGAATGATGAAGGGAAATTTTAAATGCTTCTACTTTTTGAATTTCTGTACAACTAAAGTACCTGTCAGATATTTATACATTTTAAATGAGCCACACATGCTCTGTCCCCAATTATAGCAAATAGTATGCCTTTCTTGTTTTCACATTGTGGTCTTGCAAAGATTACCGAAAAAGTTACAAAAAAAGATCAAAGGCAACTTTGAAAATTGTGTTTGTCATGTTTAGCGGTTTCCTCAATGCCATTAAAACCTCATAAGGTTCAGTTTCCACATTTTAAGAAATAGTATGGCTGTTATTTATTTTAGGGAAATTTCAGGACATTAAGAAAAGCTGTTAGTGGAGCACAGAAGCTGTGTTTTGGCTGTAATGCCCTCTGGCTCTGCTGCCAGTCTGATCTCTCAGATCAGAGCCATAAGCCAGACTGATCTCGAATACCAATCACCTAGCCCACAACTAGTCCTTTGAGTTCTCTTTAGCATCTACTCCTTCTGCCAGTGTCCTCTTCAGCTGCTTGCTTTCCGTCTGAAGTTGACAACAAAGACATCCTTAGGGTCTTCATTGATGTAAGCCCTGCTCTTGATGTTGTTACATGTTTTTCTGTACCTTAAAGTTACACTACTTTTGTATTCAACTAGCACAATATTTGCATACCCACAAGTCAAAGGAAAAGTAAAGCTTTTCATGTCAGGTTACATATTACAAGTCTGTTTATGCAATCATGCTTTTTTTAAAATTATACCTCTCACCTGCATTCTGTCTGCATTAGGAATGAACCTAAATACAACCTTACAATTTAGTGACCAAGTTGTTCTTTTATTTTAATCTAAATTAGCTTGAACTGTCACTTTAAATATTAAATCATAGCTGTACAGGCTCAACGAGTGTGGAATTTCTATCATCTGCAAACTTTTGAACAGTTCCTGCCCTCTGTGATAGTAAGTTTTAAAAAGGGAAATCTCCAAAGAGCTAATTAGTTCTGGAATGGAGCACAAGCATGAACAGAGCTGCACATATACCACATAACTAAAAGGACCTGGCCAAAGCTGACAGATATCAAAGACATGACTGTGCACTAGCAGTAACCTTAGGCTGCTCGCTGACAGGGACAATCAAAAGCTTATAAACATGGTGCTGAGTGACAGCTACGATACAGGGTCTCAGAAGGGTACGAGACCTTTGCCAAATGAGCTAATCTCACAATTGACAGCTGCCGTAGGACAGAGACGGGCAGTCTGGAGATTAGAGAAAGCTTGTGTAAATAGATCAACTAGAGTGGAGCAAGGTTCATAGTGAAATAAAGTGACAGTAAATTACTCCAAAACACCAAAAGTTAATGATCCTATCTTCTAATTACATCTAGAAAATGGTTGGATTGAAGTGTGTTATAAAGGCTGGAACACAATCGAACAGATCTGATGATATCATGAGCCACAAGAGTGAAGCTGGATCGGAGTATATAGTCATCAGTAACACAATATTGTATTGCAGCTCATATCTTGCTCCAACCAGTTATATATACAATATATATATGTGGACTTAAACACAATTAAAGCTCATGGGACAAAAGGGACAGTGGCAGAACGGATAAGGAATTGGCTAAGGAGCAAAAAGGAGAGTGTAGTGTTGAATGGTTGTCTTTCAGACTAGAAGGAAGTATACAGCATTATTCCCCAGGGGTCAGCATTAGGTCCATTGCTCTTTTTGATATCTATTACTGACCTGCAGGGCATAATTCCAAATTTGCAGATTACATGTAATTTGGAAGTGTAGTGAACAATGAGGAGTTTGATAACAACCCTCAGAAGGGCATAGACTGGTGAAATGGGCACATGGTGGATGAAATTTAATGCAGAGGTTTGTGAGGTGATACATTTTTGGTGGGAAGAATGAGATGAGGCATCACAATGAAAATGGTGTAATTTTAAATGTTTGCAGGAACAAAACGATTTGGAGGTGTATGTGCACAAACCTTTGATGGTGGCAGGTCAAGGCTGATCAAAAAGCATACAGGATCCTTGGCTTTAATAGAGACAGTGCAAATCTGGGATGATTCTGCCCTAAGTGTGATAGTGGGCGTGAAACGGTGAGATTTTGCGTTGTATTGTTCCTTTCCTGGCGCGTCCCGCATTATTAATAATGCATTCATGGGAAACATCCAGCTCGCTGTGACCTCAGCACTTCCTCGCTTCAGGCGCTATATTTAAAGCATACCATAGCGCAGCCTGCTTCATGCGGACTGCTCCAGGGGACAGATGGCCCTGAAAGCAAATGTGACAGCAGCCTCCAAAATAAGTGACGCTTCTCTGGGGTGCCTAATAAATGCAATGGAAGGCCGCTGAGATATCCTCTACCCCAGCTCTGGCCACAGGATGTCCACCAGAGTCACCAACCCGGCCCAGGAGATGGTGGCATCACCAGAGCATACAGGAGGTCAGCCATCCATTGCAGGAAGAGGATGAATGCTCTCATCTGTTCCGCTAGGGTAAATCAACCACCAACTAATTCCTCTCAATCACACACACACAAACCCACCACACATCCACAGCAATCTCACACCTCAAGGGACAACACCACTAACACACACACACACACACACACACACACACACACACACACACACACACACACACACACACACACACACACATACACACACACACACACACACACACACACAGCCCTGCACATCTCCGACAGGCTCATACCCTCTGGAGCTCGCGTCTTCGCCCAGTGCACGGCTCCACCCACCACACAAACACCCATGTGAGGATCCTGCGCCACATCATCCCTCTCTCAATGCAACTGTGAGTGATCTCTCTCTCTCCTGCTTTTGGCTCTGCTGCCATGCATTGATTATCTCTACTTTGGTTCACAGGGAGCTCTGCCAATTGACCAACACCGTCTGCCAGCCAGTCCCTCAGCTCCATCCACATCCTAACCTCCTGCCAAGAGGATACCTGTTCCATTCAAGAGCTGGAAATAAGAAACCTGGAAGACCCATCACAGCGCTTACCCACACCCTCCACCAATGCAGAAATGCACATCTCAGTGGGACCAAGATCTAAAGCAGGCTCAGGTTCACAATCTGGTGGTCACTGAGAGGACGTGTGTCTGCAGCAGGAGGCGGCAGGTTCAGCCGAGTTCCCCGGCACTCGGAAGACTGCTGGGGAACAGACATCTGTGAGGTCCGAGTCAGATGATGAGCCTCTGGATTCAGCCTTCCAATTCATCATGGAGAGTCAGCAGAAGGTGTGGGAGCATTGTGCAGAGTTGTTGGAAGCCCTCGACAGAGTGGCACGCGAGTTGGAGGAGTGTGTCCGCCTGCTCTCTGATGAAGTGGTGCCCACATCTGCGCGTATGTAGGTCTCCATGGGAAGGATGACAAACCCTGATCCAGCAGGACGCGGAGATGTGCGCAGACCTGTACTCCATCCTGGTAGCCATGGGTGAGTTCCTGCAGTGGCAATGCAAGAGGGAAATGGGGCACCTTGACATCACTCCAGGTGCTCCCTCCCCTCAAAATGTCAGGCCCAAGCCCTTGGGCATCCAAAGGGAGGAGAGTAGTAGCTGGACACACCTGGGTCATCCACTCAGGAATCTCAGAGGCACTTCCTCTGAGTCCCCTTTGCCTGTGACCCCCTCTCAACCTCATCCTCTATCACTGCAGAGGGAGCAGCTGGCCCACAGGAGTTCAGTCAAAGCTAGCCGGGGCTGTGAAAGCCTTGGCTGTCCAGAGGATGACGGCCAAAGTCATCAGGGGCAACAGGGCCAACCACTGCACAGGCCGTCTCCACCCTGCTGCAGATGCCAGGGCAGCACCTAGGCAAAGAGGTAGGCCTAGAAAAGTTAAGAAATTCTGATCACAAATGGTTGCGCGGGTGAACACATCTTGTCACTTTATAAGCTGAAAATATATTCACTTTCACTGAATAATATGTAATGGTGTCTTTAAAGCACATGGGATTGGAGGTAGCATATTGAGATGGATAGAAAACTGGTTGGCAGACAGGAAACAAAGAGTAGGAATAAACGGGTCTTTTTCCAAATGGCAGGCAGTAACTAGTGGGGTACCGCAGGGATTGGTGCTGGGACCCCAGCTATTCACAATATATATCAATGATTTCGATGAAGGCACTAAATATAATATCTCCAAATTTGCAGACGACACAAAGCTGGGTGGGAGGGTGAACTGTGAGGAGGATGCAGAGATGCTTCAGTGTGATTTGGACAAGCTGAGTGAGTGGGCAGATGCGGTATAATGTGGATAAATGTGAGGTTATCCACTTTGGTAGCAAAAACAGGAAGGCAGTTTATTATCTGAAAGGCTATAAATTGAGAGAGAGAAATGTGCAACGAAACCTGGGTGGGCTCATACACCAGTCGCTGAATGTAAGCATGCAGGTGGTAAAGAAGGCAAATGGTATGTTGGCCTTTATAGCGAGAGGATTAGAATACAGAGGCAGGAATGTCTTGCTGCAATTATACAGGACTTTGGTGAGACCACACCTGGAATATTGTGTGCAGTTTTGGTCTCCCTATCGGAGGAAGGATGTTCTTGCTATAGAGGGATTGCAGCCAAGGTTTACCAGACTGATTCCTGGGATGGTGGGACTGACATATGAGGAGAGATCGAGTCGTTTAGCATTATATTCACTGGAGTTCAGAAGAATGAGGGGGATCTCATAAAAACCTATAAAGTTCGAACAGCACTAGACAGGGTAGATGCAGGAAGGATGTTCCCGATGCTGGAGGAATCTAGAACCAGGTGTCACAGTCTGAGGATACGGTGTAGACCATTTAGGATTGAGATGAGCAGAAATATCTTCACCCAGAGAGCGGTGAGCCTATGGAATTTGCTACCACAGAAAGTAGTTGAGGCCAAAACATTGTATGTTTTCAAGGATATAGCTTTTGGGGTGAAAGGGATCAAAGGATATGGTGAGAAAGCAGGAACAGGCTATTGAGTTGGATGATCAGCCATAATCATGAAGAATGGCGGAGCAGGCTCGAAGGGCTGAATTGCCTACTCCTGCTCCTATTTTCTATGTTTCTATGTTTCATTCACTGACAGGCTTCACGAGTCCGCCCATTGCAACCAACATCTCCACCCACCCACTGAATTGCACTCCATGCAGCACCTGTGCCCGTCCAGCACAAGGCTCTGCTCACTTTCGATTTCTGCAAAATGGTAGCTGTCAAGTTTATCATTAGCTCCCCTACGTTTCTCCCCCGGCATGTCACCCATGTGCTTGCCCCCATCATTGTGGACCTCCCCACCGGCATCAACTTCCACCTCCGCATAGTCACCTAATAACCCAAATACTGCAGATGCTGGAAATCTAAAACAACAACAGGAAATGGATGGAAAAACTCAGCACGTCTAACAGCATCTGTGGAGAGAAAGACAGAGCTAACGTTTCGAGTCCGTATGACTCTTCCTCAGAGCTAAAGAGAAGTAAAAGTGTAATGAAATTTATACTGCTTAAGGGGGTGGAGCAGGTGAAGCTGGATAAAAGGCCAGCGAAATGTGGAGGCAAAGGAGAGATTACAAAGGTGTCATGAACAAAAGGATAAAGGGATTTTAATGGTAGTGGTACTGGCTAAAGGAGGTGCTGATGGTGACATTAAGGTGAGAAAGCAGAATGTGAAAATAGCAGGATAAGGGTAAGCACTCTGGAAAAAACAACATGAACAAGTGACAGATGGCCCTTGTGGGGGTGGGGTGGAGGGGAGGAGACTGTGGTGGGAAAAAAGATCGAAAATAGGATAAAAGGTAGGGATAAAACAATGAATAAAAATGAAAATAAATAAAAATAAATGGATAAAAAATAAAAATGAATATTGCATAAAGGGGATAAAAAAGGGGTGAGGAAGGAGGAGAGAGTTCATGGTCTGAAGTTGTTGAACTCAATGTTAAGTCCGGAAGGCTGTAAAGTGCCTAATCAGAAGATGAGGTGCTGGACCTCCAGTTTGTGTTGGGCTTCGCTGGAACATTGCAGCAGGTCAAGGATGGACGTATGGGCATGAGAGAAGGATGAAGTGTTGAAATGGCAAGCGACAGGGAGGTCTGGCTCATGCTTGCGGGCAGACCGAAGGTGTTCCGCAAAGTGGTCACCCAGTCTGCGTTTGGTCTCTCCAATGTAGAGGAGACTGCATTGGGAGCAGTGAATGCAATAGACCAAATTGAAGGAGGTGCAAGTGAAGCGCTGCTTCATCTGAAAGGAGTGTTTGGGCCCTTGGACAGTGAGGAAGAAGGAGGTAAAGGGGCAGGTGTTGCACGTTCTGTGATTGCACGGGAAGGTGCCACGGGAGGGGAATGAGGTGTTGGGGTTGATGGAGAAGTGGACCAGACTGTCCCAGAGGGAACAGTCCCTATGGAATGCCGATAGGGGGATGAGGGGAAGATGTGTTTGGTGGTGGCATCATGCTGGAGTTGGCGGAAATGGTGAAGAATAATCCTTTGAATGCAGAGTTGGTGGGGTGAAAAGTGAGGACAAAGGGGACCCTATCAAGGTGCTGAAAGGGAGAGGAAGTTCTGAGGACAGAGGTGCGGGAGATGGGTCGGACACGGTTGAGGGCCCTGTCAACCACAGTGGGTGTAAAACCTCGGTTAAGGAAGAAGGAAGACATGTCAGAAGGTCCGTTTTGGAAAGTGCCATCATTGGAGCAGATGTGACAGAAGCGAAGGAACTGAGAGAACAACCCAAACTCTTGTCATTCCAGGATGTCCAAGTGCATGTGCACATTCCCTGCCTTCCTTAAAATCCCAAGCCCATCCACATTCACCTCCCTGGCCTCCTCCTTCTCACCCCCATCAACCACCCTCACCGTCCCTTCTACCATTACTGACGCACCCTCCCACCCTACTTGCTCCCTCTCACATTCACCATTCCACCCTACCACCATCTCCATTCTCAATTCATTCCTCAGCAGGCAGTCATTGCCCTCCCTTGCATGTTCACCTGGACATCCCCTCCCTTAATCCCTCCTCTACCTTTACTCCCTCCTCCCCCCGAACACCTTTCCCTCTCCGAACTACCTCCCCCACCCCCAGGAACCTTCCCCTCTCTGAACTCCCTCCTTCCCTGGACACCTACCCTTCTCTGAAGTCGCTCCACTTCCTGAACACCTTCCTCCTCAGAACTCCCTCCCTTACACCTTCCTCCCCCTTTACACATACCACCACAATTGCAGCATTTTCCCCATTACACCATCCTCCCACTGGACACCTTCCTTCCCCCGACAACCTCAGCCCCCGACACCTTCAGCCGCCCATCCAAAACCTCACCCCATGCTGATAACTTTGTCTGCTCCCTGCCATCATCACCCCCCTCCCAGTACAGCTTCCACTCCCACTCACACCTAGACTTTCACTGATCATTCACAGCAGCCTATGGCCAAGACCGTGGCGTTCCGAAGCAGGCCTGAAGCAACAAAGGGGACCTCCCATCTTCCGAGAGCTGTTTCGAGGCGAAGCCATTAGCATAAGGATCCACTCAGCATGCAATTCACATTTTCCTTCAGGGTATGGTAGCTGTAGGGCTCCAGTACCTTCTGCAGCGTCTCCACGATCTGAGCAAGGTCCTAATGGTAAGTCCTGACTTCTGCACATCACAATTGTGTTCTGGGATGGTGCGTTTTCCCATCCGCCTAACGGTAAATCGGGCGTTGGAGGATGAATGGGGTCGGGCATTCCTGGAATGCAAATCGGGTTCACTGGCGTGAAGCTCATTTCAGCACCTCATGAAGAATCCTCCCCCCTCACCCCTGGCCTGTCTTGACGCCCACCACCAATGGTACCAGACGATTCTAGCCATAGGGTGAGATTTTAATTCATTCAAAGCTTATCCACTTACACAGAATTAATTACTTTTTATTATTCTTTCATGGGATGTGAACATTGCTGGTACGGCCAGTAATTGTTGTCCATCCCAATTGTCTTTGAAAGGTATTAATGAGACACCTTGTTGAACTACTGCAGTCCATGTCCAGTCCATGCACCCACAGTTCTGTTATAGGAAGGGTATTCCAGGATATTCACCCAGTGATAGTGAAGAAATGACAGTATGGTTCCAAGTCAGGGCGGTGTTTGGCTTGAAGCCGAACATGCAGGTGGTGCTGTTCCCATGCCTCCAGTGCCCTTGTCCTTCCAAGTGATAGAGGTTGTGAATTTGGAAGATGCTGCCAAAGAAGGCTCAGGGCGGGATCTTCTGTGACCTTTGTCATGGTGGGCGCGAGCAGGGAATATGGCAAGAAGGCTAAAAATCAGTTTCACACCACCGTGAAACCAGTTTGTGATCGTCCACTCCCCCTGTCAATGACAGACCACAGCTGTATAGGTCCTTGGTGAGACCACACCTGGAGTACTGTGTGCAGTTTAGTCTCCTTACCTAAGAAAGGATATACTTGCCATCGAGGCAGTGCAGCAAAGGTTCAACGAACTGCTTCCTAGGATGGTAGGATTGTTGTATGAGAAGAGATTGGGCCGACTAGGCCTGTATTCATTGGAATTTAGAAGAATGAGAGGAGATCTCATTGAAACATAAAATTCTGACAGGGATAGACAGACTGGATGCAGGTATGATATTTCCTCTGACTGGGGGGGTCTAGAACAAGGGGTCACAGTCTCAGGATACAGGGTAGGCCATTCAGGACTGAGATAAGGAGAAACTTCTTCACTCAGAGGGTGGTGAATTGTCTACCACAGAGGGCTGTGGAGGCCAAGTCACTGAATATATTTAAGAAGGAAATAGATATATTTCTAGACTCTAAAGTCATCAAGGGGTATGGGGAGAACGCTGGAGATAGAGGATCAGCTATGATCATATTGATTGGTGGAGCAGGCTCAAAGGGTCAAATGACCTACTCCTGTTCCTATTGATTATGTTCTTATGTTTCCCGCTGCCTGAAGTGGGGAACTTCATTTTAATACATCTGCATATCATTATAAGCCCTGCTTGCCAGAATCATCATTCGAGCAATGCTGACATATTTCACAACAGCATTTATAAGGTGTCTACCTGGCGAGCTTCAAGGAGCTGAGTACTGACTAACGCTGCGCAGCACTCGCGAGCTTCGCATGTTCAACTGCAAGGTTGAGGCGCCATGTATTCAGTTGAGGGCAAAAGCAAATCGCTTTTTTCCCAGCAGACTGACAGTGCAGTGCTGGGGCAAGGACTTCACTGTGTCTGAGGTGAGTTAGGGGGATTGGCGAGGCAGCCCGGTCTGATAGTATTGCACAAGCACATGTGGAGTGCACAGAAGGGGGTGGGGGACAGCGGTCACACCTTAGGTACAAAGCGACCATTCCTCTGCAGCTCAGACAGTTCAGGCGCAGCCACGGTGATGTGCTTGGAGTCGGCCCTCTAGCTTATCTGCCCACTCAAGTAATACAGACGCCTGAAAGCACCAGCAAATGCTCCAGAGCTTTTCACCCCTTGGGCACAGACTGCAAACTAATGAGTGTTTAAGTGGACTGCAGAACAATTGAACAACTGGGCAAGTTGTACAATTTCCTTGCAAAAGCTTGCCATGGAGCAGTCACTAGTGGAGGCACTCAGCTCCTTGCAATGTCATCATTCAGGTTTGGACCAGTCTCCTCCATGATTCACGCTAACAGTGCAACTAGCAGTACAGTGAGCAAAGCTGTCAGCAATTGGTCAAGTGGAGGGGGCGGAGGTAAGTGGGGTTTCGGGCAGCCATACAGTGCACTAACTTCTAGCCATCAAATTGGTGGTCAGCACTCTCTGGGATGCATTAAGGGCCTTCTGACTTAACTCAGAGAAGTTCTTAGTACACCTATGCTAACCCACGCATCTCTCTCTTTCATCCGGCAGGAGGAGCACATCAGAAGCATGGAGCCTGGTGAGCTAGTTGTATGCCTCTTGGCTTACAAAAGCGGAGATGAAGGAGAATGTAATGATGGATGGGCCTGGCCGGACAGAACGGGGAGCAGCACCATCAAGAAGAAGGGGCGGCTGGGATTCCCACACACAGCACTGAATAGACGCAGCATGCCATCAGATCCTAGATGGACTCAGGGTCTGTAGGCAGCGTTTGTCATTCCTGCAGATGAGCGAGAACCAGTGTCACTGAAGGCTGCGCATGTCCAGGGAACTGGTCGGTCACATCTGCCACCTGCTGTAGGATTTGGTGCCACTAGGACATGAAGGGTGTCCACTGCCAGTGGCTGTGAAAGTGACTGCGGCACTCAATTTTTACACCAGTGACTGCCTTTAGGTCTCCACAGGACACCTCTCTGGCATATCACAGGCTTCCATGGACAAATGCATCCATAAGTTCATGGACACCATCTTCCTGAAGGCACACAACTTTGTGCATTTTGCCTAGGATCAGGAGAGCCAGGAAGCAAGAGTGCTGGGGTTTGCCCAGAACTCAGGTTTCCCACAGGTGCAGGGTGCCATCGACTGCACTCATGTGGCGCTCAGATCTCCATAGCAACAAGCAGTCAACGAGCTCAACCCAAGGGCTTCCACTCACTGAAATTTCAGCTGATGTGTGACCATCGCAAATGCATTCTAAAAGTCTGCACACTGTTCCCAGGGGTGTCCATGACTCCCACATTCTCAGTGGGTATCAAATTTCTGATGTCTTCCAGGGTCCAGAGAGGCTGCAGGGTTGGCTCCTTGGGGACAAGGGCTACCCGCAGAGGACATGGCTGATGAGGCCAATAGAGCAGTATCAAGTGCAGCAGAGAGGAGGTACTATAAGGCTCATGCTGCAACTTGCACTTTGGTGGAGCAAACCATCGGAATGCTGAAAAAGGGGTTCTGGTGCCTGGACCGATCTGGTGGAGCCCTGCAAAACAGTCCATAGAGGGTGTCACACATCATCATTGTCTGCTGCACCCTTCACAACCTGGCGCTGCAACAGGGAGAGGTGCTGGCTGAAGAGGAGCTGCACGTCTCCTCCGATGAGGAGGACATTGATGGGGATGAAGGTGATGAGGTCCTCGAGGGTGAGGATGATGGCGATGAGGCCTTTGCACTGGCCAGACACGGCAGGCGTGCTCAGGAGGCCCTTGTAGCTGCTAGATTTGTGAGGGGTGATGACGACATGCAGTGAGGAGAGACCATAGATCCTCAGCATCTGCGAACGTTTGACTTCTGTCTGGCTGATGGCAGATCACGTGCTCTGTGAACAGGGTCATATCATGGAGATGAATGGGGAAACTTGAGCTTCTCCTGATCACATGGCATCCAACGTGTACTGAACCCTTCAGGACCACACTGTTTCAATTGCAACTCCTCAGATACTGAAGCAGTCCATGTCCAAATGCAGAATGACCTGGACAATATCCAGGCTTGGGCTGACAGGCGCAAATTCTTGGGAGTTTATTTACAATAGTGAACATTATGTACTAGTGATTAATATCCATGCCTAGGCTGTGCAGCTATATCTTCTGAACCTTTCTGTCCCTGGGGCTACGTTTTGGCGCTCCCCCGACATCCACAGCAGACGTGGAGGCAGCCTGCTAACTGCTATGCCCTGTCTGTGATGGGAAAGTTACTGGAAAGAATTCTGAGGGACAGAATATACCTGCACTTGGAGAGACACGGATTAATCAGGGATAGTCAGCATGGATTTGTTAAAGGAAGATCATGTTTGACAAATTTGACCAAACTTTTTGAGGAGGTAACCAGGAGTGTAAATGAGGGTAATGCATTTGATGTGGTCTACATGGACTTTAGCAAGGCTTTTGATAAGGTCCCTCACAGCAGATTGGTCAAAAAAGTAAGAGCACATGGGATCTAAGGGAAAGATGCATGTCGGATCCAACACTGGCCGAGATGCAGGAAGCAGAGGGTAATGGTGGAGGGATGTTTCTGTGACTGGAAGTCTGTTTCCAGTGGGGTTCTGCAGGGCTTGGTGCTGGGGCCCTTGCTGTTTGTGGTGCACATAAATGATTTGGACTTGAATATAGGGGATATGATCAAGATGTTTGCAGATGACACAAAAATTGGTAGGGTGGTAAATAATGAGGAGGATAGCCGTAAACTGCAGAAGGGTATCAATGGACTAGTCAGGTGGGCAGAACAGTGGCAAATGGAATTCAACCAGGAAAAGTGTAAGATAATGCACTTGGGGAGGGCTAACAAGGCAACAACACTATGAATGGAAAGTATTGAAGATCAGAGGGACCTTGGTGTGCATATCCACAGAACCCTGAAGGTAACAGGGCAGGTGGTTAAGAATGCATACAGGATACCTGCCTTTATTAGCCAAGGCATAGAATGCAAGAGCAGGGAGCAAGAATACAAGAGCTGGTTAGGCCATAACTGGAGTACTGCGTGCAGTTCTGGTCACCACATTATAGGAAGGATGTGATTGCACTGGAGAGGATGCAGAGGAGATTTACCAGGATGCTGCCTGGGCTGGAAGGTCTGGGCTTGGAGGAAAGGTTGGATAGGCTGGGGTTGTTTTCCTTGGAGTAGCGAAGGTTGAGAGAGGACCCGATAGTGTATAAGATTATGAGGGGCATAGATAGGGTGGATAGGAAGGCACTTTTTCCATTAGTAGAGAGGTCAATAACCAGGGGGCATAGATTTAAGGTAAGAGGTAGAAGGCTAAGAGGGGAGTTGAGGAGAAATTTTTTCACCCAGAGGGTGGTGGGAGTCTGGAACTCTGCCTGAAAGGGTGGTTGAGTCAGAAACTCTCATAACATTTAAGAAGTATTTAGATATTGACTTGCGTTGCCATAGCTTCCAGGGCTATGTGCAAAGTGCTGGAAAATGGGATTAATGTAGCCAGATCTTTGTTGACTGGTGCGAACACGATGGGTCAAATGGCCTCCTTCTGTGCTGTAAAAATCTATGAGTCTATGATGGAATTTGGATCAGCTGGACACTCCCAGAGTCACCTTGGTGGATGGCACCGGAGTGTCGAGCTGCTGATCCTCCTCCTCCCTATGGATGCTCAAAGGCCCCTGGCTGACTCCTTGAGAAGGGGAAGCTGGAGTGAGATGGAGCTGCCCCACACCCCTCTCACATTGACTCTCTTGGACGCCAACTATGGCATCAGCGATGGAGTTCAGCCCGCGCAGCAGTGCAGGACCGCTGTCCTGAACAAAGGTCTCCATGGCAGCCACCATCCGGCCAATGATGACCTTGGTGCGCTGGCATAATGGTGCAATCAACTTGGACTGAGCTATTGAAAAATGTTGAAACTGCTAAAACAGAGGCTACACCACTTGGTATGTCAATCAAAGCAATACAGCAGAGTTTTTAAAATCCTCACTGATGCCTGCAACCAGGTCTTTCCTGGCGGATGGACTCCTCAATCATGTCTTGCAATCTGAGGAGTGCAACTGTCATCCCTTCCTACTGTTCTCATGATTCTTTTTGCAACTCCAACAACTGATTAAGGTCCGAGCCCAGAGGCTCATTATCTGACTCAGACTCATACGAATGTACAAATTAGGAGTAGGCCACTCGGCCCCTCAAGTCTGCTCCACCATTCAGTAAGATCATGGTTGATCTGAATGTAACCTCAACCCCACATTCCTACCTACCACCGATAACGTTTCACTCACTTGTTAATCAAGAGTCTATCTAGCTCTGCCTTAAGAAATATTCAAAGACTCTGCTTCAACAGCCTTTTGAAGAGAGCTCCAAAGACTCACAACCCTCTGAATGACCCCTTATTTTTAAACGGTGACCCCAATAGGTAACATCGTCAAGATTCCTCAGGATCTTAAAGGTTTCAATTAAGTCGTCTCTTACCCTTCTACTCAGCTGATTCCTTGTCTCCAGCAATCCTCTGAGGGCCAGCGACCTTGGGTGTCCCTACCTCCACCTGCTGTGGAACAGATGGTGCGATGTGCTCACCAGATAGTGAATCTGAGCCTGCTATACATGTACTTCCCACCAAAATGTGTGTCACCACATTGGTGGAGGGTGTGGGTGAGTGTTATGATGGGTGTTCAAGGGTGCTGTCCTCAGGATCCTCATCCGAGTTGCTATCAGCGCTGGAGTCGGGCCATGGTTGCCTGAGGTGGCTGATGTGCCTATGAGAGAAAGTGGAGATTATTAGTGCATGGCTGCCTCGGTACACAGAACATTGGACTCATTGTTGAGCTTGGTGCATTATCCTCACTTGGATGCTTGGTGCCAACTTCGCCATCACCACAGGAACGGTCCACATCCTCTTCAGCCAGCTCTAACATGCGGTTTTCGAGGGAAGTGAGGACCTTAATGTCCAGTACGCCACCCCTAGTCTGGGATCTCTCCCTTTTATTGTGTGCGATCTTGTCCTGCATAAAGAGAGATGGAGAAAGTGTAAGGCGCATGCCAGGCCAAATGAGAAGGATGCCAGGCATGCGTTTGTGCTGAGTGGAGCCATGGATGAGATGCAGAGGCAATCTACAGAGGAGATGAAGCCAGATGGAGATGTGAGGGTGTGAGAGAGAGAGAGTGAGTGCTGATAACCCTTCAGCTGGCAGTGAGTAGGATGCCAGTGAATGTGTGATGGGCTTGTGAGTGGATGAGTTGCGAGTGATGAGCTGGTTGACTTAGCCTGGTGGCATGGATGAGATCATTCATCCTTTTTTTGCACTGGACGGCCAACCTTTTGTGTGCAGCATTGGCACTGACCACCACTGCCACCGCCTCCTAAACCTCAGTGGTATGACTGATGGGCCTCCTGTGTCCAGAGCAGGGTTAGAGGACACTGTGACAGGCCTCCACGTAGTCCAAAAGGCATCCCAGGGATGTATCACTGAATCGGGGCGCTGCACTCTTCTTAGCTGATGGAGCCATGTCTTTGCTGCAGCAGTACCGGATTGCAAGCATTGAAAAGTGTGCACATAGCTCAAGGTTTATCAGCACTCACTCTCTCACACACACCCTCACATCTCCATCTGGCCTCATCTCCTCTGGAGGTTGCCTGCGCATCTCGTCCATGGCTCCACTCAGCATAAACGCATGCCTGGCATGTGCCTTACCCACACTCTCTCAATTCGCACCCGGAGTGAGGAAACGGTGAGGAAACGGGGTGGCAGACAAATCGGAGGTCGCCTGCCAGTGATCCAGCGTGTTTCCCGTGTCTGCATAATTTATGAGGCAGGAAGAGGATGATGTGGCGCGAAAATCCACCATTGCGGCTGGTGGGTAAATGGTCAGTTTTCATGCCTGCTACCACACTTAGTGCAAATATGGGACAATTCCACCCCTGCTTTCAATCCCCCTCCTTTCCAATCCACTGGATCTTTCCAGAATTGAGGGAATTTTGGAAGATTACAACCAATGTATCCACTATTTCTGTAGCCACTTCTTGTAAGATCCTCGGATGCAGACCATCAGGGGACCTGTCAGCCTTTACTCCCATTAGTTTCCCTAGAATGTGGTGTGTTTTTCACTACCACCCTTTTTGTGTTATTTTCAAAGACAAATTTCACCAGAAAAGCATTCACACAATATTCAAGATCAATGATCACGTTAATGAGGAGTAAAGCAAATTCATTTTTGTCTAAAATATGCAAACCTGTCAGTGCACTTTTTGTCAAATATCATAGAATGATACAGCTTTAAAGGAGGCCAATTGGCCTATTTTGCCTATGCTGGCTAATTGGAGGAGCCATCAACTCCCCTTCTCTTTCCCCATAGCCCTCTAAATTGGTGCCCTTCATGCATTTATTCAGGCACTGCATTCCAGATTATAACAAGTCACTGGCTGCATTAAAAAATGTTTTCTCAGGCCACTTCTGCTTCCTCTGTTAACCATCTTCAATCTGTGTCTGCTGATTACAGATCCCACTGGAAACAGTTTCTCCTTATTTGCTCTTTCAAAATCATGAATTTAAACACACCTATCAAATCTACTCTTAACTTTCTCTGCCCTAATCTCATGTTGCCTTGTCTACTGAAGTGCTTCATCCCTGGTTTCATTCTAGGAAATCTCTTCTGCATCCTCCCTAAGATCTTAACATCCCTCTTAGAGTGTTGTTACCAGAATTGAACTCCATTCAGCTCCAGCTGAAGCTTAACTAGTATTTTATAAAGGTATAGCATAATTTTGTTGCATTTGTACTCTATACAGGACCAGAAGTGTCAAGTGGATGATTCATCTTGGTCTCCTTCTGAGGTCCCCAGCATCACAGATATCTGTTTTCAGCTATATATACACATTTGGCATGATCTCAAGAAATAGCTGAAAGCACTAGATACTGCAAGGGCTATGGGCCCTGACAGCATTCGAGAAACAGTGCTAAGGCTTGTTCTCCAAAACTAGCCATGCCCCTAGCCAAGCTGTTCCAGTATAGCTAAAACACTGGCATCTACCCAACAATGTGGAAAATTGTCCACTAAATTGTACACTAAAAGCAGGACAAATCCAACCCAGTTAATTAGCGCCCCATCTGTCTATTCTCAATAATCAGCAAAGTGTTGGAAGATGTGCCATCAAGCAGCACATACACACCTGCTCACTGACACTCAGTTTGGGTCCGCCAGAGGCATTCAGCTCTTGACCTTATTATAGCCTCGGTCCAAACATGGACAAAAGGCCTGAACACAAGAGGTAAGGTGAGAGTGACCACCCTGGACATCAAGGTGGCATTTCACCGAGTGTGGAATCAATGAGCCCTAGCAAAACCGAAGTAAATAGGAATCGGAGGGTAAAACTTTCTCCTTTATAAAAGCAAGATACTGTGGATGCTGGAAATCTGAAATAAAAATATAAGATGCAGGAAAAACTCAGCAGGTCTGACAGCATCTGTGGAGAGAGAAACAGAGTTAACGTTTTGAGTCTGTACTATTGGAGCCATGCATAGCACAAAGGAAGATGGTTGTGGTTGTTGGATGTCAATCATCTCAGCCCCAGGACTTGGCTGTAGGAGTTCCTCAGGGTAGTGTCCTAGGCCCAACTATCTTCAGCTGCTTCATTAATGACCTTTCCTCCATCATAAGGTCAGAAGTTCAGATGTTCGTTGATGATTGCACAATGTTCAGCACCATTCTCGGTTCCTCAGATACTGAAGCAGCCCATGTCTACATGCAGCAAGACCTGTACAACACTTGGGCTGATAGGTGGCAAGTAATATTTGCACCATATAAATGCCAAGCAATGATCATCTCTAACAAGAAAGAATCTAACCACCTCCCTTTGACATTCAATGGCATTACCTTCATTCAATCCCTCTCTATCAACATCCTGGGAGTTTCCATTGACCAGAAACTTAAGTAGATCAGCCACATAAATACTGTGGCTACAAGAGCAGGTCAGAGGCTAGGAATTCTGTGGCGAACAACTCACCACCTGGTTCCCAAAGCCTGTCCACCATCCACAAGGCACAAGTCAGGAATGTGAACGGATGCACTCCACTTGCCTGGATGAATGCAGCTCCAATAATACTCAAGAAGATCGACAGGACAAAGCAACATGCTTGATTAGCATCTAGCCACAACCTTAAACATTCACCCACTCCATCACAAATGCACAGTGACAGCAGTGTATACCATATTCAAGATGCACTGAAGCAAAAGGGCAGAATCGTCCCAGATTTGTACTAAGTGCTGTAGCAGGCAGGAAAAGGGCGTTTTACAAGCTGGTCGCTCCAATTCAGTCACCATGCCATCACCTTGCCGCTTCCTCACGCCGGGCGCCATATTTAAAGTGTAGCCGCATGCTCACCTCTCAGTGCTTCTAGCCCAGGGACATGGCCCCAAAAGGCAAGAAGAGTGCAGCCCCCCCCCCCCCCGATTCAGTGGCGAGTTCCTGGAATGCTTTTTGGATGCCTTGGAGGCCACCGTGATGTCCCCAACCCCCACTCTGGCTGCAGGAGGGACAGCAACATCACCAATCCACAGCAGGTGGACTCAGGGACACCCGAGGTGGAGGCAAAGAATCTGCTGAGTCCGAGTCAAGGTGATGAGCCTCTGGACTCGATCCTCAATCAAATGTTGGAGCTAAAAAGACAATCATGGGAAGATCACGAAGGGATGTCTGGTGCACTTGTTAGATTGCAGGTGATGATGGAGGTGTCCGTCTGCCTTCAATCTCAGGTGATAGCACCAGCATGCTGATGCACCAACGTCAACACTGGCAGGATAGCAGCTGCCATAGTGGATCCAGGACATCAGTCCTGCACTGCTGCGCAGGCTCAACTCCATCACTGATGCCATAGCTGGCCTCCAAAAGTGTCAACATGAGAGGGGTGCAGGGCAGCTCCATTTCACTCCAGCTTCCACTTCTCCTCAAGGAGTCAGCCAGGGGCCATCTGGCACCCATAGGGACAAAGATCAGCAGCTCGACACCCCGGGGCCATCCACCCAGGTGACTCCGGGAATTTCCAGCCAATCAAAATCCCCTCTTCCTGTGACCCCATCAGCTCCAGCCTCCATAGGCTGAGGAGGGTGCACCTGGCCCACAACAGGATACCCAAAGCAGGCCAGGGCCCTCAAGGTCTCAGCTCTCCTGTGGACTCCCGCCAAGGTCATCACAGACAGGTCGTAGCAGTCAGTAGGCTGTCTGCACCTCTACTGTGGATGTCGGGGGAGCACCAAGGTGTAGAGGCAGGGTTAGGAAGGTTAGGAAAATGTAGTTGCACCGCGCAGGGACAAGTGTTAATCACTTGTACATAATGTTCACTATTGTAAATAAACTCCCAAAATTTCTCTTCGTCTATGGCTCCTTGTTATGATGAACAGTGTTTGTGACATTCCGATGTGAAACTTCGGTTCCTGCAGAAGTTAAAGCAAATGTCTCTGTCCAGGGCCTCTTCCCTGTGCAATGTGTAACTTTCAGAGCAAAGTGATGGACCAGCTTCACATTCCCAAGACACATCTGTGATGCCTGCACCTCATGGGTGCTTGTCATTCCTGCCAGAATGTCATAGGCAGGCATCACAGAGTTCCATCATTTTCTCTGTGTGCCCTCAGCACCTTTGAGGTCGGGCTAGCCTCCCATCTCCTCAGTATCTGTGTCCCTGACGGTGTCGTTCTGAAGGGGTACAGGTGGTGAAAGTTGCCAGCAAGTTTCGTGGCTGCATCTCCATGATATGATCCTGATCATAGAGAACAAGTGAGCTGCCCTCAAGCACAAAGAAGTCAAACGTTCACAGAGGCAATGTGAAGACCTATGGCGTCCTCACTGCATGTCGTCATCACCCTCCAGGAAGCTTGCGACTATTAGGGCCTTTGCTGCATATCCATGACATGAGCCCGAGCATTGAGGGTATATGCGTTGCCATCTGCCTCACAGATGCAAAGTGAAGATGTCAGGAATGTCCTCACTGCATCTTGTCATCATCCTTGTCAGGAAGATATAATAATTTTCATATTGTTGTTGGATTTTACTGTAAAATTGAGTAATAGTGGGGTCTGGGTCTATATGTGTGTGTGAGACTTAAATGAATTAAAGGAGCTGGCCTGAAAGCTTTGATGTATCAGAAGATAGGTTAGGTCTGAAATTTTAAGTAGGAATCATGTGGGAGTTTTAGAATCTAAGGTGTAAAGGGAACATTTGCATTTTTAAATCAACCAGACCAGCTTGAACTCTAAATAGGGGGTGAAATGTTATACCTGGCCAGAAATTAAGAAACAGTGTGTTTATTTTTCCCAAATATTACTGGTAAAATTGGTACTATGATAGATTTTTATTATTAGACAGGTAAAGTCCAACAACATGGTGAAACAATGGGAATTTGCATTCAAAGGGGAAAATATGTATAAAGGGGGGAAGGCTGTGTGTAAGGACAGGCATTCTAAGATCTAACACAAATGTGAAAAGCCTCCAGCATCTAAGCCTTAAGCTGCTGTCTACAAGGAACTGAAGCTGAGAAAAACTCACTTTGAATTTGATTGTTCAGGGTATTGTGTGTTACTTTGCCTGGGTCTTTAAAAATCTATGTGTCTCAGAGCTGTAACTGCGGTTTAGATTAATTATGGGATTTAGAAGTTATCATAGAAGTAATTTGTACATCTATGCATGTGCTTAAATCATTTCTTCTATTAATAAATGTATAATTTAGTTTTGCAAGAAACCTATAAGACTTGATGGCCTTTTTACTGAATTCAAAGTCCACATCTCGAAATAAGTACAAATTGCAAATAGTTGTAGCAGATGCTTCAAATTTCCCTCTGGGATTTGGGCAGCTTGGCATTTACCATCCAACTGTCATAACTGAAATTGGGGGCTCATCCGGGATATATTTGATATTCCTTGAATGGTTTGGAGTTGGTGAATCTTAAGGTTACGAGCTCATGAAGCACTTTGAATTCAGGAGTTGGTGTGAGGTTTTTTTTTAGTGGTGAGACTGCCATATGGCTTTGGCAGTTCCTTAGACTTGTCTGGGTGTTGAAGTTACAGGTTTGGCTGGTTTACAAAAGGTAAATAAAATTAAGTTAATGGAATTGGCGGATAAGTTACAATTGGGATTATCTGCAGGGGCAAAGAAACCAGACATAATTCAGGGTACAGCACAGCTTTTAAAGTAGGAAGTGATACCTGACATTAGTGAGTCACAACTGGAGGTAGTGAGGCTTCAGTTATAAATGAAGAAGCTTGAACATGAACCAGCAAAGGAACTGAAAAAAACATGAAATAGAGGCAGCAGAAAAAGAAAAAAGAGCATTTCAAAGGGAGCAGGCAGGAGAGAGAAAGAAAACAGCAACAGGAGTTAGAAATGGCGAGGTTAGAAAAGGAGGAAAGAGAAAAAGAATTCCAGCTTAAAATGCTGCCAGTTAAAAAAGAGACATCGGTAGGTGAGGAAGGGCTAATTTCCAGATCAGAACCCAGTGGGAAGATGTTTAAATTTGTACAAGCTCTTCCAAAGTCTGAGGAAAGAGATGTTCCAGCATTCATTAGTTCATTTGAGAAGATAGCTAAACGGATGAAATGGATATTGTTGTTACAAAAACAGAAAATGCTGGAAAAGCACAGCAGGTCTAGCAGCAGCTGGGGAGAGAGAAACAGAGTTTAAGTTTCGAGTCCATATGACCCTTCTTCAGAGCTTCGTGTTGTTACAATCCAGGTTGGGGATAGAGCACAAGGTTTATGCTTCACTATCAGAAGAAATGTCGGTGAACTATGATGTGGTTAAAAAAGGCTATTTTGAATGTATATGAGTTGGATCCTGAGGCATGCAGGCAGACATTTAGGAATATGAGAAAACAGCCTGGGAAACTTATACTGAGTTTGAGAGAATAAAACAAAGTAATTTTGACCGGTGGATATGGACATTAAAGACATATGCAGCTCTCAGAGAGGTAATTCTTTTGGAAGAATTTAAGAGTTCAATTCCTTTGATAGTGAGAACTCATGTGGAGAAACAAAGGGTTGAAACAGTAAGACAAGCAGCAGAGATAGCTGATGATTATGAGCTAGTTCACAGAGCTGAACTTTTTTTCCATCACTCTTTTAAATCAGAGAAGGATAGAGAGTGGGAAGGTCAAAGGAAGATGGATACTCGGGGGAGACGAGGAGTAGATAGAAATTCCCAGGAAGTTTTTTTCTCAAAATAAAAAGAAAGGTGCTGAAGATAAAAGTGACACTCAAAGGTTGAGATGTTTTCATTGTATTAAAGTCGGATATATGAAATCAGTGTGTTGGAAATTGCAGGGAAAATCAGTTGGAATTATTGGGGTACAGAACTGCTCTGGAAGTAAAAGTACAGTGGGTTCTGAGGTTCAGGCACAGGAAAAATCAGTTGTTTGTGTACAGGTAAAACAAGAAGAATCAATGACAGATAAAGAAGTAGGAATATGTTCACAATTTACCCAAGATAACTCTGAGGAGCAGGTTGCAGAAGTTTTTAAAGATTCTGTGTGTGAAGGGAAAGTCTTTCCATGTTACAGGGTGGAGTAGATAGAGATGTTAAAATTTTAAGAGACACAGGGGCTTGTCAATCCTCAATGTTGTGGAATAGGGGATAGTGACATTTGTTGTTCAGAGGGATGACTGCAGGAACAGGTGACAATAAATGGCATTCATGGAGATGCTAAACCTATTCCATCGTGGAAGGTAAATTTAAAGAGTAAGTGGAAAACAAATGAGATGATTGTTGCAGTAGTGGAAAAATTGCCTTTTGCAGGGATTCAATTTATTTTGGGTAATGACATAGCTGGATCACAGATGTGGGTAATGCCTATGGTAGTTGAACAGCCTGTAGAACTGTTTTCAACAGGAATGTTGCAGAGATTGTTTCCAGATTGTGTGATAACAAGATCACAGGCTTATAAGTTGAAACAAGAAGAACAGGAAGTTCAAAAGCAGAAAGTGGAAATCCAATTAGCTGACACTATGTTTGATAAGGTTGTTCAGGAATAAAGAATGGAAGACAATGTAGCTGAGGTGTTTAACTCAAGGGGCAACTGGCAGTTTTACAGAAAAAGGACACGCAAATTAAACAGTTATATCAGACAGCTTACTCAGAAACAGAGGCAAAATGTATTCCAGAACATTATTGACTTAAGGGTAATGTTTTAATGAGAAAATGGAGACCTTATCATGCTTCAGCAAATGAAAGCTGGGGGGAGGTGCATCAGATTGCAATACCATTTGGATATAGAAATGAGATTCTGAGGATAGCTCGTGAAATTCCAATTGGGAGGCATTTAGGAATTAGAAAGGCACAGGTGAAAATATAAAAACATTTTTATTGGTCTGGATTGCATAGAGATGTAGTCAAATTCTGTAGAACATGTCACACATCTCAGGTGATAGGGAAACTGCAAGCAGTGTTTAAGCCAGCATCTTTAATTCCAATTCCAGCATTTGAGGAACCTTTTACCAGGGTCATGATTGATTGTGTAGAAGCCCATTTTAAGATTAAAAGTCGGAATCAGTACTTACTGACAATAATGGATGTGTCTACCAGATTTCCTGAAGCAATAGTTTTGGGAAATATTACAACAAAGAAAATTGTGAAAAAGTTAACTATATTTTTTACAAGTTATGGTTTACCTAAGGAACTACAATCAGATCAGTGTTTAAATTTCATGTCACAGCTGTTTAAAGAAGTAATGAACAGTTTGGAAATAAAACAGTTCAAGCAAACAGCTTATCATCCTGAGTCACACGGGGGTTTGAAAAGATGGCATCAACCTTTAAAAAAGCCAAGATGAGGACGTATAGTCAGGATTATTAGAGGGGTAAAGTCCAAAGACATAGTGACACAATGTGAATTTGCATTCAAAGGGGAAAATATGTATAAAGGAGGGAAGGCTGTGTGTAAGGGCAGGCATTCTAAGATCCAACACAAGTGTGAAAAGCCTCCAGCATCTAAGCCTCAAGCTGCTGTCTACAAGGAACTGAAGTTGAGAAAAACTCACTTTGAATTCAACTGTTCAGGGTATTGTGTCTTACTTTGCCCGGGTCTTTAAAAATCTATGTGTCACTGTTGCTTTAATAGAGGTTTAGATTAATTAAGGGATTTAGAAATTATCATAGTAGTAATTTGTAGATCTATGTGTATGCTTAAAATCATTTCTTCTATTAATAAATGTATAATTTAGTTTTGTAAGAAACCTATAAGACTAGGTGGCCTTCTTTTTACTGAATTCAAAGCTCGCATCTCGAAATGAGTACAAATTGCAAATAGTTATGGCAGCTGCTTGAAGTTTCCCTCTGGGATTTGGGTAGCTTGGCAATTACCATCCTCCTGCCATAACAATCCTCCACAAATCTTGCGACTATTAGGGCCTCACAAGCGCACCTGCCTCATCTGAGAGTGCAATGGCCTCATCGCTGGCATCCTTGCCTTCCAGGACCTCATCATCTTCACCCCCTTCGACGTTCTCCTCATCGGAGAAGACTTGCAGCTCTTCCATCTCATCCTTAGCCAGGTCTTCGTCCTGTTGTAGCGCCAGGTGTGTAGTGCGCAGCAAGCTACAGTGTTGTGTGACACCCTCTGGGGACTATGTTGTTCTGCTCCAACAGACCTGCTGAGGCACTGGACCCTCATTTTCAATATGCCTATTGCTTGCTCCATCGAAGTCCGGGTTGTGGCAATGGCCTCATTATACCATCTCTCTGCTGCAGTCTGAGGCCGCCGTATGAGCGTCATCAGCCGCGTCCTCTGTGGGTAGCCCTTGTCACTGAGGAGCCAACCCTGCAGGTGCTGTGGACCCTGGAATATGTCAGGGATCCGAAACTTGGTGAGGATATAGGAGTTGTGGACCCTCCCTGGGAACCATGTACAGACCTATAGGATGTGTTTGTGGCGGTCACAGACCAGCTGAACATTCAGCAAGTGGAAGCCCTTGCGATTGACGGTTTCCTGCTTGTTGCCTCAGAGATATAAGTGCCACGTGAGTGCAGTCGATGGCACCCCGCACTTGTGCCAAATCAGAGATCACTGCAAATCCCAGTGGTCTTGCTTCCTGGTTTGCCCGATCCAGGTCAAAGTGCATCAAATTCTGCACCTTCACGAAGATGGCTTCCGTGATCTCCTGGATGCACTTGTGAGTGGAGATTGACTTGCGAGATCCCACGCAGGTCACCAGTGGAGCCCTGGAAGGAGCCACTGGCATTAAAGTTGAACGTCGCTGTCACTTTCTCGGCTACTGGCAGTGGATGTCCTCCATGTCCCCTTGGCGCCAAATCCTGCAGCAGTTGGCATATCTGACCAACCAGTTCTCTAGACATGTGCAGTCTGAGGCAACACTGGTTCTCGGTTGTCGCCAGCAATGACAAACACCGTCTACAGACCCTAGGTCTGGCAAGGCACCTATGAGCGACGGCTCACTCTGAATCTGCAGCTGCATGTGCAGAAGGCCCTCCGCAGCTGCATTTTGAGGGAAGTGCTCTTCCCATTGGTGATAGGGGCACCTCTGTCGCACTCTTCTCCTTCTTCTCTGCTCCATGTAAGCCATGAGGCATACTGCTAGATCACCAGGCTCCACGATCTTGATGTTCTCCTCCTGCATGATCAAAGAGAGAGTTCAAGGGGTATCACCATTCACTCTCTTACACACACCTTCATTGTCCTCATCTCGTCCATGGCACAACTCAGCACTCACACATACCCGGCATATTTATTATCTGGCCTGGCAGGTGTCTTGCTTACTCTCTCTCCAGCTCAATTCACACAGGACAAGCTGGCACACAACAAGAGAGAGAGAGGTCGCAGACTGGTGGAGGAATGCCTGAAATCAAGGTCCTCTCAGACTTTGAAAATAGAGTCATCCAGTTGGCTGGCAAAGATCTGGACCATTCCTTTTCTGATGGGGAGGTCGGTGGTGCTCCACCAACTGAGGGTCCAGCAATGCAACATTCATCAGGCAACCATGTTGTGAGTCATGTGCCCTGTTCCACAGGCCACTGCCATGCACTAATTATCTCTCCTTACTCCCGCAGGCACATCTAGGAAACAGCCGATGGAGTTCAAGACCCAGGCCCAAAGAAACCTCCGAAGAGGAATCTGAAGGCACCCTCCTTGAACACCTGTCACAGCACTCCCCCACATTGTCTACCAGCACAGAGGCACATACCTTGATGAGACCCAACTTTAGAATAGCCTCGGGATCACAATCTGGTGAGGACATAGCACTTTCTGATCCACAGCAGGCAGAGACAGGGACTTCCCAGGTGTTCAGCAGTCAGAGGACTGCTGGAGGCCAGAAATTTGCTGAGTCCGAGTCGGATGACGAGCCTTTGTATTCAGTCATGTCTCAGCTGCTGAAGCTGAAAAGGCTAGCTCGGGTCAATCAGAAAGGGATGTCTGCTGCACTCCCCAGATTGCAAGACACGATGGCACCATCACCATCCGCCTTCAGGCTGAGGTGATAGCGCCGCCATGTCAAGGCACTGAGGTCAACACTGGTAGGATAGCGGCCGCCAAGGAGATTCCTGCATTGCTGTGCGTGCTGAACATCGTCACTAACACCATAGTTGGCCTCCAACAATGTGTACGCAAGAGGGGTGTGGAGCAGATCGATCTCACTTCAGCTTCCCTTTCTCTTCAAAGAGCTAGCAAGGGGCCCTTGGGCACCTCATAGGGAGGAGGACCAGCAAGTGCACATCCCGAGGCCATCCATCCATGTGACTCCGGGAGTGTCTGGCCCCTCTGAATCCCCTCATCCTTTGACCCCAGTAGCTCCAGCTCCACAGTTTCTGGAGGGTGCCACTGCCACACAGCAGGACCCCAAAAGCAGGCTAGGGCCCTCCAGGTCTCTGACCCCCAAAGGACGAATGCCAAGGTCATCACAGACAGGGCGTAGCAGTCAGCAGGCTGCCTCCACCTCCGCTAAGAATATTGGGGGAGCATCAAGATGTAGTGGCAGGGTTAGGAAGGTTAAGAAGATGTAACTCTTTTGAGTCAACCAAATAAACTAAATTTTAAAAATTGGGGACAAATTAAAAAACAGCCCCTTAAAGGGAAACTGTAAAACAAAGACAAAATTTAAAGGAAAGTTACAAACATTAAACCAAAATCTGATTAAAAGGGTCAATAAAACACGCCAGGCCCCACGGTGCCCACCAAGCACAGAAAGCTTCGACAGTGCCAGCAGACACAGTGTGCTCCCTTTCCAGGGGCATCCGGCCGCAAATGTAGCTGCGCGAAAGGAGTCCAGAACACTTGCCCCAGTTGATCCTGGCAGAGGACGCAGCAGAGTAGACCTCCTGGCACTCGCGCATCCTCCCCTAAGCAATTGGGTCAGTGAACACGAGAAGCACGTCATCGATGTAAGCCAAGAAGACCACCCCGATGCCCGGCCCACACAGAACCAATCCCGACAACCTCCTCTGCAAGAGGCACAGAAAAGGCTCCACACAGATAGAATACAATTGGCCCAACAGGGGGCAGCCCTGATGCACCCCTCTCCCAAAGTGAAGACACGCCGTCAGGGACCCATTAACCTTAACTAGGCACCCTGTGGCAGCATACAGAAGTTGGTTCCGGGCGACGATATGCGCCCTGAACCTGAATGCTCGTACCGAGTCCCAAATACATATTTGTGATCCATCTTGTCAAATGCCTTCTCCTGGTCAAGAGACAGGAATTCACTCGACAGGCCAGTCCTCTGGGAAAAATGGCTGTTGTCCCAGGCCAGATGGATGTTGTCAAAAATTGTGAGGCCCGGGACCATGTAGGACTGGTCAGGGTGGATCAAGTGGTCCAGCACAGTGCCAAGGCAAGAAGTCATTGCCCTGGCAAAGATCTTGTAATCCGTGCTGAGGAGGGAGACCAGGCACCAGTTATTAAGTTGGCAGAGATCCCCCTTCTTAGGCAGCAGGACATTGACCACCCTGCGTCACGAGAGGGGCATCTCCCCAGTAGCAATACACTCCCCAAGACCCCCGCATAGTCCACTTCCCCAAACTTTCTCCTCCTTGTTGGCAGCAGTCTTCTTCCTCCAGTTAAGGCCTAGACGGAAATTTCACAGCTGCAGGAACAGCCACAGGAATACAGCAGCAGGAACACAACTCCCACTCAGGCACTCAGGAACAAGCTGCACCTGAGCCCAATCAGGAAGCTATAACAGGTTTATTAATTGAATTTAAGTTTCACCAGCTGCCGTAGTGGGATTTGAACCCATGCCTCCAGAGTATTAGCCTCTGGATTACTAGCCCAGTGACATTACCACTTTGCCACTGTTTCCCCACCCAAATTTCACCAACTGTCTGGTGGGATTCGAACCGGGTCCCCAGAGCATCACCCTAGGTCTCTGGATTACTAGTCCAGTGACAATGCCACTGTGCTATAATTTGCACAACTTGGGCGTGGGTGTTAATCACTTGTACCTAACGTTCACAATTGTAAATAAGCTCTAAACAATGTTTCCCTGCCGATGGATCCTTGTTTTGATGAGCCGTATTCGTGTCACTCAGACGTGAATCCTTTCTGCACAAGGTAAAGGCAGATGTCTCAGTACAGGGCCTCTTCCCTTTGTTTTGTACTGCCCTTGGACTAAAGTGATGGTCTGTCCTCACACTCTCTGGACACATTGGTGATGCCTGCAGCTCTATGGTGCTTGTCATTGCTGCCAGAATGTCATGGGCAGGCATCACAGAGTTCCGTCATTCTCTCTGTGTGCTCTCAGCATCTTTAAGGCGGGGCTGGCCCCCATCTCTTCAGCATCTGTGACCAGTGACTCTGTGCTCCTGAGGGGCTCAGGTGCTGAAGGCAGACAAAGGATCAGATGCTTTTAATGTTTCATGGCTGTATCTCCATGATATGACCCTGATCACAGAGTACAAGCGAGCTGCGTTCGGCCAGACAGGAGTCAAACATTCTCAGAGGCTACGTGAAGATCTATCGAGTGTCCTCACTACATGTTGTCATCATCCTCCTGCAATCGAATGAATTTAAATGGCTTCATTCTGTCTCCATGACAGGAGCATTATCACAGAGGATATGTGCGCTACCATAAGCCAGGCTGGAGTTAAACACTCAGATGCAATGTGAGGAACTATGGTGTCTCCTCACTGCATGTCGTCTTCATCCTCCACAAATGTACTAGCTATGCGGGCCTCCCAACTGCGCCTGCTTTGTCTGGATAGTGCGAGGGCCTGATCACTGTCCTTGTTATCTTCAAGGACGTCCTCACCGTCATCCCCGTTGGCGTCCTCCTCATTGGAGGAGACCACCAGCTCCTCCATCTCTTCCTCAGCCAGCTCCCCTCCCCATTGAAGTGCCAGGTTGTGTAGGATGCAGAAAGCAACAACGATGTGTGACACCCTCTGTGGACTACATTGCAGGGCTCCACCAGACTGGTCCAGGAACTGGAGCCTCATTTTTAGCATTCCAATGGTTTGCTGCACCAAGTTGAGAGTTGCAACATGGGCCTCATTATACCTTCACTCTGCTGCAGTCTGAGGCCGCCATATGGGTATTATCAGCCATGTCTTCTGCAGGTAGCCCTAGTCTCTGAGGAGCCATCCTGCAGCCTTTCTGGACTCTGGAAGATGTTAGGGATCTGTGACTTGGCCGATGATGTAGGAGTCGTGGACATTCCCTGGAAACCATGTGCAGAGCTGTAGGATGTATTTGTGGTGGTTGCACACCAGCTGCACATTCAGCGAGTGGAAGCCATTGCAGCTGACATAGTTAACCGTTTGTTGCAACAGAGATCTGAGCCCCACGAGTGCAGTCGATGGCATCCTGCACCTTTGGGAAAGTCTGAGATCTGGGCAAATCCCGGTGCTCCTGTATCTTCGCTTTCCTGGTCCTGGGCGGAATGCACAAAGTTGTGTGCCTTCGCAAAGATGGCATTCGTGCAGGCATTCTCCTAACCTGCACTGCAAGGCTGCATTGTTAGCTTGAACCATGGGGGAGATTGGTCCAAACCGGGATGATGACTTTGCAAGGGGCTGTGAGTGCCTCCGCCAGTGACTGCTCCACGGCCACAGCAAGAAAATTGTACTACATGCCCAGTCGTCCAACCATTCCGCAGTCCACTAAAATACTCATTAGTTTGCAGTCTGTGCCCGAGGGGTGAAAAGCTCTGGAGCACTTGGTGGCACTTTGATGCCTCTGCATTGCTTAAGTGGGCAGAGAAGCTAGAGGTCCAACTCCAATCATATCAATGTGGCTGAGTCTGAACGGTCTCAGCTGTAGAGTAATAGTCACGTTATACAAGGTGTCTCTAATGTGTAGCCGCTTTCCTCCCCCCCACCCCGCTTATGGTTGTGCACTAGCTTTAACCGCAGGGCAGCCTTTGCACACCACCCCACCCCCCAAGTTGCCTCAACCTTGAAGTCCAACAGGTGTGCCTCACGATCACTATGCAATATTGCTGTGCACTTACCTCCAAGTTCCCCTCAAAGTGCAGCCGGCCAAGTGCACACCTTATATATGCTATTGTGAAATATGTCAGCCTGCAATCATGATGAGATGAGCAGGCGATCCAGTGTGGGGGGTGAGTCCAGCAGACTGTGTGCAGATGTATTACAATGAGGTTCCCAACGTCCGAGGGCAGGAAATGCAGCCCGACGTCCAAGGGCAGGAATCGCAGCCCACCATCAATGGGCTGAGCGGAGTCACAAACTGGGTTCACGACACCGTGAAACCGATTTTTGGCCTTCTGGTCATATTGTCCACTGATGCCGCTGAACCTGCCCGATGCCAGTGGGCATGGAAAATTCCACCCAATAGAATGGTTACAGGTTAGAAGAAAGCCATTTGGAGAAGAGATAACCCTGAGAAGGGGCTCTGTTCAACTGAGGAGGATGTGTGTGAAGAAATCCTGTTGCAGGTGAGTGAGTACCTTTGGTTCTGCTGGGAGTGTGAGGAAAGGTTGCTTTTGGCACCTCATGGGCCCATTTATTTATGTGTGTCATGATGTGATTAACTAGTGTTGTGTTACTATGAAAGATAATACAATGACATTCCTCTGTTATGCAAACTGCAATCTTGATATATATGATTTTCATTATTAATTACATAAGATTGAGGCTCTAGACATGAGTTTAATTTTATTCCATTATAACAGTTCTTATTTTAGCATAGTACACATTATTGTTCCAACAATATTAATGGTTGGATTTAAATGTTATAATAAGGAGATGAAGATAAACCCAAGTCTTAAGGTCATTATTCATAATTAAAGTACACAGTTAACCTCATTTGTCCACAGCTCTTTCATTAATACTAACCTCATTTGAATAAAATATCCTTTGAAAAGTTTACATTTATATCGTTGAATCCTCAAAGAAAAACCCCGAAAATGCGATTCTTACTCAACAACTTGCTTTAATATGTTGGGAGAACAGAATGGGAACATTGATAGCATGGTAGAGAAGCAGTGGCAGGCAAGTAAAGACATATTTCATAAATCTCAACAAAGAAATATTCCATTGAGAAAGACTCTACAAGAAGGACGCACCTTACGTAGCTAATTAAGGAAGTTTATGGTTGATATCAAATGAAAAGAAAAGATACACAATGCTCGGCTAGAAAATTGAGAAAATTTAAGCAAGCAGCATAGGATGACTAAAAAATAAATAAAAATGGAGAAATGGGAGTATGAGGGAAAACTATAAGAAATATAAAAGCAGACAGAAAAAACTTCGACAAGAGCATAAAAAGGAAAAGATTAGGGAAAGTGATGTTGGTCCCTTAGAGGGTGAGACTGGGGAATTAATAACAGAAATAAGGAAATTAAGAAGTATTTCACTTTGAACAAGTACTTTGTGTCTGTATTCACAGTGGAAGACATTAAAGCAGGGGCAAAATGGAAGGAGGAAATAAAACAATCAGGATCACAAGAGGAAAAGTTGGGAAAAGTAATGGGACTATAGGCTGGTAAGTCCCTGTACTGGGTGGTCTGCATTTGAGAATCAAAAGAAATGGCTGCAGAGATGGTGGATGCATTGGTTGTAATAATCCAAAATTCCCTAGGGTTCTGGAAAGGTCCCAGTGGATTGGAAAACTGCACATTCAAGCCACTATTCAAGAAAGGTGGGAGGTGGAAAGCAGGGAACTAAAGGCCAATTTGCCTAACATTTGTCATTTGGGAAAATGCTAGATCCCATTATTAAGGAAGTAGTAGCAGCACATTTAGAAAATCATATTATCAGGCAGAGTTAACATGATTTTGTGAAAGGGAAATGGTGTTTGACAAATTTATTAGATTCTTTGAGGATGTAATAAGTAGGGTGGATAAAGGAGAACCAGTAGGTGTGGTGTAGTTCGATTTCCAAAAGGTATTCAATAAGGTGCTGCATAAAAGGTTATTGCGCTAGAGATCATGGTGTTTGGGATGACATATTAGCATGGATAGAGGATTGGCTAACTAACAGGAAACAGAGGGTCAGGATAAATGGGTCCTTTTCAGGTTGGCAAACTGTAACTCAGAGTCCCACAGGGATCAGTACTGGGCCCCCAGCAATTAACAATCTCTATTAATGACTTGGATGAAGGAAGTGGCTGTATTATAGCCAGGTTTGCTGATAATACAAAGATAGGTAGAAAAGCAAGTTTTGAGGAGGACAAAAAGGCCAGAATTTTCTATCGATGAAGAGGGTCTCAGTCTTTGCAAAAATGGCAGCAGATGCCAGGATCTATAAGTCCCATCCCCAAACCCGGCCTCTGCCATTTTCACATGGTGGGAGCGAAGGCGGGTTCTAATGTGCACATCCATGTTTCACAGAGGCAACTGCACATGTTAAAGTGCAGCTGCCTCAGTCAGATCTGAATTTGACTAGTGGGATGTCCAAAACATGACTTGTGCACTTTACACCTGATAAGAGAAGGAGGAGTTCTCTGGCAAGGTAGGGTGCCCCTTTGGAGAGGTAAGGGAACCATTTAGATATGGTCCCGGGATACCTTTCAGAGAGGTCAGGTGCCCCTTTGGGTGAGGTAAGCTGCCCTAGGGGAGAGGCAAGGTTCCCTCTGTGCGTAAAGTGTATAAACTAATTGGAACTGTCAAGTTCATTGGAACTGTCAAAAGAATTGTCAAAAGAACTGAGAACTATCGAGCTGTCAAGGCATTTAAATGTCATATCCTTTAAATATCAGGAAAAAACTGACTGCAGTGTTAAAAAAACAGTGATTGCTATTTCACTCTGTCTGTTGACATAAGCCTGAGGGCCATCTGTACAAGATTAGTGCTGCACGACTGATTCCATTACCTATGGATTATCACTGTGGGATGCCTGTCAGCTCAGTTTGATTGATTGCTCCAAGTGGTTATAAACTCTTTGAACTGGGTCTACAAATAAAAAAGCTTGTTTTCATAAGGGGTTAAAGGAGGTCAAATGTAGTGAATGGGATCTTATCAGAATGTTCTTTTTCAAATAGCGAATTCATCAATAGACACTTATGAACTTTATTTAAACTCAGCGCGGGTCCTGAATTCTGCTTTTGGTGGTGGGTGAGCGGCATGGATTGACATGAGTTGGCACTAAGTTGGCATGGGCTATGAAGGACCTTGGGTGTGGGTGAAAGGGCAGAAGTTGGCATGGAAGGGGTATGAGAGATCATGTGGTGTGGCTAGAGGGGCATAGGTTGGCATGGAGGATATGAAGGGCTGGCGTGGGGGCATGAGGTGGCATGGGTTGGCATGGATGGGACATGGGAGCGTGTGGGGGTGTGAGCTGTTTTTGTTTTATTCATGTTTTGCTATCTTCGACAAAGTGCCAGAGCACCAAGGAAGGCCTTCCACTCAGCCTGCCTCCACACCATGCAGCCTCCAAACTCTTTCCAGGACTGCACCCACCCCCACCCACCACCCACGTCTCCAATTTTCATCCAAATCCAAGGACTGAAAATTGGAACTTCCAGGGTTCTTTCCCGCATGGGATTTGTGGATCTGGAAATTCTCCCAACTCTGCACTCCCAACCTGGGAGCAAAAATGCAGGCCAAAGAGTCTGCAGAGGGATATAAATAGGTTAAGTGAATGGCAAAAATTTGGCAGATGGAGTATAATTTGAGAAAATGTGAGCTTAATCATTTTAGCGGGAAGAATAGAAAAGCAGCATATTATTTAAATGGAGAGAGACTACAGAATGCTGCACAGAATCACAGAATTGTTATGGTGTAGAAGGAGGCCATTCGGCCGATCGTGTCTGCACCGGCTTTCTGAGCATTTTAACTTAGTGCCAATCTCCTGCCTTTTCCCATAACCCTGCACATTGTTTCTATTTAAATAATCATCCAATGCCCTCTTGAATGCCTCAGTTGAACTTACCTCCACCACCCTTCCAGGCAGTGCATTCCAAACCATTACTACTTGCTGTGTGAAAAAGTTGTTTCTCACCTCTCATTTGCTTCTCTTGCAAAACACTTTAAAACTGTGCCCTCTGGTTCTTGATCCGTTTAGGAGCAGGAACAGTTTCTCCCTATCTACTCTGTCCAGACCCCTCATGATTTTGAAAACTTCTATCAAGTCTTCTCTTAGCCTTCTCCTTGCCAAGGAAAACAATCCCAACTTCTCCACTCTTTGCTCATAATTGAAGTGTCTCATCCCTGGAACCTTTCTCGTAAACCCCTTCTGCACTCGCTCCAATACGTTCACGTCCTCCCTGTAGTGTGGCACCCAGAATTGTACACAATACTCCAGCTGAAGTCTAACCAGTGTCTTAAATAAGATCATCATAACCTCCCCACTCTTGTACTCTATGCCCCTATTAATGAAGCCTAGAATACAGTATGCTTTAGAAACGACTCTCTCTACCTATCTTGCCACCTTTAATGACTTATGTACATATACACCCAGGTTTCTCTCTGCTCCTGCAGACCCTTTAGAATAGTATCCTTTATTACTCTCGCCATGTTCTTTGTACCAAAGTGTTTCACCTCACACTTCTCCACATTGAACTTCATCTGCCACCTATCTGCCCGCTCCACCAATGTGTCAATGTCCTTTTGAAGTTCTACACTGTCCTATTCACAGTTTACAATGCTCCCAAGTTTTGTGTCATCCGCAAACTTTGAAATTGTCCCCTGCACACCAAGATCTAGATCATCTATATAGATCAGGAAAAGCAAGGGTTCCAATACCGGCCCCTGGAGCACTCCACTACAAACCTTCTTCTAGCCCGAAAAATACCCATTATCCATTACTTCCTCTTTCCTATCCCTCAGCCAATTTTGTATCCATGTTGCTACTGTCCCTTTTATTCCATGGCTTATAACATTCCTCACAAGTCTGTTGTGTAGCACTGTATCGAACACCTTTTGGAAGTCCATATGCACCACACCAACGGCCTTGCTCTCCTCAACCATCTCTGTTACCTCTTCAAAACACTCCAGCAAGTTAGTTAAACACGATTTTCTTTTAACAAATCCATGCTCACTCTTCCAAATCAATCCACATTTTTCCATGTGACTATTAATTCTATCCTGAATAGTTATTTCTAGAAGTTTCCTCACCATCGAAGTTAAACTGACTGGTCTGTAATTGCAGGACAGATCTTTACAACCTTTAAATCTATGACCCCTAGCTCCCCGTCACAATGTTTTCTCAACAAACAAGGGTGGGATAGCCAAATCTAGAACCCCCTGGACGTCAAGAAGCTTACAGGGTGAAGCAGAAAATGAAAGCTTATGCCAGACACTGAGAATTCAATATTATAGAAAGCAAAGAGGAGTGTAAAAAGAGGAGTGAAATCAAAAAGAAAATTAGGAAAGCAAAGAGAGGGCATGAAAGAATATTGGCCAGCAAAATCATGGAGAACCCAAAGATGTTCTATCAATACATTAGCAGTGAGGATAACAAGGAAAGAGCAGGGCCCAAAGAAGACCAAAAGGGTAACCTATGCGTGGAGGTGGAGGGTGTGGGTATGGTTCTTTATGAATATTTTGCATCTGTCTTCACAAAAGAGAGGAACAATGCAGACATTGTAGTTTAGGAGGAGGAGTGTTAAGTATTGGATGTGATCAACACAGAGAGAGAGGAAGTATTAAGGGGACTGGCATCCTTTAAAGTGGATAAATCACCAGGGCTGGATGAAATGTACCGCAGGCTGTTAAAAGAAGCCAGGGAGGAAATAGCTGAGGGTCTGATCATCATTTTCCAATCCTCACTAAATGCAGGTGAGGTGCCAGAGGGTTGGAGATCTATTAACGTTATATCTTTGTTCAAAAATGGAGCAAGGGATAGACTGAATAATTACAGGCTGGTCAGTCTGACCTCGGGAGTGGGCAAATTATTGTAATCAATTTTGAGGAACAGGATAAACTATCACTTAGAAAAGCATGGATTAATCAAGGATAGTCAACATGGATTTGTTAATGAAGGCAGTGTCTGACAAATTTGATTGAATTATTTGAGGATGTATTGAGGAGGATTGTGCGGCTGATGTGGTCTACATGGATTTTAGCAAGGCTTTTGACAAGGTCCCACATGGCAGACTGGTTAAAAAATAAAAACCCATTGGATCCAGGGGAATGTGGCAAGCTGGATATAAAATTGGCTCAGTGGCAGGAAACAAAGGGTTATTGTTGTCAAATGATTTTGTGACTGGAAAGCAGTATAAAACATTAGTTAGGCCACAACTTGAGTACTGTGGGCAGTTCTGCTCATCTCATTACAGAAAGGATGCAATTACATTAGGAAGGGTACAGGGGAGATTTAAGAGGATGTTGCCTGGACTGAAAAATTGTAGCTATGAGGAAAGATTGGGTAGGCTGGGATTGTTCTTGTAACAGAGGAGGCTGAGGGAAGATTTGACTGAGATGCACAAAATGATGAGGGGGCATGTTCCCCCTGATGTGACATGGTGTAGTGCACCACACCTCACCACCCACCCACCCTCACACTACTAAGCTGAGTGGACTCACAGGATCTTCTTCACCTCTTCGTCCTGCTGTTATTTCTACTGTAGCATGTCCTCTTTTAGAATTATGCTTAATCTTTCCGTGCATAAGCAAAATAAGTTGGCAGTTGCCAGTAACAGGCTGTTGAATTTTATAACTGCGAATTTTCACCTCTTCTGTCATAGAATTTCCAAAGAAAATGTGAGACTTCAATGGGCACAAATGCTGTATCCATTCCATGAACATGTGCCACTACAGATCATTTAGCTCACAGAGTGATATTCCTAGAGTTGTGAATGCATTTTTAGGGTCTTTTTAAATTAATTCATGGGATGTGGGCATAGCTGGCTAGGCCAGCATTTATTGCCCATCCCTAATTGCCCTTGAGAAGGTGATGATGAGCTGCCTTCCTGAACTGCTGCATCCATGTGTTGTAGGTACACCCATAGTGCTGTTGGGGGGAGGTGGCGGCACGGGGAGTTCCCGGATTTTGACCCAGCAACAGTGAAGGAATGGCGATATATTTCCAAGTCAGGATGGTGAGAGGCTTGGAGGAGAACTTCCAGGTTGTGATGTTCCCATGTGTCTGCTGCCGTTGTCCTTCTAGATGACAGTGGCTGGGGGTTTGGAAGGTGCTGTCCAAGAAGCTTTGGAGAGTTCCTGCAGTGCATCTTGTAGGTGTTGCGCACTGCTACCACTGTTCATTGGTGGTGGAGGGAGTGAATGTCTGTGGGGTGGGGTGCCAATCAAGTAGACTGCTTTGTCCTGGAGGGTGTCAAGCTTCTTCAGTGTTGTTGGAGCTGCACTCATCCAGGCAAGTGGAGAGTATTCCATCACACTCTTGACTTGTGCCTTGCAGATGGTGGACAGACTTTGGGAAGTCAGGGGGTGAGTTACTCACCACAAGATTCCTAGCCTCTGACCTGCTCTTGCAGCCACAGTGTTTATATGGCTAGTCCAATTCAGTTTCTGGTCAATGAAGACCCTCAGGATGTTGATAGTGGGGGATTCAATGATGGTAATGCCACTGAATGTCAGGGGTGATGGTTAGATTCTCTCTTGTTGGAGATGGTCATTGCCTGGCACTTGTGTGGCGTGAATATTACTTGCCACTTGTCAGCCCAAGCCTGGATATTGTCCAGGTCTTGCCACATTTGGACATGCCCTGCTTCAGTATCTGAGCAGTCACAAATGGCGCTGAACATTGTGCAATCATCAGCAAACATCCCCACTTCTGATCTTATGATGGAAGGTAGGTCATTGATGAAGCAGCTGAAGATGGTAGGGCCTAGGATACTACCCTGAGGAACTCCTGCGTTCATGTCGTGGGGCTGAGATGATTGACCTCCAACAACCACAACCATCTTCCTTTGTGCAAGGTATGACCCCAACCAGTGGAGAGTTTTCCGCCCCCGATTCCCATTGACTCCAATTTTGCTAGGGTTCCCTGGTGCTGCCTTGATGTCAAGGCCAGTCAGTCTTACTTCACCTCTGGCGTTCAGCTCTTTTGTCATGCTTGAACCAAGGCTGCAATGAGGTCAGGAGCTGAGTGATCCTGCCAGAGCCCAGACTGAGCGCAAGTGACCAAGTTATTGCTAAACAAGTGCTGCTTGATAGCACTGTTGATGACCCCTTCCATCACTTTACTGATGATCAAGAGTAGGCTGATGGGGCGCTAATTGGCTGGTTTGGATTTGTCCTGCTTTTTGTGTACAGGACATATCTGGGCAATTTTCCACATTGCCAGGTTGATGCCTGTTTTGTAGCTGTACTGGAACAGCTTGGCTAGGGGCATGGCCATTTCTTGAGCACAAGTCAACAGTACTATTGCCAGGATATTGTCAGGGCCCATAGACTTTGCAGTATCCACTGCCTTCAGCCATTTCTCGATATCACATGGTATCTGTAATGCTGGGTCCTCTGGAGGAGGCTGAGGTGAATCATACACTCAGCATTCTGGCTGATGTTTGTTGCAAATGCTTCAGTAAAACTAGGTCTGCTGGTCTGAAATATACAAAATATTCAGTGGTCGCAGGTTGTAGGCATCAGACTTTGCTCACTTTGTGAAATCATTAAATCTTGTCCTGAATTGAACATGACCACTAGGGAAAAGACAGGTGCCACTCAATACGTCATTTTGCATGATCTTGGCTGCTGTATTGGCAATTATTTTACAACTCGCTCTAACCACTCTCATATATAATTTCAGTTAGAATAATATGTCATTCTCCATGGGCAGAATACTGCCGTTGGTGTGCGGGGGCAGGCCCGACGAACTGTCAATGGCCCATTAAGGCCATTAAAAAAGTAATTAATGTTGTTAAGAATACTGCCCGTCCAACCTTCAGGTTGGTGGGCAGGCAAAGAGCCCAGTAGCTTTCATGTGTTTCAAGAAACCTCATCCACAGGCAGGATGAGGTTTCTTGAAGGTTTTATAAAATATTTAAATAAGTTTTGCAAAATTGACAAACATGTCCCATGTGACACTGTCACTTGAGGGGACATATTTAAATAATTTTTTACTTTATTTATAAAAAAGTTTTATTATCAACTTAATCTCCCTGAGGCACATTGTTGCGCTCTTTCGCGCGCATGTGCGAAAGAATGCAGGCCCCGACTCTCCCTCTTCCCCCCGACCTGCATAGGTAGTGCTCAGCGCTACTGGCCGTGCGTTATGCTGGGCAGGCGTTAATTGGCCCGCCCGCGTAAAATGGTGGCGCACAGCCGATCACACTCACCAATCGGCTCCATGCCCGCCCAAACAGCCTGCCTGCCGTAGGAAAAATTCACCCCATAAGTTTTATGGTTCTCTTTCTCCTGGTTCATTATTTAATCCATGCATTTAGTTTGCTGCACATTGGTTGTGCTTTAAGAATAGTCTGCAGGATTTGAAATATTGGAGTGCTGGAAAATATTTGCACGTGGGCAGAACTATTGTATATGAAATTTAATACAGCAAAGTGCAAGGTCTGGAAGTTAAATAGAGAACATGCTTCTTTGAGAAATGGTGTTAAATTCTCTGTGGGAATGGCTGAGAAGATAGAAAACTCAGCATTGACCATGGCTAGTCCTTGTAGAGCATCCATTAATAAAACAGAATGCTAAACCATATTGCCAAATTAGTTATGTTTAAATCTGAGGTTGTCTGCTAAAACTGTGTTGTGCTCGGATCAGGTCCCACATTGAATATTGCACTCATTTATGTCACCAAGGCATAAGGGAAAAGTCCAAGGCCTGGATTTTCGCTCCCGAGGTGGGTGCGCAGAGTTGGGAAATTTTCTGGCTTGCCACACCTGCCTCGGGAAAAAGTGCCCCGAATGGCAGAATCTTAATTCGGGGAGGTGTGGGTGGAGGGGGGATGTGTGTAGATGTGTGCTGGAGTCAGGCCTGCCAAGCCTGGATGCAGATCAGAGACAGGCACAGGGGCTGCCAAGTGCCTAGGTAGACTGGATAAGAGGCCTTTCTTGGTTCTCTGGGGCTTCCTGCAGTTACAATAAAAACAAGACGACATAAAACAGCCCTCTAGCCCCCACCCCTCACAACACTTCACCCCTCACAACCCTTCGCCCTCCCCACACACTCTTCATGCCCCATGCATGCCAAATAATGCCATCTCATGCCCCACCCACCCCCATGGCTCCTTATACCCTACATGCCAACCTATGTTCCTCTGCCCACTCCATGGCTCTTATGGTCCCTCTCCGAGCTTAGTACCAACTCATGCCAACCCATGAACCCCCACTCACCACCCTTTGCCCTTATGCCCTCTGTACCAACTCACCTTGTATCGACCATGGGAAGACCTCAGAAGCTATGGTGAGGTGAAATAAAATAATCTTCTAAGTGTGTATTGCAGACTGCGATTATTTGTTTAAAAAGACACTCTTATTCATAAAAACCCATTCAATACACCTAAATTCCTTAAAATGCTTAGCCCCTTATAAGAACAAACTATAACTTCAAGAACTTAATCCCTTGAGAAAAACATACATTTGTATTCGTAGTGCCACATCAAAGACTTTATAACCATTTAGAGTTGTCAATCAAACTGTGAATTTACAGGCTCCCACTGTGATAATAATAAGTTGTTGAATCAGTCATGCAGCACTAATCCTATAATGATAGTCATCAGGTCTATGTCAACAGACAGCTGGTGAAATTGCAAACAGCCAGGGTAGTTGTTTTTTCAAAAAGTTAAAGGGCTTGGGGATTTAAATGACTTGACAGCTTGACAGTTTCATTGAACTTATCCATTTTTTATGCACATCCATGTCTACCCTTAATGATTCCAAAGGGCACCTTGCCTTTCCCAAAGGCCCTTTCTTCTCCTAACAGGGTATCTGGATGTCCCAAAAAGGGTACTTTCCCTCTTGACATAACTCTGGTAGCTTTAGGCCTTTTTTTCAAATGTCTAAAGCCCAAGAGTCATGTTTTGGAGATCCCAGATAAAAGAAATTGCATCTGTTTGAAGGCAGCTGCACTTTTACATATGCAGCTGCCTCTGTGAACCACAGATGTGCAAACTACCATCTGTCACCACTTGCCAATCCCACCAACAATAGTGGGTTCAGAGGCAGACTTCTGGAATTGGGGCTCCAGTGCCATTTTGGCAAAGGCATGGAGCTGTTCCAGCTTTGCAAAAATTCTGGACTTGGTGTCATCTGCAATCTTGAAAATACAGCTCTCTGTCGCGTCATCCAAATCATTAATAAATTTGGTGAAAAGTTGAGGTTGAAGAATTGGGGAATGTCAATTGTCACAACAGACCAATCAGATGACCTACCCTTTATTGACAATTTTCAACCCAAGCCAAAAGGCTACCTCCAATTTCCTGTGTGCGCATTTTTTCAAAAATAGAGAGAAAATAGAGCAGAAGGACCCGGTTGTACTGTTAAATATTAGGCCCTCTGGCCTTCACCCCTCATACTCCCACCCTCACCCACTTCACATGCCTCATCCTTGCCAACCCATGCCCCTCCACTCATCCTCGTGGCCCCTTAAAGCCCCTATGCCAACTTATTGTCAACTCATGACACCCCCACTCATCACAGGGCTCCATCTAGTCCCATGCCAACTTATCATCCAGTCATGCCAACCCATGCCCCCCAACCACCATTCTTTGCCCTTACACCCTCCGTGTCAACTAACCCAGTATACGCCATGGGCAAACCTAGCAACTATGCTAAGATGAAATAAATAAAATTCTAACTATCTATTGCAGACTTTACCATGCAAATAAAAAAAACCTATCATTCACAAAAGACCATTCAATGCATTTAAATTCTCAAGTACTTATTCCTTATGACAACACACATTTGTATTCATAACCCCAGATCAAATACAGCTAATTCTTTGATAACGTCTTGGGGTCATCAATCAAACAGTGAAATTACAACCGCCCCCCACTGTGATAATGACAGGCTGTGGAAGCAGTCAAGCAATAAAAATGTTATGATGATAGCACTTAGGGTTTTATTAACAAACATCAACTGAAACTGCAAACACAGATTTTTTTCAACTCACAGGCACAGGTAGATTGTTTTTTCCCTAAACTTTAAAGAGCCGGCCATTTAAGTAACTTGACAGCTTGACAGTTCCACATACCTGTAGAGCATTTAGAGAATTGATGTCTACTTTAAAAAGTCGTAACTCACACACTGTGGGATAAGGCCCTCACTCCAGTGAAAATGAGTGTGTTTGAACTCAACAATGAGACCTGCTGAGTTTAGGTTTCCCCCGTGTGCGAGTCCCTCCCAGTTCCTCTCCTTGCAACAATAGGGTCTATCGGAAATGGGGACTTCCGGATCCAGGTTCCCAGTGCCATTTTGGAAAAGCTGTGGAGTGTCCGTGAAAAGCTAGGCCCATCTTGTAATCAGTGAACAGAAGGGTCAATAAGGGCTTCATCACATAAAGAATGATAAATACCTGCAATGGCTTTGGAGAGTGGTGGAGGCAAACACTCTGGAGTCATCTTCCAGGCAGCTGAATACATACGAACAAGCAAATTAGGAGCAGGAGTAGACCGCCGTGGCCCCACAAACCTGCTCTGCCATTCAATAAGATCATGGCTGATCTGATTGTAACCTCAACCCCACATTCCTGCCTACCCTCAATAACCTTTCACCCCTTTGTTAATCAAGAATCTATCTGGCTCTGCCTTAAAAGTATTCAAAGGCTCTGCTTCCACTGCCTTTTGAGGAAGAGTTCTAATGACTCATGACCCTCAGAGGGAAGACTTCTCCTCATCTCAGTCTTAAATGAGTGACCACTTATTTTTAAACAGTGACCCCGGTTCGAGATTCTCCCACAGAGGAGACATCATCTCCACACTCACCCTATCAAGAGCCCTCAGGGTTTTAAAGGTTTCAATCATGTCGCCTCTTACTCTTCTAAACCCCAATGGATACAAGCCTAACCTTTCCAACTTTGTCTCAAAAGATAACCCGCAGATTCCTGGTATTAGTCTAGTAAATCTTCTCTGAACTGCTTCTAATGCATTTACATCTTTCTTTAAATAAGCAGACCAGTACTCCAGATGTGGTCTGGCCAGTGCCCTGTATAACTGAAACATAACCTCCCTACTTTTGTAATCAATTCCCCTCCCAAAAAATATAAATATTCTATTAGCTTTCCTAATTACTTGTTGCACATGCATACAAGCCTTTTGAGATTCATGCATTAGGACATCCAGTAATGGGTTTCTATAAAAGGATGGGCTGAAGAGGCTCTCTCAACTGTGCTTATATTTGTTATCAGGACTAATAACATAAAAAGAGCTTCTGGAATGGTATTGATGTCTCATTAGCTGACTATGATGTTACACAGTTGCTTGAATGATAATATGGACACAATAATTAGTGCTCTATAACCGTAGGAATGTCACATCTTTCAAACACCTTATCAGCTTTTCCTGCAGTTCCATCCCACAGCAGAATTTAATGCCGTCTCCAACATATTCAAACAGGGGAGCTGTGATCTATTTAATGCAGCAGTGAACCATAAGTAGACTGCTCCTTGCCAGGTTTCCTGCCATCACCTAGGAGAACGCTACAGCAAGTAAGTTGAGTGTCATAGCCACTTTTATCAATACAGTTTTTTCACCAATATTTGCAAAATTGTGCTGATGTTGCTTCATGGTTAGCAGATCTGGTTGCAAGGAATAACATAATTCATCAATGGTTTCCTTAATAAGACATAACCAGTTTGGGCTTTGCAGTTTGATGAGGTTGGGTTAGCTGTGCTGTCTGTGGTAGACATGTTGCCTTGGGTAGTAAGTATTCTGATGGCTCTTCTCCTTATCAGTCAATATAATGAGACTTGCTAATGCTACAGTGTAGATTGAACAGTGTTTTCAATGCTCCACTGTGGACCTCTATTGACTCTTTCGTCTATCTTAATGTCTCCATTACAGCAAGTGTCATGAACAAAGCAGGGATAATTTACCAACTTCTTTATAGTGAGGAACTTGGCCCTCCAAGGGCACATATCAGAAATAAGTGCTGTGTACTGTGCACAATTTTCTAGCTATTTAAAATAAATGCTCAGATTCATTCTAGCTTCCCAGCTGAGATTTTGCTTATGCTAGATGTGCCTGCTAAAATACAGGTGATGCATTTAACTGAGGCAGGAATGATGCAGAACATTTTTCATCTCCACTGTCTCATCAATGCCGGAGCTTCGGCCTTCATGTTACAGACATCCCATGTTGCTAAGCAACGCAGAATGAATAACATTATTAAAATGGTGTCAGAAGGTCTATGGATTGTTGCTTCCATATTTCTAATTGTGTCTTATTGAAGGCAGGATCTCAATTTTGTCTTGGAAGTTGACTAACCCTCTTAAGCTGCAACAGGCAACAAAATCCTGCAGGTGCAGTCATCCAATCAAAACATTCCGGGTGCAGGGCGCTTGCCTGATTTCCAAATTGTGCTGGTAGCAGGCAAGTATCTCCTTTGACAGGTCAAATCATAAATTTACCTCCCATGTGTCCAGTTCAGACATGCCAACTGTCAATATTTTAAACTGCCGATGTTTCAACGTATATCAGCTTGTCAGCCTTACGCAAGGAAAATCAGCTTTTTTCACTAGAATTGGAGGTTGCCAGTTTAACAAATAAGGCATTTGGAATATTGTTGTTGGCTAAAATGTGAATTCAATAAATTTTTTTGAAAATAATTTGTGGTTGTCTGGTTGTTCTTCTTACAGTAGGTTCCAAAATGTTGAAAAATGTACCAAATCAGGTACAAAAAGTTAACTTTTTCTGGTCGTCGACATATCTCAGACTCCACTGGTGAAATACAGTTCAAATCTTTAGCATTCACATCCTATAACAGTAATTTCAAAAGTTACCACCGCAACAAATATTTTTCTATGTTACAACAAAAGTGATAGAGGTCATGTTATTGCAGCTTAAGTTATGCATGTCTTGCCACACTTTTAGTCTAACTATTGTTTTAATTTAAAACAAGGCATGTATACATGCCAGCTATTTATAGGTGCTCAGCTTCAGTTAATAAAGTCGAAGGGTGGAATATTCAATTTTTGAAACTAAGTGCCTTGGCGGGTGGGTTCCGCGATGCGTTTCCCGCTGGTCGGAGTGGCAGGAGTTTGCGTCCGATTTAGTGCTCGGAAGCTAATTAATTATACATAAGTGAGTATCTCTGCGAATCACATGGTGAGTCAGGAGCTGATTCGCCTGCCCCACCATCACCTAATGGGGTCGAAGGTCCGAGCGCCATATTTAAACCCCAAACGCACACATTCATTCATTCTCCCCAGCTGTCTTCAGGAAACGTCTCAAGATGCCTGCACACAGGAAGAAAGCTGTCCCGAAGTTTAGCCATGACTCCCTCAAGGCTTTGTTAAGAAGACTGCACCAACACTGGGATGTCCTCTACCCCAGGAGGCCTGCCAACCGTACCTTGCCAACCTGGGAGGCAGTGCAAGGGAGGTCATCTCATCTGGCACCCACCGCAGAAATGCCATACAGTGTAGGAAGAGGGTGAATGATCTTACCCGCACTGCCAGGGTAAGTCAACCTTCAGCACACTCATCATGCACTCAAAGGGTTACAGTGCACAGGGATCTCACATAATATTTGCGGGGGACACATCAGCACCGATTGTCTCACAGTAGCTTTCACATCACCAGCATCTCAACTATCATTTAGCACTAACTCCATCCTGTAAGCCTGACAGTTCCGATTTTTTAAGTCGGACTTTCAGGTCAGCTTTAAGTTTGTCACTTTTAAGGTTCCGTACCACAAAATTAATTACTGTACACTTCTCAACATTCTCTTTTGAATTTCAACCAACATATAAATAGCAGCCTAAATGTTCATTATGCTCTAAAGTAGACACAATTCTGATGACATGGTGTGTTGATGCACCAGAGGCTTCATTAAAATAACTGCAAGAGTCTAAAAATCGGGACTGATGTAAAGCTGATATGTTAACTCGTTATCACCTGTGTTATTACTCTTGCGAAGTCTGGGAGTTAAATCCCTATTTGTCCCTAGGAGATTGCTAAGGAAAGGTTTTAAAAATTTCTACTCCATCCTAGGTTCACCCCAGATAAGCTGTAAATTCACAGTGTACAACACAATTTGTATGACAGTTTCTGGGGGAAAGGGAAACAATCCTTGAGCTGAATTAAGGTCGTACTAAATTTATGTACCTTGTATCATTCTTCCCCGAAAAATTCAGATCAACAATTCAATCTACATTTTTCCTGAGCTGCTGGCAGATGTCTGATTGACAAACCTTGGGGATAGTGTAATTAGCATAAAAGGAGCAGATACCTTATATGGCATATTGTGAGTTGGTGCCAGAGAATTCAGAATGGCAAGGTTGTATTAGCTACAGAGTTGAATTGTCTTGTAAATGGAGTAATTTCTTTGTAACCACTTTCCTAACATCAGTTAATTGCTCTGTGATTAATTATCCTTAGAGTATCAGCATTGGGCCTCCAATTTCACCATTGCTACAGTTACTCTGCTTACTGCACGCAGGCGTAATGAAAGAAAGACAAAGTCTACATTCTTACAGCACCTTTCACAATGTACCAAATTACTACACAGCCAATTAAGTGTTTTTGAGTTCTAGTCACTGCTATAATGTAGATAATGTTAATAAATGGCAGAGCAGGCTTGATGTGCCGATTGGCTTATTCCTCCTCCTAATACGCTCATATGTCATCTAGACGAATGAGATGAAGCTGGGTTAGGTAACCTTTGTCATCCATAATTACCTTGCAAACAGAGGGTGGAATCATGGCTAGAATTCTGTTTATCTTGTTGCTAATGGAAGTTTACTGAGCCAGCTTTGCGGGGTGAAATTGGCAGGACTGGAGTATGTAATGGGCTCAGAGTGAATCAGTAACCTGTTTTACACTGCGCATGATTCTCAAGAGTCTTTTCCATTGATTTCAATCTTGTCCTTCTGTCTCTTATCTATTATCCCAATCTATATTGAAGCTTTCATGAGTTTTTTGAGGTATTGAAATATTGTGATAAAGTTGTGTTGCATAGTAGATATTGAAGATATATTGTAGTGAGAAGCAGCAAACAGCAGAGTCTTCAGACTTGCTGATCAAGAAAACACAGATACAATTGTGAACCATTCAGTCTTTGTCCTCTGGCCTCTTAAAAATTGTGTCACAAAGAGACACCCGAGGGCTCCAATGCTTTCACTGACAGTTAAAACCTATGTTGTTCAATCATTGCACTTTGTTGTTCAGCAGTCATTTGATCTTTCTAGCCTGTGAGATTACTGATAAAATAGAATCCAATTACACACCTTGTATGAAATTATAATATTGAATAATATCATGCACCCAGGCAGGAAAAAGTCTTCAGGCAGGATTTTCCAGCCCTGCCCGTGGCGGAAGCAGAAAATATCATGAGATTTTTCCAATCAGTTTACTGCTATTGTAAAAACAGTCTGGTATCGTCCACTCCAGCCATCAACGGCGGGCTGCATTTCCCACCTTGGCATACTGGAAACGCTATTTTAATACATTTTCATCACATTATAAGGTATGCTCATTGGTATAATTCCCCCTAAGCTAGATCAAGAGAGCATGTTGGCGTCCAATTAGACCGACGTGTTTCACAATGGTATATAAGCGACATGCAACCTGCACTTTGCTCGTGACTTCGAGGTTTGTTTGCCTACCTTACATTGTGCAGCACTTGCAGCAACTCAGACTCAGCGCCAGGCTTCATAGGCAGCACCAATTTGCTTTCAGGGGTCTGTCAGTGACAAGCCTCTACCTACCAGACCAGTGGTAAGGCAGGGGTGGATTTTAATATGCTGCAGGGTAAGACCTCCATTGGGCAAGGGGGAAACTGAACTGATGCATGGGAATATGCTGCAGAGCAAGGGCAAGAGCGAGGAAGGTTGCACTGAGACACATGACATTGGTGGGGGGGGGGGGGGGGGGGGGGGGGGGGGGGGGGGGGCGGGGGCAGCTCCGGCAGTGGTGGGGTATCATCCTTAGACCCAGGATGGGGAGACAGTCAGTTAGAGAATGGCATAAGTGACTTTGGGCCAGAATGAGAGGATCGCTGAATGAAGAAGCGCTTCAGTGTTGAGCTTACAAAGACTGTCCTTGTCCCAGTCCAAGCAGGGGGATGGCATGTCAGTCCTGCCTCTGTCGTGCCCAGGAAGTTGTATACAGGGCATTGTCATAACATCACCTGCGTTGGTCTGGGGGGGTTTCTGGCATCAGTCTAGGGCACAGATGGCACAGTTGGGGAGGCATCTGCAGCCTTTAGATGCGGAAAAGGTATTGTGGGAGTGTTCAAGGGTGTCAGTCAGGGGGTGGAATATGCAGTTTCCTCAAGATGGGGAGGGGGGAGGTACACCCCCTAGGCACATATACCTCACCATGTTCCGGGGGTAACAAAGGGACATCCACCACAATCACGATGGGATCAAAGAATACAAGGCGAGGATTGAGAGGTTCTTGGAAGGAGGGAAACCAGAACATTAAGCTCCTGCAGAACAGCGGGAAGGATTTTCACACCCACACAGGGAAGATCCAAACTGTCTGGTAGAGACCTCAGAACCACCATCTTCTAACCTGCAGCAATGGCACAGTACAAAATTAAAATTAGGAGATACTCTGTTGGTGAGGGCTCTGAGGGCTGAATGGAAGGCAGGTGCATGCACTGGGGGTGGGGAGTGCGATTAAAGGGGCACCCAACTGAATTTTGCATTCCCAAATGAGGAGAGATGCAAGGCTGAGATATGTTAGTAGTCTTTCAATGACAATGCAGGGAATCAGGAAAGTGAAACTAAGATGTGCTTTCATGCAAAGCTAATCTTGCAAAGTGGCATCTATCGATCTCTTTGTATTAACCCCTTGTTCACAGTATGGAGATTTCCCAGAGCGATAACAAGCTCCAGGGCAATTGGGTAACTGGACAAGACTCGAATGTATGTTATAATTGTTGCGCTGGATCCTTCATAGAAGAGAAGCATCAAGCCCCTCTCCTGACTAAACATCTTCGCTCATGTGTATTGCAAAGAGTGTGGTAATAGGGTGTAGTGAATGAGAATCCAAGTGCCTGGGGTGAAAACAGCACATCCAAGTGTCTATCCAAAGCAATTTCATAGCAGTTGGCCGTGTAAAGGTAGTGGGAGATGGGCAGGGAAGGTGAGGCGCAGCTTGAAACGAATCCTGCATGGCCTGGGTTTTTGGGATGATTAGTTTCCGACACTGGAAAAAAGCCCTTGAATCCACGTTCATTGATGAGTCATCAACAGAAATAGGGCCTCATAGGCTGACACTGACTCATGTCTGTTTCTCATTGATGCTGCAGAAAGGAGACCATCAGGAAGATGGGGCCTGAATTTATTGCTGCTGCTTAATCGCGTACAGGCAGGAGAGAAAAAGGAGATTGCGACAGGGGCACCAGGCTCGCCAAAGGGAGAAGCTAAGTCTCAAGGCCAAGAAGCAGCAGGGCCCCTTCCAGACACAGAGAATGAGGGTCACAGAGATGTAGGTGCCTTGCAAGACCGAGGACATGCAGAACTCACATTTCTTATCTGCAGATGAGTGAGACAGTGCTTACACATGTCTACATAGAAACATAGAAAATAGGAGCAGAAGTCGGCCATTCGAGCCTGCTCCACCATTCATTATGATCATGGCTGGTCATCCAACTCAATAGCCAGCTCCCGCTTTCTCCCCATACCTTTGATCCCTTTCGCCCCAAGAGCTATATCAAATTCCTTCTTGAAAACATACAATGTTTTGGCCTCAACTACTTTCTGTGGTAGCAAATTCCACAGGCTCACCGCTCTGGGTGAAGAAATTTCTCATCTCAGTCCTAAATGGTCTACCCTGTATCCTCAGACTGTGACCCCTGGTTCTGAACTCGCTCACCAATGGGAACATCCTTCCTGCATCTACCCTGTCTAGTCCTGTTAAAATTTTTTAGGTTTCTATGAGATCCCGCCTCATTCTTCTGAACTCCAGCAAATATAATCCTAACTGACTCGATCTCTCCTCATGTCAGTCCCGCCTTCCCAGGAATCAATTAGGTAAATCTTCGCTGCACTCCCTTGATAGCAAGAACATCCTTCCTCAGATAAGGAGGCCAAAACTGCATGCAATATTCCAAGTGTGGTCTCACCAAGGCCTTGTATAATTGCAGCAAGACATCGTTGCGCCTGTACTCGAATCCTCTTGCTATGAAGGCCAACATACCATTTGCTTCTTTACTGCCTGCTGCACCTGCATGCTTACCTTCAGCGGCTGGTGTATGAGGACACCCAGGTCTCGTTGCACATTCCCCTCTCTCAATTTATAGTCATTCAGATAATTTGCCGTCCTGTTTTTGCTACCAAAATGGATAACCTCACATTTATCAACATTATACTGTATCTGCCCACTCACTCAGCTTGTCCAAATCATACTGAAGCATCTCTGCATCCTCCTCATAGCTCACCCTCCCACCCAGCTTTGTCATCTGCAAATTTGGAGATATTACATTTAGTTCCCTCATCTAAATCATTAACATGTAGTGTGAATAGCTGGGGTCCCAGCACCGATCCCTGCGGTACCCCACTAGTCACTGCCTGCCATTCAGAAAAAGACCCATTTATTCCTACTCTTTGTTTCCTGTCTGCCAACCAGTTTTCTATCCATCTCAATACACTACCTCCAATCCCATGCGCTTTAATTTTACACGGTGATCTCTTATGTGGGACTTTGTCGAAAGCCTTCTGAAAGTCCAAATAAACCACAGCCTCTGGTTCCCCCTCCTACTCGTTACATTCTCAAAAAATTCCGGTAGATTTGTCAAGCATGATTTCCCTTTCGCAAGTCCATGCTGATTCTGTCCGATTCTGCCACTGTTTTCCAAGTGCTCAGCTATTAGATCTTTTATTAAGGACTCTAGAATTTTCCCCACTACTGACGTCAAGCTGACTGGTCTATAATTCCCTGTTTTCTCTCTACCTCACTTTTTAAATAGTGGGGTTACATTAGCTACCCTCCAATCTGTAGGAACTCCTCCAGAGTCTATAGAATCTCGGAAGATGACTACCAATGCATCCGTTATTTCTAGCGCCACTTCCTTAAGTACTCTGAGATGTAGATTATCAGGCCTGGGGATTTATAGGCCTTCAGTCCCATCAATTTCTCCAATACCATTTCCCTACTAATACCCATTTCTTTCAGTTCCTCCCTCTCACTAAACGCTGTGTTCCCCAACATTTCTGGTATGTTATTTGTGTCCTCCTTTGTGAAGACAGAACTAGGGATCTGGTGACTCAAAATTTGCCACATTCTGCAGGAATTGGTGCCACAGAGACTGGGAGGGCATTCATTGCCACTGGCTGTGAAAGTCATCGCCACACACAACTTCTACGCGAGTGGCTCCTTCCAGGGCTCCACTGGGGACCTCTGCAGGATCTCTCAAGAGTACATGCACAAATGCATACATGAGATCACAGACACCCTTTTTGCCAAGCCCCACAATTACATCAACTTTGACAGAGATCAAGTAAACCAGGATGCCAGCAGCAGTGATTTCTGGATTCCCACAAGTGCAGGGTGCATTGATTGCACTCGTGGCTATAAAAGCTCCCTGGCTACAGGCACTCAACGCATAAACAGAAAAGGCTTCCACTCACTCAATGTACAGCTGGTCTGTGACCATAAGACATTTATCATGCAGGTTTATGCCAGTCACACAGGAAGCGTCCACGACTTGAGTAGATCACAAATCTTTGAGGGACCACATAGGATCCAGGGTTGGCTCCTCAATGACAAGGGATGCCCACAAAGGATGTGGCTGATGATGCCCATGCAGTGGCCACAGAATTCTGCTGAGCTAAGGTACAACAATGCTCATGCCCATTGCTAAAGCAGACCATAGGCATCTTAAAAGATGCGATTCCAATGCCTGATGCCTGGACAGGTCTGCTGGAGCACTCCAGTAGTGTCCAGAGGGTCTCACAGATCATCGTGGCTTGCTGCACACTGCACAACCGGGCACTGCAAAGGGGGGAAGCACTTGCTAGATGCCAACATAGAGGAGCTGTTCATCTCCTCCAATGAGGGATCATCGAAGGGGATGAATTGTCGAGTTCGAGGAAGCCGAGGCTGCAGGGGGAAGAGGCCATAGCATGGGCCAGACGAGTTAAGCAAGCACGTGAGGCCCTCATAGCCACCAGATGGCATGAGGAGGATGACAAGTCGCAGTGAGTACCCTCTTGGACAAGGGCCCTCCATCAGGGACCAACATTAACACCAGCATTGCAATTTCTTTCATTTCAATCCTGCACTATAGTTATACATCAGGCTCACATTGTCCTGATCGTTTGAAGGGTGATGAAGTCTCAGGAGCACATGTCCTTGCTGAGGAGAGGTGCTAACTAGAGGAGGACAACCAAAAGGTGCTGCCTCTTCAGGCCTCTCTCCAGCATCCTTGTCGCAATGGCAGCCTACAAGAGCCAGGAGCTGTTCCACTATCCTCAGTGGGCTCGTAGCTGTATGCCTTCAATCTGACAAAGCTCCTCAAGGAGATCCATTTTCAGCAATGGCACAACACATTGTGTGTAACGTCGATGGTGAAACTGATAGGTGACACTTGGGCCAAGGCAGTTGAGGACGTTCTGCAGGTGTGCATCTATTCTGATAGGACTCAATCCTTGGTGTTACCTTCTTCTCTATCGCATTAACATCCAGCACTCTCAGTTAGGGATGCTGACCTGTTTTTATCCTCACCTTACTATGCATGTGGACTGCCTGAAGATGACGACGTTCAACCACTTGCATGCCAGACACTAAAATACTTCCTCTTTAATACACACACTGTGCCCTCATGGCCAGCCCTGGGCCTTGTGAACTCCAAAATGCTCAGACACCATGAGACTCTCAAGGTGATGATTCATTGCTAATAAGGAGCAGACTTCAGCTTCAGTACATCCTCGCTCCTATCATATTGTTCCCCTCAACATTGTCTAAAGCTACGATGCATGCTTCCACAGCTTGTTCAAAGGCTGTTAACCATCAAAAAACACCATTTGCAATTAGCATCACACATGAGTGCTCAGGTGATGAGACGCACAGCACTGCATCCCAACATTGTGATGAGAGCTTAGTGGCTCCAATACAGACAAATACAGGCTGAATAACAATCAAGGTTGTAGGTTTGAGCGCCCGGACAATAATATGGCTGAGAGAGGAAGAGCTTCAGCACCTTGAGGTGGCAATGTGCTCCCACTTATTGATGTGTTTAGTAGATATACACTCGGAAAGTCAGAAGCACAGTTGGCGGACAGGAGTGCGTACAGGCTCTGAGTTTGGGTTCAGTGTGAAAACCATGCTGGATACAGCGAGCACGTGGAGTTGCACGATAAATGACCCTTCTCCATGCGTAAACACATTTCTCCTTGTACACTACACCTTCACCTTTCAAGAATGCAGATTAGGAGATAGGAGAACGCCTCTGCCTCAATCTTACACAGCCAAGAATAAACATGACATGACACTGCAAAGCATGTGAACAGGGTTCCTTCCACAAGTGCACTTCACAGTTTAAAAAATATTCAATATTTGTTCATGGGATGTGTGCATCACTGGCTAGGCCAGCATTTATTACCCATCTCTAATTGCCCTTGCTCAGAAGGCATTTAAGAGTCAACCACATTGCTGTGTGTTTGGAGTCACATGAAGGCCAGGTAGGGGAAGCAGATTTCCTTCCCTAAAGGACATTAGTGAACCAGATGGGCAATGGTTTCATGGTCATTGCCAGACTTCAAATTGTACCATCTGCCATGGTGGGATTTGAACCCAGGTCCCCAGAGGATTATCCTGGTGTCTCTGGATTAACCAGTCCAATGACAATACCACTATGCCACCACATCCCCACTAAGGTAACAAGGTAGAGGCGTCACTGATGTCAAGAATGATCTGAAAAAGGGGCACACACTGTAGTGGTATAGAAGCACGCCGCATAGACAAGAGCCCCATGATAGCGACTTCTGATCACCTGATAAGGGGGTGGGGGGCACCATGGCATCACACCTGATCGAAAGCAACACAGCTCATTATAAAAAGAGAGGCATACACAAGATGAGATGTGGAATGGGTGCGACTGTATTTACATTTGTGAACATTGTATACACGTTATGAACACCCATGCAATCTTTGTAGTCCTAAATTTTTTAAACTTTCCTAACCCAAACATTATGTCTGAATGCATCCACAACATCCACAGCAGAGGTGGAAGCAGCCTACTGACTGCTGCGCCCTGTTGTCTGTGATGTCTTTGGCAGATGTCCTCTGGAGGGCTGAGATATGGAGGGCCCTGGCCTACTTCAGGTGTCCTGCTGCGGGGCAGATGGACACTCCTTAGCCTGTAGAGATTGTGGTAATGGGGGTCACAGGAAGAGGGGATTCGGATGGTCTGGATACTCCTGCAATCATCTCGGTGGATGGCCCCAGTGTGTCCATCTGCTGGTCCTCCTCCCTATGGGTGCCCGAGGGCCCCTGGCTGGCTCTTTCCAGTGAAGCTGCAGCTGAAGTGAAATTGAGGTGCCCCACCCTTTCTCACATGGCCACTGATGGATGCTACCAATGGCTACAGCAATGGAGTGCAGCTCCTGCATCAGTGCAGGACCAATGTCCTGGATCAAGGTCTCCATGGTGGTAGCCATCCTATCAGTTTTGACCTCAAATGTGTTGGCATGCCAGCACTATCACCTCAGACTGAAGGCGGATGGACCCCTCCAGCATGCATTGCAATATGAGAAATGCAGCTGCCATTCCTTCCTGATGTTCCTGTGATTGTCGCTGCAGCTCCATCAACTGATTTAGGACCGAGGCCGGAGGCTCGTCATCTGACTCAGACTCAGCAGAATCCAGGCCTCCAACAGTCCTCTGAGTGCCAGCAACCTTGAATGTCCCTGCCTCCGCCTGCTGTGAACCAGATTGTGTCTCCGAGGTGCACGTCTCTGAGCTGGTGGAGGGTGTGGGTGAGCATTACGATGGGTCTTCTGCTGTGGTGTCATCTGAAACGTCATCGGGGCTCAAGCTAAGGGCCTGGCTGGTTGAGGGAATTGCATGCTTGGCTGAGGTTACTACAGACGAGAGATAATTAGTGCATGGCAGACGACTCTAAAACGCGACAATGCACTCACAGTATGGTTGTCTGAGGGATGAACTGATGCAGGATCCTCATGTGGGTGTTTGCTGTCGACCTCACCATCACCACAGACACAGTCCACGCCCTCTCTGACTAGCTCAATGGCTCGGTTTCGAACTGAGAGAGGACCTTGAGTTCCAGTAGTCCACCCGCGGTCTAGGGCCTCTCCCTGCGGTTGTGGGTGATCTTGTCCTGCATAAAGACAGATGGAAAGTGTGTGAGCAAGACACCCCATGCCAGGGCAAATGATAAGGATGCCTAGCGTATATAGGTGGTGAGGGGAGTCATGGATAGGATGAGGACGCGATCCCCAGAGAAGATGAGCTCAGGTGGAGATGTGAGGATGTGTGTGAGATTGAGTGGTGATGTCCCTTGAGCTGGCAGTGATGCTAGTGAACGTGTGATGAGCTTGTGAGTTGAGAGCGATGAGATGGTTGACCTACCCTGCTGGCATGGATGAGCTCATTCATCCTTTTTCTGTACTGGGTGTCAGAGCTCTTCTGTGCAGCACCAATACTGACCACCACTGCCACCACTTCCCAAACTGGATTAATGAGCTTGCCAGACGTCCTGCGGCCAGAGCAGGGGTACAGGACATTGCGGCGGGCCTCAGCTACATCCAAAAGGTGTTCCAGTGAGGCATCACTGAATTTGGGGGCTACTGTCTTCTTGGTTTTCAGGGCTATGTCTTTAGTGGAGCAGTCCTGGGCTGTAGACAGAGAATGCTGTGTGAGGCTGCACTTTAAATATGATGCCCGGAGTGAGGAAGTGGTGAGCTCACAATGGAGCAGGCAAATCAGAGGCAGCCCACCAGGCAATCCATGTTTCCCGTCCATGCATATTTAATCAGGTGAGAAGCGGACAATACGGTGCCAAAACTTGCCACGCGGTTGGTGGGTAAAACGTCGATTTTTACACCCATCACCAAAGTTAGTGCACTGAAGGGAAAATCCCGATCTTCTTTCTACAGATTGGAAAAGATCTTGTACAGTTTATCTGGGTTGCAAGTACTGAATCTTTCCCCCCAAAAATGAATTTATTGTCAGTGTCCATATGGTGCAACGTGCAGAACATGTTAATGAGGGCTGAGGCAATCACCAAAATCAGTTATTGTTTGCAGTGTTATAAGTAACTATTGGGATATTTTCCTGTCAAATTAACAGTATTACACAATGCTGCTAAAGTAAAATTTGTACTTTCTGGTTTGTTTAATCGTCACGGTGGGATCACCTATAGGGTGCATACAAACTAATACTGCATTATATCACTAATACTCTTAATATTAATGACTCATGCTGCATATGTGTCAGATGATATTTGTAACCAAATGCTAACAATGGACTTTATCATTTTACTGGGATCTTTCTGCGATTGGGGAAAAAATATCATGCATGATTGAGCAGGGAATGTTAAAGTCTGGGCAAGTGGGCTGTGAATAGGGGGCCTGGAAACAGGAAAAGCACAGGGGCCCCTGAATTCTCTCCCTAGCCCTGGTGCCAACTACAAGATTATATCACTGATACTCTTAATATTAATGACTCATGCTGCATACGTGTCAGATGATATTTGTAACCAAATGCTAACAACTTGCCAAGGCTTCTTTGACAGCATCTACTAACTAGAAGGGCAAGAGCAGCAGGGACATAGGAACTCCACCTCCTGAAAGTATCCCTCCAGGTCCTGCATCATCCTTACTTGGAATGATATTGCAGTCCTTCATCATATCTGGATCAAAATCTTGGAATTCCCTCCATAACACTGTGGATGCATCTACACCCCACGGATTGCAGTAGTTCAAGAAGGTCACAACCACCTTCTCATGGGGAATTAGGATGGACAATAACTGTCGGCCTTGATAGCATCAAACACATCCCTGAATGAATGGTATAAAAGAAACTTGAAAAACCTCTAAAATTTGTCAAACATAACCTCCCTTTAACACATCTGTGCTGACTGTCTTTGATTAAATGTTTATTAAATTAATCTCAAATTATAGATTCTAAAGTAGCAAATTTAACTTGACCAGAGAGGCTAGCCTGGTTCGTCTAGGCCTCATTTAAATACACCAGGCCTGACACTCACTGAAACTCAGTACCGATAATATAAGGTTGTCCAGTGAAAGACAAGTATATGTGGCAGATGGCTGTAGCTGAGGACCTGCAGGGAGTCAGTAAGTTGATTATGCTTGGGGGATAAGGAAATTATTTGTTTTTATAATGATTAACCTTCGTGGCCCTCCTCTGGGCCTGCTCCCCCATTACTCCTGCTGACCTTGACAAAATCAGCTACTATACAACACAAATTTTAAATTGTGCTGGAGTCTGAATGACATCATCAGACTTTTGAATTTCAATGCCTGCAGTGATGACCCCACATATTTCCCAAGATGAGCCTGCTAAAATGACATGCCGCTTTTTGTGCAGCATGGACCTGGTGAGTGCTATGGTTCCAATACTGTAACCCACTATACGTCCTATTCTGCTTTCATGTGGTTGCTTAATGTGTGCTTCATGTTGGGATGGGGGTGTTGGGTGGGGAGGGAGTAAAGAGTGGGGTGGGTGTTTAGAGTATACCTGCAATAGAGAGTATACCTGCAATAGATAATTCGCTAACTGGTTTATAGCTATCTGATTTATCCCCTTTCTGCTTGCTTAAGGGTGGTATATCAGCCTCTTTTGGTGGCCAGAATTGCTGTCGTCACCTTCCTGGCTTTGTTGAATAGCCTATTTTGCACACCTTCAGGCCACTTATCTAAATTGAATATTTTTTTATTATTCGTTCATGGGATATGGGCATCACTGGCTAGGCCAGTATTTATTGCCCATACCTAACTGCCCTCATTCAGAGGGCATTTTTAAGAGTCAGCCACATTGCGGTGGGTCTGGAGTCACATGTAGGCCAGACCAGGTAAGGATGGCAGATTTCCTTCCCTAAAGGACATGAGTGAACCAGATGGGTTTTTACAACAATCGACAATGGTTTCATGGTCATCATTAGACGTTATTCCAGATTTTTATTGAATTCAGATTTCACCATCCGCCACGGTATGTTTTCAGAATCAAGTCTTTTCCTACAGTTAACTCTGATTGCTTATCCTCTATCTACATGCTCACTCCCACCATCAGTAAAGAACTATTACACAATATTTATTTGATGGCCCAGAATTTGCTGAAGCAGGGCAGTTAATAGCATTTCCTGTTAGCTACATGTGTTCTTCCAACATTCAACTCAAAAAAAAGTGCTCACAAAATTGCTGATTGTGTGTTCACTAAGGTCCCTCAATGCCCAGCTCAATGAGCTAAACAGTGTTACACTTTAATCATTGAGATTTAAGGACTATTATGATCTCCATGGAGACCAATAACCTAAAAGAGTTAAACTTACCACTGACTACAATGAAAGAAATCGATGGGCAAGGTTTCACTTTTTCTAACTTTATCAAACCAAAACCAACATAAATTAACAGAAAAATTGTATTCAGTATAAACTACAAACTACATTTGCTGATACCAGAAAGATAGATCTCACAGATTTACTGGCCGTCCCCTTAGCACATATGGCACCATGTTAAGCCGCAAAGTCCTTCAAACTCTGTCTTCCTCAGGTAGAGTTCAATTCTTTTTCTTCACACCAGATTTGGTCATCAAGTCACCTCTGACATCAGCTTTACTCCATCTGAGTTCCATAGGTACAGTCATCACCAAAAGGATACTAGTCTTAGCTCGGCTCACAGCAGTCTTGACAGCATGAATTCCCCAAAAGAAATGGAGCAGTGACAGTAACTTTATTTCACTATCCCCGCTGTTAAACTCAGTCTTCAGGTTTTGTCATTTCAGCTGTCCCAAACACACAGCTCTCCACAGCCTGCTTGTTTTTGACCTCCTGCTGGAATCTGATCTCTGACAGCCCCGTGTTTTCCATTTGGATTCAATCAGCCTCCATTTCTTTCCGCCAGAATTTGCCACTCTCGTTGGTGGCGGATGTGAGCGGACAATACGGTGAGAAGGCCAAAAATCGGGGGGTGTGGTGGTGGTAGAGGGTGAGAAAGCAGATGCGCATTTGGAAAAGCTTGTCAAAAGTGAGCATTCTTTCACAGCTGAGCCTGTTCAGAGTCGGGCCTCTGAAGCATTTCTGACCACTCTAACAACACAGAAGCATGAATGTGCCACAAAATGCTCCAGAACTTTCTACCCCTCGGGCACAGACTGCAAATTAATGTGCATTCTAGGGGGCTGCAGAACAATTGGACGACTGTGCAAGTTGTACAATCTCCTTGTGAAAGCTGGCCCTGGAGCAGTCACTGGTGGAGGCACTCAAAGCCCCTTGCAATGTCTTTATTCAGGTTTGGACCAGTATCCCTCAGTGCGGGTTCAGAGAATGACTACAATCGAACTGTCAGCACAGCCTGCAATCCAGTGGCCGAAGCTGCTGCCAATCGGTCAAGTGGAGTTGGGTGGAAGTGGGTGGAGTTTCAGACAGCCATAAAGTCCGCTACGTACTGGCAATCCAAGTGGTGGCCAGTACTCTCTGACATGCATGAAGGGAACCTGAGACCTAACCAAGAGAGGTCCTTAGGACACATATGCTGACCCACATGTCTCTCTCTTTCATCCTGCAGGAGGAGTACATCAGGATCATGGAGCCTGGCTTGCCAATAGAGCAGTACCCTCAAGATGAAGGTGCAGCAGGGCCTCCTGCGCACGCAGCTGAACATTCACAGTGAGCTGTCACTCATAGGCATCTCGCTAGACCCAGGGTCTATTTACATCACATGTCATTCCTACAGATGACTGAGAACAAGCATTGCCGAAGACGGCGCATGTCTAGAGAACTGGTTAGTCACATTTCCCACCTACTGCAGGGTTTTGCGCCATGGGACATGGGAGGCCAACCACTGCCAGTGGCCGTGAAATTGACCGCAGCACTCAAATTTTACACGTGGCTCCTTCCAGGGCTCCACAGGTGATCTGTGCGGGTTCTTGCAGGCTGCCACACACAAGGATATCCAGGAGGTCACGGATGCCATCTTTGCAAAGGCTCAGAACTTTGTACGTTTTGACAGTGATCAGGCAAGCCAGGAAGCAAGAGCACTGGGATTTGTGGTGATCTCAGGTTTTCAACAGGTGCCAAGGTGCCATCGACTGCACTCACATAGTGCTTAGATCTCCATGGCAACAAGCAGGAAACTACGTCAACCACAAAGGCTTCCATTCGCTGAATGTTCAGCTGGTCTGCAACCACCACAGATGCATCCTACAGGTCGCACACAATTCCCAGGGAGTGTCCATGACTTCTACTTTCTCAGCATGTCTCAGATCCCTGACATCTTCCAGGGTCCACAGAAACTGCAGGGTTGGCTTCCCAGGGACAAATGCTACCCACAGAGGACTTGGCTGAAGACACCTGTGCAGTGGCCTCAGACTGCATTAGAGCAACAGTATAATGAAGCTTATGCTGCAACCCGGACCTTGGTGGAGCAAACTATTGGTGCACTGAAAATGAGGTTCTGTTGCCTCAACAGTTCTGGTGGAGAACTGCCATACTGTCCCCAGAGAGTGTCGCGCATCATCACTGCTTGCTGCATGCTACACAACCTGATGCTGCAATGGGGCAAGGACCTGGCTGAGGGGGAGATGGAAGAGCTGCATGTCTCCTCTAATGAAGAGGATGTTGAAGGGGGTGAGAGTGATGAGGTCCTCAAAGGCGAGGATGCTGGCGATGAGGTCATCGCACTGGTCAGATGAGGCAGGCGCGCTTGTGAAGCCCTAATAGCTGCAAGACTCGAGGAGGATAATGATGAGATGCATCATAATGATGAGAGGACAGTCCTGACACCCTCACCTTGCACCTGTGAATGTTTGACTCCTATGTGGCTGATGACAGCGCACATACTCTCAGTGCTCAACCCCATATCATGGAGACACAGAGGCCCTAATCATCACAAGGTTGCAAGAGGATAACAACGACATGCAGTAAGGACACTCCATAGATCCTCACATTGCCTCAGTGAACATCTGACTTCTGTCCAGTTGAGGGCAGCGCGCTTGCTATCTGTGATCAGGGTCATATCATAGAGATGCAGCCATGAACCTTTACGTGCACCTGATCCTTTGGCAGTCTTCAGCACCTGTCCCCTTCAGGACCACACCATCATCTGACATTTTTTGCTGAAGAGATGGGGGCCAGTCCCAACTTAAAAGTTGCCGAGAGCACACAGAGAGAATGATGGAACTCTGTGACGCCTGCCCAAGACATTCTGGCAGCAATGACAAACATCATCAAGGTGCAGGCATCACTAATGTGTCCAGTAAGTGTGAAGACAGACCATCACTTTGCTCTGAAGGTTACACACTGCACAGGGAAGAGGCACTGGACTGAGACACCTGCTGTTACCTTGTGCAGGAACCAAGGTTTCACCTCTGAATGACACTAACACTGCTCATCAGAACAAGGAGCCATTGACAAGGAGACATTCTTGGGAGTTTATTTACAATAGTAAACATTATGTACAAGTGATTAACACCTGTGCACACATGGCACAACTAACCTTCCTAACCCTGCTGCTACATCTTGGTGCTCCACCAACATGTACAGCGGAGGTGGAGACAGCCTGCTGGCTGCTACGCCTTGTTGCCTGTGGTGACTTTAGTGGGCGTCCTCTGGAGGGCTGAGACCTGGAGGGGCCAGCCAGCTTTGGGTGTCCTGCTGTGGGCCAAGTCCACCCTCTTCGGTCTATGGAGCTAGAGATGATGGGGGTCACAAGAAGTGGGGATTTGAATTAGCTGGACATTCCTGAAGTCACGTGAGTGGATGATCCTGGGGTGTTGAGCTGCTGGTATCCTCCTTATGGGTGCCTGACAAGCCTAGGCTGACCCCTCAAGGAAAGGGGGAAGCTGCAGTGAGATTGAGCTGCCTCACAACCCTCTCACGTTGACACCGTTGGAGGCCAACTATGGCGTCAGCGATGAAGTTCAGCCCATGCAGCACCAATGTCCTAGACCAAGGCCATCCAGCCAATATTGATCTCAGCATGTCGGCAAGCCGGCGCTATCACCTCAGACTGAAGGCAGACGGACTCCTCCACCATCCCTTGAAATCTGAGGAGCTTACCAGACATCCCTTCCTGACGTTCCAATGATTGTTTTTGCAGATCCACCAACTGATTGAAGACTGAGTCCAGAGGGTCATAACCTGATGTGGACTCAGCAGATTCCTTGCTTCCAGTAGTCCTCTGAGTGCCGGCCACCTCGGATGTTCCTGCCTCTGCCTGCTGTGGAACAGATTATGTGGTGCGCTCACCAGATTGTGATCCCAAGGTTGCTCTACATCCAGGTCTCACCGAGGTGTGTGTCTCTGAGGGTGTGGGTGAGTGCTTAGATGGGTCGTCAATGGTGCTGCCCTCAGAGTCCTCTTCTGAGGAGCTCTCGGCACTGGGGTTGGGGGTCAAATTTGCCGGAGGGCGACGTGGCACATGTGCCTAGGAGAGAAAGTGGAGACTATTCAAGCTTGGCAGCCACATTACACACAGAACAGTGGACTCAGAGTAGCATTGACAGTGAGATGATGTGGTGCAAGATCCTCACATAGCTGTTTGCCACCGACCTCTCCGTAACTGCAGGAGCAGTCCATGTCCTCTCTGGGCAACTCCAACACGCGACTCTCGAATGGAACATTGATGTCCAGCACTCCAACCCCAATCTGGGATCTCTCCCATTGATTGTGCGTTATCTTATCCTGCATAAAGACAGATGGAGAGTGTGAGCAAGGCATGAGCCAGGCCCAAATGAGAAGAATGCCAGGCATGCGTGTGTGCTCAGTGGAGCCATGGACATAATGAGGAGGAAATCAGAGGAGGCTAGATGGAGATGTGACAGTGTGTGAAAGAGAGTGAGTGAGATGCCAGTGAATGTGTGAGGGCTTGTGTATGTGAGTTGAGAGTGATGAGATGGTTGACTTACCCTGACGGCATAGGTGAGACTCTTCATCCTTTCTCTCCACTGGATGTCTGACCTTGTGATCACCTCTGCCACCGCTTCCCAAGTCAGAGTGGTGAGGCCGGTGGGTCTCCTGCAGCCAGTACAGGACATGGCAACGGACCTCCATGACATATAAAAGGCATCCCAGGGGTATGTCACTTAATCGGGGGCTGCACTTTTCCTGGCTTTTGGGGCCATATCTTCACCGGAGCAGTTCTCCGCTGCAAGCAATAATAACTGTGTACGCAGCTGCAGTTTAACTATGGTGCCTGGAGTGAGGAAGCGGCGAGGTAATGGCGTGGCAGGCAAGCAAATCAGGGGACGGCCGCCAGCAATTTGGTGAGTTTCCCGTAACTGCGTAATTTATGAGGTGGGAAGGGATCGATACGGCGTGAAAATTCACCACTGCAGCCAACAAGTAAAACTTCTTTTTTCACGCACGCTACCATACTTAGTGCAAATCTGGGACGATTCCACTCTTAGCAATCTGAGGTCACAGTCTCGTTTTGCAGAAATCCGACATTGCAGCCAGGAATCCAAAGTTACAACCCCTCGTTCCCTGGTTTCGCAAATCAAGAATTTCATAGGGCTGGAAAATAAGCATAGGAATGATAGAGAAGGAGAGTGAGAGTTAGAGTGGGTAAATTAATGTTAGATCAGGTACCGGATGAAAAAGACATTTTTCAAACTCCAAAAATAATTTATGTCCTGAGGAAATGGGACTCCACATTTTTAATTGATTGAAACATAAGAAGATTCAAGATTAGGATCGAGAGTAATGCGAGTAGGACAAAGACTAAGGGCAGAATTTTTCGTCCAGCGGGCGGGCGCGTGCCCAACCTGATCGGAAGTAAAATAGTGCACAATGATGTCAGGCAAGCGTCCCAACGTCATCACACACTCGTGCGATATTTTGATCAGTGCGCGCGGGCAAGAGTCAGCAGCGCGCCCACCGACAATTAATAGGCCTATTAAGGTCCTTAAGCACATAACTGAATGCAGTTTTTTGCTGCCCATCCAACCTTACAGTTGGCAGGCGGGTGAATAGGCCAGGCGGCCTTTCTATTTTTTAGGAAACCTCATCCACGGGTAGGATGAGGTTTCGAGCAGTAAATAAAAGAACAATTTTTTTAAAACATAATTTTTAACATGTCCCTCTTCATGTGACTGAGTCACATGTTTATATTATTTGTAAAATACTTATTTTTCATTTTGAAATTCCTCAGCTCCCTGAGGCAGCTCTGTGTCTTCAGGGAACTTTAAGTGAGCGCGCCCCCACGCATGCGCAGACTTCAGTGCTTGAGCTCCTCCCGCCCCGTCTCCGGCATCGCTGAGACTCTCAGTGTGCATTTCACGCTGGCTGGCTGTTAACTGGCCAGCCAGCATGAAATCGCAGTCGGAGCCCGATCGTGGGAGGCAGTCTGTTTCCGAGCCCGACGCAGCGAAAATCCTGCCCTAAGTAAATCGATTCCAAAATGAGGGTGGAACATCAGGAAAATCTTGAAAAACAACGAGACAGAAAACAGTGGGAAATCTTTCAAAGGATAATCAATAGAGTTCAAGAGAAATTTATTCCACTAAAAACCAAAAACAAGCAAGCTAGTTATGGGGCGCCATGAGTTGCAAAAGACCTAAAGGGAATCTTCAAGCTAAAGAAAAAAGAAATGTAAGAAGTACTTAGATATTAAACGAGGTGAAGAACTTGGGAGAAAAGTTAAAACAAAACCTTAGCAAAAGCAAAATACTGTGGATGCGGAAAATCGGAAATAAAAAGAGAGAATTCATCATTGACTGCAAACACATGGCAATCCAGGCACCCCCCAGAACAACCAGGAGTATTCAGTAGCTGCAAGAGTTTCCACTCCATCAACGTGCAACCAGAAAAAGATCTTTATACAGGTGTGAATGATCCCTGTGTAGCTGCTTTCATCTTGCAGCAAGCTAAGCTCCTTGATCTCTTTGGAATTGGAAGTAGACTTAAGATGTGGCTGCTAGGTGATAAGGGACACCTTCTCAAATCGGTTCTTGACACCCATCAGAAATCCCAACACCGAAGTCAAACAGCATTATTAAGAATACCATATCACCACCAGGTATGTGATTAAACAGGCCACTGGCATGCTGATGCACTCATTTCAAAAGCCTCAAGACTCCAGAATGGCCGTGGTTTGCTGTGCTATGCTCAACATTGCACAACAGTGAGGCCTGAACCTGCAGAAGAGCAAGGCAAAGAGCTCAAATCCTTCTTGGATGATTAGGAAGGACAGGAAGAGGAGGACAATGGTCATAAGAACAATGCGTCCCAGTTGCTCACATTATTGCAAGGGATGCCTTTATAAATGCAAGCTTCATTTAAGTTGCACCAAAGAACTCATGCCACCAGAAAATGCAATCTACCACTCTTCTCACACCCTCACTCACCTTACCAGTGTCATCAGCACAAAGCAGTCCTGCAACCAACCGACCTTGATCATCCATCCCAGTGGTCCTCATCAATTCATGTCTTCACATGCATGATAAAACAAATGATAAGGTCACTTACCACCCAACATCCAAGAATAGACCAGACAGAAAAGTGGTGAAAAAGAATAATATTTATTTGGGTTGAATAAAGAAGAAATACTTATCAAAACAATGCTTTCTCAGACACTTATGTACACACCATTGTGCAACTACAAAGCCTTACTCTTCCTAATTCTGTTACTCCTACATGGCACAACCAGCGTGGCTTCAACTGAGGTCCTGTTCTGACCGCTGAGATCTTCCTGGCTGATGTAATCTGGGTATTGAGGTCTAGCAAAGACTGCATGTGCAGGGGATGACTCAGCCATCAGAAGATGAGGCAGACTGACAGGATGAGGCTACTGATGGAGACGTGGGCTGTAGGTGAGAAGTGGAAGTGCTTTGAGTGGAATCTCCACTTTCACGACTTCTTTCACCATAAATCCTCTTCAGCCACACTTCACTGTTACCACTGTGTGAAGGACGATAATTCCCCCCAAAGCCAGATGGTAGAGTAGAAGACCAAGCACCAATCTTTTACTTGATACTGCATTCATTTACAAAAGGCAACATTAAATATGTATGTCTCCTCCCTCACCAACATCCAGTGTCCCAGAAGTCCTTCTTTACACTATTTTGAAAACAAAATAAACAAATGAAATAAACTTTGAAAGGGGCACCCTAACTTTACTGTAACTAAAACAAAAACTTTAACAGAAACTTATCAAATCAAATAACATTTCCAGGATGATGATGCATCCAGCACCAGCACCCCCAGTCCTCCCTAGTGCTCACCAGTCGTGGAAGGCCTACTTGTGGACACTGCATGCTCCCTCTCCAAGGACACCTGGTTGCAGATGTAATCATCGGAAAGAGGCAATCACTCGGGCCAAACAACTCTTCAACTGCCTGCTGCCTTGACCTGTTAAGGGCCACCTTGGCCAGGCTCAGGTGCAGGCCAATCAGGAGGTCCTCTGATCTGTCTAACCTCCCCTCCTCACCGGCTGGCCAAAGGTCAGAAGTTTGAGACTCAATTGCACTAAAAATTGAGGAGCACACCTTTCAGATCATGGAAAGGTGGCCGCAACCTCTCACACCAGACATAAATAAATAGAACATAGACTCCTCAAGGCTACAGAAAATACAGGCAGCCTAGAAGTCCATGAATGTACTTGACCTTTCATTATACAGCACTGCTGCGTGCAACAGCCTCCACACTAAATCACCAAAGGAGGGAGGGAGGACTCCCACATAGAGAACCCTCCACGAGGGACCCCGCCTCTTCTGGTTGGTAGGACAGAACACCACAGCGTGAAGTCTTTCTTTATACTCTTTTTGAGTACCCATTAACAAATAAACTGATTAAACAAATGATCAACCCCTTTTACAGGGTTATTTCCAGGTTACTATTACCAAAAACAGACAGTTAAAGGAAATTTATCAAATTACAGTCACATTCTAGGGCGATGATGCACTCTGCTCCCTGCAGTGTCCACAGGACGTAGAAGGCCTCAAGTGTACTGGTGGACATCGTGTGCTCCCTTTCCAAGGACACCCAGATATGGACGTTTCCATGAAAGAGGGGCAGGCAGTCTGGTTAAACGACCCCCTCAACTGCCTGTACCTGTTAACAGCCACCTTGGCCAGGCCCAGGATCTACCCACCCCTATTCCACAATGAGCATGGGACTGAAGTGCAGCCAAAGTTTGAGGAGCAGCCCCCTCAAATAAGGAAAAAGGAGCTGCAACATTGCACAACCAATATGCACATGGAACATGGACTCCTCAAGGTCACAGAAAATACAGGTGGTCTAGGAGTCCGTGAACCGATTTAATCTACATTTGCACAGGACTACTGTGTGCAAAACCCTCTGTGCCAAATCCCCAATAAAAAAAAGAAAGACCCCGCATAGGGGGCCCTCCACTGCCTCCAGAAAGGAGGACGGAACACCATGCTGTGAAGTTTTTCTTTTACCTTTTTCAGTAAGTCAAATGAACAAATAAATTAATTATCTGATGAACCTTCCCTTAAAGGGGCACTGTAATTGAAACCAAAATTTTAAAGCAATCTTATCAAATTTAAATTAACATAATATTTTTGGGGAGGGGAGATGATGCACCCCAGCCCCTGTAGGGCCCACCAGTCATGGAAGGCCTTATGCATACTGACAAGACATTGCATGCTCACTCTCCCCATCTGGGCGAGGAAGTAACCACAAAAAGGAGGCCGACAGTCAGGTCAAGTGACCCCCTCAACCACCGGCTGCCTGTGTCTGTTAATGGCCACCTTGACCAGGCCCAGGAGCAGGCTAATGAGGAGGACTCTTTCTTAATTCTCCTCTGAAAGTACAATAATCAAGTTAACTAATTATACTCCTGAGTAACTAATAAAATAAATAAATTAGTTAATCAAATGAACTAATTAACAGGAAAAACTCAGCAGGTCTGGCAGCATTGGTGGAGAAGAGCACAGCTGACGTTTCGAGTCCTCATGACCCTTCAATAGAACTAAGTAAAAATAGGAAAGGAAGAAATATAAGCTGGTTTAAGGGCGGGGGCGGGTGGTCGTGGGACAAGAAGAGCTAGGTAAAGGGCCAGTGATAGGTGGAGATAACCAAAAGATGTCATAGACAAAAGGACAAAGAGGTGTTGAAGGTGGTGATATTATCTAAAGGAATGTGCTAATTAAGGGTAGAAAGCAGGACAAATGAGGTACAGATAGCCCTAGTGGGGGTGGGGTGGGGTGAGGGAATCTAAAAAGGCTAAAAGATAGAGATAAAACAGTGGATGGAAATACATTTAAAAATAATGGCAATAGGTAGGAAAAGAAAAATCTATATAAATTATTGGAAAAACAAAAAGAAGGGGGAAAAAACGGAAAGAGGGTGGGGTTGGAGGAGAGAGTTCATGATCTAAAATTGTTGAACTCAATATTCAGTCCAGAAGGCTGTAAAGTGCCTAGTCGGAAGATGAGGTGCTGTTCCTCCAGTTTGTGTTGAGCTTCACTGGAACAAAGCAGCAAGCCAAGGACGGACATGTGGGCAAGAGAGCAGGGTGGAATGTTGAAATGGCAAGCAGTTGCATGGGAAGGTGCCGTGGGAGGAGGTTCACACCTGGTCCACTCCTCCATCACCCTCTACTCCTCAACCTCCTCCCATGGCACCTTCCCATGCAACCACAGAGGATGCAACACCTGCCCCTTCACTTCCCCTCTTGTCACCGTCCAAGGGCCCAAACACTCTTTTCAAGTGAAGCAGCATTTCACTTGCACTTCCATCAGCTTAGTCTACGGCATTCGTTGCTCCCAATGTGGTTTCCTCTATATTGGAGAGACCAAATGCAGACTGGGTGACCGCTTTGCAGAACACCTTTGGTCTATCCGCAAGCATTACCCAGACCTCCCTGTCGCTTGCCATTTCAACACTCCACCTTGCTCTCATGCCACTATGTCCGTCCTTGGCTTGCTGCATTATTCCAGTGAAGCTCAATGAAAACTGGAGGAACAGCACCTCATCTTCCGACTAGGCACTTTACAGCCTTCCGGACTGAATATTGAGTTCAACAATTTTAGATCATGAAATCTCTCCTCCAACGCCCCCCCTTTCCGTTTTTCCCCCTCCTTTTTGTTTTTTCCAATAATTTATATAGATTTTTCTTTCCCTACATATTTCCATTATTTTTAAATGTATTTCCATCCATTGTTTTAGCCTTTTAGCCTTTTTAGATTCCTTCACCCCACCCCACCCCCACTAGAGCTATCTGTACCTTGTTTGTCCTGCTTTCTACCCTTAATTAGCACATTCCTTTAGATAATATCACCACCTTCAACACCGCTTTGTCCTTTTGTCTGTGACATCTTTTGGTTATCTCCACCTATCACTGGCCCTTTACCTAGCTCTTCTTGTCCCACCACCCCCCCTCCCCCTTCCTCCCCCCCCAACCCCCGCCGCCCTTAAACCAGCTTATATTTCACCCCTTTCCTATTTTTACTTAGTTCTGTTGAAGCGTCATGAGAACTCGAAACATTAACTCTTTTCTTCTCCACCGATGCTGCCAGACCTGCTGAGTTTTTCCAGGTATTTTTGTTTCTGTTTTTGTTTTGGATTTCCTGCATCCGCAGTTCTTTGCTATTAACTAATTAACAGCCTCTTAAAGGGGCACAATGAGAAAAATCAAAACTTTAAAAGAAACTGATTTAAATTAGAATAATATTTCGGGGGAGATGATGCACTCCAGCTCCTGTGGCACCCACCAGTCATGAAATGCCTCAAGTGTACCAGCAGAAACTGCATGCTCCCTCTCTAGGGGCACCTATGCGCAAACATAGACATGGAGGAGAAGCAGACAGTCTGGCTGAAAGATTCCCTGAGCCGCCCACTGCTTGGTCCTGTTAATGGCCATCTTGGTCAAGCCATGGAGCAGACTAATGAGGGGCAGGGGTCTTTCTTTAGACTCCTTTGAGTACAACAATAAAACAAATGAACAAATTAACAGCCCCTTAAAGGGGCAAGCGAGTCTTTATAGAGTACAACAGTTAAACAAATGAATAAACTAATTAACCAATGATCAACCCCTTAAAGGGTCACTCAGTGTCTCTTTATACTCTTTTTAGCATAACCAATAAAACTAAATAAATAACAAACTAAGGAAGACTAAATAGCCACCACTTAAAGGGGAAATATAACAAAAGTAAAACTTCAGCGGAAACTTATTTAAATTAAAATAATATTTCGGGGAGAGATGATGCACTCCAGCTTCTGCAGCGCCCACCAGGCAGGGAATGCCTCAAGCATATCAGCAGACACAGCATGCTTACTCTTTGGGGACATCTGGGTGCGAACGCAGCCAGGGAGGAGGGGAAGATAGTTGGGCTGAAAGACACCAGTTGTCGCAAGACCCCGTCAACTGCCCATTACCTGAACCTGTTAATGGCCGCCTTGGTCAAACCCAGGAGCAGGCTAACGAGGAGGAATCTTTCTTTATAGACTCTTTTGAGATAAACAAACTCAATAAATTAAACAAAAATTAATAAATCAGATGGGGTAAACAGCCCCTGATGGGGCACTGTAACTGAAACAAAAAAGTGAAAGGAAATTTACAAAATCAAATTAAGACATAATTTCCAGGGGTAATGATGCACTCCAGCCCCTGCGGTGCCCACCGATGGCAGAAGGCCTCTAGTGTACCAGTGGACACTGTGTGCTCCCTTTCCAGGGCCACCCAGCTGCGAACATAGCCATGGTAGAGGGGCAACAAATTGGGTCATATGACCCGCTCAAGTGCCTGCTGCCTGGACCTGATGGTGGCCACCTTGGCCAGGCCCAAGAGCAGGCTTATGAGGGGTCTTTCTTTATACGTGCTTAAGGTACTTAATCAATCAATGCCAGGCATGCTAGGACACATTTGGTTGGAGCATCTGATGGTCTATGGTGCTGGCCATGCAATCCATGTGACATTAACCCCCTCATGCTTGAGGTGGACTCCTTTAATCTCTTCCTGCAGTCATGGTAACTGTATTTTGAAGGTCTGTCAGCCCATCGCACGTTGTCTGCTGCTGCTAAATGATCTTCCTCTTCATTGAAGACCCCTGGGGTACAGCATGTGTTCAGCTGAGCAGATCTTGGACAGCGCCATGTCCACTGACACGGTGCACTGTCAGAAATGTTCAGTTCCTCTAAGGGCTCACGACCCACCATGTCCACTGACTCCTGCTGCTTGTGAGAAGACCCAGTGCGAGATAAAAGGCATGATTAGTCCTGGAAAGGTAAGATTAGGTTGCAAGTTATCATGATGAAGATGATCAAATTTCACTCACTATTAAAAAACCAAGTCAATGTGACTGCACACTGTATGTCTTGTGGGTAACTTTCTTTGTGTTACCCAGGTAGCTGGGAGCTCCATGTCACCGGCAGCCAGTGGCACCATTACTCCATTTATTTCCAGCACCTCCTGCTCTGCAGCTGTGAGCTGAGTGATCTGTGGAGGGCCCCTTTTGTTTCTCAGCCAATCCATCTACCATCTATTCTTCTCCTGTCAGTGGAGAAAAAACAGACCTACGAGACAGTATAATGGCATCCGCTCATCTGATGGGTCAAATGAATTTGGCGAGGTTAACTGTAAGGGAGAGGAATGACATTACATAAAAGTGAGAGTGAGATGGGGGTGTTGAATAGATAAATGGGGAATCTGAGGAAATGCACAGAAAGAGGATAGTAAGGTATGTGGCTGTGATGAATGATGTGATGGAGTAGCCTTGAGAAGGTAGAGTGAGGGGTAATGATGATTCATACAGCAGATCGCAGGTGAATATGCCACTGTACTCACCTTTCCTGTTCTGCTTTGGCCATCAAGCTGCTTCCTCCACTGAATCCATAAGCATGGCACTATGATCCTACTGCTGACCTCCTCTACCTTCTCCTAACGTGCCTTCATGGTCTCAGCTGCAAGTTTTCCTCCCACTGCTAGGGCACAGTATCTGTGTCTCCAATTCCTCACAGCATGCAGTAGCGAGGACCTCCAGGAAGGCTTCAAAAAGGGAGGTGCAACCTATGTCTGTCTGGACTCCGTTATTATACTTGCTTCCCTTTTTTGTTTAAACACCAAACTCCTTCAATTTGCATTTTTGGATTGTCTCTAGATAATGGAGAAGTTGAGAATGCGTCATGAGGCTCCTTATCATGATCACTGACATTGATTGGACAGGAAACCCAGAAGTAAAATGAGTTGAAAAGACTGAAAGACATGCTAAACTTAGCTCTGCTGTTTCTTGTGCACTATGGACCACCAAAGCCCCCACCACTCCTTTCCACTACCTCTTGCACCACCACCCCCCCCCCCACCCCCACCAGTATGTTGCTAAATTAAGATCAGGCCAGTATTTCCAAACTATTTTTCATTATTTTTAAAGACTGTTAGTGAGCTGAGGGGTGGCATTTTATCTCCTTGTTACCTCCAGACTTGAATACTCCAAATTACCCTGGTTGGCCTGCCATCTTGCATCCAAAACACTGCAGCACACACCCTAACACACACCAAGTTCCTTGCATTGTGCTTTCTGATCTACATTAGCTTTAGGTCTGAGAATACCTCAGTTTTAAAACTCTCACCCTCCATGGCCTCACTCCTCCCTATCTCGAAAGCCATCTCCAACCCGACAACACTCTTCCAATTCTTCCACATCCTCAATTTTAATTGCTCCACCATTGACTGCTGTGCCTTCAGCTGCCTCAGCCCTAAGCTCTGCTATTCTCCCACCATCCCCAATCCTCTCTCCCCCGACCTTCCTTCCTTCAACATGTTCCTTAAAGCCTCTCTTTTTGACCAAGCCTTTGGATAGCTGTTCCAACATTTCCTTATATGGTTCTGCATGAAATTTTGTTTGATGATGTTCCTGTGAAGCATTTTGAGATGTTTTATTATGTCAAAGATATCACATTACTGCACATTAATAATATTGGCATGTTAATATTTCTCATTATACCTTGTGAGCTGTTTCTTACTCTTTTTCCAAACATGAGGGTTGATGTGGTGTATATGGGCTTTCAAAAGGCATTCGATATAGGCTTCACAACAGACTTGTGAGGAAAGTTATAAGTCATGGACTAAAAGTGACAGAAGCAACATGGATACAAAATTGGCTGAGAGATAGGAAACAGAGGGTAATGGTTAATTGGTATTTTTCAGACTGGAAGAAGGTTTGTAGTGGAGTTCCCCAGGGGTTGGTATTGAGACCCTTGCTTTTCCTGGTATAAATAAATGATCTAGATCTTTACGTGCAGGGGACAATTTCAAAGTTTTCAGACGACAAAAAACTTGGAAGAATTGTAAACTGTGAGGAGGACAGTATAGAACTTCAAAAGGACGTTGACACATTAGTGAAGCAGGCAGATAGGTGGCAAATGTGCAGAAGTATGAGGTGATACACTTTGGTACAAAGAACGTGGAGAGGCAGTGTAAAATAACGGATACTATTCCAAAGGGTGTGCAGGAGCAGAGAGAGACCTGGGTGTATATGTACATAAGTCATTAAAGGTGGCAGGACAGGTAGAGAGAGCGATTTCCAAAGCATACAGTATTCTAGGCTTCATTAGTAGGGGCATAAAGTATAAGAACAGGGAGGTTATGATGAACTTATATAACACACTGGTTGGACCTCAGCTGGAGTATTGTGTACAGTTCTGGGTGCCACACCATAGGAAGGATGTGAATGCATTGCAGAGAGCACAGAAGGGGTTTATTGAGAATGGTTCCAGAGATGAGACACTTCAGTTATGAGGAAAGATTGAAGAAGTTGGGACTGTTTTCCTTGGCGAGGAGAAAGCTAAGAGGAGACTTGATAGAAGTTTTCAAAATCATGAGTATAAAGGGAGAAACTGTTCCCGCTCATAAATGGATCGAGAACCAGAGGGCAGACTTTTAAAGTGTTTTGCAAAAGAAGCAAATACGGGTGAGAAAAAACTTTTTCACACGAGTAGTTAAGGTTTGGAATGCACTGCCTAGAAATGTGGTGGAGGTAGGTTCAACTGAGGCATTCAAGAGGGCATTAGACGATTATTTAAATAGAAACAATGTGCAGGGTTAAGGAGAAAAGGCAGGAGATTGGTACTAAGTTAAAATGCTCAGAGAGCCAGTGCAGACACAATGGGCCGAATAGCCTCCTTCTCCACCATAACAATTCTGTGATTCTATGATAATCCACAATTTCAAAAATCCCCTCAGCTGGAAAATTCATAGGGTTTTCTTTGCCTCTAATAAACCTGACTCAGTAACGAGTGTCCAACTAGTACTATTCATGCTCAGCATTTTTAATCAACATAGTGGAAACTTTAGGTGCTCATGTTTCTGGTCAAGGATTGTACAGAAGCAAAACTTGATTAACATTTTAATTATGTTCAGTGAAATAAATACTAGTAAACTCACAATCACATTGAATATGCAATTGTGTACCATTATCTGGAATGCCTGCTATTTGCTATGTATTTTACTACAAGGATGGTAGAAGTTTCAAAACAAATAAAACATATGAGTTTTACTTCAAGGTTATACTAAAAATCTTTTTTAAAAAAATCAACAGTCTTTGACAGTGTTATATTATATGGGTATGATAAATACGCAAGTCATATCAGATATGTTGTCTATGTTATCTTTGAGGACCTTATTTTCTTATTATGCTCTGGGCTAATAGTTACAATATCAAGCAATTGGCGGAGATATTCCTTGTTTCAATCAACAACATTTTGCAAGGCTGGCATATATTTGTCATTGAACTAAAAAAGATTGATTATAAGATAAATTATAAGAATTCAGTCAGATTTGCATTATCCCAATTATTCAAGAAATTCCATTAATTATCTGATTTTTAAGAACAGCCAATGAATCAATCTAAGTACATGATGCTAATCAGGCTGTACCAATTACTAAACATTGTCATGTTGGACAGGCAGAAACATTTTTTCCCCCAGATGTCTAACATTTATATTTGTGTACCACACCGACATATACTCTATTATTCTTCAAATGGGTTCATATTTGCTAAACATACAGTTAGCATGCAGCCACAAGAAAGCTATGCTGTATCAAAAAAAAATTGTAATATTTTTCTTTTGGTAATAACCCTGGCATATTTTCTTATGTACTGGAAGTTAGGCTGTAATTGGATTAAGTGCTAGAGTGACAGCAAGGGTCTAACACCAATGGTAAAAACAAAAAACTGCGGATGCTGAAAATCCAAAACAAAAACAGAATTACCTGGAAAAACAGAACTTAGTTCTGTTGAAGGGTCATGAGGACTCGAAACGTCAACTCTTTTCTTCTCCGCCGATGCTGCCAGACCTGCTGAGTTTTTCCAGGTAATTCTGTTTTTGTTTCTAACACCAATGGTGTTTTTGATATGCTAATGAACCAAGAGGAATTTCAATCAGAGTTGTACATACAGTAATAACAGGAATAGTTTCCAATTACTTCCAAGGGGGAATATGCAGGTTGTAAAAGATGTAACGTAAAGATAGGGTACGTTTGTTTTTACAAGTCTAAGAGCTAGGTTAACTAAATGAGTTTAATCAATTCTGGGAGAAAGCATTTTTGAAGAGACTGGTTGAGACAATAGAGAGATCAAAGGCAAGGAATGCATTAAGGAAATACTGATGCCTAGGCTTGGGTAGCTGGTCAGATCTCCCAGGAGACTGCAGGATAGCTGGGCAGAACTCCAGGAAGACAGTGTGAACAAGGCCAGACCTGAAGACCCAGTTGCTGTCAGCCTCAGAGGACATCCCAGAGAAAAATGGCACTGTGTGGTAAATATTACTGGAATTCTATAGGTTTTAAAATCTATAAGGATAGTTGCTGAACAGAAAGGGAGAAGGTTAGGTCTGAGTGTATTTAAGTTAAGGTCTTGTGGAACTGTTGTAAAGTACTGTTTACTGTGTAAAGCCATTCTAATGTTTTAGTGTAACTGTTTTTTTTCCTTTATTGTTTTAATAAATGTTTACCTTACTATAAAATCATCACAAGTAGTTGGAGACGTCATTCCCCAAGGTCAGAACCACTCCTTATACTATACAAATTGCAAAAACCATTCTGGCAGCTGTTTCAAATTTCCCTCTGGGATTTGAGCAGCTCAGCATTTACCACCCTCTGAGGCATAACAAAATTGGGGACTCGTCAGGGATGTTAAAAAAATAATTCCTCGATTGGCTTGGAGTTGATGAATTTAAAGACAACAAGGGTGAGGAGTATACTGAACCGGGGTGGTATTGTGAGATTTTACAGTGGGAGACTGCAATATGGATTTGGCAGTTGCTAAGACTTACCTGGGAGCTGAAGTTATATCCTTGGTTGGTTTACAAAAGGTAGCTAAACTAATGGAATTGGCAGATAAATTACAATTAGGATTACCTGCAGGGGTAAGGAAATCTAACAAAATTGAAGGTATAGCACAGCATTTGAAACTGGAAGGAATACCCGAGAGACTGAGTTCTCCAAGGGGTGAGTCATTGGAATGGGCTCAAATTCAGTTGCAAATGCAAAAGATTGAATTGGAGGAAAAGGAAAGAGAAGAAGCATTTCAAAGGGAACAGGCAGAAAGGCAGGAGAGAGAAAGAAAACAGGAAAGGGAATTAGAACTAAAGAAATTAGCAATGGAGGAAAGAGAAAAAGATAGGGACAGAGAATTCCAGTTTAAAAAGCTGGCAGTTAAAAAAGAGACACCAGAAGATGAGGAAGGACATTTCCAGATCATAACCCAGTGGGGAGATGTTTAAATTTGTACAAGCTCTTCCAAAGTTTAAAGAAAGAGATGTTGAAGCATTCTTTATCTCATTTGAGAAGATAGCTAAACAGATGAAATGGCGAAAATAAATTTGGACATTGCTATTGCAGTCTAGGCTGGCGGGTAGAGATAATGGGGTATATGCATCACTGTCAGAAGAAATATCTGTGGAATATGATGCAGTGAAAGCGGCTATTTTGAGTGCCTATGAGTTGGTCCTAGGGGAATAGGGACAGAAATTTTGAAATGTGAGAAAACAGCCTGGGCAGACTTATATTGGGTTTAAAAGAGTCAAACAGAGTAATTTTGACAGGTGAATCCAGGGCATTAAAAATAGAGGGAACCTATGGAGCCCTTAGAGAAGTAATTCTTTTGGAAGAACTTAAAGATTCACTTCTTTCAGTAGTAGGAACCCATGTGGAGGAACCAAGAGTTAAAACTCGTGCCATAACAGCAGATAACTAGTCAGTTTCCAGGAAAGCCTCATGACATACAGAACATGATTGTACATGATTCAAGAATGTAGAAAATTTGCATGTTCCTGAAAGATGATGCTGGGCCCCTTTAATTCCTAGGAAAGAGCCTATAAAAAAGGTATATTCTAGAGGATTAAACATAATGGACCATACATTTTGCTTATTCAAGTTTTTCTGATGTTGTAGATGCCTTGTAAAGTTTAAATAAACTGGGGGAATAATGTACAATATAATATACATTGCATGCTGCCCAATATTTCTATTGAATGAGACATAACCCTGCTTAGTGAAAATGAGCAGCAACAACCAGAAAACCCTTAGAGACAAGATGAGGTGAAATTGGCTTGCCTAGAGAGGACTAAGGATTGCCTACAATTAACTTGTATGATATCTTTAAATTTCTTTACGTTTCCGGACACCCAATTTATGTGAGAAAAGTTATAATGAGCATTCATAATAAACAATAATATAGATGCTGAAGTCACATTGAATCAGACTCATTATAATATTAAATAAAGCTCTCACCTCCGTGCCCATCCAAACACCAACAAATAATGCACAATATAGACAAAGCTCCTGTGCAACAATCTTCATCTATGCTTCTGGTCAGTTACTCGCTGATAATACACAATTATTAAGCACAACAAAACTACAAATTGACTCCCTACCCTTGCACGGCAAATGTGATGCATTGGAACAGACTTTTACTTTTGCATTAACATTTGCCTGGGCGGAATATATACAGAGAGATCAAGAGAGAAGGATTACATGCCCCTAATGGAACTCACTTGATTTTCTATTCTTATAAATTAACGGTTAAAAATCAGGAGACTCTATTACATATGTGTGTCCCTCCCCACCTGATTTCCCTCAATGCACTTTGCCCAGGCAAATATTTACATTCAACTACACAAGATGAAACTTTGCTCTATTGCATTGATCCTGGCAGTGCTCGACTCCCTTGGCTGCTAGACTCTTAATGCTCTTCAGGTTGAAAAATACATTCCTTTTTTCTTTCACAATGTAGCTATTATCTATGAGTCCTTTCTGTACCTTGTTATCTCTATTGCACTTCATATTGCTTTTGTTGCAGGTGAGCCTGCATCACTCCGTGCCACAGCTGTATTTAATGCTTACAGGCCAACTGTCCAAGTTAGAGCGATTATATAGATTTGCAGTAGATGTGATCAGGTTGTCTGGTCTGTTATGCATCACTACTAATGCAACACACTTCAAAACTGAAAAGTTGCATGGAAGTGACAGTGTGCTTAAAATACAGGAATTACAATTAACACTAAATTAATGCACTCTTAGTAAATTAGACCTTCAGAAAAAGAAGATTATTAGTACATCAATGGTTGCAATAGGGTAACATTTATAGGTATCTTTAAACTGAAACCTATAGAAATCAAATAATGAATTGTACGAAGAAGAATAAATGCATAACTAGGTACGAGACTTTTAACCAAATCTCGATTTAATTAGCAAAATATATGAACCTCTTAATACTCATACTAACATTTCATTACTCTCCATGACTAATCAATAATGAGGCATACACTTTTCCTCACAGAATTAGCTACTCCACAACATGTTACTACATTTTACTTCAATGTTATATTTAAATTGATGATTTTCCCTGATGTGTTCTCATGCAGGGGTCTGTAAGTATGCTGCCTTAGGTAAATCTGCTCCATTTTCAATTGCTAACATTGATTTTAAAATGATTGCTTTTCCTAAGTTAGCTCAAATAAGGCTGTTTTTAGCTACTTTCTTTCCGGCTGCAAATTTAAAATCATGATCAAACAGTTTTACAGCTAATGAGTCTGTCTACTCCCTTCTGATTCAACTAGCCTATGGGCATTTCTATCTTACCCGAGGCCTCCTCGAGCCATGAGCCATGATGCTTGAGTTCATGTATAACACTGATGCAATGAAGCAACACACCTTATCTCAAGAATTTTTTGCTTCTGTAAGTGTATGCTGGGGATAATTTTAAAAAATACAGTTTGATTTTCACAATGTCAATCATGGACAATGTATTCTGATGTGTTTATGAAGTGGACAACATTCAACCCTTAAGAGTGAGGGTGGTCCTATTGCAAGGAAGTGTAAAAAACAGTTCCACAGAATTTAGTCACAGCTGACATTGAAGGTGTGATCAAAGTTGTTGGGGTGCAGAAGAAAAGCTAGAAAAAGAAAACAGCAATAATGCAAATGAAACTTCAACCACTGTGCTACTACAGATGCATACAAAATTGTGTGTTCCCTCACACAGAACAGGTAATTTTCTGACTTTGCTTTACCAGTAGGGAGCCTCAGCAACAGAGGTGCATATTAGAAAATTCTGTGCAGCATCACCTGAATTTCCAATTACACGTCGTTCGTGCAAAGTTGGAAAATTGTCCCCCAGACTCTTAAACAACAGCAGCTACTCTAGTAGCTATTAAGGGTCAGATGGACAAATATACAAGGTAACCCCATTCTTGTCAACACTGCCTCCTCGATAACACTCTTGTCTCCAAGTCAGAAAGTTTGGGTTCAAGCCCCACTCCAGAGTTTTGAACACAATGTCTAGGCTTACTGCTATGCACAGTATAGACCAATCATATTCCTAACTTTCAAGACACAAACTTTATTCAATGTGGACTCTTGATCATTTATTAAGAAAAAGTCAATTTCAATGTCCTGCAAAAATGGCCATGAAGGTCAGATGACCTGGCTTGTGTATTCAAAAATTGCCTCACAAGGGCAAAAGGATACATTCCAAACTAAGAAGTGTCAACTACACCCATCCTGAGCCCATCAGGAAACATTCCTGAATTGAATGGGTCTTTTTTGAAACAAAGTTGATGGCCTTAACCTACTTTGGATGAAGATCTTCAAGCAGTAAACCAGGATGTGGTTAATTAACCCAAGACCACCACCCTATTTGAAAAAGGAACGGAAATTGTGAGGATTCATATGGAATGACAGCTATGTTTGTCCATTTGAAATCTTTAAATGCTATCTACAGAAAGCAGCAGGAAATACAGCAGTCAATTTGCAGCAGAAAAAACAACAGCAGCAGAAAAAGCAATAACATCTATGCCTTAAGAACCGGAGGCTGTAACACTCTAAGGTCTCCAAGCCTGTTCCTTTTCAGGTCTATCAATACAACAAACTAACTTCCTGGTAACAAGACTACAAGCAAACTACATGGCCTGTAGAAAGTCCATCCCTTTGAGAGAATCTTGAAATGACTTTGCCATATAACTTCAGCTGTTGAATTCACCTAAACTACCCTTCAGGATTCTTCTTCAGCAGGCATGCAACACGTATTTTCCAGAACAAGCCAATCACATGAATGATGAACTATTCTGTTTGCTTATAACCTGTAAAAGTGAATTATTCTCTTCAACTGTACTATCCTTGAGTATATTTGTGTATGTGACTGAGATTTCAGGGTGAGCACGTAAATAAACAATTCTCTTTTTACTTAGTTAAACCCACAAAAAGCTGCTGCTGGTTATTCAAATTGTCCACACACTCAAGGATTAAAACACACACACAAACACCCCTTCCTCTCAAAAGCTTATTGATTGTGAACAGTTGGGAAGGGAACAGGGATTTCAGCAGTTCCCTCTCACCCTGTCAAAGTGCTGTCTTTCAGATGAGTTGCTAAACCAAGGCCCCTCTGCCATCTTAGGTATACATAAAATATTCAATAGTACCATTTCGGGAAAAAGTAGCGTGTGTATCCTGTCCAATATTTATAGCTCAATCAACAGCACTAAAAGCAGATTATCTGGTCACTATATCATTGTTGTTTGTGAAACATTGCTGAGCACAGATTGCCTGCTGTGTTTCCTGTATTATAACAGCGATTTCACTTCAAAAGGTATCTCACTGGCAGTGAAGTACTTGAGAGATCCTGATGTCATAAGGTTCAATATAAAGTCCTTTCTTTCTAACTCAAAAGAACTTCAAAAAGGCACTAGTGGTGTGAAATTGGGTTCAATAACGCCAGATGTTTAGGTGTTACAGATGTGTGGGGCTCAAAATGGCATCTACGACGCAGATGCAGCTCATGGGACAAGTCACATCGGACAGCATGTTCGTGAGGGTGTTAATGTGTGCAGTGAATGGTCACTGGACATAATTAGAGCAGGCAGATCATGATGTCAATCATGTGCAATGCTAATTCGATGCCAGCAGTGCCATTTTGGAGTTCAATATTCAAGCTCTCTCTTAACCATGCACAGCTGAACACGCATTCAGCAGCAGGAATGACCCCTCCAACGCCACTAGCGCTATTTAAAAGGATCATAAACTACTTACAGTTTAGCTGCTGTTGGATTTCTTCAGTCTGGTACTTCAATTCTACAAGCTTTTGATGCTTTCAATCTTTGTTTCAAGTTGCAAAAGTCTACAGGGAGTGGTGTGGCAGGTGCTGAAATATTTTTGCTGACTTGAAGGATTCTACGAAGAAAAAAAGACAGACTTGCACTGATATGGTGCTTTTCCACGACCACCAGATGTCTCAAAGTGCTTCACAACAAATCAAATACAATTTTTGGAGCATAGTCACTGTTGTACAAAATGCAGCAACCAACCAATATGCATACAGCTAACTTCTACAAACAGCAATGTGATAATGACCAGTAAATCTGTTCATCTGAAATGCTGATTGACGTTGATAACTCCCCTGTTAATTCTTCAAACTAGTACCAAGGGATACATCAGTTTAACATCTCATTCAAAAGACTGCACCCAGACAGTGCAGCATTCCCTCACTACTGCACTAGAACGTGAGCATTGATTTTTTTTTTGCTAAAGTCCTGGAGCGGGACTTGAACCAAGAGCTTTGCAACTTAGAGGCAAGAGTGCTGCCAACAGAACCATGGCTAACATAGCAGTGGCTCCCAGGCATGGTATACTGATTGTCATTCCCTTTGGAATATAGCATGGCTTGGAGATCAAACAGAGGCCATACTGAGGACAAACTACTGGAAAATGAAGGAGGAGGAGGAGGTGGGGAAAGCCTCCTTCTGAGGTCTATCCCGGTCCAGGGTGTTCAGGGAGCAATGCTCCTACCTGAACATTATTAGGAAACAGAACATAAGGCCTCTGTGTTTCAATATGATTTTCTCATTTAAATCTTCTACCAGCTGCAGCCACAACTGCAACCTCAGGGCATTGCAAGGACAACATTGCCAGTGTCTAAGAAGGTGATTGTGGCAAACTTGTATGTGCTTGGCTCCTTCCAGGTTTGAACTGGAGATAACTGCAAATCCTTGCAGATTGCCACCAACTGTTGTGTAAGAGAGGTCACTCCAGCTCTCCACTCAATGAAAGCTAACTCCATTTCAATCTCTCTTGCCAGAGAACAGCAAGCAATGCGAGCACACAGCTTTGCTAGGATTGCAGGCAGTCCATGATGTATGGAGTCATAGACAGCATGCATGTCACTTTGTGGGCACCATATGTCAATACTGCCCTCTACCAAAACAAAAAGGAATACCACTTCTTTAATGCTGATGTGCAACTAGGCCTAGTGAATTATGCTGTCAATGCCTGTGTCCTGGCAGTAGGCATGATTCCCTCATTCTGCAGTGCCGGCTGCATTTGAGTCACTACACCTTAGAGTGGCTGCTGGGAGGCAAGGGTTATCTGCTGACCACATGACTGATGACTTCAGTGCACATACATACAATGAAAGCCATGCCGGCAAATGAAATATGACAGAGTAGACCATTGGCACTCTGAAACAATCTTCCATTACCTGGAGTTTGGAGTTGTCCTGCAGTAAGCAGCAGAGTGGGTGTCAAGATTCGTAGTGGTCTGCTTCATGCTGCACAACCTTGCTATCAATGAAATGACAGCTCTTGCTACCAACTATGTGGCAAGTAGCTCAGCAACATGAGGAGGAGGAACAGGAAGGGAAGCGGCAACACAGACAGCCCTTTCTGGCTGGGCTGTCCGTGAAGAACTATGTGATACCAGTAACCACAAGCGTAATTCCCCATTCACTGAACTGTCCCATGTCTCATTTTCCTTCTGTCATTGAGCATTACAATGTCTGCTTGCCATAATGCAAAAATAAAAGCCACCACAAAATAGACAGTACAAAGCAAATTTATAAAATGAAATCATAGCATTTGCACACAAGGATCAATAATCCCCTTGTGCATTCCCTTCATGTGTGAAGGAGTGCTAATAGTGCTACACAGTGGCTGCAGCATAGTTGTGGAAGGCTGCTGGCTTTCACGGGGGAGGCTACAGATGGCCTAGAAGGGATGGCTGTGAGGACTGCACCATCTGGGTATTGATGGAAATTCTCTAGATTCTGGAAAGGTCCCAGTGAATTGGAAAATTACAAATATAATGCCCCTATTCAAGGAAAGAGGGTGATAGAAGGTGGAAATTATAGGCCGATTAGCCTAACATCTGTCATTGGTAACTTGCTAGAATCCATTATTAAGGAAGCAGTAGCAGGACATTTAGAAAAGGTAATGTAATCAAGCAGAGTCAACATGGTTTATGAAAGGAAAATCGAGTTTGACAAATTTATTGGAGTTCTTTGAGGATGTAACAAGTAAGGTGGATAAAGGGGGGCCAGTAAATGTAGTGCATTGGGATTTTCAAATGGCCTTTGATAAGGACTCAAAGCCAAAATCCTGAAGTAAAAGACATCATAAAAAGTATTTTCCATAAAAAAAATTTATTGAACAACACTTCAAATAATGCACACAATATTGAACTGTTCATCACTGTGAATTCCCTTAATGCCTGATTTTTAGTGGGGGGACTGCAGATGGCCTTGCAGTATGACATCAAGCTGCTCTGGGCCTTGACCAATATACCCTCTAATTTTTTGGGGGGCTGTGGGGGAGGAGTGTGTGGGCAATTTGTTTAAATGCATGGGCCTTTTAATTTTTATTTTGCATGGCTATGCACGAATTGTATCTTAAAAGGGTGTTGCATTTGTAGTATAAGGGTTTCTGGCATGGCAAGGGTTACTGTGGGACTAGGAAACAGTACTGCCCACAGTGTGATGTAAAGTGACACATGACTCAAGACGAGAGTCAGTTGAGAACTGCACAGAACCTGTGTAGAAGCAAGCATGGATTTAGCTCATAGCTTGGGCCATAACCTGTACATATACACATAGTTATGTTTTATCAATAAACATTTGTATGTTCAGTAGGTCTCATGAAGAGACTCTGAGTCTTGTATGGTTGAACATTTAGCATACAACATGGTGGTAGCTAATGGAAAAACCCAGACCTCAGAGGCTGGAGCAGAAATTCAAAAGCTAGAAAATTAAATTTGCAGCATTCTGACTTGACTGAAAGCACCTGAAGAAGTGAAGATACAGGGGGAGATCACCTGAAAGAATCTCCACTGCAGAATTGGAAGCTGAAAGGCCGAAGAAAAAAAAACTCCACTGTTCACTGGAGGACTCCACGTGACCTCGTGGGGTCCATTGTGAATGCCCACAATGTAGTTCCAAAGGACCCAATGGGTAAACAAAAAATTCAGTTCTAAGCCAGGACTAATTCAAAAAGTTTCACTGCTGTAAAAAGAGTTAGAGCAGTCCACTTCCGAAAGCACCACAGCCAGCCCCAGTTCAGAAATAGCACCATACTATCGAACTCATTGTAAGAAAAAAAGAAGCAGAAGGTCTAAAATTCTCAGCCAAAGCTGGGAATCGATTGAAAAACGCCTGAAAATTCTCCAATATCACAGGGAAGGCCCCAAATTGTTGATTTAACACATCTCTGCAAAAACTAAACCCCAAAGGGGTCGGGACTGTCATCACTGTGGGAGCCTGCCAAAATGTGGTAAGCGTGGGAAGACAGTGAAAAAAATGGTTATCTATGGTGTCATTTTTAAAACCTGCACCGCATTTAAAGCTGTACTCACTTAAACTTTAAAGCAAACATGGACAACAAACCAACATTAACAGACAAAATTGGGCTGATCCAAAGGCCAGACCAAACACAAAATTGGGGACTTTGGTGTAAAAAATTTTGAAGATACATGATAGCTTCAAGATTAGATAAAAAGACAGAAGCTGAACAAGTGAACCCACTACTTTATTCAGTAGGCCCAGTAGCCAATGATATTATTGCAAGGCAAGGAACAAAAAAATTCTCAAATACATTTGATGAAGTTCTAAAATTATTTGATTCGAGCAACAAAACTTTAGGGAGAGTGAAATTCAACAAATGTGTCCAACAGCCTGGAGAACCAGTTGACTCTTTTATAAATGAATTATACAGATTGGCTGAAGGGTGTGACTACGGTGATCTTAAGTCAGAACTCATAGGGGACAGAATTGTTGTCAGAGTGACTGATGATGCCCTTTCAGACATACTGCAGGCCAAGGAAGACCCGACTTTAGAAGAGGCCATCCAAATGGGCAAATAGTCTGAAATCTGCCAACAGCACTGATCCATTTTACGGGGTGAAAGTAAGCCATGGTACAGAGGAACCCCAACTGTCCAATTAGTAAAGCAACAAAGGAGCAGAGAGACTCCAGGCCAAGGAAGGCAATACCCAAACAGACCAGAAAAGGGTGGGCAACCATGGCAGCATTGTGGGCTAAACAACCTCACAGGCGAAATCAATGTCCAGTAATCTCAGTACAGTGTTTCAACTGCAACTGCCTAGTACACGTCAGAAAGCTATGCAAAGCTAAGACACCCAGATGGGTGGGGGATCCCAAGAAAATCCGTGAGATTGAGGTGTCACACCAGGAACAGACCCAACCATGCTTCTTGAGTGAGGTCAAGGATCCTAGATTCTCTTTTTGGAATGCAGACATCTCAATATAACAGTCACTTCACTAACTCCAAACTGGATACAGGAACTAGTGTTACATTCCTCTCAGGTAAGAAACCATGGCTAAGAGAGCTCTGGATATGAACGACAGATGCACCACTCTATGGGCCCAGAGGAATTCAACTTCTGTGCAAAGGCATAATTCTAGAATCACTAAGATATGGCAGCAAGCAGATATTCAAAATCATGTATGTCACCTGAAAACAAATCTTTTACTCTCTTCAGAAGAGATGCTTGTGTTGCCCTTAACCTTCTTAAAATTACAGAAGACATCAAGACAATCTCTGTTGTCCACGACACAGAACTGCAAGTTCCTGAGAGGCCCACCATAAAAGAGACAACTGGGACTTCAGTCCTGAATTGCCTTCACTGTTCACAGAGCCAGGTTGTCCAATTTCTTTGCAGGTGGCAGGAGTTCATCTTTTGTCAGAGGAACCAAACCTTCAGATAATTACCACTGTACCTCAAACAGAAGACACACAGGAAAATGACCAGCAACAGAAGAATGAGCGCCAAAGCCTGGCTCCAATAGTTGCTGTCACACTACCTGCAAACACCACAGCACAGACACTGCAATGTCCAGCCAACACACAAAGCTGCAAGGCAATGCTGGAGCAAGGAGTTAGCGACCATCAACTCACCAGAGCACACCTTGGTGAGGCACGAAGAACACAATGGGTGGAATTTTCCATACCCGCTGGCATTGGGCATCATGGAGGGCATGAGCAGGCATTTTTTCACAGTCCTCCACCCTGATGTCTATACCTGTGCTGTCCTTTTCCATTGTGAAGACCGATGCAAAGTATTCATTGAGGACTGTACCTCCGTCTTCTGGGTCCACACACTTATTACTTCTGTCATTCCTAATTGGCCCTACCACTTTCCCTAGTTACTCTCTTGTTCTTTATATATTTTTTAAAGACCCTCTGTGTTTCCTTTATTCTATCCACCAGTGCTGTCTCATGCGCTCTCTTAGCTTTCCTAATTTCCTTTTTAAGTTCCCCCCCTGCACTTTCTATAATCCTCTCGGGACTCTGTCATATCGGTATCTGCCATAAGCTTCTCTTTCTTTCATAATCCTAACCTTTACGTCCCTTGACATCCAGGGTTCTCCGGACTTGGTACCCCCCTCCCCCCCGGCCTTGTCTTTATGAGAACATATTTGCCCTGTACTCTCGCTATTTCCTCCTTGAATGCCTCTCTGTCACCTCTGTGGCAAAAGGGTCAACTAGCTCAACCGCAAGGGCTTCCATACACTGAATGTTCAGCTGGAGTGCAATCGCCACAAATGTATCCTGCAGGGCTGCGCACTGTTCCCAAGGAGTGTCCACAACTCCTACATTCTCAGTAGGTCTCAGATACCTTTCAGAGTCCAGAGAGGCTGCAGTGTTGGCTCCTCTAGGATAAGGGCTACCCACAGAGGATGTGACTGATGACACCCGTGCAGCATCCTCAGACTGCAGCAGAGAGGAGGTACAACAAAGCTCATGCTGCAACTCGCACCTTGGTGGAGCAAACCATCGGGATGCCGAAAATAAGCTTCTGGTACCTGGACCAGTCTGAAGGAGCCCTGCAATACAGTCCACAGAAGGTGTCACATATCATCATCGCCTGCTGCACTCTTTACAACCTGGAGCTTCAAGTGAGAGGATCTGGCTGAGGAGGTGATGGAGGAGCTACACATCTCCTCCAATGAGGACGACATTGACGGAGATGAGGGTGAGGAGATCCTCGAAGGCGAGGATGAGGCCATCGCACTGGCCAGAGAAGGCAGGCACGCTCGGGTCCTCATAGCTGCTAGATTCGTGGAAGATGATGACAACATGTAGTGAGGAGACACCATATATCCTCACGTTGCATCTGTGAATATTTGACTCCAGTCTGCTGATGGCAGCGAACATACATTCTGTGATAAGGTTCCTGTCATGGAGATGCAGAGGATGCCCATAGTCCCTATGTTCCAGGAGGATGACGACATGCAGTGGGGACACGGCATTGGTCCTCACATGGCTTATGTGAATTTCTGACTTTTGTCTGGCTGATGGCACCTTGTTTGCACTCTGTGAACAGGTTCATATGGAGATGCAGTGGGGAAACTCCTGACCCTATGGCATTCTTTGTGAGCTGAACCCTTCAGGACCATATTGTCACCGGACACAGATGCTGCTGGGATAGGGGCGGGCCAGCCATACCTCAAAAAAGGTGCTGGGAGCTCACAGAGAGAATGACAGAACTCTGTGCCGCCAGCCCAGGACATTCTGGCAGCAATGATAAGCCCCATTGAGTTGCAGGCATGACTTGTGACCAGTGACAGTGAAGGTGCACCAACAGTGTGCTGGGAAGGTTGCACAAAGCATGGGGAAAAAGCCCTGGACTGAGACACCTGCATTTATCTTGTGCAGAAAGGTTTCTCATCTGAGTGACACAAGTGCTGCTCATCAGAACAAGGAGCCATTGGCAAGGAGACATTCTTGGGAGTTTATTAACAAAGTAAATATTGTCGACAAGTGATTAACACCCGTGCCCAGGCTACAATTACATCCTCTTACCGTCAGGCCCTACAGCGATACCTTTATGTAGAGCCTCCTCTAAGATGATGTGCCCTGACGACGTATTTCTTCTGCCAGGTGCACAGCCTGAATTATGATGTGCAGCTCCTGTTTGTAGACCTGAGGGGCCTTTGTGGCTCCTTGCAGGTATTGCCCATCTTTTCCCAGGACCTCATCAAAGTCTGGAACATGGTCGCCTTGAGCTGCAGCTCTCCACTATCAGGAGCAGCAGCTACCGTCAGACAGCCCCTGCTCAGGTATCCGCACCTCCACCACTTTAGGTGGCTGATGAAGAGGAGCGCTGTGGCTGCCGGGGTGACCTGGATTGGGGATGTGCTAGGTGGCGGAGGAGTGGGCTGAATGATTCCACAAGGGTTGGTGCATCGTGCTTCAGTGGATGTCCAGCTCACAGCCAATGCCATCTACGACCTTAGGACGGTTGTGCTCGGCCTCGATGTCATACGTGGTCTCAAGGATGCTCAGGTGTGCAGTGGACCCTCATCCGAATGTACCCTTGCTCAGACGGAATTCCACATTGGCTCCAAGCCCCGATCCCTCTGTCGGGAGCCAAAGCCCCACAGTCTGAGTCGCTTGTGGAAATGCCCTCCGTGCCCTTTAGTATGGCATGGAGGGGTTTCCTGCATGGGCTGTTGCTGTGCACCCTTCACCTCCTTACCCTCAACCGCCATCCAGACATGCCTTGGTATGCCTTGTTGCCGTTCAGCAGCAGAGATTCCCAGCAGGGGGCTCTCGACTCGGGAGTTCTCCCCCTTGCCATTGGGGACCTGGGGTGGAGGATGTTGCACGCAGCAGTCCCGTACAATCATAGGATGTGTCGGTTCACAGACTCCCAAGATGCCTGAGTGTTTTGCAGCCTTGGTTGTTGTAGGCTGCAACAATTTTGATTCTTTGAAAAACCTTTGCTTCTGTTTTGTTTGCACTTCAGTCCCATGCTCCTGATCTACAGGCACTTGATGTGCGGGGGAGCGAGAAGGAACTCATGAACCTGCTCCTGGGCCTGGCCAAATTAGCCATCAACAATTCCCTGGGGAGGGAGCACACGATGTTCGTTGGCACAATCGAGGCCTTTCGTGCGAGGACTAGGATGTTTTATAACCCTTTTAGTCACATTTTAATTTGATGTCTGTAGGTTTCCTTTAAAGGTTTTGCTTTTCTTTTTGCAATATCCATTTAAGGGGCTGCCTTTTAAATTTGTTCCTCATTTTGTAAATTTAGTTTATGTGATTTAACAAAAATGAGTTACATCTTCTAAATCTTCCTTACCTGCCGATACGTCTTGCTGCTCCCCTGACATCTACAGCAGAGGTGGATGCAGCCTGCTGACTGCTACACCCTGTCTGGATGACCTTGATGGGTGTGCTCTGGAAGGCCGAGACCTGGAGGGCCCTGGGCTGCTTTCAGGGTCCTGCTGTGCAGCAGAGGCACCCTCCTCAGCCTGTGGAACTGGAGCTGCTGGGATCACAGGAAGAGAGGATTCGGATGGGCCGGACACTCCTGGAGTCACTTGGGTGAAGGTCCCGAGGTGTGCACCTGCTGATCCTCCTCCCAAGGGTGCCCAAGGCCCCTGGCTGACTTCTTGAGGAGAAGGGGAAGCTGGAGTGAGATTGAGCTGCCCCGCACCCCTCTCGCATTGACACTGCTGGAAGCCAACTATGGTGTCAAGATGGAGGTCAGCCCACGCAGCAGTGTTGGACTGATGTCCTGGACCAAGGTCTCCATGGCAGCCACCATCCTACCAGTTTTGGCCTTGGTGCGTAAGCACGCCAGCATTATCACCTCAGACTGACGTCGAACTGACCCCTCCATCAGGCCTTGCAATCTGAGGAGTGCAGCGGACATCCCTTCCTGATGTTCCGAAGCTTGGCTTTGCAGCTCCAGCAATTGAGGTATTACTGAGTCCAGAGACTTTTCATCTGACTCGGACTCAGCAGATTCTGGCCTCTAGCAGTCCTCCAAGTGCCGGAAACCTGGGAAGTTCCTGCTGGCAGGCCTGCTGTGGATCAGACAGTGCAATATGTTCACCGGGTTGTGACCTGAGGCTACTCTAAAGTTTGGTCCCCCTGAGATGTGTGTGTCTCTGCACTGGTGGAGGGTGTGGGTCTTCACTGAGGGTTTCAACAGGTTCCTCTTCAGAGGTTTGTTTGGGGCTTGAGGCAAGGACCTTGGTTATGCACTCCTTCGGCTGGTTCCCCAGATTTGGCTGCAAGAACAATGAGAGATAATTTGTTCATGGAAATGGCCTGTGAAACAGGACACATCACTCACAGCATGGTTGTCTGATGGATGTTGCACTTCTGAACGCTCACATGCTAGGGCATCGCCGGCCTTACCATCAGCACAGGAACGGTTCAGATCTTCACTGGCCAGCTATATGACTCTATTTTCAAAGTTGTGAGGACCTTGATGTGGGACATTCTTCCACTAATCTGCGACCTCACCCTCTGGTTGTGTGCCAGTTTGTCCTGCATGAATACAGATGGACGGAGTGCGAAAGGAACGCCCTGGGACAGGCAGTCAGCAGCACCTAGAGGATCTAGCATTTAGTCCATCCAGAGGATCTAGCATTTAGTCTGTACCCAAGCAGGAGTAAGGATAAAATAAAAGCAAGGGCCCATATTCTATTTAGTTAAAATATGTCTGGGGAGCTCAGTCCTGTGATTTGCAGATCCTGCGCTATGTGGGAAATCCCAGATGCTCCTGGCGGTCTGGATGACCATGTGTGCAGGAGGTGCCTCCGACTGGAGTAAGTTGAGCTCCAGGTTTTGGGCTGTGAGCGGCAGCTGAGGGCACGATGGTGCATTCACGAGGCTGGGAAGGTCGTGGATAGCATGTTTCAGGACATGGTCACCCCCCAGCTTAAGGAAACAAGCAGAGAGGGAACGGATGACTGCCACTCAGAAGAAGGGGACCAGGCAGATAGTGAGGGAATCCATTGAGTGCATCTCGCTCGCAAATCTATTTTCAGCCTTGGAAAACGGTGAGAGTGACGGTTCCTCTGTAGAGGCCAACCAGAGCAAAGGCCATGGCACTGTGGGCGGTTCCAGCAGCCTGGGGTGGGAGGAAGAAGTGTGGAACGGCAATAGTGGTAAGGGATTCATTAGTGAGGGGAGTAGGCAGGCGCTACTGCGGCCGTAGACGTGACTCCAGGATGGTATGTTGCCTCCCTGGTACCAGGGTCAAGGATGTCACAGAACGGCTGCAGGGCATTCTGAAGGGGGAGGGTGAACAGCCAGAGATCGTGGTCCATGTTGGGATCAATGACATAGGAAGAAAGAGAAATGAGGTCCTGCAGACAGACTTTAGGGAGTTGAGTAGGAAATTGAAAAGCAGGACTTCAAAGGTCGCAATCTCCAGGTTACTCCTGGTGCCACGCAGTAGTGAGTACAGGAACAGAAGGATACAGCAGATGGCAAGAGAGATAGTGCAGGGACCGTTTATATTCCTGGGACCGTTTCTGGGGGAAGTGGGACCTGTACAAGTTGGATGGTTTACATCTGGACAGGAACGGGACAAACGTCCTCGCAGAGAGATTTGCTAATGCTGTTGGGGCAGATTTAAACTAAATTGGCAGGGAGATGGGATCCTGAAAAGTAGTTCAGAGGGGAGAGAAGCTGGTTTGGCATTAGAAGTTAAAACTGTAGTAAGTGGGTCTGGAAGGCAGGTGAAACATCGGTTAGATGAGAAAGAAGCGAGTTTAGCAAGGTTAAATGGAATTTATTTCAATGCAAGGAGCCTGAGGAATAAGACAGACGAGCTGAGGGCACAGATAGGCACGTGGCAGTATGATATCATAGCTATGACCGAGACTTGGCTAAAAGGACAGGGTTGGCAGCTCAACATTCCTGGTTATAGGGTATTCAGATGAGATGGGGGGGGGGGGGGGGGGGGGGGGGGGAAGGGATAGAAGAGGAGGGGGCATTGCAATATTGATCAAGGAACCAATTATAACAATGAGGGGGGATGATATCTTGGAATGATCAGCAAATGAGGCCATGTGGGTAGAAGTAAAAAACACAAAAGGGGCAAACACACTGTTGGGTATGTACTATAAGGCCCCAAACAGCCAGGGAGAGATGGAGGATCAAATATGTAATCAAATTTCAGGGATATGTAAGAATAATAGGGCAGTAATAGTAGGGGATTTTAACTATCCAAATATTAACTGTGCAAAGTAGGGAAGGAGCAAAATTCTTAAGTTGCATCCAGGAGAACTTTTTTAGCCAATACATAGAAAGCCTAACAAGGGAGGGGGCAGTTCCGGACCTAATATTCGGAAATGAGCCCGGGCAGGTGGAAGGTGTTTCAGTAGAGGAGCATTTTGGAGATAGTAACCATAACTCAGTTAGATTTAGGATAGTTATGGAAAAGCATAAGGTTGGGCCGGGAATAAAAGTCCAAAACTGGGGAAAGGCTAATTTTACTAAAATGAGGTACAATTTGGCTCAAGTGGACTGGAAGCAGCTACTAGCAGATAAAACTGTGTCAGAGCAGTGAGAGGCATTCAAGGAGGAAATAGCGAGAGTACAGGGCAAATATGTTCCCATAAAGACAAAGGGGGGGACCAAGATTGGAGAACCCTGGAGGTCAAGGGTCATAAAGGTTAGGATTAAGAAAAAAAAAGCTTGCGGCAGATACTGAGGACTGAATACGGCAGAGTTCTTAGAGGAGTATAAAAAGTGCAGAGGGGAACTTGAAAAGGAAATTAGAAAAGCTAAGAGAGTGCATGAGAAAGCATTGGTGAGTAGAATAAAGGAAAACCCAATGGTTTTTTAAAATATATAAAGAGCAAGAGAATAACTAGGGAAAGAGTAGGGCCAATTACAGACCATAGAGGTAATGTGTGTGTGGATCCGGAAGATGTTGGTACAGTCCCCAATGAGCACTTTGCGTCGATCTTCAAAATGGAAAAGGACGACGCAGGTGTGAACATCAGGGTGGAGGACTCTGAAATATTAGAGGAAATTAACAGAGGGAAAGAGGAGGTAGAAGTGGGTTTAACGGCCTTAAAAGTGGAGAAAATCCACAGGCCCAGATGAGATGTGTCCCAGGATGTTGACAGAGGCAAGGGAAGAGATATCAGGAGCCCTGGCAGTAATTTTCAAATCCTCTCTGGCCACAGGTGAGGTGCAAGAGGACTGGGGGACTGCTATAGTTGTCCTATTATTAAAAAAGGAAGGGATAGACCAGGAAATTACAGGACAATCAGTCTAACCTCGGTAGTGGGAAAGTTACTGGAAAGAATTCTGAGGGACAGAATATATCTGCACTTGGAGAGACACGGATTAATCAGGGATAGTCAGCATGGATTTGTTAAGGGAAGACAGTGTTTGACAAATTTGATTGAATTTTTTGAGGAGGTACCAGAAGTGTTGATAGGGTAATGCATTTGACATGGTGTACAAGGTTTTTGATAAGGTCCCTCATTGCAGACTAGTCATGAAAGTAAGAGCCCATGGGATCTAAGGCAAATTGGCACATTGGATCCAAAATTGGCTGAGAGGCAGGAAGCAGAGAGTGATGATGGAGGGATGTTTCTGTGACTGGAAGTCTGTTGCAATTGGGGTTCCACAGGGCTCTGTGCTGGGGTCCTTGCTGTTTGCGCTGTACATAAATGATTTGGACTTAAACATAGGGGATATGATCAAGATGTTCGCAGATGACATGAAAATTGGTATGGTTTTAAATATTGAGGAGGATAGCCGTAAACTGCAGGGGGATATCAACGGATTGGTCAGGTGGGTAGAGCAGTGGCAAATGGAATTCGACCCAGAAAAGTGTGAGGTAATGCACTTGGGAGGGCTAACAAGGCAAGGGATTACACTATGAATGGTAGGACCTTGGAAAGTACTGAAGATCAGAGAGACCTTGGTGTTCATATCTATAGATCCCTGAAGGTAGCAGGGTGGATAGATAAGACGGATAAGAAGGCATATGGGATACCTGCCTTTTACTTGCCGAGGCATAGAATATAAGTGCAGGGAGGTTATGCTGGAACTGTATAAAACACTGGTTAAACCACAACTGGAGTACTGCGTGTAGTTCTGGTCACCACGTTATAAGAAGGATGTGATTGCGCTGGAGAGAGTGCAAAGGAGATTTACCAGGATACTGGCTGGGCTGGAGGGTCTGAGCTCTGAGGAAAGATTGGATGGGCTGGGGTTGTTTTCTTTGGGAGCAACGAAGGTTGAGAGGGGACCTGATAGAGGTGGATAGGAAGGCACATTTTCCATTATTAGAGGGGTCAATAACCAGGGGGCATAGATTTAAGGTAAGAGGTAGAAGGCTAAAAGGGAAGTTGAGGAGAAATTTTTTTACCCAGAGGGTGGTGGGAGTCTGGAAATCACTGCCTGAAAGGTTGGCTGAGTCAGAAACTCTCGTAACATTTATGAAGAATTTAGATATTCACTTGAGTTGCCATATCCTCCAGGGCTATGGGCCAAACACTGGAAAATGGGATTAATGTAGTCAGATCTTTGTTGACCGGTGCTCACACAATGGCCAAATGGCCTCCTTCTGTGCTGTAGACATCTATGAGTCTAAATGCAGGACGCTTACGAGGCCAGATGATAAGTATGCCTGACAGGTGTGACTAGTGAGTGATCCCATGGATTGGGTGAGGACAACGAAGGTGTGTGTGAGAGAGAGAGAGTGATCTGTGATGTCCCTTGAACTGGCAGTGAGTGAGATCCCTGTGGATGCGTGATGAGTTTGAGAGTGTGAGAGTTGAGAGTGATGAGAAGGGTGGCTTACCCTAGCAGAACAGAGGAGATCATTCATCCCCTTTCTGTTCTCTTCAGCAGGGCATTGACACCAACCACCATCTCCCAAGCCCGATTGCTGATGCAGCTGCTTCTCCTGCAGCCAGAGCAGGTGTAGAGGACATCAGGGTGGGCATCCAAAAGGCATTCCAGGGTCGCGTCATTGAATCCAGAGTAGGGGGGTGGTGGGGGGTTGGGGGGTGGGGTGGGGGGGGGGGGGGGTGGTGGGGTGGAGGTGGCTGTAATCTTCTTGCCTTTCAGGGCCATTTCTTCTGTGCAGCATTCCTGGACTGGAAGTGCTAAGAGGTATGTGCATAGATGCACTTTAAATTTGGTGCCCAGCGTGAGGAAGCAGCAAGGTGACGACATGGCCAGTGAATGAGGGGCCACCTGCCAGCGGCCCAGTGTGTTTCCCGGGAATGCATGATTAATGAGGCTGGATTGGGACGATACAGCATGAAAAATCGCCATTGCAGCCGGTGGGTAAGATGTTCTTTACATGCCTGCTAACGTACTTAGTGAATATATAGGACAATTCCACCCAATGTCACAATAAAAGCCAAACTGCAAGGTGAGCCCACTGATGAGGAACATGCAAACGACAGGGATAGAAACCTTCAACTCCCACAAAGATCATGGAAGACAACATGGAAAACGAAAAACCGGTTTGTTCCTTAAATGAACAAAGTGAGCACTCTCTCCTGCAATTACAGGATCAGCCAGTGATCCAAGCAGAGCAGACGGGGAGTTGACAAAGAGAAGTTTAACTTCAAGGAGTGGAAAAAGCATATCAGAAGAAGACAACCAAGTGCCAGAAACAGAGAATACAACTCAAACTCTCAATTAACAAAGATTGCCCAAATCAAGAGAGACTATCATTCCTCCAAAAGAAACCAGAACAAGATCCAGAAAAATGGTCAAGCCTACAGACTTTACTACTGAATTTATAAAGTTAGAGACTTGAGTGTGGGGGGTGGTGTGGGAGAGAAGGGGTAGCACAATTATCATGTAGCTATGTTGGGTAAAGACTTGGCAGTAGTATAAAGGGTATCTGGCATAGCAAGGGTTACTGTGGGACTGGGAAACAGTACCACCCACAGCGTGATGTATATAGACACATGACCTGAGACTAGAGTCAGCTGTGGACTGGACAGAGACCTGTGTAAAAGCAAGCAAGGAATTAGCTAACAGCTTGGTCTATACCCTAAATACATGCACATAGTAACGTGTTATTAATAAACACAATGTTCAACCATTCATGACTCAGAACCTCTTTGTGAGACTTACTAAACATACAACAGCATTGTATGCAGCCTGCACAGGAACTTTTGGGTTGTTGCGTACGGCGTAACTTAGATGGAACATTGGCCTTGAGGGCCCAGCTTCAGACTCTACTACTGCAGCATGGGTGACAGCAGACTCAACTGGCTGGTTGACAGGCAACAGCAAGGACAGCAGCAGAGTGACAATGGTGTGAGCATAAATGCTGTCATCATGAGAGAGAACAATATGTTTGTGCACCACAAATCCACAGGCACCTCCCCAGGGTGGCAGCTCAGTAATCATAGTAACATTTTGGAGGACAGATTGCTGGACTGCTGCACTTTTGAGCACTGATAACTGCAGCCATGATGGCAGTAGCCTGAGCCTGCATGGTAAAAAGCATGGATCTTGTGACCTCTATCTGAGCTTCCAGTGCAGAACTCAGACATTGTAGTTCAGGCAGGAATTACCCAGTGGAAGCTGAGTAATTCCTGCCTGAACTACAATGGAAGCTGAGACATCAGGCACCAGGTGCTGCATCATGGATGGGTCCACAAATGCTGGGGAGGATAGAGAAGATGCATAAAGCAGGAACATACTGTCATCCTGAATGTTCTCGACCACGCCAGATTGTTATAACACAGCAGTCGGTAAAGGCTGAGTTGTTTAAATCCCAGAGGGAAACTTAAACAACTGTCATAACCTATACTTTCAATTGGTATGGTTGGGAAGCAGCTCTGAATTCAGGAAAAAACCACCAAGCCTCAAGAGGTTTTTTATATAAAACTAAAATAAACATTTATTAATTTAACAGCTAATTAAACACATCCACTTCCTCAAATTACTACCATAATAAATTTTAAACAAATCTCCAAATTAAATCATTCCCAGGTAAATCTTCACCAAGACAACAATAACCCATAGACTTTAAACAGATACCATGCAAAGCACATTTGACCTTACAAATTCAAAAATGAGGTTCCTTTCAATTTGGTTCTTTTGCAGATAATTATTGGCTTACAGGCTGTTTAGATCTTACATGCTTCTCACCTCGACACGCAAAACTCATTTTCTGTTTATACCTAGCTTCCCCTTTGAATGTAAATTTTCCATTGTGTTACTAGGTCTTTTAATTTTATCTCTTCTAACAATAATCCTTTTATTCCATCAATTTTATTAGTAATATAAACACATTGCTTGGCATCGCAGCTAGGTGCAAGATTTCACCCATTCTTTTGAATGGTTTATTTAAAAATGAACTTTACCTTTTAACTAATTTACGTTTATCTAATTAACATCTCAAAACTACTATACATCAAAGTACCCAGACTAGCTGGCTTAATCCAATTAAGCCATACACAGGCACAGGCTCTACAAGTCCAATTTAAAAATAATTTCCAGTAACATTATACACATTAATATTTTTATCTTCATGACACAGTTGCAACAGCCTCAGTCACTGCTTTCCCTATAACTTGGGAGCACTGCTTTCTTCAAAGGGCTTGAGATAAATGCATACCTGTGCCTTGCCAGCTCTCTGCTATTCCATCTTGTTGTGTGACCTTGTCCTGCAAGAGGGAAGAGTGTCAATGAGCGTGTTGCAATGGGGTTGGGTGATGTGTCTGCCACAACTGAATAGCTGGCAGTGTGGAAGCTGTAAGATGTGAGTATGAGGGTTCCAACCTTAGTAATTGTGCAAGGGTGATACAGAGCATCTGAAGGTTAGGCATGAGTTCTAATTACCAGGGATTGCTGAAACTGTGATGCATTGAACAGCCTGAAATGTGCTACAATGGGTAGAAGATGTCACTGGAAGATTTATCTGCTGACCCTGACCACTTGTATGAGGTCATTAACACATTGACTTTTTGCGGCACTGCAGCCAGGTCCACAGTGTCAGATTGCTGGAATTTACATCCATGGCCTTCTGCTTCCATTTCCTTCACAGTCATGCCTTAAGGCCTGCCTGGTCCCCTGTGGAAACGCTGGACTAAGGTCTCCACCATCACAAAAGAGAACCTGGGTGCCCTGAGTAATTTTTTATTTGTTCAGGGGATGTGGACATTGTTGGCTAGGCCAGCATTTACTGCCCATCCCTAATTGCCCTTTAGAAGGTGGTGGTGAGCTCCCTTCTTGAACCTGCAGTGGTGTAAGTACATGCACAGTGCTGCTAAAGAGGAGGTTCCAGGATTTTAACCCAATGACAGCAAAGGAACAGCGACATAGTTCCAAATTAGGACGGTGTGTGGCTTGGAGGGGAACTTGCAGGTGGTAGCGTTCCCATGCATCTGCTGCCATTGTCCTTCTAGGTGAGAGAAGTTGCGGGTTTGGAAGCTGTTGCTCCGTTGGTTGTGTTAATCCTTCTGTTTAAGCTGTTCACTAACATCTCAACCAGCCTTAATGCATCTTTGTTCTAAGAGGTGCAAGCAGCCTTGAAGTGTAGGCTAACCATAAGTCATGCTAGCAATGATACACCTGCATCTGGCACTGGGCACACCACCATCACTGAGATGAACAGGCAGCACCAAGTTAGTGTCCTGCCTGCAACACCTCAACCCTGTGTGTTGGGGGGATTGTACATCATTATTACCATGCCTGTTAATGGGTCTAATCAAATTTTTAATCTATTATATCTCAATTGAAAAGGGCCTCCTCCTCAGCAAATAATACACAACTGGAAAAAAAGCAACAGGGAGAAAAAACAATAGGCGTTTATAATGTGTCCCTAATTCCAATCCAATTAGTGCCGCAGTATTATATTGGCTAGCATAAATGAGCCATTAATGAAGGGAAATAGGGCATGTGACATCTACACATTTAAATATGTCCATTCATTTTTGGACAGGTACTTCTAATTTCACTGCAAATTACAAACAGAAAATTGAGTGGGTGGTCAATTGGGTAGAGATGTGCTGTAACATCTGATTTCCCAGCCCCACTGAACCAATAATTGCCTCAAATTTGGATAGAACATTGTGGAAAATCTAGGCTATAAAACTAGCCAGAAGTGTGAGAATGACCTGTGTGAGTCTCCATTCAATTCTCCCTCCATCTGATAAGAATATATTAAGGCAAAACATTTCTCAGGATGGAATGGCTATGAATGGTAGCTCAGTACATAGGGGCATACCCGTGTCTCATTTTATAATTATAGCATCTGAATACGGTGTCACAACAGATTTCAACCTATTATTTTCTTGTCACATTCATAGTATCATAACGGCCTGCATTTTTCACTGAGTGAGCAGGCGCACGACTGAGCCACTCGAGCGTAAAATGATGCGCGATGAAGTCGGGCGAGCATCCCGACGTTATCATGCACTTGCACGATATTTCCATCAGCAGGCACACATGGGAGTCGGCATCACGCTCACCGACAACTAAAAGGCCTATTAAGACCATTAACAATCCAATTGATTTAAATTTTTCGCTGCCTGTCCAATCTTACAGTTGGCGGGCAGGCAAAAAGGCCAGGCGGCCTTTGCATTTTTTGCGAAACCTCATCCATGGGCGGGATGAGGTTTCGATCCGTCATTAAAAAAAAAATTCATTCTAATTTCCATCATAGTCACATGAGGGGCCATTTTTTTAACACCTTAGAATTCTTTATTTTTTATTTTGAAAACTGTTCATCTTTTCCAGCATGCACCTGCACACATGCGTGAAGTTTGCGCTCGCCCTCCTCCCTCCCCACCACCCACACAGGCAGCACTGAGCGCTGCAGCACACAATTCACACTTGGCGGACCTTAATTGGCCCAGCAGCATTAAATTGTGGTCCAGCCCCGATTGCGGGCGGCAGTCAGCTTCCTGACAGCTCCTGCCAAGGGCAAAACTTTGCCCAATATGATACAGCACAGAAGGCGGTCATTTAGTCAATAGTGCCTGTGCTAATTCCTTGGTGGGACTATCCAATTACTTCCCTTCCCCTATAGCCCTATAAATCTTTCAATTCAAGTAGTTATCCAATTCTCTTCTAAAGTTATTGTCAAATCTGTTCTGACCACCCATTCCAGATCATAACAACTTGCTGCATAAAGAAATTTTTTTCTTCATGCCAATCACCTTAACTGACCCTTCTGTCTCTCCTATTTAGTCTACTAAAAGCATTCATGATTTTGAACACCTCCATCTAATCTCCTCTTAACCCTTTCTGCTCACTAGAGGTGACATGAAGAAACCCATTTTTGCCAGTCCATGAACCTCCCTTCCTAAGAGATCATTCTGCAATTTCAACCAATAATTAAAATTTGTCAATTACTTTCAGTTGCACCCATAATTGTTGCATCCTACCTCTGGAATATATGTCATCCGAGTGCCCACGCCAGTCAGTTGGCCTTTGGGTGTGTTAGCTCTGTCATCTGTGCCACATGATCACTCACATTACCAGTATCCAGTCCTTGATCAACCGAATTCCGTTCTTTAGAACTTTCATCACAAAACATATGAGCATTTGAGGTACAAGGTGCCTTGTTTACTTCTTCAGCTGCTTGGAGTCTGAGATTTTGAATTAATTGTGAGCAAGGTACCTTAACCATTTGGCTGCCATGTTTGAGAAAGTGCTGTCTTACCATCACAAATTATCACCTTACCAGGGCCTTTCCATTTCATATGGCCCTCTCATTTTTTTAAGTATAATAAATCTCTTGCATTGAAGGCTGTCTCAGAGGGTCTTATATGATGCATCAGTGCTCTCTGACTTATCTCCAAGACCTCAGTCTGATGAAAGCATGTTCCTCTGCTTGTAAAGCATTCAAACATGCAGAAGAAAATTGTACTAATTGTAGGACTATCAAACAGCACAGAAGGCAATTTGGGATTTCGTCCATAGACTAATTGATGGAGACTATATCCGCCAACCACCTAGAGTGAATTTGTTGCATGAACCACCCATACTAGGGTGGTTATCAACTTACAGTCTGGTTGATTTTACACAATATTTCATTAATCACACAGTCCATAGCTGAAAGGACTTACAGCTGCGATACTCATGACCATGATGTTTATGAGGAGAATCTGGGTGCAGTGCCATAAGAAGTTCAATGATCTTCTTCGTTCTCGCAAGGTGAATGCAAACCGACACCCAGATGACAGGCCTCCGGGTTTGCAGTGACAGGTAGATACACCAACTGACCAATCTGAGGGTGCATTGTGCTCCTGAATGTGGGAGAAATATGCAGCCAGGCTAATAACAGACCAGTGAACAAGGCTCAAATCTTTAGCATTACTTAGGAGCTGGCAGCACTGATAAATACCAGACACTTCCTCCTACCTCCCCCTGGATCATGACCCCACCACTGAACATCAAGCCATTATTTCCAGGACTGTTACTGATCTCATCGCCTCTGGAGATCTTCCTTCCACAGCTTCTAACCTCATAGTCTCCCAACCTTGGACGGCCTGCTTCTACCTCCTACCCAAAATCCACAAACAGGACTGTCCCGGCAGACCGATCATGTCAACCTGTTCCTGCTCCACGGAACTCATTTCTTGCTATCTTGACTTCATTCTCTCTCCCCTTCTCCAGTCCCTTCCCACCTACATCCGTGATTCCTCTGACACCCTACATCATATCAACAATTTCCAGTTCCCTGGCCCCAACCGCCTCTTCTTCACCATGGATGTCCAATCCCTCTACACCTCTATCCCCCACCAGGATGGTCTGATCGCTGTCCGTTTCTTCCTCGAACAGAGGCCTGAACAATCCCCATCCACTACTACTCTGCTCCGTCTGGCTGAACTTGTTCTCACACTGAACAATTCCTCCTTAAACTCTTCTCACTTCCTCCAAATAAAAGGTGTGGCTATGGGTACCCACATGGGCCCCAGTTATGCCTGTCTCTTTATGGGGTATGTGGAACATTCCTTGTTCCAGTCCTACGCCGGCCCCCTCCGGTACATCGATGATTACTTCAGTGCTGCTTCATGCTCTCGTCTGGACCTGGAAATATTTATTAATTTTGTTTCCAATTTCCATCCCTCCATCATTTTCACATGGTCCATCTCTGACACTTCCCTTCCCTTCCTTGACCTCTCTGCCTCAATTTCTGGTGATAGACTGTCCACCAATATTCATTACAAGCCTACCGACTCCCACAGCTGCCTCAACTACAGCTCCTCACACCCCGCTTCCTGTAAGGACTCCATCCCATTTGCTCAGTTTCTTCGCTTCCGTCGCATCTGTTCTGATGATGCCACTTTCAAAAACAGTTCCTCTGACATGTCCTCCTTCTTCCTTGACCGAGGCTTTCCACTCACAGTGGTTGACAGGGCCCTCAACCGTGTCCGGCCCATCTCCCGCGCATCCACACACACACCTTCCTCTCCCTCTCTGAAACATGATAGGGTCCCCCTTGTCCTCACTTATCACCCCACCAGCCTCCACATTCAAAAGATCATCCTCCCCCATTTCCACCAACTCCAGCATGATGCCACCACCAGACACATCTTCCCTTCACCCCCCCCCCCGGCGGCATTCCGCAGGGATCGTTCCCTCCGAAACACCCTGGTCCACTCCTCCATCACCCCTTACACCTCAACCCCCTCCCACGGCACCTTCCCATGCAATCGCAGAAGATGCAACACTGCCCCTTTACTTCCCCTCTCCTCACCATTCAAGGGCCAAAACACTCCTTTCAAGTGAAGCAGTATTTCACTTGCACTTCCCTCAATTTAGTCTACTGCATTCGCTGCTTCCAATGCAGTTTCCTCTACATTGAAGAGACCAAACGCAGACTGGGTGACTGCTTTGCAGAACACCTTCATTCTGTCTGCAAGCATGACCCAGACCTCCCTGTCGCTTGCCATTTCAACACTCCACCCTGCTCTCATGCCCACATGTCCGTCATTGGCCTGCTGCATTGTTCCAATGAAGCTCAATGCAAACTGGAGAAACTGCACCTCATCTTCCGACTAGGCACTTTATAGCCTTCCAGACTGAATATTGAGTTCAACAACTTTAGATCATGAACTCTCTACTCCATCCCCACCTCGTTTCCGATCCCCCTTTTTTCCAATAGTTTATATAGATTTTTCTTTTCCCACCTATTTCTATTATTTTTAAATGTATTTCCATCCATTGTTTTATCTCTGCCTTTTAGCCTATTTCGAACCCTTCCCCCCACCCCACCCCCACTAGGGCTATCTGTACCTTTATTATCACATTCCTTAGATAATATCACCAACTTCAACAGCTCTTTGTACTTTTGTCTATGACATCTTTTGGTTATCTCCACCTATCACTGGCCCTCTATCCAGCTCTACCTGTCCAACCTCCCCTTAAACCAGCTTATATTTCACCTCCTTTCTATTTTTCCTTAGTTCTGTTGAGGAGACATACGGACTCGAAACGTTAACTGTGTTCCTCTCCGCAGATGCTGTCAGACCCGCTGAGTTTTTCCAGGTATTTTTGTTTTTGTTTTGGATTTTCAGCATCCGCAGTTTTTTGCTTTTATCTGATAAATACCGATGTTGCTTCAAATGGCAGAATAGGCTCCAAGGGCTGATTGGCCTACTCCTGCTCCTATTTCTTATGTTCTTAATAGCCAGATCTGCTAAAGCTGATTTTATTCTCATTCTGTCTATCTTTAATCCTTCCATTATATTGACATCTGCATTCAGTATCTGGACCATTTTGAAATCTGGCAATCATCAAGCCTTTTGTCATTGCAGAATGTTCCATTTATTCCATAAAGGCTGTAGGAAATGACTGTTCCCCAGAAACCTTTTCAAGACAGCAGACATCTAATCAGACAGGGTCTAACAGTTTGAGAACTGAACGGTTAGAATCAGTAGCCTGTTCACATGAAATACCTTAGCACAACCCAGAAATTTAAATGCTAGTACTGATCCAAGGATCCCAAACTGATTTTTTTCCCCAATCTATTATTCAATCTATTGAAATCTATGATATATTCCTCCATCGAATGACCATCCATTTGCCAAAATCTATCAATGTGCCTGTTAGGCATTGAACAGATCATCCTGCTTATAAATTTCATGCAAGAACTCTAATAGAAGGCCCAAACCTTTACCACTCTCCAACTTACAGGCATCCATACTTCTGACTTTACTTCTTGTAGGAAGTGACAACGCCAAGGCCATACTTTGTTTCCTCTTCAGAAGGGATGTAACACTTTTCCAATATCCATTTCATTCATCCACTGATCATATGGTTTAGATGCCAAGAACATTAGAGGGTAATCATACCCTGACATTTTGACTAATGTCTGCCATTTTCCACAACGGCTACTGGGATTGTTGTATTCTGTCTGAAATGTTTTTCAGAGCTTCAACCCTTTAGGTAACCATCTCCTGTTACCATGTGATATTTCAGAAAGCCAGTTGGTAAAGGGTATAACTGAAGCCAATCTTCCCAGTTACAGATTACAAATAAGAACTTCCTATTCAAACAAACCCATTTTAAGCCAGTGTCTATTTATAAGGGCACATGCAAATTCACAGATAAAACACACCACCCGCTTACAATTAAGTACAATTTATTTACAATTGACAGTGGTGATCTTGACTGCCATTGGCAATGCTTGCCCACCTGGTCCATATGGCAGGAGGTCTTATTCCAGGAGGCTGCATATGTCAGCAATGATCTGCTGTGGACATCTCAGCCTCCTGAAGCACTGTGCTCAGTCATGTCCAGAAACTTACACAGGGTTGGGGAGTATTTTGCTGGTTATTGCCCCTTTTGTTCCCCATCGGGGCTCTAGGGTCGAGCTATCTAAACCTCATGCTACTGAGAAGGCTGACAGCTGGAAAGTGCAAATCAAAGTCAAAAAAGTTCAAGGTAACAGAAATGACTTCCAAAGTCTTAGAAATCGCCTCTAACACAGTGAAAGCACATTCTCAGGACAAGTCCTGTGAGCAAAAGCCTTTCACTCAGCAAAGAAGCAGCTGTTATATCTCTAAATTAAAAGGCTTTCCAGTCTGTCAATTTCTTGTCAATCCCTGATATTTTCCCACCTTGTTTAACCTGGTGAGTTTCAGCCAGCCCAGGAAACCCAGGTGCTGCCTGTTAAAGGCATAATCCAGGGTTAAAACTGCAGTTAATTGGCATTTAAGATATGTTAATCACAGACTAGCTTTATTTTTACATAAAGGCACTATCATAAAATGTTCCACTGAACTTTCAGCAAATAAATAATCATAATGGAGTTGGATAATTTATAGGTAATAGCATTACCCAATTTTGCTCCATTAATTTTAAATCACTAAAATTGAAAATGTCATGAATCGAGTGCTCTCCATAACCAATTCTCCAATCTGTGCTCCTGTTGAATAAGAACTTTTCCAGTGAGACCGGGTAAAAATGGCTGACTAAGTAGAACAGAAGAAGAAGAAGAGAACTTTCAGGAGACTTACCTACAGAAATGTTGACCTGGATCAGCTCCTCAATGTGTCTTATGAAGAGCTGATGCAGTTGTATTGTGTCTGTCAGCATAGGCGTGTGAACAGAGGCCTGCACCGCAAACAGCAGTCCTTCCTGAAAAGGCTGCGCAAGGCCAAAAAGGAAGCTCCACCAATGGAGAAACCAGAGGTTGTCAAGACTTATCTTTGGGAAATGGTTATCGTCCCAGAGATGGTCGAGCGTGGTTGGTTTATATAACGGAAAAATCTTTAACCAGGTTGAAATCAAGCCTGAAATGATTGGCCATTATCTTGGAGAGTTCTCCATCACCTACAAGCCTGTCAAGCACAGCAGACCTGGTATTGGTGCCACTCACTCCTCCAGGTTCATCCCTCTTAAGTAAACAGTTTACAATGGAAATGTTGTGTAAATAAAATTAATTCAAATAAAAAAAGAACTCCCGTTCCATCAGCAGCAGCAGAACTGTACTCAACCACAATCTGTAACCTCATGGCCTGGCATATTCCCCACTCTATCAATACCACCAAGCCAGGAAATCAACCCTGGTTCAATGAAGAGTGCAGCAGGGCATGCCAGGGTCAGCACCAGGCATATCTAACAATGAGGTGTCAACCTGGTGAAGCTACAACACAGGATTATTTGCATGCCGAACAGCATAAGCAGCAAGTGATAGAATAAAGAACATTTCAAAGCTAATACACATGAAGTGCAATAATCACTCACTCACAGTTAATGGTACGTGGTCCTTTTACATGAAATTTTACAAGCAATAGCCTAAGTATTGTTCTAATAAACTCTATGCATCATCATTGAGCTAAAAGCTCTACTCAAGTGAAGTCCATTGGTCTGGTAGCCAGCAATTATCCCACTTATGATAGTTATACTAAATGAAACAATCTTTTGTTTAATGAAGCATAGCCTTCCAATATTAGAGATTTGAAATTTGACAGGTTGAAACAATTAGATAAGTGTAAAATCTGGTATCTCCAGTGAGGTGAAGCACTCCAGGATCCTGAAGGGCATAGGTGGATTCTCCCTGTGGATATGGGTCAGGGAACCAACATAGACACTCAAAACATAACATGGTGGTGTTCCTATGTGTCTGCGGCGCTTGTCCTTCTAGATGGTAGTGGTCGTGGGTTTGGAAGGTGCTGTCTGAGGCTTGGTGAGTTCCTGCAGTGCACCTTGTAGATGGTACACACTGCTGCCACTGTGTGTTGGTGGTGGAGGGAGCAAATGTTTGTGGATGTGGTGCCAATCAAGTAGACTGCTTTGTCCTGGACAGTGTCAAACTTCTTGAGTGTTGTGGGAGCTGCATTCATCCAGGTAAGGGGAGAGTATTCCATCACACTCCTGACTTGTGCCCTGTAAATTGTGGACAGGCTTTGGGGAGTCAGGAGGTGAGTTACTCACTACAGGATTCCTAGCCCCTGATCTGCCCATGTAGCCACATTCATATGGCTAGTCCAGTTGAGTTTCTGGTCAATGGTAACCCCCAGCATGTTGATAGATGTTTTAAGTGATTGTCGCAGACAGCTGACATGTACTTGCACAGTTCTTTGGTTGCCCCCATTAGAGCATACTAATATAGTGTGCAGTTGGCACTACTTAAAGGCAGCCTGCACCTCTTAAAAGGGAGGTGTATTTTGGTTTTAAGAAATTCAGGGAGTTATTTGAAGAGTCAGTCTGTGCTCTGATGCTTTGGGCAACGGTGGAACATATGAGAGCGCATGCACCAAGGTTTTCCGACAATGCATTGGAGGTCTTGGTGAAAGGAGGTGGAAAGGAAAGATGTCCTGTATCTGCAGGGGTTTAGGAGCCCTTCAGCCATTAGCTTAGGAGGAAATGGGAACAAATAGCAGCAGAGGTCAACGCCAATAGTGTTGCTCCAAGAACATGGGTACAGTGCAGGTAAAAGCGTAATATTGTCACACAAGTTGTCAAAGTCAGTGACTTAATCTTCAAATGACAAAAACAAAAACAGAATTACCTGGAAAAACTCAGCAGGTCTGGCAGCAGCGGCGGAGAAGAAAAGAGTTGACGTTTCGAGTCCTCATGACACTTCAACAGAACTTGAGTTCGAGTCCAAGAAAGAGTTGAAATATAAGCTGGTTTAAGGTGTGTGTGTGGGGGGGGTGGGGGGGCGGAGAGAGAGAGAGAAGTGGAGGGGGGGTGTGGTTGTAGGGACAAACAAGCCGTGATAGAAGCAGATCATCAAAAGATGTCAACAACAATAGAACAAAAGAACACATAGGTGTTAAAGTTGGTGATATTATCTAAACGAATGTGCTAATTAAGAATGGATGGTAGGGCACTCAAGGTATAGCTCTAGTGGGGGTGGGGAGAGCATAAAAGATTTTAAGATATTTAAAAATAATGGAAATAGGTGGGAAAAGAAAAATCTATATAATTTATTGGAAAAAAAAGGGGGAAACAGAAAGGGGGTGGGGATGGGGGAGGGAGCTCATGACCTAAAGTTGTTGAATTCAATATTCAGTCCGGAAGGCTGTAAAGTGCCTAGTCGGAAGATGAGGTGTTGTTCCTCCAGTTTGCGTTGGGCTTCACTGGAACAATGCAGCAAGCCAAGGACAGACATGTGGGCAAGAGAGCAGGGTGGAGTGTTAAAATGGCAAGCGACAGGGAGGTTTGGGTCATTCTTGCAGACAGACCATATCCTACCATCTGTACTGCTAGCCTCATCCACTGCTCAATTCACTACACCATGAGTCCCACCTACAACTATCTCTATCAATCAGTTGACGTTTCGAGTCCGTATGACCCTTCATCAAAACTGATTCCCCTCCGCAGATGCTGTCAACCTGCTGAGTTTTTCCAGGTATTTTTGTTTTTGTTCTAGATTTCCAGCATCCACAGTATTTTGCTTTTATCTATCAACCAGTACTCAATCCTAAAATGTATATTCTCCACTTCATCATCACATATTTAACATTTCCAATTGACAAAGGCTACCTCATCATCCTGGAGTGTGACTAGTATTGTATAAACTTTCCAGCCAAGCCAACACAAAGGATTTGTAGACAATTAGTCTGCACCAGCCAGCTATGGGCAAAGGTAGAGCTATTTGTGACTTATAATTTCCAATATAGTGCTAATTGCCCCACCGGTAACTGCTCCAAAACACAATGGGTTTCAACCAGGCAGCTCGTTAGCTGAATAGCGCGACACAATATCCCTTGTCACATGACCAAGACTTGAGCTGTTTGAATTCCTTTAATTATACAGCTCTTGAATTTTATCTTCAGTCCCTGTTTGGCCTCAAAAGAAAAGCAGGACTCCAGAGAAGCAGCCTGCCTCTGTCTACAATTTTACCATCCAACAGTTAGCAGCAGAAAAAGCTATGTGCAGGTCAATTGGTCTGGCCCTCATCTACACTGTGAACTACTGGAACCTTGGAACATCTGTATCTGTGCCTTCAAGACTAATTCAGCTCTATGTGCCTTCCTCCATTGTGGAAGTCCTCATTTCTGGAAAGTCGGAGTACCCTGCAACAGTTTCAGCCTGCTAACGTCTGAAAGAATACACCACTGGACTAGATTTGGGACTCAGATGAAACCATAGCTCTTATTATTATCATATGGTCTTGCCCTGTACCCCTTTTTTTCCCTTATACCTCTTTTATTGTAGAAGTGCTAAAAGGGGCAGATATTGCAAAACCCCTTTCCCAAGTTTTGTGTGTATGTGTGTGTATATGTAAAATAAACCAACCCTCTTACTTTACCTTATTGCGCATTCGCTGTGGGGTTATTAATAGAGGATTGGATAACTAGCATTGGGGGAAAATACACCACTACTTATAAAGGGGGAATCAAAAACACCTTTCTGTTTACAGACAGGTAGTGAGAAGAAATCAGGGCTGTTTAAATTAATCCCCCTTCTGGTCCGTTGCAACCCAAATACATTGTATGACAGTCACCCAGACACTTCCTGTTTTCTTGCAAGAGAAAGTGGCGCACAACAGCAAGTAGCAGGAAAGAAGTGAAGGCGAGCAAACATGTTTGCATGTTTTAGTAAAAACAGAAAATACTGGAAAAACTCAGCAGGTCTGGCTGCATCTGTGGAGAGAGAAACAGAATTAACTTCTCGAGTCTGTATGACTTTTCTTCAGACTCAAAGCCTTAACTCTTTCTCTCTCCACAGATGCTGCCGGACCTGTTAGGTCTTTCCAGCATTTTCTGTTTTTATTTCAGATTTCCTGCATCAGCAGTATTTTGCTTTTATATTATGGAAATGACAGTGTAGGCCATGGTCAATGGTGAAGCTGAAATGATCGATGATCAGGGTATTTGCTTTCCTAACTCTCCTTCTGTCACTTCTCCCTCAATCTCTTCTAGCTAGGAAATTATAGATGGTGTGATCACACACTTATTTTCCCCTCTTCCCTGATCACAACCCAATTTTAGGTACCCAAGAACTGAAGCCTTCTCAATCAGTGGAGGAAGAGGATGAAGATGACAGTGACATTCAATCTTACAATCACATACACCAGCATAGATAATAGCATTCACTTATTTTAGAGGCATGTAGTGACACAAATGTGCAAAGGAGCTAGAACGGGTAGAAAGGATGGCGCACAAGCATGCTCACTGGAGGGCAAGGCTGCATATTACTTCTTCTGTAAAGTACTCAGATGAGGATAAAGCAGGTTACAGAAGCTTAATCAGATGCTCGTTACACTGGAAAACCACCAGAAAGTCTACGTTCAATGTCAAGGAGAATGGAAGAGTCCAACACCAACTTGGCACAGGGCTTGGAGACTATTCTTTCCAACATGAACAGGTGGTCACCTCTATCAACACACTGAGGTATCAAATATGGTGCAGTATCTGATGGCCAATGTCATTGTTTACATTACAGCACAAACAGCTGCCAATAAGTGCTGCAGTGGAAGCATAAAAGTACTACCATCATGGCTCTACATACCTCTGTTTAAACAGACTTCTAGAAGAGAGCAGTCCAGTAAACTGCCCTCCAACAAATTGCTATGATTGCTGAGGCAACGTCCTGGGAGAGTGGCAGTTGCTGTATGAAGCATGAATCTGCTTTCCCCTCCCAAGGTGACAGCGTTCCTGCTCCCACGTCTACCACTCCATCTGGGTCCTTGCTGTTACTGTGTTATGATCCTTGGCCAGACCCCCCAAGTTGTTGATGAGATCTGTTTAGGGACCAATAACATTTTGTTTAAAGTAGAAAAAGTTTGAGATTCAAGACATTTGCTCAGTGAAGAAAGCCACAAGATTCCACGGGTTTTGTACAAACAAAAATAAACTTTACTATACAAGGTTAGAAAGATAAGCCAATTTACAATATCTATCTTATACTGTAATATTCAGAGTAAGTATGAGGTGCATGTGAATTAACAAGCCAATGGTGGTCAAACACACCGACTTACACAATAAATGACAAATGCAACTAAGACAGAGTCCATGGATTTCTCAACAACCCACCCAGACGTTAGTAATAGTGTGTGTCAACCAATCTCACTGAAACTCTCTCTCACGAGGGTTTCCAATCTTCCCCTTCGGAGAACTCACCTTGGAATTCTCTCCAAAGGTTGCTCCGACCTTCAGTTGTCTCTTGGGTCTTCACGGCTATTCCTCAACCCTATTCAATTACCAGACTTGGATGGCATCAACAACGGCCCAGCGTTTCAATCTCACCTTCCAAGATTCCATACTCCTGGATTCCCAAGTATGCACCCAAGCACCAAATTACAGGCAAAACTTCAGATCTTCGGCCAAGCCGAGCAGAACACTTCTGCTCCAAAGGGATACTTTTGACCCAATGGCCTGTTTCACTTAAGTCTGCTCCCCACAGCCCTTTCTCTAACTTGGACCTTGTTTCTCTGCTCCTCTCTTTTAACTGAACTTAACTGGGACCTGCTTCTGTCCCATCTTTGTCTGTTACCTGGGATTTCTTTTCGGGACCTGTCCTTGTCCCCTTCCCTGGTCCTCTGCCTAGAACACATCCTGGTTCCTCTCCCAGCCCCCTCTCCTCTGTTTGGGACCTCTCCCTATTCCCCTCCATTCTTCCCTGTCTTGGACACTTGCTAGCTGTAACGCCCCGCACCCAGTCACCTACCCAGGTTTTCGAGTCTTTCTTCTGCACAAGCTCATTGGGCCAGTCTTCAGCCCAAAGAATATAGAGATATAGAACTGCACACATACAGCCTGCTCTTAGTCTTCGGACTTCCCGTGCATGCGCAGGCCATTGAAACTTGGAGTTCCTGACCTCCGAACTCAACATTAGGGTAAGTATAGCTTCCATAACACCGGTCAGTCAGGCAAGTCAGGCTGCTACAGCTCATGCAGAGATAGTGCAGTCTGAAGTCGGGTCCTCCATGCCCAGGGCTGCTCGTGAACATCCTCCAAGGTCATCTATAATCTCCTCTACTGAAAATCAGCAGCCTTCCACATTCATGCTGTAGTCACTGTTGTTGCACTTTGCAAGAGCAATAAGGAAGCAAAGGCACATGGAAGAAGGGTACTAAAGGAATGCACAATAGTGATTAGTTTATTTTTTTTTGTATTATGAAATAATTGGATTTATAAAATTAGATTGGAATCTGCATTTTCTGGTGGCTTTTATTTTTGTGTTGATAGAAAGAATAATATTGTTGCATTAAAGAAAGGTAATATTATGGGACCAGTGATGAAAAGATAGGTATGGCTGAGATTACTGGCATTGTTTATTAAATATTTCATTGCATAGAGCCTGGGAAGAATGGGGTTATCTACATGTAACCTCCCTTCCTCTTGTTTCTCCACTTCCCATTGTCACTAGACTGGTAATCCAGAGATCCAGGATAATGGTCTGGAGATCCACGTTTGAATCCCATCGCGGCACATGGTGAAATTTGAATTCAATATAAATGTGGAATTAAAAGTCTAGTGATGACCATAAAACCACTGCTGACTGTCGTAAAAACCCATCTGGCTCACTAAAGCCCTTTAGGGAAGGAAATCTCCCATCCTTACCTGATATGGCCTCCATGTGACTCCAGACCCACAGCAATGTGGTTGACTCTTAAATGCCCTCTGAACAAGGGCAATTAGGGATGGGCAATAAATGCTGGCCTAGCCAGCGACACCCACATTTCATGAACAAATAAAAAACTTACTGCTGCACTTCCTCCTCCTCCTCTTCTTTTTCATGCTCCTGCTTCTCAGCTTCTTGCTTGAAAGCTGTTAGCCTGGGCTATTCCCACAAAATAGTTAGGTTGTGCAGTTTGCAACATACTACCAGAAACCCTGATACCCACTCAGCTGCGTACTGCAGGGCTCTTCCAAAGCAGTCCATGCAGCGGAAGCATTACTTAAGGACACTGATGGTGTGCTCTATAACATTCTTTATAACGGCATGGTCCTCACTGTCTGCCTGCTCTGCATGTGAGTGGGTTCCAGACTGGCATCATGAGCCATGTCATGAGTGGATAACTCTTATTGACCAATAGCCAGCTCTGGACTTGCCGTGGTGAGTCAAATGCAGGTGGCACAGAGAACTGCCACAGAATGAAAGAATCATGATTATTGCCAGGATAACAGGCATTTACCTGTATGATGCACTGCCTATGTCCTTATGTTCTTCCAGTCCCTTCTGCAATCATTCTCTTGTGCTTCATGTCCTTTTCATTCCTGACACTTGTTAAGTCATTAACTTTTTTACTTGACGGATTCTTGTTTGTTTCTCCCTATTCAGCAATTGGATTTCCATCTTTATTCTTAGTTCTATATTGCCTTTAATATTATCATTTCTCTGTTCTTTCTACTGTGTTTTGATCTCCTCATTTGCATTTAACCTCACTCTGCTGTTTCAACTCATTTCTGTTTCCTTTCGCATCCAATGTTCCCATTTATTGTTCTCCCTGGCTGCTGTTATTTCACAAAATTCTCATTTTTTTAAATACTGCATCTCTTACAATTATTTCAGTCCCCAGTCTCTTGCTGTCTTGAAACAACTATCTAGGGTTACTGCTAACAGAACCAACATAATGCTACCACAAGCAATAGTATTGAAGACTGCAATAGGAAATACCTCAGGTATACCTCAAAATCACCACATATTCTTCAAATTACAAGATGTGCCTTTAAAAGGCATTGGGGGTAGTTTTGATATGTTGTGCTGTTATTACGCATCTCTCTCAATTTTTGATGCTTTTTAAGTCAAATGAAAATAGGGATAGATGTACAATTGCAGCTGATCTGCTATTGCCCATTTTATAGTATTGGCCAAAGTCAAAGTTACCCCACTAATTTCAGGAAGCAAAGTTTGAACAACCTTTGTTTATTTACAAACATGCAATTAGGTTATATAAATCAATCATGTCAACAACTTTTCATCATGGGAATGACAATGGTGGCCCTTTATATTGGACCAATCTCCAGTACTGCCAAACCCATACCAGAGCCCTACATTATCCACAAATGCTGTTAAATCCTCTCCTCCTCCCCAGTGCTGCTAAATATCAACCCTTGAAATTTCAGCAGGTGTTCTCACAATGTCCTATCACAACTGTATCAAGTCAATGGAATCCCCAAAATAAGGCTGTAAGTTATAAAAAGGGTTGTTAATGTTATTACTCTAAGTTTTTCACCAATCTGCCACTGATGTTACAGTGGGAGAATCTGGAAAACCTCGCAGAAAACCTCCACCCAAAACCATAGGTCCAGCTCCTCCATCTTGCACATTTTCTTGTGCATTCGCAACTTTAAAAATGGCAAGTGATTTTTTAAAAGTAATTAAATGTGCAGTCATTTATATATTTTATAGAATAATGGAAAGCTGTGAAATTCAATTTCCAAAGCAACAGCAAAAATGCTGGAATATAATTTCTTAAAATTGGAATTCAACTTATTTGATCACTGTAAACCAGCAACCAAGATGTTACGTCCTGCAAGCTAGAAAACAGCATGTACTCTGAATCACCAAGGTTAATTTCAACTTTGGTGGGAGTTCAAATGTAGTGTATAGTGAGTGCCAACCTAAAACCGCCCATTTTCTGCCCACAACAAAGTTGAATTTAACCCTCACTCTGAGCAACTCCATAGCTGATCTATTGGTAAGAAGAATAATGAGCAGCATAAATAAGGCATGAACTATATCAATATATAAAGTAGGAGCTGAAACAGGTCAGGGAATTTTGGTAGACTTGGCACTCAAAAGGGCGGTCAAAATAATTTTTTTGGGGGGCTCTTTTTGAGATTTTCTTGAGGGCTATGTTTTGATTTTCAGGGGCTCCTTTTCCATTATCATTAACTTCTTTATTAGGTGATGCTGTCATGTAGTAACATTACCTCATAATTGTGCTGATTTTTTTCAGAATTTCCTTCTTTAGATAGACAAAAAAGCAAAAATAACAAACAGAAAGGCTCTATAATATATAAGGGCTCCAATATATAAGAATCCAAACCCTAGCCAAGGATTAATCAGATCAAAATAGTATGCTCATCATGTGTCAATGCTAGATTTAAAACCTTATTTTGCAAAGTAATGCCTTTATTTACCAACATATGGCTTGTGCAAGTGGTTCAAAACCAGAACAAAGAAAACATCTGAACAGTCTCTGTTGATCACCTATATACAATTTCCAATAATAAATTAATATAAGATTCATCTCAAATTCCACTACTTGATGCAACTAAACAGAAATCAGACAAGCATAAGTGGTTTAGGTAAATTAGGAAAAGACCAAATAAGTCTGCATAGTTGGTCATTTCTCTTCTCATTTCCCATTGCTTGCCCAGTCCCCACCCACCATCCCCACCCCACAAACTTAAAATGTGATGGACCTTCTTCCCACTGGCTGCTGCCCTTGTTATTGGGTACAGTTTTGGTTCTTCCTGGGCCTGCTCCAGGCCTCGTTTCTGGCAGCCGCCATCGTTTTGTTCTGTTTTTCGTATCGGTCCCAAAGAATACCGAAAGCTCTGTTCCAACAGGTCGTCACCTAGGATAATTGCTCTGCCTCTTCAAATAACAGGTAACTCACCCCTCGCCTTTGCTGCTCCTCCAATCATAGCTTCCGTCTCAAGAGAAGCAGCCAGAGCGAGAGGGAGGGGAACCTGTCATTGGAGGAGCTGAAGCAGCAGCATGGGAGAGACGGAGTCTGTGGATGGGGAAGGAGCTGTTCACAGGTTCTGTCACCGACCCTCGCTCACTGCTCCAATCAAACTACATTTGGTTTTCCGCTCTCTGCACCCGCGCTTTCAGTTGTTTAGCCCCGAACCAGGGGAACCATAACGTACGATAATATTGTAGGTGAGCGACCTTTCTTGAATTTGTCACCCGTCTTCACTTTTTCAGAGCTATTAATGGCGTTTCGGGGGCGGATTTGCCCGCCGGCCCTGTGTATTTTGAACCTTGACTCAACATATCCAATTATAAAGTAGCAATCAATCAAATAGAACACTTCTATACAGCCAAAGCAGTAGACCATTGGATTTGGGGAAAATCACGTATAGTGGTAATATTCTGGACAGCGCAGAATTTGAATGCCTATTATAGTTAACAAGAAACAGTGAGACACTAAGGGGCAGAAATTTGTTTGTGTAGCACCGCTTCTACCAGTTGATATCTCTGAGGCAGGTGGCGCCGTGGACCGCTAACTCTTGCGTTCTTCGTTGTTTTAATTGAACAGCATGTAGGTAGTGCTAAAAACAAAAAAAACTGCGGATGCTGGAAATCCAAAACAAAAACAGAATTACCTGGAAAAACTCAGCAGGTCTGGCAGCATCGGCGGAGAAGAAAAGAGTTGACGTTTCGAGTCCTCATGACACTTCGACAGAACTTGAGTTCGAGTCCAAGAAAGAGTTGAAATATAAGCTGGTTTAAGGTGTGTAAGGGGGGGTGGGTGCGGAGAGAGAGAGAAGTGGAGGGGGTTGGTGTGGTTGTCGGGACAAACAAGCAGTGATAGAAGCAGATCATCAAAAGATGTAAACAACAATAGAACAAAAGAACACATAGGTGTTAAAGTTGGTGATATTATCTAAACGAATATGCTAATTAAGAATGGATGGTAGGGCACTCAAGGTATAGCTGTAGTGGGGGTGGGGAGAGCATAAAAGATTTTAAAATATTTAAAAATAATGTCGAAGGGTCATGAGGACTCTAAACGTCAACTCTTCTCTGCCAATGCTGCCAGACCTGCTGAGTTTTTCCAGGTAATTCTGTTTTTGTTATGTAGGTAGTGCTAGTGCCCACAGCACTAGCTGCCCCTGTGAATCAATGTAAGTTTGCATGGTGCTGCTACGGAACAAATTTCTCCCCTGAAACTTACGAGATGGTTGTGTAAAGAGACAAAAGATATCTATTGTCAGATATGTTCAGCTAGCAAAACTCACAGACAGCAGCATGCATTATTTCAACCTTTCATTGAGTTCTGCCATTTCTACATTGCCATAACTACTAGCACTTCGGGACCAAAATTGGTTATGGCCCATTTTGGGGTATATAACCTGGTATACAGCCAGCATGTGCTTCAAATAAGAGGCCTTCAGGCAATTCCCAGGCAGGAAGGAAATATAAAGGAATGGGGTTGATCGCGAGCCAAGCAATACTGTACCAAATATAACCAGGTTTGTTAATTTTACATGATCTACACAGCAAAGTACAGTAGCGTAAAAAATCTTTTCCTTGCAGATCTCCAAGGCATATGCAAGATCTAAAATTGAAGGTTAAACTACTGACAGAATTTACTAATGATTTTAAAACATCCTCCAGCAAATTTCATCTTTGCCGAGGAAACACATTGACATACAGAGTTTAACTTTTTTTTCTTTGAAGCACAATTTATTCTAATTCAAGCTTAGCTTATATAATTTTAAAAATACCCAATGTGCGTAAGCAATTCCTTATTGATTGTTACCTTAAATTTGAAAAGAAAATTTGGAATAATTTGTTTCTTGTCCCAAAAGATGAGATTGACTGTCTTTTTGGGACATTTTCTTTTCTTGTTGGGTATCCTCACATCATAGACTGCCTGAATATCCCTTTGAAAGCACCACTGTGAATTTCCTTTGGGGTTCTGTCAATTGGCCAGGATAACTTCAGTAAAAATTAGCAGAAGCCTATCAGTGTAAGTGAGATTTCTACTGACTTTCTGCTGAAGTTACAGTCACTGATTGAGCACCTGCATATACAAGTGTGAACACTCTTAATTCTGCCTTCAATTGTAATTAGCACAGGGGCCAGTTTGATGGAGCACTGAACTCAGGAATTTGCTGAGTGAGGGAAGAGGTGCCATTCTGGTCTTTTACAGAACAAGGTCAGAGAGAGGGAGCAGGACACAGTAAGACCTGAGAGCTGAAGTTCAGAGGGATTAATTAGATAAGCAGGTAGGAGATTGGTTGATGAATTTTAGTTTCTTTCTCTCTCTAAACTGGGACAGGAGTTTAAGCTAGTACCAGGGAGATATGAATACTACATTAAATTTATTGCTCAACTACTTAAACTACTTAAGATAACCACAAATTTTGTTGAACCCCTAATTAAACTGAATGCAACAAAGATGGCAGGGCAGGTGATATGTTGCAGCTATAACATGTGGGGGTTGGTGGACACTAGCGTGATCCATAGCAGCCACAGCTGGATTAAGTGCCTGCAGCTTGAGGAACGGCAGCTTTGGACACTACAATGCATCAGGGAGAGAGAAAGTTACCTGGACACTTTGTTCCAGGAAGCAGTTATACATCTTAGGCTCACTATTTCAGATTTGATCTGTGCTGAGGGGCAGGAAAGAGTGTGTACGAGTGAGACAGATTTGGGGATCCAATGCTTAGCACTGGAGGAGCCGCAGCCCTTGAGCTTGTCCAACAGGTTCGAGGTTCTTGCAGCCTGTGTGGAAGAGAGCAGGAACAGCATGGAGGATGAGCAAACTGATCACAACACCATGGTTCAGGGGGCCATTCACGTGGAGGGGGGTATAAAGGAATGTAGTAGTAATAGGGAACAGGAAAGTTAAGGGTATAGATACCAAGAGCATATGTCTGGAAGGCTGTGCTGCCTGCAGGGTGCCAGAGTTAAGGACATCTCAGGGCTGGAGAAGAACAGTAAAGTTAGGGGTATAGATACAGTTCCCTACAGCAAGAGCATACATCCGGAAAGCTGTGCTGCCTGCAGGATGCCAGGGTTAACGACAGCTCCTCAGGGCTGAAGAGGAACAGATGGAATTTTCCACTTCCACCAGCAGTGGGAATTGGGGCAGATGAGGGCACAAAATTTGGAATGTTGGCAAAAGTCAGTTTCCCACCAGTGGGAAATTAGTTTGCCTCATCCCTAGCCCTAGGCACCCCTTCCACAAACATTCGTTCCCTCCATAACCGACGCACAGAGGCTGAAAAGTGTACCATCTACAAGATGCACTGTAGAAACTCACCAAAGGTCCTTTGGCAGCACCTTCCAAACCCATGACCGCTACCATCTAGAAGGACAAGGGCAGCAGATACATGGGAACACCACCACCTGGAAGTTCCCCTCCAAGCCACTCACCATCTTGACTTGGAAATATATCGCCGTTCCTTCACTGTCACTGGGTCAAAATCCTGTAACTCCCTTCCTAACAGCACTGTGTGTGTACCTACCCCACGTGGACTGCAGCGGTTCAAGAAGGCAGCTCACCTCCACCTTCTCAAGGGCAGTTAAGAATGGGCAATAAATGCTGGCCTAACCAGCAAAGCCCACATCCCATAAACAAATAAAAAAAAATTGTTCTCCAACTTTGATGGCAGGTTAAAGGCTTTTCCACTGATCTATGTCAGGAACCACATTTGTATTCATTTCCATACCATGAATCCTCAATAAAAGGCAAACTTGCTGGAATCACACTGGCATCTAAATTAAGTGTCCCACCAGCGGATTAGAATGGTCTATTTCCTGACTGTATATAAGTGGCATGCAACTGGCGAGCCTCACCTCATCAATGGCTTTGAAGTATGCAGAAGCTGCTTTCGACTCCCTTTAACAAGGGTGCTGCCTCCCCCTATTACCCTTGACCCCATCATTGTGCACGTTGATACACCTTTCTTCTCCCTTTCCCTTCTACGTTGATGCCCCCATGCCCTTTATTGATCAGACTCCTCCCCCTTCTCGAGGCCACCTGCACCCTCAATCACAGAGGCACCCACATGAGAAGATACAATAGCCCCCCATGACTCCAAATTTGCTGACCTACTGAATCTAGATGCCTCCCATTAATGTCACTGTGCCCTCTGTTTCCCGGTATTATGATTCCAACACCAGGACCAAATGCCTTAGTTGACTAACCACACCTTACACACCATTCTGTGCCCAACCGTCATTGTCCAGGGAGGTCCTCCACCGCCCAAGATCAGGACTAAGACATTCATGCCATGTAGGGCCCTCGTCCCAGGACAATCTGCTCTATCTGCCCCCAACAGTGTAGCTTCATCCCCAGGAAAACCTGTTCTAATTCCCCCTGACAGCTTGATCTCAGCCCCAGAATAACCTGTTCTAACTGCCCCCGACAGCTTGATCTCAGCCCCAGGACAATCTGTTCTAACTCCCCCCAACAGCTTGAGCTCATCCCCAGGACAATCTGCTCTAACTTCCCCCAACAGCTTGACTTCAGCCCCAGAAACATCTGCTATAACTCCCCCACCCCCTGGTGCTGCAATATTTTGGTGCTTCTCAGACGCTGTGCCAAGGCTGGTGCCTGTGAGGCAACACCAGAGGGAAGACGGAGGCATGACTGAGGTGGGGTAGTGGAACACAGCAAGGAAGGGGAAAGATGGAAGCATGACTTGGGGGCGTGGGGATGGCGGTGTCGGAGATTAATCACACCAAGGCATCATTAATACGTAGAAACCCCATTTATTACTTGTGCACAAGGGAGATAATACAATGAGAGCTACTGTACCATCTTGTAGCAGAATACACGCATTTTTAAAAGCATTTTTACAGCCAATCAGTAAATTTTGCACAAACCTATTAGCTTATTTGCATAAGTTAACTGACCAATCCATATTTCAGTAAATTTTCATTCCCAGCACAACAGATGTTGTGCTTACACAAATGCTTATCAGAATCCTGATTACATTGGCCTGAGAAAGAACAAAATGGAATGTCTCAGGGCTCATCCTACAACTGTGGTCAGACAAGGTGGTATTGTTCTCAAGGCTGCAGTATTTTCCACTTAGGCCTAGGCATATAATTCAACTTCTTCCATTAACCCTTTTAGCACTAAATGGGTTCCCTATAGTTGCCTAGGCCACCAGAGTGGGTATGGTCAAGGAACAGAGGGGAATAGTGAAAGACTGTCGTGGGGAAAGAGCTATAAAACTATCCAAGGAGGAGTCAGAGATTATCCCTGGGGCTGAGGCCACGCTGTCAGGGGGAGTTAGAACAGATATACTTGGGACTGTGCGGGCCATGTTAGAAGGTTCACATGTCTTAGTCCCAGTCTTGGGCGGGGGTAGCCCACTCTGGGCAGTGACGGTCATCACAAAATGTTGTGTAGGGTGTGATTAGTCAACTGAAGCATTTGGTCCTGGGATTTGGAGTTATAGTACTGGGAAGAAAAGGGCATGGTTACATTGATGGGAGGCATCTGGATTTGGTAAGTCAGCAAACCTAGAGTAATGGTACTATTGAATCTTCTCATGGTGGGTTGGGGGGGGTCTCTGAAAGTGAGGAAGTGATGGTGCATGTGCCTCAAGAAAGGAAGGAGTCAGATCAACAAAGGGCATGGTGACATCAATATTGAAGGGAACAAGGGGGGAGAACAAGGATATCAACATGCACAATGATGGGGTCAAGGGTAACGGGGGAAGCTGAATAGTAACAGGAGTGATGGGAATTAGGAGGCAGTGACTATGGAGGAGGATGGGAGGAATTTGTGAGTGACGGGAGGGTTGGAAGGTACTGGTCGCACTCACAAAAGTTAGGAGCACCATCTTCGCATTTACACAGCATTTTTTTATTCCTTCATGGGATGTGGGCGTCATTGCCTAGACCAGTATTTATTGCCCATCCACAATTGCCCTTGAGAAGGTAGTGCTGAGCTGCCTTCCTTAACCCCTGCAGTCCATATGGTGTAGGTACACCCATAGTGCTGTTAGGTAGAGAGTTCCAATGAAGGAACAGTGATATATTTCCAAGTCAGGATGGTGAATGGTTTGGAGGGGAACTTCCAGGTGGTGGTGTTTCCGTGTGTCTGCTGCCTATGTCCTTCTAGATGGTATTGGATGTGGGTTTGGAAGGTGCTGTCTAAGGAAGCTTGGTGAATTTCTACAGTCCTATGTGCATCTTTTAGATGTTGCACACTGCTGCCACTGTGCATTGGTGGTGGAGGGAGTGAATGTTTGTTGATGCAGTGTCAATCAAGTGGGCTGCTTTGTCCTGGACGGTGTCAAGCGTTTTGAGCATTGTTGGAGCTGCACTCATCCAGGCAAGCGGAGAGTATTCCATCACACTTCTGTCTATGCCTTGTAGCTGGTGGACAGGCTTTGGGGAGTCAGGAGTTGAGTTACATGCTACAGGATTCCTAGCCTCTGATTTGCTCTTGTAGCCACAGTATTTATATGGCTAGTCCAGTTCTGTTTCTGGTCAATGATAACCCCCAGCTTGTTGATAGTGGGAGATTCAGTGGTGGTAATGCCATTCAATGTCAAGGGACAACAGTTAAATTGTGTCTTGTTGGAGATGTTCATTCCTGGTATTTGCGTAAAATGAATGTTACTTGCCACTTGTCAGCCCTAGCCTGGATATTGTCCAAGTCTTGCTGCTTATGGTCATGGATTGCTTCAGTATCTGAGGAGTTGCAAATTGTGCTGAACATTGTGTCATCATCAGCGAACATCCAAACTTCTGACTTTATGATGGAAGGTCGTTGTTGAAGCAGCTGAAGATGGTTGTGCTGAGGACACTACCCTAGGAACTCCTGCAGTGATGTCCTGGAATTAAGATGATTGACCTCCAACAACCACAACCATCTTCCTTTGTGCTAGGTATGACTCCAACCAGTGGAGAGTTTTCCCCCTAATTCCTATTGATTCCAGTTTTGCTAGGGCTCCTGGATGCCACACTCCGTCAAATGCTGCCTTGGTGCCAAGGGCAGTCACTCTCAACTCTTTTGTCCATGTTTGAACAAAGGCTGTAATGAGATCAGAAGCTGAGTGACCCTGGCAGAACCCAAGCTGACCATCAGTGAGCAGGTTATTGCTAAGCAAATACTGATAGCACTGTTGATGACCCCTTCCATCCCTTTGCTGATGATCAAGAGTAGACAGAAGGGGCGGTAATTAGTTGGGTCAAATTTGTCCTGCATTTTGTGTATGGGACATACCTGGGCAATTTTACCTGGGCAGTTCACTGAACAGCTTGGCTAGGGGTGCGGCAAATTCTGGAGCACAAGTCTTTAGTACTATTGCTGGAATATTGCCTTTGCACTATATACCATCTTTAGCCGTTTCTTGATATCACGTGTGGTGAATCGAATTGGCTGAAGACTGGCATCTGTGTGCTGGGGACCTCCGGAAGTGGCGGAGTTGGATCATCCACTTGGCATTTGGAAAAACAAGTCTGAAAAAAATGATAGGGGAGGGGTCTCATGGCGCCTATGAGGAGTCCTCGACTACTATTTTGGGGTGATTGAAGGGGCACCCTAATAATTATCTGTTCAAAACATGAAGAACAAAGCTCAGCTGAATACTGTTTTCATGGGTCAAATGCCCATTGAGGGAGTATTGCACCTTCAGTCATGGTGCGCATTCGTGCGACAATCCATTAAGTTTTAGGGCTACATTTGAATTGGTCTGACTGGCCACCTGTCCCTTGACAGAGGCATGTAAAAAGGGAAGGAGGATCAAACGATTAAGGGCCACGGCTGCTGGGCAGAAGCTATGTGCACATTACAAGCCTCAATATCCTCATTTTAATGGTCATGGCTTACAGGGCATAATGCTTACAGTTATGATGTTAGTACAAGACGAGGCTAGTGTCTAGGCTTACGGAGGCATGTTGATAGCCTGAATGAGGGTTATAGCACATAAGTGCACTCACCCTGATCAAGACCCTCTTTGTGAATGCACAGTCATGTCGGATTGGGATGCTCAGCATCCTGTAAACCTTCAGGATGTGCTTCAGCTACAAAGGGTGGCCTGGGGATGCCTTGGCCTTCCCTCACACTAGACAAAGGCTTCATAATAGCTTCCTGGCTTGGAGAGGGTGGGGCAGCCTTCAAGGGTAAGGTGTAATGATGTTTCAAATCACTATGTTTGCAGACACAAGGAGGAGTGGAGAATGCAGGCTGCAGGCCTTCTTGATAGCTTTAATGTGAGTGAGGAGAAGAAAGGCCTGTCACCATTTGACACAGTTAAAGGAACACAGTTTACCTGAGGGACAAGAGCCAGCAGGGCCCCAGGAAGACCGACATGTTGACGAGGAGGGACCAAATCCACGGAGACCCAGTTCATACCTGGAGATGAGCAAAAGGCAATACCGCGGGTGCCTTTGCTTGTCTGGGGATGTGGTGGCTCATATTTGTCACATTCTCCATGAGGATCTTATGCCCCACAGATTTGGAGGCCATTATTGCAGGTTGCCTTCAAGGCTACTGCCGTACTCAACTTTGTTGCCAGCGGATCCATTTAGGGACTGGGGACCTCCGCGGAATCTCACAATTGGCGACACATAAATGTATAAGGGAAGTGACCGATGCCCTTCTCAGTAAAGCTCACCATTATGTACAGCTGAGCATGGATGAAGCAAGCCAGGTTGTCAGGGATGTAGGATTTGCTGTGCTTTCAGGCTTCCCGCAAGTGCAGGGCGCCATCAACTGCACACTTGTGGCCTTGAGAGCTCCTTGGCAGCAGCCAGTGCAACTCACTAATAGAAAAGAATCTCACTCTCTCAACCTCCGGCTGATCTGTGATCAAACAAAACAGATCATGTATGTTTGTACTAGGTAACCTGAGAGCTCTCATGACTCTTATATCTTGAGTTACCACAGATGTCATAGACCTTTGAGGGCCATTGACACATGGGGGTTGGCTCCTGAGTGATAAGATCTAATCCCCAAAGACCCCATGGCTAATGACATCCATTCATCATCCACAGACTACACCTGAGAAGAAATACAATGCTGCACATTCAGCCACAAAGTCATTAGTAGAGCAGACTATTGGCTTCTTAAAGATGCATTTCAGATGTTTGGAGCAAACAGGCAGGACTCTCCAATACTCACCACAAAGGGTGTCCTGCATAATTGTTGGCTAATGTGCCCTGCACAGCCTTGCGCTCCAAAGGGGGGAATGAGTTTCTTCATGGAGGCATGAATAAGCTACACTTCTCCTTGAAAGGTAAGGACATTGAAGTGGATAGTTTCAAGGAAGGCAACGGTTCAGATGAGCCAAATGAGACTGCCCATTGCATGGAGACGACACAGAAGACATGCCTGTGACAACCTCATAGTGACAAGATTCCAAGAGGAATAAGGTGAAAACAAACTGCTACGAGCACAGTTCTCCTGCTGTTGAAATGTTTTCATTGTCATTTTCAACATTTCAGGAAAGGTTAATAATCTCAAAATGAGAATGGAGGAAGCATGAGTCACCTTCAACCCTAACTATGGAGTGATCCTTGAAAGGTGTGATAGGGTAAACACTCCACCAGTGCTCACTCTTAAACAACTACACATAGTGCAGTTCTTTCAGCCACAGTACGAAAAAGTCATGGCAGCCTTCAAGAGGCATAAACACTACTGTACACATTGAAGCACTCATACCAGTGTGACAGGAGCTTAGCTAGGTGGTTCTAAGAGGTACCACATCCGTCATTTGTTATTGCTTGTCCATCTGAAGATGGAGCTACATCCAGACAGCACCATCTCTCCAAACGCCAGCTCTCATGCATGATTAATGCAGAGGCCGCATTTTGATACTGAGCCTCAGGATGCCATCAGACATCAGGCGCAGTGATCTGTTACAGTGCAGCATGGATGCAAACCTGAGAGTGATGTTAGCTTTGTACTCACAGAGAGTGGTTCAGCAGTACCATCGTGTGATTACTGACAAACATTCTTACTCTGCCTTTGTTGGAAGCCTCCCAAATTTACGTTTTCCACTGCCTTGGCTTCCAGTTGAGATGTGCCACAGTCAGTTTTGACGCAGCATTCAATGTTAACTTAATCTCCTCATAGATACTGATCAGCACTCAGGAAATATGCTGGAGCATCATTTTCATACCATTACAGGCCTTCACATTGTCCATATTACAACGGTCACTGTTTGCTATTGACCCTAAGACACTGATTGCACAGTCATGTAATGAGATCGATACCAATTGGTGTTCTGTTACATAACATAGGAATTTGTCAAGCAGCACTAGGCAGTCAATCAGGAGCAAAACAACATCCTCAAGGTCACTTGCCAGCATCATCAGGAGGAGCACACACCTCTGACATCACACACATTCCCATCTAGCAGAAATTTCAAATGTCACCGAGTGAAAACAACTTCCATCGCTCATCACCATGCGTGGGCAGAGTGAGAACTAATAAAGGAGTACTGGTCAGCCTTTAAAGCATTAATGAAATAATGCTGCAGGGAGCCATGAAAGGCTATAGTGCTCGAAGACGATTAATAATTAAATAAAAACTCACAGTCATAAAAGGCCATTGCAAAGTATAGCTGGGTGAAAAGACTGCAATA